>NC_057869.1:2358729-2958729 GCF_019740435.1 Gambusia affinis | reverse complement strand
ATAATTCAACTGTAAACTCTAGGTTAAGAATCACTTTACTATTAAAATATTAGAGATATGAACTGGAAAAACACATTTAAAGAAGTTAGCAACGTGGATATTTTATGTAGTGTCAGGAAGGAGGACCAATTATTTCTGTAACAACCATAAAAATATTAGAAATCATTTCTTCATTTGCGGTAGCATTTAGATTGTGTTATTCAAAATTTTTTTAAATATATAATTATGCTAGCTTGGTGTTTTCTTGGGGCCCATTGGTGATGCAGTGGCCCTAAGCAGCAAATTCTTTGAGCCGGGTCTGTTTTTAATGACGAAACACACAGAGAGGATCGATATGTGACTTTTATTGCAGATTGTAAACACACCATTAATTCTTACATGCGCTAAAGGTTCATATCTGTTTTAGATGGAGGCACATTCATCTGGAGCTCTGGAGATTCAACTTATAGAAGCTGGGAAGCTAACGAGCCGAGCAGCGACGCCGACTGCGTGGCCGTCTCCTCGCTGACCAGGCAGATGGCCACCGAGCCCTGCGACGTCCGGCTTCCCTTCGTCTGCATGTGGGACGGGAATGTCAACGTGCTGCTGGTGAAGGAGCAGAAGAGCTGGGAGGAGGCGCTGGATCACTGCCGGGACCTCGCCATAGACGGCCTCAGCTTCGACCTGGTCAGCGTTCAGCCTGGAGACGAACACCAGTACATGAGGGGCAAAATCATGGCGGCCGACACCGAGGAGGTGCGTTCACACACCGCTGGTCTGATCCGATTTGTTAGCTGAAAAACAGCTGCAGTTTGGAGCTTTTACAAAAATATGCTCACCACGTCCGGACAGATGAACTGTGAAAAAACTTTTTTTAAAAATCAAACACCTCCACCTGCTACCAGTGTATAAACGGTAAAACAACCAATCAGAGCCAGGAGGAGGGTCTTAGCGTTGTCAATCACCTCCTTTACTGAAGCTTTCTGAAGCCTGAAGGAGGATGAGATCCTCCTCCTGGCTCTGATTGTTGCTTTCTGACTGAGTGGTGTATTTCTGCAGCTAGCACTGGAAGGAAATTTCTGAGCTCCAGAAGTCGAACATTTTGAGAAAAACTCAAAATTTTTTAATTAAACTGAAATTTTATAATTAAACTCAGAAATGTTTGAAGAAAAAAAATTAAATTTCTGAGCTCCAAAAGTTACAAATACTAAACTTTTTAAAGTTTGAAGGTTCTTCTAGAAAATCTTTGAAATTAATTCAACATTTTTGAGTATAATTTTGCTCGTTTTGGCTGTTGAAGCTCAGAGATTTCCTTGTGTTTTCTAAATAAGTTTTGACTTTAATCTAAAATTTCGGAGTATTTTTGGGAAACATTTTCTCTTTTTCCTTCTACATTGGCTCTAGATCGGCCGCTCTGTAAACTCAACCAGTAGCATTGAGTCTAGTTACCTCATCTACTCCACATTTAATTTGTATTGAATATTTTATAAATGCTGTAGGAAAATAATTTGCATACAGGCAAATTTTCAACAAATAATTTGAATTACTTTGCACAGAAAATCCACAAATAAATGCTTTCATCTCTACCAGCTTTGCTCATCCAACAGATGTTTCTTTGCCATCAAGTCTGAAAAACGTATTTTTCTGGACTTTGGATAGATCTCTGAAAGTCGTTGCTTTTCTCCTGCAGGTGTGGACCGGCCTCCGTTTCCTGGGCGACGAGTGGGTGTGGGTGAACGGAGCAGCGATGACCTCTGACCTGCCTCAGTGCCCCATACAGGAGCAGCGCTGCGGAGCGTTATTGAAGACAGACACCGGCGGCGTGGAGCCCAGAGACTGCTCAGAGAGGAAAAACTTCCTCTGTTACAGTTTTGCTGCCTAATCTCACCGTTAGCCGTTAGCTAGCTGCAGGAAATACATTTTACTGAATGAGAACCTTAGAAAATCTGTACTTTCTAGCAGAAGATAAGAGTTTATTTTAAATTTTATTGTTTCTTAAAACTAGTTTAGTAAAAATGTAGACAATTTGTAACATTTAGAGATGTTACACCACAAAACGCCTTTAAAAATAAATGACTTGTTTGACTTTCCTGAAAATGACATACAAAGTGCCACCTGTCTTTGTGTTGCTAATCTGCTGTCTTTATTTTGGATTTACAGGCTTTGAATTAAAAATTAAAGGTATAAATAGAGAAGAGGCTGTCTGTCTCATAGCTATAACAAATGATTAAAGGTGTAAATATATTTAGGATATTTTGCTCTTCTTTCTACAATACATCACAACTTTAAACTAGTAATTCTCTTTCCAACTAGAAAATCTAAATAAAATTGAAATTAAACTGGCTCAGACACAGATTGTTTTAAGTTAACAATAAACATTAATTTTTCTCTAATTTATAAGCAGAAAGCTTCAGTTTGGCTGCAATCACCAGATTCATTAGCAAATGTCACTAAATTAGATTTAAGTAAATAAATAAAAATAATTGTTCACAGACAAAATAGTCTTGTCCAACAAACTAAAGCAGAGCTTTTATTTTAGTTTCCTCACTATTTATTTTTGATTATGGATTTTGTTAATGTTGATCCTGCATAGTCATCATAATTGATTAAGTTAAGACAAACTAAAGCAACCAGAACGTATGTATCGGAATCACAAAATCTTTTTATTTACCGGTATTCAATTTAAAATGCGCACAATAAAGTCACATTATTTTAATCACTCACTACTTCGTCCACTAGATGGAGCAGTAGAGCAAATGAAGAATTATTCACCACTAAAAACATTTTTTCGATAACTAAAATAATTAATGGGGGAAAACTAAAGCTAAGCAGAACCATATGATGCGTTTATGAAGCTAAAACTTACAGAAAAAGAAACTTTTGTTTATATGTATTGATGAAGTTAGATACAGACATAAATTTTCTTGGCTCAGCCTTTAATAAAACATAAATGTGTATGATTACATGGTGCCTTATTATATTAATGTTAGGGACTACTGACAATAGTTATCAGTAATAATTTACCATGGTTGATTGCTATATAACACAGTTGCAGGTGTTATCAGACAATCAGACAGAAAATCTCCAAAAGGCAGCTGGACGAAGTGAGATTTTGCCTTTGAATAAAAAAAAGAAAATAATAGTTCTTGTTTATTATCTAACCCTCTTTACTAATTGCAAAATTGTGGAGAAAAAATATATATTTTGTGTCCAAAGATATTGTACACACAGCTGTGTTCAGTCTGTGGGGGGGTGAGGTGGGGCACAAAGCCTAAATCTGATTGGTCAGTTTGTTTTTGTTTATTTCACATTTTGGTGTTTTTTCTGTAAGATAAACATGAGTGAGTGAAGTTTGGACCTGCCATAGTCCTAAGATCCCACCTGAGCTTTTTACAGTGCGCGGTACTGGCGGGTCGGCGGTTTATTAGCCTTTCTGTGGTTTCACAAACTGAACAGCTGACGGGTCACCGCTGGCTGACACCAGCAGATGTTGAAAAAATGTCCGACAGATCGGAGGGCAGCACAAAACTGTCACTGCACCTGACCTGCAAGAGACCAACCACCTCCCCACTGCGCAGAAATCAGCACAAAAATAAACCACAAGAGCAGCGGACATTGTTTTATTTTTCAGCCGATGCTAAATAATAGAGACATGGAAGCAGAGCCTAAATACCCTTGTTGTTCACGGAAAGAGGAGAGTGTTGATCGCAGGTTCAGGTGCTGTCAGACGTCCAGAGGACGAGAAGGTATTTGCTTAATTTCTACTCTACTTTGGCTAGATTAAATTCAACAAGATTAAATTGTTTAACCCGCAGTTTTAGCGCGAGGAAGAGCAGCAGATGTCAGCCGACAGGTGACCCATCAGCTCTGCAGTTCAGGAAACATCAAAGAAGCTCCTAAACCGACGACCCGCCAGAACCGACACGGTAAAAAGCTCCACCAGGATCCAAACGGCTCTTAGAACTGGATGTATATATATATATATATATACAAATATATATATATATATATATATATATATATATATATATATATATACACAAATATATATATACACAAATATATATATATATATATATATATATATGTATATGTGATCATTTCATTGTGTGGACAGAAAGCTCTTTTCGGGTTCTGTGGGTTAAAGCCCGGCCACCAGGGGCTCCCCAACGTGCCCCCCCAGGCCTGGCTCCAGGGTGGGGCCTCATGATGGGGCCAGCAGAACCACTGTTTCCAATGGTCGTTTTCATCATCAGGATCTTTGGGCTGCACTTGGTCTGGTTCCTCACCTTGGACCCGTCTGCACTGGGGGCCCAACCAGAGGCATGAAGCCCCCACAGCAAGACTCCTAGGATCACTGGGACACTCAAACCCCCCCACCACGATAAGGTGGCAGCCCATGGAGGGGGTGTGTGTGTGTGTGTGTGTGTGTGCGTGCGTGTGCATGTGTGTGTGTGCGTGTGGGTGTGTGTGCGTGTGTGTAAATATGAAGTAACCTGTTAATTATGTAAGAAAGAGAGAAAATGAGAGAGAGAGGAAGAAAGTTGTTTGTTAAGATGAGGAAACAGATTCTGACCTTTGGTCCAGCTGTGAGGTGAAATGAATCTTTTCAGTTTTTTAGAAAAGATTTTTAGGCTCTAATAAAGTTTTTTAGGCCGTTTTTTAACAGGCTGAACAGGAAGTTGGGAGGAGAGAGAAGGAAACGACATGCAGCCGATTCCCCAGGACTGGGAATTGAACCAGGTTGACAAACAAAACCTAGAAGTAACGTCCTAATCAAAACATCAGTTACAGTTTTACTATAAATCACATTAAAAAATAACTGAATTAGGCTTTTCTTAGCCCCTTTTCCTTCTCTTTTATACAAGCAGACAACATAAAAGCTTTATATTTATTACAAAGTATTGATATAAGAATCGATTTCTGATTAAATTCTCTGTTTTCATGCTTTCATTGATTCTTCTTCTTTTTACCTTTTCTACAGTTTTTTCATGTTAAATTGCACTTTTTTGTTAAGTTTCTTATATTATCTTGACTCTGTATTTATAAATAAAGACTAACAGAAAGATCTCACAGTAACTGTTATTTTGATAAAAATGTTTTTTTCTTACAACAAACAAACCAGATAAAACAAGTTTGATCTTCTTCATGGTCCAGAGTATTAAATTATGATCAGATTAAACTCTAATCTTCAATTAACATCCTGGAACCTGAAGAAATCCAAACCTGTTAAATCAGCTTTAAATGTTTGGTATAAAAACCAAAAACAGGATTTATCAAATAAAAACAGGAGAATGAACTGAACTTGTGTTGATCCTTGCTGGTCATGTTGACACTCAAAGAGCTTCACACTACAGTCACATTCACATGCAGGTCGGGGGGCAACTTGTCACTAAGTGCCCTGGGGCAGCTCAACATGTGGCTGGGGAAGCTGGAATCGAACTTGCAACCTTCTGGTCACAAGACGACCACTCTACCCGCTGAGCCACAGTCACACTAAAACAACCACTGCATGATCCTTTTTATAATCTTTTTAAAATACAGATTTAAACAGTTTAATGAGCAACAATTCAGTGCAATTTAATATAAAAAGTGAGTAGAAAAGGTCAACTAAAGGTCAAACCATAACAGCACAAGTACAGAGAAAATAAACAGAAATCATTATTATTATTAAATTAAAACATTTTAACTCTTAAATCAATACGTTGCTCTAAATATTGAGCCGAGTGTTGTTGCTGTAAACCAGTGAAGGGAAAAGGGCCAACGAACGACTAATTCAGTTAATCTGACCAGTTAATCTGACCAGTTAATCTGACCAGTTTAACAATAAAACTGACCAGTTAATCTGACCAGTTAATCTGACCAGTTCAACAATAAAACTGAACTTTATCGTTTGGATTTTCTTAAATTGTTTTGGGTCGATTTGCAGCGACCAACTGACCTGACCGACATGTTTTAGGAGATGTGGGGGAAACCGGAGCACCCGGAGAAAACCCACGCAAACACGGGGAGATCATGCAAACTCCACACAGATGGTCTCTGTGAAGACGCAGCGCTAACCGCTGCACCACCGTGCTGCCCACCTTTTTTCTAATTGGGTTGGGAAGGGATCTAATTTCTAGTTTGTCAAAGTGGTAAAACGTTTTAAATCTGGTCCTGATGGAGCGTCATGGCGCCCCGTTCACAGAGGATAAAAACTCCACACGTTCGATTCCAGTCCTCGGTTCGACTCCTGCACGTCTTTCTCCTCCTCTAAATATCACAATCAAGACCTTCAGGCTTGTTCTTGTTGTTCTTCACTGTTCTGTTTATTTTTCGGCTTCTTCCACCGCAGAGTGTTTCGAACTTTCTTCCAGAACGAAATTCTGGATTTTTTCTTTTTGCCATCCTTCATTGTTTCGGTGTCTGGATGTTCCAGATCCTCCAGGACGGTTTCTGAGGAGATCTTGGTCTCTTCTGAGGATTCAGAGGAACAACCAGATAAAGGTTCTCCTGAAAGTTCAACCTCAGAAGAAACCTCTGGACTGGACACTTTAACCAGGTGTTCTTGGTTCCCAGAGTTTTCCTCCGTCTCTTTGGAAACTGTCAGGTGTTTCAGATGGAAATCTTCTTCCTGAGCTCTCAGACTGTCGGCCAGCATTAAATCCTTTCTTGCTGTTTCTAGATCATTTTTCAGAAAACTGATCTCCTGCTGGTATTGATCTGCTTGGTGTTTTATTGCAGTGACATCAGTTTCATAGCGACAGTTTAGATCCTGGTACAAACTGTTTACCTCGTCCAGCTCAGCCTGGATGCTCCTTTCCTTCTCCTGCAGGAATTTGATCTCAGTTGTCTTGTTTTCCTGGAGGATGAAATATTCAGCTCTCATGGTGTCCAGAAGCTCCTTGTCCTTCTCTGTTTTATCCCGGTGATTTTTTATCTCCTCCTTTAACTGCTGCTGGTGAGTTTCAACCTCAAGCTGTAAATTCATGATTTCTGTTTCGAACTTAGATTTTAGTTCCTGGTGTGAAACCTGAACCTGATCCAGTTCTTGGAGGTTCTGCTTCTCTCTGTTTTGCAGGATGGTGATTTCTTCTGACAAGTTTTGGAGGAGCTCCTCCTTCTCTGCTCGCAGTTTGTCCAGAAGAATCTTCTCCTCCTCTCTTTTCTTCAGGTGAACTTTTCTTTCTTCCTTTATCTGTTGTTGAAGTTTTTGGAGTTGTTGCATCGCAGAAAGTTTTCTCTCCTGGATAATATTTTCTTTCTGTTCTCTGTGTGAACGAGCGATTTCCTCCTGCTTCATCTTCATCTCGTATGTCTCGACCTGCTGCTGTATTTCCATGATGTCTCTTTCATATTTACATTTTAGATCCTCATATGAACCGTGAACTTGATCCACTTCATGGAGCATCAGCTTCTCCCTCTTCTGCCGGATGGTGATTTCTCCTGACAGTTTCTGGGAGAGCTCCTCCTTCTCAGCTCTCAGGTCTTTGATCAGCTGCAGGTTCTCCTTCTCTCTTTCAGTGTTGGTGTCTTTCTCATCTCTCAGCTCCTCCTGATATCTTTCAGCGTTTTGCTTTAGTGTAGAAACGTCTCTTTCATATTTATCGTTCAGTTCCTCGTATGAACGTCTGAGCTGATCCAGTTCTTCTTGCAGATGTTTCTCACTGTCTTGCAGGAACTCGATCTTTTGGGACATTTCCTGAAACATTTGGTCTTTTTCGGCCCTCAGGTTCTCCAGCAGTTGTTGTTCCTCCTGAAGCCTCTCTTCATGAATCTTTTGTCTCTCTTCCTCCTTCCTCAGCAGAGCATCGTCGGCTTCATGCTTGGAGCTCAGCTCCTCGAAGGAAGTCTGGAGTTGGTTCAGTTGTTCTTGCAGCGCCGCACTTTTCTTCCTCTCAGCCTGAATTTCAGCTACAAAAGCTTCCCGGCTGAGGAGGTGGGCCACCTTCAACTCCTCAAAGTCTTGTTGTAAGGACTTCTTGTTCATGTGTTTCACTTCGCTGTGAACCTTGGAAGCAGTGACCGCAGCGTTAAGGACTGCTGGGTCACTGAACTTCTCTAATCTCTCTAGTTCCCTCTTTGCATCTTTGGCCTGGTTGATGAAAGTTTCTTTGAGAGCTTTTTGTTTCTTTAACTGGAGTTTGGTTTCTTCCAGTTCGGCCTCCAGGTGGGACAGTTTTTGGTCCCTTCCTGCTCTCTCCATTTCCAGGAGGTAGTTGAGTCTCTCGATTTCCCCGTGGAAGACATTCGGGTGTGCAGGAGGGAACCTGCCTGGGGGGTTTTGCTGGCCTCCCCGTCTCCAGTGGGATCCCATCGTCCCACTGTGGAATCTCGGTGAATAATGAGACATTTTCTCTGAAATTCGAACACTAAAATCGTCGATCTGTAAACTTCTCTAAAGGGCTTTGCGAACGTCTGAACTGGTCAGGGATATTGCAAGCAATGACAAATGTGCAGATTTGTGTTACGTACAATTCTGCAGTTGATGACATCACAGCCTGTGACGGTGACATCACAGTCTTCATTTGCTGGTGGTTTGACATCATTCCTCCACCAAATATCTCACTCTTTATTCTTGTTTACATTCAAAATAGTCCATGATTCTCTTGTTTTTATCCCAGATATCAGGGCATCAAACTCATTTCCATTTTGGGCAAAATCAAAACCTGAATGTTCATAAAGGGCCTGTTGCTCCAGATCGTACCGATAAAAAACAATCCAGTTGTTAAAATATCAATATATAGGTGTTTCAGCATTCAATAATTCTTAAAATAACACAATATTGAACATCTTTTCACACTAATCAGTCCGTCCAGGATTGTTTTTGTGGTTTTCTGCAATCATCACAGATTTTGTGGTGCTGATTTATAAATATTTGTAAAGAATTTTTACGATATTTGATCTAATAAATGATGTTAAATGTGATGTTTTATTAATCACTCTATCGGTCATGCACTGTAACTTGACATCAAGTGAGGCTGAGACAGCGGTCACCAAATGTTTTTGGACAATTTTGAGAAAACATTAGATGGGATTTGTTGATTTTTGGGGTTATTTATTGACAACAACATGAAAAAGTAAAAGATAAAAACTATAACTATTGATTTCTAAATCTTGTTGAAATTTGGGTCGGATTAATTAAGCTTTGTTTTTATTATCAGGCTTTAGACTCAAAAATTGTAAATGAGCAATAGTTGTACTAGTATTGTTGTGGCTTGTTTATTGTTGTCATAGCAACTGTTAAAATAGTATATATAGTAATAGTAATATCAGTTAAAATAAAGAAAGTTGTAGTCTATATTTTCAGTTTGTTAGCTTTTTAAAGGCACATTGTCGTTCTTATTATAAATAGTTTTTCTCCATTAATTCCCGTTTTTACTTCTATCAGTGGAAATGTTCAATATTTATTTTTTTTAGTGTTTGTTGTTTTGTTTCATTGTTTCAGTGTTTGTTATTTTCTAACTTAGCTAACTGTGGTGTGTGGATCTGGTTCTGTGTGTCGTTCCAACAGCTCCACCAACTGTACAGCCCACACAGCTTCTGGCATCATTAAAATAAAGTGCAGTGTTGGCTGAGGTAATTCAAAACTAATCAGAATGTCACACAAAAGGCAACAGGACAGTAAAAACCACAACAAAATGGCAGCACCTTGAATTATAATTTTTATTCTTTAATCAATGAAAAATGTCAGAGATGCATTTAAGTTGTTCAACTGTAATTTATACAAACCCCTCGTGAAAGTATATTTAATATATTTCCTAAATAGCTACTATTTCATAATATTATCTCAGTAAAATCTGCCTATATTAAGTAAAGTTACATAAATAAAAGCTGAATCTCATCTTAAATGTGCTGCAGAGATGACCGGGCTTCTTAATGTTCGGATGTGTAGCCGTAACAGAGGAAGTTTTTTCTCTCCAAACAGTCTCTGGTCTTCACTCCAACAGTCTCGTTTGTTGACAGCGCACCACAGTGTTGCCCCGGGGCGGGGCAGGAGGGCAGGTCAGTGTACAACATGTCTGCTCCGTTCACCCACAGCCAATCACCAGCCAGGAAACGCAGGCCGGTCCAAACCTGCAGGAACCAAAAAAGAGATTTATCAGGCATTGTGTTGCACACAAATACAGACATTTTGTTAACAGCAAACTTCAACATTTTTCATTGGCGTTTAAATAGACGTTCTTTAGGCAAAGCATATTGAAGTTCAAAATGTTTCAATATATCATCTATTTAATCTCCAGAAAAGTGTGTATTGATGAGCAGAGTTCCCAAAACTTGTACTCAAGTTAGAGTAGCACAACTTAAACATATTTTTACTCAAGTGTAGTAAAAACACAAACAGATGCACAATCTGTACATATTTGAAAAGCATTAGTCGAGCCTCCTGCACAACCAATAAGGATTCGGCAGGTGGTTTCTAGGTTGTAAGTCAACAAAACACTTGTCTTTTCCAGCAGCCATTGTATGTCGCTTACAGCGGTCAAACTAGCTGGCCAGTGATGCTTGAGCTCAGCTTGGGTTGCCAGGTAACAAGCTGAACTTTGCTGAGGTTGCTAGGTAACAGGCCCGTGCCTGCAGATTTGTGACATTACATTCTGAAGGTTTTTGAGACCGCTCATTTTCCAGACACCAAAAGACATAAACTTATTGGGTGTTTTTTGGTTTTAATCTCTTGGGTTGTTTTTAGAAGCAGTCGAGACCCAAATGGAAGTAAAAAAAAATATTTCTTTTGTTAGCCTACCTCCTCAGTGTCGGCCTCCAGGACCTTCCCCTGCAGGTAGGCGTGCTCCTCTCCGGGCTGCAGGCTGAGCAGATCGTAGCTCAGGTCGCTGTAGCTGGACGACCCGAGGCCTCTGCAGTGCTCCAGCGCCTCCTCCCAGCTCCGGTTCTCCTTCACCAGAAACACGTTGTCCGAGACGCAGAGGAAGGGGAATTGCTTGTCGCAGTTTTGGGCAGCCATGTTGAACGTCTTGGAGGACATAAAGACACAGTCGCCGTTGGAACTCGGCTCATTTATTTTCCAGCTTTTATAATCTGAAGGGCTCTCAGTCCACTTCCAGGATCCACCTGCAGAACACGAGAAAAATTCAGACAGCTTGCAGTCAGAAGAAAGATAAAGCGTCTTGTTTTGATGTTCGCTACTCTATTATTACTGTTATGATGACCAATTTTATTGGTTTTATAAAAATCCCTGCAGCCCTGAGTCTTTACCGTCTCTATAGAGTCCAATCCAGATGGGAAAATCCTCACTATGAACGTTGTTGTAAAGATTAAAACCGTTGATATTTGCCAGCTCTCCATTGTTTTCGTTACAGTACCGCTGAGCCTCAGCCCAGCTCTTTGCTTCAGGTACAAAAATATACTCCCGTGTCTGGTAACCATTCCCATTATATGGACGGTTGTCCTGGCAGATGAAGAAGAAATCACTTCCACAATTCAGGCCATAGATTCTTTCAAGAGAAACAAAAACAAAGCAGCATAAATAATTACCATAAATTACTGATAAAATTAGACAATTTGTATAAGATTAAAAAGTTATTCTTACTTCAACACATATACATACATAATAAAAAAATCTTTTGTTTTTAAAAACTTATTGGATCCGCTTCCTACCTGTTGATTAGTAGTTTACTGGCGTTAGTGCAGAGCGTCAGCCATGCAGAACGAAGTAAGAAGCAAAGAGAACCCAGAAATGATTAGTGCATCTGTTCATTGCAAACAAAAATAAAAATCATGTTGCAAATTGAGTTATTTCATCCACTAACTTGTTATTGTCCCTAAAGTGTTTCCATACATGTGTATTCCTATGGTTTATGGTGAGTTCACACCGAACGCGTTTCGACGCTTCAAGTTCAATGTTTGCACTTTGAAGTCAGACGAGTGACATTTTGCTCCTCAAGCCGCTCTGGGCAGTGAGAGGAGACTCCTCGGCAAACTGTCCTTCAAACTCTTCCACGCTTATTCTGCGTTTATTTAATGTGACTCGACGTTTCTGCTGGACAGACTTGGATAGCTCAAATCTGGGGAAATATTTTCAAGTAGTAAAAGTTACAACTGACTCGACTATCCAGCTTCCTCGCAGGTCCTCTCCCAACCAAGAACCTTTCTTTTCCTGTCTCTGTAGTCATAACTTGATTGGCCGTAGTTAGTAGGAGCAAACAGCGACAATTACTCTGTTCTCCATAGTTTTTTTTCTGAAATCACGTCAGAAAATGCACCACTATGTGATGGTTGATGCTCTGTGTCTAGCGGCAAAAACTTATGTTTTTTTCAACTCTGGTGTCGGACACTCGAAAAGCTTCAAATCGCGCAACATTTGATGCTCGAAACGCCTCGACTCGCCTCCACATGCTGCTTCCTTGAACAGATGAGGATAAACCAGATGCGCCTAACGCTCAAAACGCGTTTTGAGTGAACGCACCATCGGACTTGACCAAAAAGTAGTTTTCAGTGTCGGAACCTTTATATTTGTATGTTTCTGGTACACCCGTAAATATGACGCACAAGCGACATCCAGTGACAAAAACAAAAATCTGTTTTTCTTGTTTTACAGACAATTGATTTATGCTAAAAAAATCTGATGGGACTTTGTAAAAGATTTGTGTTGTGTGAAAGTTTTGCTAAAAGGAGTTAGCTTGTTATTGAAGTTATCGCAGCTTAAAATCGCATCTCAGTGCTAAACATGGTGCAGGAAGTACAAATGTCCCGACCCAAAATGCACAAATAGACTTCTTCTTCTAAATGAACTCCACATTGTAACTGCAATTAGTCAAAGTTTGAATTTATTGATGCTCTCATGAGACCCAGCTTCTGGGATTTTCAAGCATATTTAATTAGAATATTAGAAACTTTCATTTGTACGTATTGTCAAACTTAGTTTGCATACAAATTAGCATGTTAATCAACAGATTAATTCCTGAAGCAGTCTCATGTTACCTGTCATCACGCCAGACATGGTAGCTGGCTGCTACACATTCTTTACTGTAGGCCAGGTTTGGGTTTGGCAAAAAGTTGAGATAATATCCCTTCCCATCAGACAACACAAGGTCAGACCACGTAGTGCCGCTTCCATTCAGGCCGATCCAGGCGTAATATCGCCCCAGGTTCTGGTTCTGCACATCTGCTTCTGAGTAGACGGTGGCCAGGTCGGTGTAGTGGCTTTAGGGAATGGAAAAAAATAAATCAGATTTATAATTGCAAAGTCACAAATAATTTATTTTGATTACCCAGCTCCTTTACTGAAAATACACAGATTGAGAAGTAAAACTATGCAGCTGAAAATGTGAAAATCTTCAGAATGAAGTGAGAACATTCATCAACTTACCTGCAGCTCAATCAAACCTCTTAATGTTCAACTATGTCACATTTTCCAGAAATCAAAAAACTAATTATAAAAAACTGAGAAATTAGTTGCAAATTCATCCCTCTTGATGTAAACACTTAAATCAAAGCTTAGCCAGTTTTCAAAATTAATTTCTGTTGAAATGTGTGAAGCAGAAGATTAATTTCTGCTTCACATATTTCATATTTTTGAGCTTCATCTGGATCTTTAGAAGAAGAATAACTGGATTACTTCAGTCAATTGATATGGTATTTTTCCTCCTTTCTTTTTTTTCACCTGAGCATATCTGTTTATGGAACAACAATCATGCCTGAAATGTCTGAAATGTGACGCTCCAATATGACTTGACCAAAAATGAAACAGCAACAGGTAACTCAAGTTGAAAAAGACAAAAATAGCAGAACCTCTATGAAACCTCAATCAGAAACTTTTTGGGAATTTTCTAAACTCAAACTGAAGTTTCTTTTAAAACTATGAACTCCTCACATAACACAGGTTCCATACACTGCTCTGTATGCTTTAGAAATCAAGTCAAGTTCATTTCTATAGCAATAAGCCAGTTCAAAGTAGAAATAAAACAAAACAGAATAAATTTAACAATTGAAACATCAAATTTTCTAAATTTTTCCATTTTTACACATTAAAATGTTGGTTAATGTTTCACTAATTATGGTTCAAAGGCAACTCCAACCAGGTCCGGATTTAAAGGCACTCAGTGTTTTGGCTGTTTTGCAGTTTTCTGTTTCAGATTTGTGGTGCGTAGAAGCTGAATGCTGCTTCTCCATGTCTGGTTCTGGATGCAGAGCAGAACCAGAAGACCCGAGAGGTTCTGGAAGGTTGACAAAACAGCAGATCTTTAATGTATTGTGGTGCTAAGCCATTCAGTGATTTATAAACTAACGACAGTATTTTAAAGTCTTTTCTCTCAGTGGAAGGACTTGGGTGATGTGCTCTGTCTTCCTGGTTTTAGTCAGAACTCCAGCAGCAGCAGAGATAAAATTAGATTTTCCAGCATTATTTCCTCCTCTTCCAAACGTGTGAACACGTGTAAGATTTTCACGATGAAAGATGCGTGAAGCGATGGTTCTGACAAATCTGGTTCTTGGTGCCTGAGTTTGAAACAGCTTTTCATTCACACCTAGAATTCAACATTGATTAGTTTTAGTAATGAAAAGTACTCTACAGAAATCTCACCGTCTGCAGATGTCCCGTGCGTTCTCCCAGCTGGTCGGATAAACGCTGTACCTGTAACTTCTCTCCAGTACTGATTCCAGGGAAAATGTAAAACTTGTGCCGAGGAGAAGGAAGATCCAGGATCCAGGAAGGTTCTTCATCATCTTCAGCATTCAGTTTCTATAAAGAAAGGTTTTATTAATAAAAGGTTAATTCAAACTAAAGTTTTCATTTAACTCACATTGCCTTGCAGTAAAGAGTATGAATAGTCAAATAAAACAATTCCAGTGTTGCCTGGTGCGATTGCCTGGTGCGATTGCCTGGTGCGATTGCCTGGTGCGATTGCCTGGTGCGATTGCCTGGTGCGATTGCCTGGTGCGATTGCCTGGTGCGATTGCCTGGTGCGATTGCCTGGTGCGATTGCCTGGTCCTCTCAGGAAAGTGTTGCTGCTTTACGAGCCACCGGACCTCGACTGCAGGTCCTGTTGTTTCAGCTTCCATGTTTTAAACTCATTATTTGCGTAGCAGACAAAGTGAAAATCAATCTTCAGTCTGGTGTTGTCACCGTCTGTCAGAAATATTTGACTGCTGGCAAATGAACAAAGAACCTGAAGTACAAGGCTGTGAAATTATTTTTCTAGATAAATAATTGTAATTTTTTTTACTCTGTTTAAGTTTTTGGAGTAAACGTTTTTAAAGTTAATTCCTCGTTTATTGCTGCTGCATAATTTGACAATTTGAACAATTCATCTTATTAAATTGAGTTTTTTTTAATGCATCTACTATTTTAAAACATGAGCATCACTATAATTGACAACTCCAACAATTCCTGTAAAATAAAGATAACTTAATAATCCGTAATGTGACTTTTACTTGACTGAAGCTTCCTGCGTCTCTTCAGTAAAACTATGATAGGAAACATCGGCTAATTTTTCCTAACCAAGAGAATATTCCTCCAGCTATAGATTTAGAGGCTCTCTTGTAAGGAAATGGTTAAAAGAAAACTACTTGTCTAAATGTAACTACAGTCAGTTCAATTATTAGTTATGCATCAGGAAACAAATCTAGTTTAAGGTCAAAAACTTTTGGGAGTGATTCTGATGTCAAGATGCTAAAACTTGATAAAGAACTAATTTTGACTGAATCACCAAGTCCCTCAACACTGCTACTTTATTTTCTCAATATATTTATGTTTTGATAGATTAAAGGTAATAAATGACCAGATTACAATCTGTGATCAAGTTAGCAGGTTTTTGCTACATCAAAGTTCCTTCATTTCATCTCCACAATGTTTAAAGTCAGTTTTATTGGAACAGTATTGTTGCTTTGAGTCATGGCGTGAATAACTATTTTAATAATAAAAAACATGTTTTTATTTAGCTAAATCAGACTCATTTGAGGTATGACCACGAACATAAATATTTAAAGATTTGGTATGTGTGCTGATTTTGGTGACATCTGGTGGTGGATTTCCACATTGCAACTATGGGCGTTACTTTATCACAGTGATTCAAATAAACTACCTGCTGTAAACCCACAAGAATAAAAAAATAAAATAAATAAAAAAAATGCACCTTAGCCTTTTTAGTTTAAATTGCATTATTGTAATTTCTACAAAAATATCTCAGTTAAATATGTGTACAAATGTTTTTACATTTTCTAAAAATTCTGATACAATTTTCAGCCAAAAGTTTGATTGTCAGCTTGGACAATATAGAACAAATTCACAATTATTTGCAACATTATTGAAATAGTAAAAGTTACAAAAGTTAACAATAATTTCAAACAGCATAATCTTGCTAACTATATGCAATAATTCAAAAAGCCATTTTTTCAAAAACAATAACTGAGTTGGCATCTTAAGTAAATTAAAATTGTGGATCAAATGGTTCAAGCAACAAAGTAACAATCCCAACTTCAGATTTTAGAGACAACATCTCAGCAGTGGACTTTAACTTTTAATCCAGCCCCGTCTTTCTTTTTCTTATTGCTGAATTATGAACTTCCAAATGGGTGTGGCTTTTGAAATTAAACCCAGAAATGTGGTGAATTATAGTTATAAAACACAGGAAATAGTAAAATGTAGCCAAATAACAAAGATGACTAAAAGTTGATTAAATATTTATGCCTATAAAGTAAACTAAATGTAACAGATAATCTGTGGTATTTGCTAAACTTTAATATCTGTTTCTGTCAGAGGAAACAGATTTTTCTAAGCGTATAAATATCTTTATTTAGACCACAGGTGTGTAACTGTAACACAGGAAGTTTTTTCCCTCTGAACAATCCCTGGTCTCCGTGCTGCTGCTGCTGCTTTTGGACAGGACCCCACAGTGTTGCCCCGGGGCGGGGCAGAGGGGCAGATCGGTGTACAACATGTCTGCTCCGTTCACCCACAGCCAATCACCAGCCAGGAAACGCAGGCCGGTCCAAACCTGCAGAAATTAAGAAATTAAGGCTTGAACAAGTTCTGTGAAAACTCCGGATAATGCTGTAAAATAATGTTTTGTACATAAGCATGTTTATAATGCCAAGGGAATGAATATTATTCAGTTTTATGTGGTTAAAAGTAGAACTCCTGTATTTTTAATTAATCTTCATTGGGCCCAAATCTACGTTATCAGTCGAGTTCTTTAAAAATGAGTTTGATGCTTTAAAATGTATTAAAATCAAGTTCTTTCTAATATTTTAACACCTCTTTTCCTCATCTACCTTACATTAACAATGCAAAGGTCTTATAAGACATTCTTTTAAATTCCTATTTGCCTCCCACCTCCTCGGTGTCGGCCTGCATGACCTTGGTCTTGATGAAGTGCTGATTGTCTGCAGGCTGCAGGCTGAGCAGGTCGTAGCGCAGCTGGCTGTGGCTGGAGGACCGGAGGCCTCTGCAGTGCTCCAGCGCCTCCTCCCAGCTCCTCTTCTCCCTCACCAGGACCAGATTGTCTGCGATGCAGAGGGACGGGAGAGGAGTATCACAGTCTTGGGGAGCCGTTGTCTTCTTCAGTGAGGAGATCGAGCCGCAGTTGCTGCTGACACTCATCTGTCCTAACCAGTTTGTATATTCAGAGTCTCCCCAGCTCCATTTCCACGATGCTCCTGTGAAAAAGAGGTGGGAAATTTATTGGCATGGTTGTGTTCAATAATCCTAAAATCACCCTAAACTCTTTATCCTGCATCAGCGCTAAAACTTAAACCAGGATTGGTCTCTAAATGTTTGAAACTGTTGACTAAATGGGGCTGAATAAAACAATGCGTGCCACACATTTCAGATATTTTTGATCTAAAAACCCCCCGAAAAAAACCCCATAATGAAGCAACAAAATTTAAACATACATTTGCAAGAATAAAAGTGTGAAGTTCGTGAAGGATTATGAGATCGGGTCAGTCAATCTTTTCCCACAGCGAGTTGTTAAAAGCTGCAGATGTCCGGCAATAACATTTATTTATGTGGCAGCAGAGAAACAATATAAACAGGAAATGGCTGAGAAACAATAAGACTAATTTAAAACGATTCAGAAGAATCTATTCCTGCAAAACAAACAAATGAAAAAGAGCTTTTACCCAGGAAGTCAAACTGAATGATACTCTTTTGTTTGAAGTAAACATGAATTATAAATCAGCCAAATGTTTAAACAAGCAGCTTTCCTGATTTACTTAAACATGAAGGGCAGCTTCATCAATGAGTTTCTATCTAATCCTTCTCATCTTGCTATATAATTATTATTACTACATCAAAGTGTTATTATAACTGGTTCAACATTAAGTATTTCTTTGGAATGGTCAACCATGAAATCCCAAAGAAAATCTAAAAGTTTGAAGTAGAAACCAAAGCTTGGGTTGACACTGTAAATATTGAAGAAGTTCAGCATCATCCTATTTTTGAAATCATGAGTCTGGTTTCAGCAGTGATCGTTTACCGTCTCTGTAGAGTCCGATCCAGGTGGGAATCTCCCGGTCAAAGAAGATGCTGTCAAAAGAGTTGCTAGAGAAACTGGCCAGGTAGAAATAGTTTGACTTGCAGTACGCCGACGCTTCTGGCCAAGTCTTTGGCTCGAGTATAAAGATGTAATTCACAACAGGCGCCCAACAGGTGAAGAACAGACGGTTTCCACAGTCGGTGACGTAGATCCTGTAAAGAGAACAACAATCGACATTTACTGAACCATCAACGTTTCAGAAAACAAAATTAACAGAAGATTCTGGGAGTCATGTTGCAATGTTCATCCCTCATTAACAAATATTTGGAGGGCTTTGATTCTTTTGTCTTTGAATCTTTGGTGGCAGAAAATTAGCTGTAATTTTATGTTTTTTAATATGTAGGACTCCTTAAACCTCCTCACTGCAATTCAAGGTAAACTTGATCGATTCTCCCACAAAGCGACGCCATTTCCACCTGGAGGAACTGCTTATATTAGGAAGCCAGCGATCCTAAAACCAGTTATAAATGGCATAACAAAGGAGCACTGTTGTGATGACGAGTTAAAAGTGGAGTGTCAGAAAAAGCAGGAGCTTCTTAAAGAGACAGACGCCCAATTTCAAGGCGTAAAACTGCAAAGTCAAATTACTTTCAAGTCATGTTTGATTTATTGTTACAATAAAAGGTCTAAAGGTTCAGGGGTGTCCAGAGAAAGGAAGGTGGAAATTTAAAATTACTTGCTATAAAAAGGTGGTTTCACAAACAAAACTAACACTCAATGTAAAAATAAAATGAATGAATGAGCTGTGATAAACAAGCCTGAACCCAAGATTATATTTCTACCATCTTACTATTCTTCTCACAATGAAGAGAAAACAATTAGCAAAAAATTAAACATTTATTTAAGTCTCCATGTGGAAGGTTTTCATTTTCCCCAACAATCTTGACTTAAATCGCTTTGAGTCACTCTTACTTTTTGTCTCTGTTTGTGACATAAGCACAGTTTCCCTGGCTGTTTGTGACGTTGTCTTGCCAGTTGATGCTGTAGTTTTGACCGTCGGACCAAACCCAATCGCTACCGGATGACGGAGTCGTCTCTTTGTGCAGACCGATCCAGGAGAGATACCGCTTAAGGTTCACATTGTTTACATCCGACGGTGAATAGAAGATGGCCAGGTCAGTGAATTCACTGCACGGACAAAAAAAATAATAATAAAGTCATGGATTTGTAAAGAGACATTCCAGAAGATAATATGCTGTTTGTTAATAACTTAAAATGTATGAGTGCATGAAAAAGTGAAATTATGTAGCCATGTTTCTTTCTTGACTGAAAAATGACAGTAGATAGAGAAGCATAGCACAGTTAAAGAATAGATGATACAAAAAGTAAAACGTTTTTGTTTAAAAGAGGTAAGAATGTAGTACATCAGTGTTAAATAAAATAGGTAGTTAAATCCAGAGGAGAAACAAGTCAGAGCAAAAATAACACCTTCTACAACAATGGAAATAATGAGTAAACCTGCAGCTTTAGAGCGATGTTCTCATTCTAGACCTTCATTCAATCAGCATTTTATTTTTACCACGTTCTGGATTTTACAGGCAACCCTTGCAGTGATGAAGGAAATTCACTGCAGATTTCAGGAGGACTTTATTTTCTAGCATTTTCACACCTGATGGACTATATGGAATAAAATTGCAACATTTGTTCCATTTTCAGCTGCTGTGGTTCTCTTTCACACTGCACTGTGTCAAACGGTCCAAACTAGTTGGAGAACTTGTTCTGCCTGTGGGGGGCGCTGCACTAAGAACCACTGAAGAAAAACCTCAGAAGAAGACACCGAGCGCAACTCCTTCCACACAAACTGTAAACGAAAGAGATCAAGTAATTTCTCCTGTTAGGGCTAGACACGCATGTTTGTTTTGATTGCATTTACCCAGAATGCCTTGCGCTGTAGTTCTCTTCCTGCTATTGCAGCCCTATCTGGTCCGCCAAAGTTCACTTTAGAACCGAGACCGAGGTTTTAAGGCCGACCAGAGTTCGCCGTTTGGTCCACAGAGTTTTCTTACGCGTTCACAAACAAACCGGACATTCTAGAGTTCAGTTAAAGTGAAATGAACCGGGCTGTTTCTTTCTGCAACAGCTTTAGTCAGCATGTACCTGAAGAAGCTCCAGAAAATGGAGAGCATATTGTTGGCTAATGAGTCACAGAACATCTGGAAGCCCAGGAACAGTAACTTCTGCTTCGTCGATGTTCAGGGGCCAAAAGGTCACAGGTTAAATGACTCTGGGTTCAATGAACTTCATACGTCCTGATGATGTCATCCCACAGGATTATGAAAGGAGCAATAGAGATGGACCAAGCACAGAACCTTGAGGGACACCAGATTCTTCTGAATCAAGAGGACAAACAGCATTCAGCTTCTATGCAGCAAACTTTCATAAAACTGCAAAACAGCTGAAACACAGTTCCTTTAAATCAAGACTAAAAACCAACCTGTTAACACTTTCTTTTGATCAATAATAAATGAAATAGACCAATATTTATAATGTGTAGTGATGATGGGACTTAAAATGTAAAACATATAACATGTTTCTGAATTGATGATTTTATTTTTATGTTTTAAAACAATTTGAACTGCCTTGTTGCTGAAATGTACAAACAAACTTGACTGATCGATGAAGGCTAAAAAATGGATTTCTGCAAACAACCACTGCAAAGCAGCTCTGTGATCGCATCAGAGCTTCGAGTTCATTATGGTACTCGCTGCTCTGAGGTCTAGAAAAACTCAGACACTGAATGTTTACGATGATCATGATTCTTAAGTCACATCTAAGCAAATATGGGTTTCAGCTACTCCTTGTTTACACTTTGAGTAAATGCATCACCAGGAGTCTTACCTCCTGCAGTAGCTTTGGGCAGTCTCCCAGGTTAAAGGATATGTAATGTGTCTGTATGAAATGTCCACCACAGATCCCAGGCCGTCTACGACGCCGCTGCTGCCGAGGATGAAGAGGAGAAGCAAAGGGTCACAGAGGTCGCTCTTCATCTTCAAACTCCGTTTTCAGAAACCTGTTTTGAGTAAAGCAGGGAATTAATTCAGAGGCGAGTTTCTGGTCAGACAAACCAAACGCATTACCAGGGAACATGAAAAGCTAAATATTGAACATGATTCAGTTGAAGACCTACAGTGGAAAATTATAGAAAATTTTACCAACTTTTTGTCTAGTTTCTAGCACAAATATTCTGTGTTTAAAGAAACTTTTCAGCAAGACATAAGAACTTGTTCTAAAAGTAAATAACTTCTTAATACTGATGAAAATGTTCCAGTTTTATTGGTAAATTATTGGTCTTGTTACAAGTGAACTAATCTACCAGTAGAACTGGAACTTTTTCCATCAACATTATGGAATCATTTACTTAAAAAAGTTCATATCTTGCTGAAAAGTTACTTTTGTCTTTTTTCAGGTTTACTAAGATATTTGCACTAGAAACTAGACCAGAAGTACTTGGTAAGATTTTGTGTTTCTGCAGTGTGAATCCCATCAGATTCAAATAAAACTAATTAAAGCATGAATGTGTTTAAATGGTGCCATTACCTGCCCAGATTCTTCCAGTTGAGGATCTAGCAGCTTCTTCCCGTCTCGTGTTTTATTTATAACAAATTATAGAGATTTAAAAGCAGGCATCACGCCCACCTTAATCCTGCAGACCTAGAAAACATTTGACTTCTGGCAAATGAAGGACAGATTTACCTGCAGACCTAAACGACAAAACCATTTGGCCCTGAAGCTTTGGAGGAGAAGGCAAATGAAGGAGTCTGTTTTCTGCAAAGCACCAATAATAAAAAAAAGGATCTTTATTTTATTTGTATAGCTCATTTAAAAATTAAAGTGTGGCTTAATAGACTGCAGTGCATTTATAAACAAAGTGACATCCTAAGCGTCTGTTTAGATTTAAACAAAACGTGTTTTCCTTATTCATAGAAAAGTGTGTAAATCTCCCACCGGGTCACCTTAGAAATAAAATGCAACACATTCTAGTTATTCAGGACAGCAACAGTAAAACTGAAGCATCTTCAAGGAATGTTTTCAAACTTTTTCAGCACCACAATGTGGAGATAAAAATAAGTTTCAATTTATTACTAATGTTATTGAAATGTTTCCAACACGCCTGAAAACAGAAAGCTAATTTAACAAAAATCATCCCCCATTTTCAATAATTGTAAAATTTCAACAATGTTTTTCAAATTTAGGGTTTTAATCAAATGTTGGATTGTATTTTATAACAGTCAGTTGGTTGAATATCAAGAACTTTATACAGAAATCAAGCACTTTCCAAACCTTGAAAACCTCCATTTGAAATTCAAGTATTTAAGGATTTCAAGCACCTGTATGAACCCATTAGCACTCGATAGAGCAAAGATTTCCTTCAGATGACTAAAGACCAAACATTAAAAGCAGAGTTAGATCGTCTCACCACAGAAATGTTTTAAATGGTCTGCATGTGAAAACCGCTGCAGCATCAAGATTTCCTGCTTCAGCCTCCTGAGGGGCGACAATAAGATTCAAGGAGAAACTTCTCTGTAATCCCAACCTGCTGATTTATGCCTGCTGCATTTACGCTGCCAATCAGGTAAATGCAACAGGACTGAGCACACATCCCAGAGGAACTCCAAAGCTCAGTTTGGTGAAGTCACAGTATAAAACAGACAAACGTAGAAGTTGAATCTTAACTTTCAAAGGAGCAGATATGAAGTATTTTCTTCTACCTTTCTGGAAAACATGTCAGCAAGTTAAATCGATAAATGAAAGAGATGCAAGCAAAAAATTATTTTAACTTTGTATAAATGAAAAAGACCACATTTAAGACCACTCAACTGAATGATATGCATATTTTATTATGCATCATTTTAAGTGCATTGAAACCTGCAGGAATCACATTTCAAGTAAACTCCATATTACATCTGAAATGCAAAAAGAAAAGCAGTTACTTTAACCTTTATGCTTTGATCTCACAAATGAGTTCTGCCAGGCCGGCTAGAAATTCAGAAAAAAAAAAAAAAAAAAAAAAAAAAAAAAAAAGGAGGTAAAAATCAGATTTTTTCTTAATTGAGACTTTTTTCAGAATGAGGACTTTTGAGCTGACCTGGGTTGGACATGCTCCTCTCCAGCATCTTCAGGGTTTCGCCGGTCAGCGTGTGGAGCTCGTCCTGCAGCCGGCGGTGGCCGTCCAGCGTCAGGTGCCAGAAGCACGACTTCCTCTTCCCCTCTTTGCAGAGCTGGTTGCAGGTTTTACGGAAGCTGCTGCTGAAGCACAGGTTGTGGCGGATGGTGTTCTTCCAGCCGTCCGGAGCCGTCTGAAAGAACGGGAAGTGCTCTCTGGAAGAGGAGAGGAAACGGGGAATCACAATGCAAACCGGAAACGTTTTCCAGCACATTTCAAAGATTCTAGACAGAGACTGATGCCCGATCAATTAGTGTGGTTTCTCCCTTAAAAATCAATAGAAATGGATTCATTTCTACCCATAAAAACTCCCATTGAAAAGAACAGAACCTTCTCGATACAAAGTGTGGCAGTGGAAAACGGCTCATTTACTTTTAAAGGGAACCAGTGTATCTGCATTCACCAGCTCTTTGGTTCTGACCTGGTGAAGTTGTAAATCTGCTGGACTTTGAGGCTCCCGGTTTGGCTGCTCTTCAGTGCCAGAGCAACGAGGACGCAGTAATTCACCGGCGGCCGAGGCCAGCAGCCCGGCTTCAGGGACTTCAGGTCCTGAGAGACGGAGGACAAAACCAAACATCGACTTTACATTTACAGAACCATGTTAGAATCCCATTTAGGACACATTCATGTTCCTCAGAAAATGGTGGCTAGTCTGAAATTTAACAGGTTAGAGAAATGGATTGATTGGTTTATGACGATTCTGAATTGATTTCCAAGTTTTTGTGAAAGTTTAAAATAAAAGTATAAATACAATGTAAATAGAAAATACCAATTCTGCTAAAAAAAAAAAAAAAAAAAAAAAAAAAAATCTGAAATTTTCTAGAAATAGTCTCAAAAAAAAAAAAAAAAAAAATCGATTTTTTTTTTCCAGCTTTCCAAGTTTCTAGAAGATTTCTGCGATTACTAAGAAAAATGATTTAATTATTGGTGAAAATTTACTCCAACAAGCCGTTATAGAAAACACACCAGTAGCTAAAATTTCCACTTCAGCATCGTTTCCATTACAAATATGCACAAAACCACCAACGTCAACAAACAACAATTTGTGACGTTTCCATTAAATAACAAAAGCAATTAAGAATCAGAGGTGAATTAGTCTGTCCACTCAACAAGTCAAAAAAAAAAAAAAGCCCAAAACATGCTGAGCCATCATTCATCTTTGTGGTTTGTGCAGCGGCAACATCCAGTTGTTTATCATGTGACTCAGGTGATGTGGGGGGGGGGGGGGGGGGGGTTAAATAAAAATTCTATCAAGAAAAGTTTTTTCCCCCAAAAAACTGGCATGTTTATTTTTGAAATCATATTTCGCTTTTATATAATGAAAAGAAATACAGCTGCTGCTAAAACCCTGTCAAGCTGATGCCGTTCTTCCTCACCACAACTTTTGTGATCTTCCCCTTCCGTCTGGTCCGGACGGGTTTGCCGGAACCTTCTTGTTTCTTTATCCGAGAGTTAAAGATGAGGAGAATAAACACAGAAATCCACATTAAAACTCATCATCGTGTCTCAAACGAACATTTAAGACCCTTACAGGAAACATTAAAATATAATCCTGTTTGATTACATTTGTTTTCACAGCATTAAATGGAGCAGAATAAAGATGGCGTTGATGTGCAAGTCTCCGCTTTTATTTAATAAAAAAAAACTAGCTTCTTAATGACACTTTATTCTGAAATTGGTCTGACTTAGTGGAATAATTTATTTTGCCAATTAATACGTTTCAGTTGCATGCACTCCGATGACGCATTGTTCCACTTAAAAGTTATTCATGGGAGAAAATGCGGCTTGAAGCTGAAAATGGATTTGATTTTCTGCTTCAATCAAGTAGGGAAAAAAAGCTCATAAAGCTCCATCAATCGTGGGAACAACCATCAAAATTTAAACCAGGCAGCTGCAGGTTTGTTCAAATATTTCACACTTGCCAGGAAAACTTTTGAGTGCTGGTGCTTTTGGACTTGGTTCATGCAGAACTATAATTTGCACAGTTACCAAGTTTTTAGTTCAAATATCTTAGTGAACTTGAAATTAGACCCATTAAACCTACAGATAGCTTTCCAGCAAGAAATGAGCTTATTTAAGGGAATAATTCTTTAAAATTTATGAGAATGTTCTAGTTATGAGTAAAATAATTACCAGTGGCACTAATATGTTTTTATCAGTATCAAAGAATTATTTATTTTAAAATGAGCTCCTACATCTTACTGAAAAGTTACAGTTTTTCTTATTGTAAGTAAACTACAATATTTATATAAAGTAGAGCAAAAGGATTTTGTGTTTTTGCAGTGTAGTATATGTAAAAAAACTAAATTTAAACAAAAGGTTTGGCATCAACATTGCATGTTATTTGTGACAGATGAAATCTATAAACTGACTTAAATAAGTTAAAATCTATTTTTTCATCTGAAGTCGATTCCTGTGAGATTCAGACTTTTTGCAGTAAAGCCAAAATACTTGGTAAGATTTTGTGTTTTTGCAGTGCAGGACTTAACTGGGTAATCTTCAATTCTTCATGCATCTTTTGGATGTATACATTTTTTTCCATTTTCTACTAAACTAAACCCTTAATTCATGCATCTGTGCGTTTGATAGATGCTAAAATCCACATCCGGTGTTTAACCTCCGTTTTTCTTTTTTGAAGTGATTCTCTCAGAGAGTAAAGTGAGAGTTTGTTACCGTGTGTTTGGCTGTGGAGGAAGCAGAAAGCATCAGCTCCTCCTGAGGGGGACATGTTTGCAGGTCGGATGTGGACGGACCCTCCACGTCCCCGGGCTCCAGCTGGACGGCACGACCCGGTTCAGGCTGGAGGTCAGAGTCCGTCTGCACATACTGAACCGGACAGGCGATGTTGGGATTCACCAACAGCCACAGGTTCGGTTTCACAAATGTGTCTGATGGAGAAAAGAAAAGAAAAAGATCAACACATTGCATCAAAAAAAAAATAAAAATAAATCTGCAACTTTCATCAGAGGCAAAAGTGGGAAAAATGATAAAATGTCAAAACAAAACATTCATTTTTAATAGCTGGTGGTGCAGAAGCTGAAACCCAACATTTGTTTTGAGCCGATTTTCCTTCAGAGATTCATAATGGAGTGAAGCTGGATAAAGTTTCTCTCTGTGTGAACTCACCTGATGTCTTATCGTACCAAATGAACTCATCTTTTCTTCTGGAGGCCCTTGCAGAGGATCTCTGGGCCAAATATTGATCATTCACTTTGTCTTCTGTCAGAGTAGACAAACCTCACTGACACACATATGAATAAATTACATTTTACACACAAAAAAGACAAATCAACCTCCAGATCCTCACTGAATTTCTCTCTGTTTCATAAACAATCAAATATTCATCTGCACTGTTTCCAGTCAGTGGTTTCACAGCAGCTGTAGTTTAATAAAACAATAACAAAAATGTTCACCGTTACAGTTTTGGTCGGTGGTTGTTGCCAGTTTGAGCTCTTTGTCCATGTCCCAGTCGGTCAGACCCACAGAGCAGTGCAGCCCACAGAACCGGCCTCTGGTTTTCAGCTGGAACGTCATGCTTGGACGAGCGTCAGACGCTCTTCCTCCCTGAAGAAGAGGAGGGAAGTGAGGCCTGCAGGCTGTTGATTCAGCAGCTGGAGCAGAACCGCCTGATTGGACCCAATCAGGTCTAACAGAGAGCAGCCGGTCCAGAACGGACCTGATGATGGCTGTTTTATACAACGTTCATTAACTTTGTGATCTAGTTTGAGTGAAAAGCTACTGGTTTGTGTGGTTTAGTGGTAGCAAAAGTCAAATAAAACTTTATTTTTCCATTGAAAAACCCCATGAGGAGAGTTTATCAACTTTTACTCAAACAAGATTTGAGATTATTTGAATTTATTGACACATTTGAAGAAAATTCCTTGAATTCAAATACCAAATCATCTTGTTTAACTTTCCTGGTCTGAACGAACAACTTCCAGAGATTTTTCATTAACATGTTTTAAAATTATTCGAGGATAAACTGAGTTGGGTCACATGAAGCATCAAACAGTAAAACAGTCCAACATTTACCACATTCTTATCAACAGAAATTGTAAAATGATAAAGTTATAGCTAATTTCTTTAATCGACAGAGGTTTAAGTTTTGCTGTGGACTTTGGGAACTTTTCCTCCTCTACGATGGCGCATTAGAGCCAGAACAAAGAAAAAAAGGAGCAAATTTCAAGCAAAAAAAGAGAAAAACTCAGAAATTTGAGATTAATTTCAGAAATTTTCTAGAAAAAAACAAAGACATTTCTGAGCTCCAAAAATTGGAAACTTGCATGAAAAAAACCTGAAAATGTTTGAGCTTAATCTTGTAAATTTGTAGAAAAGACTTTCTGAACTTGAAAAGTAAAAAACTTTGGGAATAAACCCTAAAATTATGAGATTAATCTGAGAAGTTTCCTAGAAATAAAAAAGGGAAATTTGTGGAGATTGAAAAGTCAGAAATTTGCTTGTTAGTAAAAAAAAATCTGAAATTTTAACAATCAATGTTTTGGTGCTTTATATAAAACTTTCTGGAGATTAATCTAAATTTTCTGAGTTTTTTTTCTTGCACATTTTTGACTTTTGGAGCTCAGAAATTTTTCTAAAACATTTCTCAGATTAATAGCATCTGAGTTTTGAATCTAAATGTTTTTATTATATACTGTTCTAAGTATATTAACAGTTTAATAATATTTTTTTTCTCTGGAGGCTCAAAATAATTTTTAAATTAGATCTTTAGGTTTGAAAAAAGCTGAGTCGTAAGTTAATGATGCAGAGAAAAACTGGAAACAGAAATATTGATTAATATCACTGCTTGGGAGGGAAATATTAAGAAAATCAGTTTTTCTTTTTGGATTTTAGTATAATTCAGAACAAATGTTACTGAAAGTACTTTAAATACTGGATTCATTTTTAATGTGTTGATGTAATGTGAATGAATGAAAAAAGATCCGTTTCTTCAGACTGTTTATTACCGTCACATTAATAACACACATTTCACAACAACAGATACAAACATTAAGAAATCAAATTTTATACAGCATGAGAACAGAAAATCACATAATCATCCTTAAATATCTATATATCTTTTATAGTTTAAACGTTTTCCATTTAACCACAAGCATTCACTTTGTTCATGTACAGAAAGCTGACAGCTCAGCTCTTATTTTAATATTGAACAATAATAATCAGATTCATTCGTTTTACTCGTCGTTTTGCTGGGAAAAGACAAACGACCAGACATGCAGACAAAAACACCAGAACAGAAATAAATACGAGCTCTGAGGTTCGGACAGAGCAGAGGAATGTTTCCTGCTGTGAGCTGGACAGGAACTCAGATTTCTGGGTTTTTATTTTAAACAACGATATAAGATGGGAGGTGAGAATCACAGCCTGTGATTTTCTAAGCTGGAGGAGGAAAAATCCAAAGCTGATGCGTGCCAACTGCATCCTGGTTTTAATAAATTGCAAATCTGGTCTGGAGTTTATTTAAGCTGCTGAAGGAATGGGAGGAGAACGAGCTCGGAAAAGTTTAGACAATCACACTCACGAGTTTGAAAGTCAAATGGGTTCAAAACAGGAACGAAACGCCTCGGCTGATTTCTTCACACTAACAACACTAAACCTCACCGAGCAATTTCAGCCACTTCCTGGAGCAAATACCTTAGTACACAGAAAATAAGAAAACTAACTCAAAAGTAACTTCTTTAACAAGATGTAGAGACTTGTTTTAAGTCAATAATTTAGTAATATTGGTGAAACAAATACTGTTCCATTGGCAGATTATTTATTTCATTGAAAACAAAACATTTTTCCATCTAAAAGTGAATTTATCTGCCAGTGGAACTAAAACTTCTCCTTCAATATTAAGGAATTATTTACTTAAAACAAATCTTTATATCTTGCTGAACAGTAACTCGTAAGTTAGTTTTGTCTTATTTCAATTGAACTAAGACAGTTGCACTAGAAACTAGACTAAATTAGTTGGTAAGAGTTTGTTTTTTCAGTGCAGAGCAGAAAATGCACCACATAGAAAACCAACCTACATCTAGAGGAACAAATCGGAGCCGATTCTGCATCCAGGTTTTACAGTGAGACCAGATGAAATGACGGGAGGAAGGTGGAGCTGAGCGCTCAGAATATTGGGATGTAGTTGTCGATTTTGGCGCGGTGCCGCTGGGCGATGCACTCTGCGATCCACACGATGTTCCTGCACTCCTGCTCCTTCAGCTTGACGTAGGCGTAGAAGACGCTGAAGTGGAACTGGTTGAGGAAAGCCAGCTTGTTCAGCTTCACCTGCAGGAAACAAACAGCAAGGAAATGAAAACTTCCTGTAGAAAAATATAAACATTTATTACACTGCAACAGAAGGACTTCCACGACAACAAACTTTACAGGAAGTTAAATTTTCCCAGAAGTTTTTGCTGTTTTGAGACTATTTTCAAGTAAAATAATAATGTGTCATAATAAAAGTTTACTGTTAATAAACATTTAAATTTGACCTTCATTTTAAATGCACAAAATAAAACAACCAAAAAGAAAAGCCACACAGCTGAAGCCATAAATAACATCCATAAACTGTCTGTAATAATAAACTGATTATTCTGCAGAATGCTAAGTTTTACCAATTTTGACACTAAAATAAAAAAGTTTTCCTGTTTTACATCAAATATGATTTTATAACAGATTTAGTTACAATTATTTTACAGACTTTTATTTTATTTTTTTATTTTGTGACACATGAGGAATCTAAAGCCATGTTGATGGCAGTTTGTGATAATAATAAATGCAGATGTTGGAACATTTCCTGGGCCATTTTCATTGTTTCTGTCCAGAATGAAGGGAAACAGAGAGTCTGTCTGATCCAGAGTTTCACCAGAAGGCATCATGAAGCACTTTTTTGTTTTCAACACAATAAAGGACTACCTGGACCAAAGCCCGTAAACATTTGGTCCTAAAGAACCGCAGGTCAACGTCTCAGCGACAGCAGAACAAATATTTCAGAGCTGTGATTGTATTCAAGACTGTAAATATTTTACATCTTCAAAACAAAAACACTGGAAACACAAACCATCAGGACCAGATGCTGAGGATTTGACTAGACTAAACTAAATGGGTCAAAGCTGTTTGAACCAGTTATCAGTGTGAAAGCTTCACATGCAGTTGGAGAAACCTAAACCGGATCCCAAGTTTAGGTTTTAAATGCACTAAAATCAATCTAATGTTTAAGATTTCAAATTATCTTAACAAATTCCCACAGAAAACTGCAGAGTGACTCGAGTTTTCTTCTGTTTTACCAGAAAATCATGTGCACTGCTGCTCAGCTGGCTGAAAGAAGGTTGTTTCTTTCCCACTTACAACAAAGACCTCAAAAGGCAGACAGTGCAGCAGCAGCCATCATATTAAAGTTTCTATTTGACACAGAGCTGCAAAAACTGATGACGTCACATAAAGTGAAGCTAAGAAACAGAAAAATAATGTTGATCTCAGAACCGAACAAAAATATCGAGTTAAATAGTAACCGCTCTAAATAATATGATCTTTTGTGAAATGTGACCATTTCTGGTGTTTAAGCAACAAAAAGAAACAGGGACACATTTCTGTAATTTATTGTAATTTTATTTAAAACTACTTAAATAAACATTATTCCTGATAGATTTGATTCCTATCATTTTGGATTCAGATCAAATGTTGCTATTTATGAATAATAAACCTGGCAGATTCTGTCCTTGATTTATGAAAGAGCTGCATATCTCAGCGTGTTTCCGAGTGAAAAGCTGTCCGGTTGCCTTTCATGACCTTCTGGTGAAATGTGTCCCATGACTGTGACTCAGAGAGGTTCTCGGATCGAGCCAGCTCCTGTTAAACGCAGGAATAATGTGTCAGAAAAAGTGACTCACCTCGTGCTCAAAGAAGCGGTCCTCCAGGGTTTTATCTCCTGGGTTGCTCCCAGCGCCTTCAAACAGCAGCTTGTATTCCTGAAAAGAGGAAAAAATCCAAAACAAACAGTCAGACGGAGATCTGAGATTTTTTTACTGGGATATTCTGAGAATCAAAGGATGAAAAGTTAAGCAGCGATGAGGGAAAACACTGAGGAGAAAATAAAAATTAAAAACTGCTTTAGATGTATGAAAAAAAAAACATTTTAAGAAATTAAATGTGGTGGAAACGTGAGGCAGCGCCCCCTGGTGGAACCACTCTGTAATCTATTTATTGCCAATTATTTTTGTAATGATTTAAATTAACTGAATTTATTCACATCTTATTCTTTGTTTGGTTATTTATTTCTCAAGAAATAAACAAACCAGAGTAACTAGTTACATTACCTTGAGTATTTCTTTGAAGAAATTTACTTTTAGGAGTATTTTTACTACTTTAGGTCATTTTATTCTGAAATATTTCTGCTCTTGGGTAAAATTTCTGGATTTTCTATCCACTGAATGAAAAACAAACATGTTTTAATCAAAATTCACCAAACAGACACACACCAGCAGTTCCTGTTTAAGTTTCAAAAGATTTTATTTTATTTTATTTTTTTTGCTTGATTTTGTTATTTATATTAATTATTGTCATTTTGGTCCTTTAAATACCAAAACTCCCACTTAACTTTACATTTTGGTGCATCTGATGATATAATTTTTAAATATTAACTGATTGATAATTTGATCAGTTACTCAGTAATTGAGTAAACTTTTTTTTTTAGTAATTTCTTAGACGGCCACTTTTTACTTTGACTTGAGTGACAGCAGGTTGAAGTAGTGCTGCCATTTTTTCAGACTTTGAGTCTTAACTAGAAAACCAGAGTTCATTTTTCTTTGATAAGGAAAATAAGACCCACTGGGTGAATCTCATTATGAATTCAACAAACAGATGACGACGTATTGAAGGTTTCTGGACTTACAGGATAAAAATCAGCGACGGCCTTGACCTGCTCGTAGTCGTCGGCTCTGGCCAGCTGCGCCAGGCCTTCTGGGTAAAGTTTGCCGCAGTGCGGGAAGAGTTTGGCTCGGTCCTCTTTGGACAACTCTGTGCCGAAGGAGTTGATGGTGATGATAAAAGCTCGTCTGTCAGCCTCAAACTGCAGCAGAAACAGGAACAACAAACAAAAGTGAAACCAAACACTCTGTAATTTCTATTACTAGTGGCAAAACCACTAATATCTGGATGCTGGATTACTCTGTGAAGTAAACTCTGACCTCCAGAATCGGACACATGGTGTCTGCGGTGGTTCCTCCCAGATTAGAGCAGAACTTATAGAAAGCCTCCAGATAAGCCTGAAAACACACAAACATCTTTTAGGAACTAAATAAACACAAGAATTATATTTTGTCTATTCACACAGTTAAAGTTTTCAGAGCATGATAATAAAGTATCAGTGTAACAAGAGGATTTACCTTGTAGAGAGTGTTACGGATGATTTCAATGTTCATTTCATCCAAATCCTGCTCAGATATACAATCCTGGAAAAAGGCAGCTGGACAAAAACACAACAACATCCATCAACATGAGACTCGTCTGTGTTCCTGCCTCCAGTCGGGGGCTCACGCCGCCTCACGTACCCAGAGGCGTGTCCACCAGGATGGCGTTGTAGAGCTCGGCGGGGGTCTGGGCGATGTTGACCGCCTCCATCTGCTCGAAGCTGCCCAGCGGGTGACACTTTGGGACGAGCTCAGAGATGGCCCTCTGGTGCAGCGTGCCGGTGATCAGCAGGATCACGTTATCGATCATGTAGCTGTACCTGCACAGCACCAGAAATGTGGCTTTAATCAAACCATTAATCAGATTAATCGATTACTGAAATCCTTGTCAAGTAAACTAGTTATCAATTAATTGTTAAGCGGAGCTTAGATGCACAAGAAATCATTTGCTGACAGAATAACAATAACTTAATAATTCAGTCAAAGCTGTATATAAATATGAACATTTTGCATTTAAAATAAAAAAAAATCTGTTGTCTGTATCATTATTAATTAGTAATTTAAAAACCCCAACAGATCAGCCCTACATTGTATTGATGTAAAGTCAAGCAGAAACTACTTTAGTTTTTCACATGTTGATGCAAAAAGACGCATCACTTTATGCAAATGATGACACGTTCACTGAAGGAATAATGTGTGGCTGCATTTAGGCAATAAAATGTTTAAAAAATAATTAAATTGTTTGTTTGCATCATTTAATGTATTTCTAACATTGTATGAAAAAACTTCAGGGAAAAATCTGCAGAATGTACCAAATTTTTTATCCAATTAATCATCCCAATAATCGATAATTAAAGTAATCATTACTTGCATTCATTTTTTAATGTGCTTTAAATGTATAAGTATGTTTAAATTAAACACAAAACAAATTGTTTCCAAAGTGCTGAGGATTGCTTCTAATGTAGAGATTAATAAAGTCATTTTCAATTTGAAAATTGATTATAATGTGAGACAGGAAACAGTGAAAGGTGTCACTTGGAACAGATTCAATATGGCGGATTTCTCCTTACGTGATGAAATCCATAAAACTGGCCAGAGGTTCGTACGACTGGTTCCTCATGTGACGAAACTCCACCACCATCTTCTCCTTCAGCTTGTCGTCGATGACCGACACGGTGAGCGGAGACGCCTCGTTAGCGAGGAAGCTGCCGTAGTCGGTGCTCTGCAGATGGAGCTTCAGGTCTGCAGGGAGAACAGAGACAGAATATGGAGATTAACACGTACTGGGAGGGACGAGAATGTGCTTACATGAAAATATTTAGTAATTAATAAGGTCATGTTGATCAAAATCTATTCAGAGCAAAAGAAAGTCTGACTTTAGGAAAATCTCAAGTACTTTTCAAGCTTCTCTACTTGTAAAATTGATGTGAAACAAAATTAAAATGTTTGATATTTTTCAGAATGTGACTAATCTATATTAATCCTACATTCTTCCAAATTTTGCATTCTTGTACAATACTGACGTTTTTGTCATATTTTATTGTATTTTCCATTTTATGAAGTTCTATCAACACATTTGATTGAGTTTTATCCTTCTGCTGCCAATACAGAAATTCTTAACCAGAAGATTTTAGGCTTAATTTGCTTGAAGATTAATGTTTTTATGCTTTTGATAACCAAAAATCTAAATATGAAACTGTCACTACAGAGGTTGTAATTTCAAAATAAAAGACTTCAAAAGAGAAAAAAAAATCTGCCAAAATAAAATAAACTTTCATAATAAATAAACCTTTTATGTAATAAGTGTTGAGATTAATTCAATTTCAAGTGGAAAAAGTGCATAGTGCATCCACAATCTTATTTTTAATTCATACCGACATGACTGCATAAACGTATAGGCCTACTCATTCCCCATCATTTAATTCATATGTTATTCAATTAGTAAATCTATTGTGGTTATTAATAAAAACGAAGAAATAATTTTGGAAATTGTAATATTGCAAATAAGCCCTGAATATCTGAATGTTAAGCTTTAACAGGGATTTATTTATAATCTTAACAAAAACACAGTAATGGCAGTGGAGAAAAAAGCTGCCTCACTTCCTCTAAAAAGCCCAATAATGTCGGGAAGAATTTCCTATATTTAGTGGCTAGCCAGCTAACATAGAGATGCTAACTAGCATCGACGAACGGGAAGCTCCTCAATCGTTTAATATTTTCAGTACACATTATTATTATTATTATTATTATTATTTGATGCTTATCGACTATTATAACAATTAGGTTCTGTAAGTTGCATGTTTGCAGTTAAAAGCCTTAATTTTCTCACAGAGAGCTGATGTTAGCTTTTAGCCGTTAGCTTCGGTTTCCTTTATCTCACCTTCCAGAGTCTCGCATTGAACCAGGTTTAAGTAATCGCCCTGAGACAGTATTCCGGCTTTGAAGCCCCTGACCAGGCCCTCCAGGTAGCCGTTATCGACGTTAAAATACAGCTCGGAGAAAGGCATCCTGGCTGACCGTCAAACCGACGCTGCCGCTGGGGAACCGTCAGTCCTGCTAAAAGTTAGCGTCAGCTGACTGAGCCACGTGACCGTCATCTGATCCGTCACCTGCTTGTACGTAACTTGGAGTAAAGAGGCAGTGACGCAGATCGACCAGTAGGTGGCAATAATGTCCTCACTGCTCGCTGACATTTTTTCGAGTAATATGTGATGCCCAAATTAACAGTATTTAGTTTAGTTTATTATTTATTTTGAACATAATTGGAAAATAAAAGAGTAAATAAAACAGAGAATGATCATAAAAACATATAATCAAAAGAGCTTTCAAACTATTCACAACATTTGTTAAAACCTACTTAGTATCTCAAAATCAAAATTGCCCCAGTCTCATGTTGATGATCCTCTGGAAGCCATTAACCATTTTTTATACACTCAACAGCAATCTTTAACTTATGTCCTAATAAATGAATCATAAAGTTACATACTGCATTATGTATATGCATTCAGTACAGAAGATGCAAATATATGATGTATGAATAGTCAGACCCTAGACTATGATAATAGGGATATAATCCTGAAACTTATTGAAACAAAGCAGATTGGTGTATTCATTATCTAATAATTAATAAAAGTAAGAACGTAAATGTGAAGTAGCATTTAGCCGCCAATTTTTAGACAAAAATCACAGGGAAGTGGCAGTGAATGTAACCCCATGAAGTAAAATAGCAAACAACAGATTACAGCTAAAACATAAAAACAAAATCATCAGGTGAAATAACTCTCTCTTCAAGATCAAAATTTCCATGAATTCTCCGCTTTCATTGTGATCTGGAAAAAGTTCTGGTAGAAATTTAAATGCAGTCATCAAGGGAATAAATGTCACATTAATTTTGTACTTTTGTTGATTAATTGAACCATCATTTGTGCATGGCAGAATGACTTTACACAACACAACTTATAATTTTTTTACATCTCATATACTGTTTTGTTATTAGTCTGATGCAATGGCGTAGGTTTGGTCTAAGTTTTGGTGGGTGCTTACAACTTACTGACCAACAGATTTTCGTTTATTTATTTTGTTTTTGTTAAAAAATACATATGTTTTTTTTATTTTATTTAATATGGCAAAAATTGGTCGGGACTATTTTATATCCCTTGAATATTGGTCGTGACATGTCACGACCCTCCACACCCAAACCTACACCCATGGTCTGATGTAATGTTCTAATTACAAAAGAATTAAGGAAAACCTGCCATTTACTGGTAACTGGTTATGTTCCAGTCAGTGTTCAAAATATGTTGACGTTGCTTCCTGATCAGACACAAAATCCCTGTCACTGACTGGTTTAACCAGAGTGACAACAAATCAGAATCACGCACTCTTCAGAGAAACGATGGTGTTTTACGCTGGTTTATAATTCTGACGTGGATTAAACCTTTACAGGTAGGAATCCTTAACTACTTAAACTGTATGTATTTAGTTGTAATTTATTTATTTTTATTTTTACAATGACAAATCATTCTATACGATATTTCCAAAGGTGTAAAATGCTTTCAAATGAGGAAATGGAGGAAAACAATTCTTCCCCTAAAGTTACTGTGTCTGCATAAATGAACAAGCAGGCCACAGACAACAGGTAAGAATATAAGAATTTAAATTTGGTCTTTTACTGACAACTCTTCAGCTCTCAGTTCTGATCTAACATGAATGTTATCTGTTCATTTTACACTGAAGTCAAATGGAACAAGAACGACCAGAGTCCACTGATTTGAGCTGTGTGTCCATGGCGACTGAAAGGTCTAAAACCGACCCATTTAATTTCAGCAATGACTCATCTGAAAGTCAAATGTAAGATTTCTTAACTGTTATAAGATTTTACTCAGCTAGTAGATATGTTATACTTATTCTGTTTTGTTATACTTTATCTGGTATGAGATACAATACATACATACAATCTAAATGTTTTGAGACCATCTTTATCTAGATCAACCTGCATGAGGACCATGTTGTTACTATGAACTTTGACCAGCAGTTAAAACAAAGAATTTTGAATTGATTTGTGAAATAAATTTGAACTACCTTTAGTTATTAATAAATCTTAATATTGAGTTGAATTTAAAGGGCTCAGAAGAGACCAAAATCATCCGATCTACTCTAATAATAAAATCTAAGAATTTACTAAAGAATACTCTGAAATAATTGATTAAAAACATATTTCACATGAAAAGAAAAATTTAAAAGCTAAATTTGATGTGGACTTTGTTTTAAGCCAAATGAAGCAGGACGGACCAGGATCTTCCCAGGAAAAACATTTGTCCATGGAAAGTAAAGAAGAACCAATTCAGTTCAAGGAAAGAGAATCCACTCGAAATAAAAAGTGAGACAGTAATTTTAAGTTGTAATAAATCTTTTTACATTTTATTTGTGGAACAAGTATTGATTAAAACTATTTCTGAAAATGTAAATTTTATGTTATGTTGACACCAAATGTCTTTGCAGAAACCAGATTTATCAAAGTCAACCTTTGTGAGGACAATGTAGCTGCTATGGACTTTTATCAGCAGTTAAAATAATGAATTTCAAATTTATGTGTGACATAGATTTGAACTATGTTTAACTTTTAAATATAACTAATAAATCTTAATATTGTTTTGAAGCCAAATGGATCAGGAGACACCAGAACCTCCTCATCCAACTTATGTGTCCATGTTTTCTGGGAGTACTGAGCAATCTGAAGATGAATCAACTGAACGCAAGAGACGAGGCCCCTCTGTTGTCGTTGTTGAAATGTAAGACTTTATCACAAATAGTAATGCCTTTTAAATTGGGATTCTAAAACAAATTCATTACATAAACAAAAACTTTAATGAATGTTTATGCTGTGTATAATAAGGTCTGAAATAAAGATGCTATGGCAACAAATAGGAAATGTCATGGCTGCTCTTGCAGGACTAACGTTTGACTGTAATCTGCTGTGGCCTTTCTTCATTTCTTTCAGGTTGGCTCGCCTATCGACTTCCTCTAACCAGAGATCAGATATTTGTAGAGAACAGCAGTACAGAAATCACCTGGATTCTGTTTTCATGGTATAAGTACAGCTTTATTTCTTCAGATCTTTTTGTCTTTGGGCTTCTTTTAGCTTGAGTTCAGGACAAACTGTGAATGGTCCACATTCACAGTTTGGTATAACTGTGAATGTGGACCATAACTCAATGGTATAACTTTTCATATTTCAATTAGAGGAAACAACCCTTAATAAGGAAATAACCCTTTTCTCAGGAAAGTCCCAAAGCTTTTAAAGACTTAAAACCTGTTTGTTCACATTGTTAGCATTTACTGGCAGACGCAGTTTGTAGATGAGCTCATTTTAGTTTCAGTCAATGCAATAACAACAATGACAGTGTAGGAAAGGAAGTTGCTTTCCTACACTGAGCTGTTGGTCATAATCAGTCAATAACCAAAGAAAACAGGTGAAAAGTAGAAAACAGAGTTCGATCAGTTTTTGGTCATGAAATAAAACATTTCAATTGACTCAGTAAAAAGATTCTCACACTGTACATGTTCACTTTATCTGAAGCCAGGTACCAGGTGGCTCAGCAGTAAAGCAGGTGCATCATGTGCAGCCCTGGGAGTCCTTGGTTCAATTCCCAGCAATTTAATTCATGGCTTGTCCTTCTTTCTTTGCCCTTCTTCCTGTAAAGCTATCAGTACATAAAAACCACCAGGGACAAAAAATATTATAAAAAGATAAATATATCAAACGCTCACAGTGTCACAGCCCTGCTCAAGAGATCTGAAAAAAAGAGAAGACAAACTGATTCATGTTGTCAAATAAGTGTTTTTTTAGTTAAAGTAACTTCAGTTGAGCCAAAATAAAGAATTAACCCACATAGTGTTGTAGAATCATCAAATTATATGTAATTGGTGTGGATGCAACGTAAATGTGTGAATTTAGTATGACATAACACAAACAAACCCAATTAAGTTAAATTCAATTCTATTCAGTTTATTATGTAGAGCCAACAAACAACAAATTCACAACAAACGTCACTTCATTTCAGTTAAATCATACATACATTAATATTAATACTAGTTATGAAACAGTGCATCACACTTGTTTCATTATTGAAATGAGTTTAAAAAGCCTTTTAAGGAAACCCAGAACATTGCATCAAGTCATTGACTTGCAGCATTCACTGCTCCTGAACGAGCATTTGGCCACAGTAGACAATTGCTTGAGTTGTGTCCTGAGATCATAGCATGAAGGATTCATCCTCCTCTGACCTCAAGCAGCCAACACTCACAGTTTTGAACATCTTATAATGTTATTCATTTAAAAGATGAAATGCTGTGGAGAATGAAAAGCACCACGTATGAGGAGCAGCCATGTTTAAATAGACCAGGGCTGGGTGTTTGCTGAAGTTATCACAGAACCCGCACATCTTCCATAGCACGTAGACGCCAGTAGCTGTTACGGTTTCATGCTTGGTTAATTTCTGCAAGGTGGTGCCCAGGTGTTTCACTATCAAACATCATTAAGGTTTTTATTGAAAAAAGGGTGTCATCGGATTTCTGTGCTTTTCCAGGTGCTTGAGAATGACATTATCAGTTTTGTAAGCACTGAACTGCAGAAGATGAAGAACATACTGAGCCCAGAGGGCTCAAGTTGTCCTAAAGTGGATGATGAAACAGCTGGGAAAGAAGAGCAAAGGAGTGACAACAGAGATGCTTTCCTGAAAATCACACTGAACTTCCTGAAGAGAAGGAATGAGGAGCAGCTGGCTGATTCTTTACAAAATAGTGAGAAATTATTACATTCTTATTTTTTATTACTGTATCAAGATGGTGATTTGGCTTTCACAGCTGGATCAATAAAGTAATCCCAAGCTTAGAACAGATGGATTTTGTTTCATGTATTTACCTAATATTCACAACAAGCTCTTATGTTGTCTGTTGTTTCAGAAACTCAAGCTGCTATTTGCCAGGTGAAATTAAAGTCCAGCCTGGCCAAAAGGTGTCAGTACTTGTATGAGGGTAATTCATGGAGAGGAAAACTGATACCAGTGAATCAGATCTACACTGAGCTTTATGTCACAAAGCAAGAGAAAGGAGAGGTCAACAATGAACACGAGGTCCAACAAACTGAAGCAGCATCCTTGAAACCAGATGATCCAGAAACAACCGTCAGCTGTGAGGACATTTTTAAAGCGGGAAGAGATGAGCAAATCAGAACGCTGGTGACCAAAGGTGCTGCTGGCATTGGGAAAACACTCTTGACACAGAAATACACTTTGGACTGGGCTGAAGGTAAAGCCAACCGCAATATACAGTTTATCTTCCCATTCGCCTTCCGGGAACTCAACTTGCAGAAATCTCAAAGCATCACCTTAGTGGGACTCATTCATCAATTCTTTCCTGAAATAAGAAAAGCAGAAATCTGCAGCTTTGAAGAGTTCCAGATTGTGTTTATTTTTGATGGTCTGGATGAACTTCAACCTCCTCTGGACTTCGGAGACACTCCAGTTCTGACAGATGTTACAGAACCCTCCTCGGTCCACGCGATACTCGTAAACCTCATCAGAGGAAAGCTACTTCCCTCAGCTCGTCTCTGGATAACCACACGACCCGCAGCAGTCCATCAGATCCCTATTCAGTATGTTGACAGTGAGAAAGAAATCAAAGGTTTTACAGACCAGCGGAAGAAAGAATACTTCAGAAAGAGATTCCAAGACAAGGAACACACCGATAAGATTATCTCTCATATTGAGACTTCAAGAAGCCTCCATACAATGTGTCACATTCCTGTTTTCTGTTGGATCACTGCTACAGTTCTGGATCAGGTCCTGAAAGATAAAGAGAAAACAGAGATGCCCAAAACCCTGACTGAGTTGTATATCAATTTCTTGGTTGTACAGATCAACCAGGACAATGCCAAGTATCACAAAAAAATTTTGACAAGTGATGCCATCTGGAATCCAGAGACTGAGAAAATCATTCTTGCAATGGGAAAACTAGCCTTTGAGCAGCTGGAAAAAAGAAACTTGCTCTTTTATGAAGAGGACCTAAAGGAGTATGGCATTGACATAAACACTGCATCGGCTTACCCAGGAGTGTTTACAGAAACCTTTAAGGAAGAGAGCATACTGAACCAGAAAAGGCTGTTTTGTTTTGTCCATCGGAGCATTCAAGAGTTTCTGGCTGCACTTTATGTGTTTTTGGTGTTCTCAAAGGCTGGGGACAATCTGATGAGAAGAAGTCGCAGAGCTTTGCAACCCGAATCTAAATTTAAACAGTTTTACCAGAGTGCAGTGGACAAGGCTTTGGAGAGTGCAGATGGATACTTGGACATGTTTACCCGCTTTCTCTTGGGGCTTTCACTGAAAACTAACCAAGACCTACTACAATGCTTGTTGAAAAAGACCAAAAACGTTCCACAGGTTCAAAGAATGCTTGTCCAACACATCAAAAAAAATATCAGGGATTGTCCTTCAGTTGAGAAAAGCATCCGGATGTTTCACTGGCTGAATGAACTGAATGACCATTCTCTAGAGGAAGAGATACGGCTGCACCTGAGTGGAGACATCCTTGAAAAAGAGCTCACCTCTTCTCAGTGGTCAGCACTGATCTATATCTTGTTGTCTTCACAAAAAGCGTTTGATGTTTTTGACTTCAAGAAATTCTGTAAATCAAAGGAAGCCCTCCAGTGGCTAGCACCAGTGGTGAAAGTATCAAAAAAGTCTCTGTATGTATCACACAACGTTCAAGAAAATTGTACTATTCATTAAGAGAAAAAGAAAATAAGTCATTATCTGGAACTTATCTTTCAGGCTGTGTAGCTGTAACCTGTCACAGAGAAGCAGTATACATCTGGTGCCAGTGTTAACCGCTGAGAACTCTTGCCTCAGAGAGTTGGACCTGAGTGACAATGATCTGCATGATGAAGGAGTCAGTTTGCTTTCTTTTGGACTCAGTAGTCCAAAATGTAGACTGGAGGTTCTCAGGTGAGTATTTGAAAGATTGAGGAAATATACAATAACATTATTGCTCCATTCTTTGTATTTTCAATAAGAAAATATAATACCACTGAAACTGAGAGCTGGCCATTTCCTAAGATGAAGAAAGGCCGGTTTACCTACTGTTTGTCCATCCATCCATCCGTCCATCCGTCTATCCATCTGTCCATCCGTCCGGTCATCATCTTCTTCTTATCGGGTTGGGTCATGGCTGAAGCAACCTAAGTGAGGGGCATAGACTTCCCTCTCCCCAGCCAATTGGGCCAGCTCTTTTTGGGGGAATCCAAATGCATTCCCAGGTCAGGCGAGAAACATAATCCCTCCAGTGAGTCCTGGGTCTTCCACTGGGTCTCCTCTCCATGGGACATGCCCAGAAACCCTCACCAGGTAGGGATCCAAACCAGATGCCTAACCCGTCTCAACTGGCTCCTCTCAATGTGGAGAAGCAGTGACTCTGGTCTGAGCCTCTCCCAGATGAACATCTAACCATTCTGTCTCTAAGGTAGAGCCCAAACACCCAATGGAGGAAACATATTTTGACCACATCTTCTATGGTCAGAAGCTGCCCATAGCTCCTGACCATAGAACATAGATCAACTGATAAAGAGCTTCACCTTTTGGCTCTACTCTCTCTATACCACAAGAGACTGGCACAGAGTGCGCATTTCTGCAAGTGCAGTACTAGTCCGCTTGTCCATCTCCCATTCCATTTTTCCCTCATTTGTGAACAAGATCCAAAGATACTTAAACTCCTCCACTTGGGACACAAGCTGTTCCCAAACCCAAAGACTCGACCCAAAGAAGGTGGGTGTATGCATACAGGTGCAGTGGAGACTCAAGCAGATATAGATGGAACACAGCGGGCTGCTGTAGTTGACTGCTTAGCAGAGATTTACAGACAAATCGGAAAATAATTACATTACCATCTCGGTCGCGACAAAGGAATGACGGAGCACGTTCCTGAGGCCACCAAAAGGCATAAAGGCAATCTTGGCAGAGTCCAACTCACTGGAAATGAGCCCGACTTACTGCTGACAGTACAGACTTAGCTTTGGGGTTGCTCACATAGCAGCCTGCCAGCCCTATCAAACAACCTGATACTTTATACTCCCAGATGAACACCTTCGCCAAGTCCGCAAAACCCATACTGGTTGGGCAAATTTAAATGCACCCTCCAGGACCCTGCTGAGGGTATAGAGCTGGTCCAGTGATCCACGGCCAGGACAAAAACAGCTCCAGTTAGCCCTCTTGACTAACTGTTAGTCCAGTTAGAGGCACAGAACTGCCCACTCTGACTCAATGTCCCTACCTCCTCCAGGATGGGTTCAAAGCTTTGCCTGAAGTTGGAGCTGTCGCACAATCCAACAGGAAACTCTGCCAGATGTTTCCCAGCAAACCCTCACAATACATTTGGGTTTGCCAGGTCTGACTGGTATCTTTCTCCACCATTGGAGCCAACTCACCACCAAGTAGTGGTCAGTTGACCACTTCACCCAAATGTTCAGAACATTCGTCCACAAATCAGATAAAAAAGACAACAAAGTCAATCATTAAACTGCGACCTAAGGCAGTGTTTCCCAACCCTGGTCCTCAAGACAGACTGTCCTACATGGTTTAGAGCAGGGTTGGACACTCCTGGTCCTCAAGGGCTGGTCTCCTGCAACCTTTAGATGTGTCTCTACTTCAACACACCTGAGTCAAATAATCAGGTCATTAGCAGGACTCTAGAGAACCTGACTGCACTTGGGAGGTGATTCAGGTATTGGATTCAGGTGTGTCGGACCAGAGAGGCATCTAAGAGTTGCAGGACACCGGCCCTAGAGGACCAGGAGTTCCCACAACTGGTTTTGAGGTTTCCCTGCTTTAATGTCTTATTCAACTGATTGCAGTTCAACAAATGCCTGTTAATCAGTCCTCAATTAAAATCAGCTGGACTGAAACAAGGAAATACCAAAACCAAGCAGGGCAGTGAGCCTTGAGGACCTGGGTTGGGAAACACTGACCTAAGGTTTCCTAGTGCCAAGAGCACATGTGGACATCGTGAAGAAAAACCAGTGTAAAGGCAAATTCTTTTAGTGTATGGTTTTATAACTTGGATTTTTTACATTTATTCATAAGTTGTTGATGTAACAATATGTCTTGATGAATATTTACAGCTTGTCAGGCTGTCTGGTCACAGAGAACGGCTGTGGTTCTCTGGCTTCAGCTCTGACCTCCAACCCTTCTTATCTGAGAGAGCTTGACCTGAGCTTCAACCATCCAGGAGAATCAGGGCTGGATGCTTTTTCTGCTGGGCTGCAGGATCCAAACTGGAAACTGAAAACTCTGAAGTACATTTAATTATTTTCAGCACAGAAAGATTACTATCTCAACTCTTCATATTCACAGAATATGTTCAACATCTTTAAATTTTCTCTGTCTTCTACAGGGCAGATCATTGTGGAAAACACCGCCTGAATCCATCACCCCAAAGGTGTAAGTAAAACCTTTTTAGTGCCCCACTTTCTATATTCCATTCCATTTCAGTTCAGTTTATTTACAACAATTCAAATTCATACCAATACATTTCAAACATGCAAAAGGATTAGAATCAGTGACATTAAGAGAAACCTCTAATAAAAACAGCCTAATCTAGTCTGTATGTTTGCTGAACAATAGGTGCTCATAACTTCTGTTTAACAGCGGTTGCACAGCAAACATTCCACAATGTGGTTAGCATTAGCATGTAGCTCCTACCATAAACAGCCTCAAATATTAAAGAACAACCAACCAGTAATATCAAACCTGAGCTAGATGTGGCGTATCTACAGTGACAAAACACACAACAATTCTCTATGCAGCTCTTATTATGTTTAACTTACGTGTTTTCATTGTTAGCACACAATTAGAGCCGCTTATCTTGCTCAACCTGTTTTAAACTAAAGAGCGCACTTACCAATATTGGCCACCAGATGTCTCTTGACACCTTAACACACTAAATGAGAGACATTCAATGCAAACTGAATATCTCTCAGTGCTCTAATTAACTGCCTTTCCAACAGTGATATTGGCAATAAAACTGAAACCAGATGCCGCTAATTTGCTAAATTTGTGTTAAACAAGTTTTCTGAAATTCATTTTATGTGGAAATATGTTTATCAAACTAGCTGAGCTCCACATCAAAGGTTCTTTCATTCTGTCATACTGGCTTGATTTTGAAAAACTTGTCATGTATTGCTGGCTTGATGCAGCATATATCAGGACAGAAATTATGTTTAGTGTTCAATGACTCTGCTAAGAAAAGAGACTTTTAAAATGTCCATCAATTCTGCCCTCCATGGAAAAGCACATAGAGAACCCGAAGTTATTGGCTAAGACATTTGAGAAAAAGAGATTAATATGATTATAAAGCATTATATTTGAACCTCTAAATAAGTAATTAAGGTAGACAATATAAACTCTTCTATATAAAGCCAAAATGAAAAAAATGACACAAATATGGATTTATGAAATGAGAAATGTGCATTGACTCCAGTCTTTTGTCGTTCATCAGTCTTCCTTGAGCAGAAACTGGATCCCAACACAGCAAACAGAAATCTGGTGCTGTCACCGGACAACAAACAGGTGGAGGCTGTGAAAGAGGAGCAGCCAGACCCCGACCATCCAGAGAGGTTTGACACCTGGAAGCAGGTGCTGTGCACTGATGGTCTGACTGGTCGCTGCTACTGGGAGGTCCACTGGAAAGGGACAGTCAGAATAGGACTGTCATACAAAGGAATCAGGAGGGAGGGGGAGGATGACGAGTGCTGCGTTGGTGGGAACGATCAGTCCTGGGCTCTTTCATGCAGTCCTCAGGGTTTCACTGCCTGGCACAACAACACACCAACAGAAATAAAACCACTCGAAGAGACCAACTCCAACAGGCTGGGAGTGTATTTGGACTGGTCTGCAGGCACTGTGTCCTTTTACTCTCTTCCTCGCAGAGTTTCCTCCATAAAAAAGATTCACCTTCATACATTTGAGACAACATTCACTGAACCACTCTATGTTGCATTTGGGTTTGAACAAACCCAGGAGCTTGAGGATGAATCCTCTGCAGTTTCCCTGATTCAAGTTGAATAAAGAGGCCTGATCCTTTGGACAAGAATATTTTACAAAGTGAACTCAGCAGCACTCAAAAGTCAGGTGGACAGATAATCTATTCATGTATGTATTTATCTAATAAAACAAGATTGTAGTTCAGATATAAACTCTCAACATGTAAATGGTTCAAAGATAATAATCAGATAACATATCAAACAAAAATCCACACATAATCTGGAAACTCAAATCTGCTGAACTTGGACTGTAGGAGGAAACTGAATTACCCAGAGAAAACCCTGCACATCTGGAGAACATCTGGAGAACATCAAAGCTTCAGACTGAAAAGGTTTTTCAGGTTTCTAGAAGCATCATCACCAGCCTCTCCTCTGCTCTAATCCGTCCTGATGGAGTTATTGTTTTTATTTGTTTTGATTTCATTTATTGCTCACAATAAACTATCTAAGCCTTAACTTAAAAAATTACTTTAATAAACAACATTGATTATATTTAACCATGTTTGTGTGTGAATGAATGTCTAAATATCAAGAAAAACAACAACTACAAATTTATCAGAAGTGAAATCTTCAAAAGCTAAACTGGCTGTCTTTATGACAGCAAACCTTCAGGTTATAAAGATGATAATGTTTAAAAAACAAATAATTTTACACAAACTTTTCAAGATAAGGGAAAAACTAAAGGATTCGTCACTGCTGTCGAGTTAGTTTATTAAATTAAACTAACTTGTCCTCTGGATTTTGGAGACAAAATAAACTAAAAGATTTATAAAAAATGTGCCTTTAATTCTTGACAATTATTTTTCCCTTGCTTTTCTAAAGGAAATAAAGATTTGGATTCTCAACTTGCCTACATTGTGAAGCAGTTACTGGATTCTTGCAGAAAGGAACCTAATTTTGTTGTATTTATTTAAAAATGTCTAGTTTTTCTATTAAATGCCAAGATTTAAAATTTTAATGAACAAAATAAAGAATTCTGTGGGTGATTTTATTTAATTGTTATTTAATGTTAATACAGTTTTTTATGTATCTGAAGTTTTGCCGACACACTGATTTCATTTTTATTTAGTCAGATTATTATATGCTGTAATTTTATCAGTAATTTTAAAGTGTTTATATGCTAACTGTTGTGACTTTCTTTGTAAATGTGCACCACTGTGTTGGAATGTGTAGTGTGTATAATAAATATAGTCTGAAACCATGTTTTATTAAATTCATAACTTAAAGTCTAAGAGATCCCTGTCTCAGTACTTTCCTTGTTTTAAAGTGATGAATAGATTCACTTCTCCTTATGACCTGTTCAAACAAAAATCTGAATGGCAAATGTATCGGAATCATTAATATTCTATGTTTTAGTATTGATCCTTTGCTTTAATCATTTAAAGGACATTAATCTTTGTCTTGCAGTTCCCCATTCAGCCCACCAGAGGGCAGAGTTTCCCCTCTTTATCAGAGAAGCTGCATTTCCTTCCGTCACATTTTCAGCTCATCACAAAACAGCAGTTCAACCAAAATATCCTCCTTCGATTTCAAAATAATTTTTAGTGTCTTATTTTCTAAAAGACTACAACAGAAAAAAATTAACGTTGTCCAAACATTTATATTTTAAACAAGAATCTCATTATTCATCACAAAGAACAACTTGCATTTTTTCAACTTTAAAAGAAGATTTAAAAAGATTCATCGAGTTGGAGAAACTTGATGAAGTTTGAGTTGTTTTTTCTTGGTAATAGATTGAAGATAATAGTAAGGACAGCATACTTAAAGTATAAATGTATATTTAAAGACTTGCCTCTTTAAAGTTGAAAAACAGAAATCTCTGGTAAGAAAATTAAAAGCACTGGAAATTCTTAGACCTTTTAACTATCTAGATATATTCACACTGCATTAATAAAAGAAAACTTTTATTATGTCCAGTCAAATTACATTTTTTTAGTTTTCACTCTGCTTTAAGGTGAAACCTAATCAGCCTTTTCTTACTGTAATCTGCCTTTTGATCAGTAAAACTACAAAATAATTTTCACAACAATATACAGCTCTAATACAGACAATAAACTTCAAATACATTCATGTTGAGGTTGATTGTTTCTGTGTCACCTTGTAGTATTTTAAACAATGAAAACATTTTTAAATTGAGTTTTGCTGCACATATAAATCTGACATGTTTGACATTTCTATTATCTCCTTAAATATGACGATCTTTAATTGAACCGACACTTTGAGGTGAGACATTTTTAATGCCTTTAAGCAAAATCATACATTTCTTGTTGCTTTATTTCCAACTGTGATCAAAAATAAATTAAGACCAATTTTTCAGAACAAATTAATCATTTGATAGGTTTCCCCTTGAAAAGATTTTCTAGTTGCACAATTCAGTTATAAAAAATGTCAAAAGTATTTTGGATTTGTGTGAGAAGTTCAGATATAATCTCATATTTTACTGTAATTAAGTTCAGCTAAAGAAATAAAATTTATTCCTTTGTGTTTAGATTACGCTGGGTTGTAAAAAAGTATTTTTGGGAAGTTTTTGTATTTTGCACCGCTGAATCTCAAAATGACACATTTTTCTCAATCAGGTCAGGTTTTTATTCTAATTTAGAGAAATACAATCTTCAGACTAAATTGATGACATTTTTGCGACATTATCAATTAATTTCCATTAAAATGTCTCATCCAAAAAATGTTTTGTGAAAACAAAAATTTAACGGAGTGTATTAATTAATTGATACAACCCTGGATTTCTGTAAACTGAATAATAAACACTGATAAAGGTAAGTACATGTGAATCTTCATTGTGTAAAAATTCTCCGTCTCCTTTCTGTCTTGACTGAATCTCTCCTCCTGCTCATCAGATGTCAGAACAAGTCCTGCATTTTGATGCTCATGTTGCTCCGTAGTTCAGAAAGTTGACCTGATTGAGTAAAACTAATGTGATTTTTGGATTCAGAGCATCAAAATAAAACAGTTGAAAAGCCACAAACATCTTTTGGCTGTTGACCAGCGTTACATTTATGCTCTGTTGTTTGTGTATTGGTTTTATTTATCTTAGATTATTGTCACACTTCACTGCCTGCTCTGTCTGCAGTATTTTATTAAAACACTTTGTTTAAGGTTCTGTTGTTCTGTTTCAGGTTCTTCCTAATTTCAAACAAGATTAACTGATAAAAGAGTAAAACCAAAATACACAAAACCCAGGAAATAACCAAGAAACTCAATACGAGGAATGAACTAATAAATAAAGTTCATTAATAAACAACAGAAAACACAAACATGACCAGTTTTCACTTTTTAAAGTTTATCAATCTGTTGTTTATACTTGTTCTTCACTGGGTTGTTGGGAGCGGGTTGACAGCGGAGCGATCCATCACAGAGTGTCAACACACACCAACACACTCCTGAGTGACCTGACATGTAGGTTCAGTTTTTGTTTTTTGACTGTGGGAGGAAGCCGGAGTACCCAGAGAGAGTCTGCAGACTCCTAACAGTAAAGCCTGTTGGCCTGGAAGCAAAACCAACACCGTCTTACCCAACAACGGAACAAAAGGTCCAAAGTCACAAAGCAACAAAGAATGTTCTTTACTGCAACAACAACGGCTGCTGATGGGAAATGGAAGAATTATTAAACATCTTCCTTCATGCCACGACAATTAGTCAAGTGTTGCATTGAAAGGCAAGTTTATTGTCAAATTAATAAAAGAGGCAACTCAAAAAAACTTTATAAACTTTACAAAAAAATTAACAAAAAATGCTGATTAAATTTGAAATCTGGAGCTTCATTAACTCACCAGCAATTAGGATAAAGTTAATCAGAGAGACTGTTTTCAAAAGCTGCTGAAAAATAATAATGTTTTTATTTCTCATTTAAAGAAACCAACAGTTTCTGAACAACTTGTGTTTCCAGTGAAACCAAAATAAAAAAGAACTGAAGCAGTTATTTACAGCCTGGGATGAAGGATCCATTTTAATAATGTTGGTTTTGATTGTGGCAGCATCATGCATGTTCACCCGACACAACAAAACTGTTAAGGGGATGTTTACCACTATTTCTACAAGAAAGATTGGGTACTAATTAACAAACATGATGCAAACTGCTGTAAAAAAACAAGATATTCCAAAATATTGGTGGAGTTTTACTGCGATCCATCAGATTTAACTCAAAACTCTGGTCAGAAACATGATGGTCAAAAAGAGAGAAATGTGATGTAGTTCCATTTTTCACTGCTTGTAAAGTTGCCAAGTTAATGCAGTGAATGTAATAACATCTGGATCTGTGTTTCCTATTAGAAACATAAATGAAATGTGGATGTTTCAAAAAGGAATCCAGACTCATCGGATCAGATAGAGACCAAGATCTAAAACACCCTGAGTGAGGAAACTTCATGAAAACTGTGGAAGGTTTTACTTGTGAAAACAGAAAATTATCTCAATAAATCACATTTTGGAAATATGTTCTACACTGATTTCAGATTCTTTACTCTTTAGACTCAGCAGAAAAAGCTGTTCATCCATTTCAAGGATGAAATTCTTAAGACATGAACAATTTCCTGAACTTACTCTGTTTTCATTGACATCCTAACAAGGCTTACATTGAATCAAAGCTGTTGTAATAAACAATGGTGATCATTAATCTACCTACACCTTTATTCTTGTGCCAGAACCAGCATTTCCAGTCAGTAAAGTCTGAGATCGATACAAAACAATCCTGCAGCTTGTGAAGCCAGAGCTTCCAGAGAAGCTCTGTGGGAACGAGCGAACCTGGTTGAACTTAAAAGGTTTTCTCCTTTCAGGGACGCACAAATTTTCAGAGGAACTAAATAAACTCCAGGCTCTTGGAGTAAAACGGCCTTAGAAAGGACAGAAAAAATCACTTCTTTGCCAAAACATTTGGACATTTTACAAGCTAGCAAAGTCAAAAAATATTTGACTTTTGGAAATCTTTTGAGCTTCAAAAGTCAAAAACTTTCTGCATTTTTTTTCTAGAAAATGTCTGAGATTAATCCCCAAATTTCTGAAATCATTCTCACAAATGTATGACTTTTTGAGATCAGAAAGTTTCAAGATTTTTTTGGGGGAACTCACTCCTCCTTTCTTTTCTATCAACAGTTGCCACAATAAGCTGTTAAAACAGGAATCATTGGAGCTATTTGGGAATAAGACTAATAATCGCTGTGAACCATGAGCATCAATTATTCAAATAATACAATTTGCTTTGCTGCAAAAGTTACCAACAGATGGTATGAAAAGTCTTTGATTTAATATTTGGTTATTTGGTGGATGTTAGAAAGGAAGTTATATATATATATAAATCAGCAGATTGTTCTCAGCGTTTAGGTCCTGCGTAAATCTGGGCTCAGGCTGATATGAAGCTTTCATTCAGTTCATTCTGCAACTATAATCATGTATTAAACTATGTTGTTTTTTTAATTAACTTCCTTGTCTTTTTAATCAACTTTAACTACCGGTTTCTGTTGTACTGATCTAAGCCAGGCTCAGTTTTATGTTTAAGTGTCAAACGTTTCCATAACAAAGACAACCTGAGCAAAAACGAAAAAAATGGAGTTCATAATTTTGATTTAATCTGCTTAGAGAAAAAAACCCTGGAATTATCACAGCAACACCTGCCTGCTGGCATTTTCCACCCATCTTAAGCAGGTCAGTAACTGCAAAATGCTACTGCAACTCAGGTGGATTTAAGTTCAAACTTTGACTAGGCCACTCTGCAACCTTATGTTTCAACTGTTTTTTATAGGAGAAATTCTGGTAGGTATATTACTCTGGGGAAGTTTTATCACCTTGAAAGGTTTCTCCCTTTGTGTATCATCTTTAACTTTCTCTGGAGTCCAAAAGCCTTAGAGATGTTTCTCTAACCAGCAACAAAGTAACAATAAATCTATTTCAAAACAGTCCTTCAATTCCTCTGGTTCAGATTTTGTTGCTTTTTGAAGATTTCTTTGCCTCCATGTTGCCTTAACGATGGCATGTTTAAATAATTGTGAAAAATTGATTCAAAAATAAATGTTTATTTGAGTTACTAATTGATTTTATTCATATATTTTATCTGGGATTATCTTTTAATGATCAAATGTTGAGTCATTTAAGCATGACGTAAAGAAGAGAGGAACATTTACAGACATTTGTTCACACTGTGACAAACGGTGATCAAACAGAGCAAACGCTGCCAGCAGAAACCAGCAGAACCCAGCAGAACCAGTCCAATCAGACATGAAACTCCTGGAGAGTCAAATATAGAAAGATGTCGTGCTTATTACCTGTAAGCCAACAAAAGACCTGCTACGCCCTAGATTTCTAACTAATTCCTTTTGTTTCCAGGCGTCATGTCAGATTACTACAACTTAATAAAAACAATCCAAAGGTATCGACTCTATGTGACGATCATCTGGAGTCATTTAAGTTTAATTTAGCATTATTTTTATTTTTACTTATCTTGTTTTCTCTATTCTATTTGTTTTCATTTTATTTAGCTTTCTGTTCAAACCAGAGCAGAATTATAAAAACAAAAGTTCAAAAGTTAAATGCACAAATAGTTCAGTCAGAGGCCCTGTGTTGGAAAAGAGACGCGGTAAAACAAATCATGAAGATTAATGAGGCCTCTTATAGAGAAAAGAAAACACAGAGACACAGCAGCTGAGAGAACTTTGGACTTGAGTTTCACCTTCCTTTAGTCCGTCTTTTCATAATAGTTCATCTCTTTAGCTGAAGATTACTTCAAGTTTATTTTCTTGTTTTTATTTATTTCTATTCTGATGTCTTAGTCCCAGATATCTTATTCCTTTATTATGTCTTCACAGTGTTTGAGTTTCCTAAGATTATGTTTACGTCTATTTCTGAAATCAAGCTGATCATTAGAGATGTAACTTGGTTTTTCTCTCCCAGTGTCCCCAAAATGGGGGATAACATTTAAAAACTAGAACTTTTTGATCGATACTAAGGAATTATTTACTTTAAAAAGCTTGTATAAGTTGGTGATAAGTTACATGTAAGTTAGTTTTCTCCCGTCCCATGAGAACTAATACATTTGCAATAGAAACTAGACTAAAAACACTTGGAGATTTTGAGTTTTTACAGTGTAGAAGACAGAAATAATTTTCAGTTCACCATTATTAAAATAAATGGAGAATAGTAGTAAAAAGTAGCAAAGTAAGTGCAGAGATGGCTCAGGAAAACTAAAGCCTAAGAGGAACATCACGCAGTTTATCGAAGAAATGATGATGTGGATCAATCTAGAAGATATTTAGCAATGGGAGTTCAAAGTATTGTCACCATATGAGAATAAAACAGAGGAAGCTGATAAAAATAAAGCAGAGCTAATAGCAACAGCCCTTTATGGAGCATTAACTGCAACGTTTGTCCAGACATCAGTTTTTTATGTGAAGAATAGTGAGGTTGTCTTCAGATGTGCTTCAGTTTGTTTCCATTGAACATTTAAATGCACAATTTGACATTTTGAAAATAAATTTGCTCAATGGAAACAAACCAATTTTGAGAAAAGCTTAAATTTTGGCTCTAGGATGCGATGTCCTTTTTGTAGCAGAATCAAAATTGGATTATTTCACAAAACTGCAATCAATCAATCAATCAATCAATCAATCAATCAATCAATCAATCAATCAATCAATCAATCAATCAATCAATCAATCAATCAATCAATCAATCAATCAATCAATCAATCAATCAATCAATCAATCAATCAATCAATCAAATTTCAGCAGCAAGGCATTTCAAAGTGCTTTACATCAAATCAAACACAGAAACACCATACAACATAGAATCAATAATCAAAACAGAACATCAAGTCAGATTCCATCAATAAATTTGTAATTGATTACGTTTCAAATAAATTCCTAATCAGGTGGGTTTTTAGTTGAGATTTAAAGGAAGTCAGTGTTTCAGCTGTTTTACAGTTTTCTGGAAGTTTGTTCCAGATTTGTGTTGCATAGATGCTGAATGCCGCTTCTCCTCGTTTGGTTCTGGTTCTGGGGATGCAGAGCAGAACCAGAACCAGAACCTGAGAGTTCTGGAAGGTTAATACAACAGCAGCAGATCTTTAATGTATTGTGGTGCTAAACCATTCAGTGATTTATAAACTAACAACTGTATTTTAAAGTCTATTCTTTGAGCTACAGGGAGCCAGTGGAGAGACTTTAAAACTGGTGTTATGTGCTCCATCTTCCTGGTTTTAGTCAGAACTCCAGCAGCAGCATTCTGGATCAGCTGCAGCTGTCAACAACAGGATGTTGCCACTGGCGTCACCCACAAAGAAGAAGACAACAGGAAGTAGTGGGAGGATGATGGCGCAGCATGTTTTCTAACAAATGTATTCATGTGTGATTGCGTTTCCTATTTAATGGAAACACCACAATTGCAAAATGAACTGGAATTTTGACAAAGTTTTGTGCACATTTATTATGACATAGACTTCTTATGAGTTCAGAATGTTCATAATTATAATTTACTGCATTTGGTTTCTGCTGGCGCAGAATTTTTTTTTGAAAAGATCAAAGTTGAGCCGTGAAAAAGTGGGATTCAGGTTACATCTGCCTGCTGCGTGAACAAAGTCTAAATTTAACCTGGTCACTCTGTACTTTCTGACCCAGCAGACAAACTGACCACGTTTCCCACTGCATCTCCTTTGGGCCCAGTGCCGGTTCCCAGTGTGTTTATCACGTGTTACATTCAGAACACGTGCAGCATGATTAACGTGGATGGATCATGAACATTAAGCCAAAATGTTTCAAAGAACAATGAAAAGTTTTCAAAATGCGATTAGAAAATAAATCCATGCAGGATAAACAAATGAGTCGTATCTGTCAAACCAGTTCGGCCGTCTTAGAGGTTCATTCAGATCTGTGTCTAGAAACTTTTTTCAAAAATTATGAAGTAGCTTAATTGTCTCTGTACAGAAAATCAGACTTTCTGGTGCCAGAGCTGCAGATGGCCGGGTTATTTTCTCAGACTTAGTGGTGCCAGAACGTCAGACAGACTCCGGTCGGCTGTGATCTGACGCTTTTCACCTCAGAGAAGAACAATGACATCCAAACAACGAGAAACTTTCAGCTGCAACAACTATGTAAAGTAAAAAAAAGTAAAAGAAAAAGTCACTGTTTTGATATGACCTGTTAGTAAATAATTGATTTAAAATTATAACGTTGCTACTGGTTATTATTAAGTGACATAATGTAAAATAAGACGACTGCATTAATTTGATAGAAACAAAGCTATCTGCATGCATAAGGCGCTGAAAGGAAAGAGTTATTCCACATATAATAGAGCATTGATAATTAACTAGGGTGACCATATTTTCATTTGGAAAACCAGGACACCTTGGGGTGGGCGGGGGGGTGGGGGGGAGGATCTCTGTTCCCATGCATAGAGATGTCTGTGGCATGCACTCACTTAACATAGGCCTACGTAATCCTACAATAACATGATATTTACAGTTGGTTTATTAAAAATGCTTTTCAGTAAAAGTCAACAGCAATAACTCCAATAACACATGATACTGTCTGTTCTGTAGGCTATTGGAAAAAATAAATTAACAAATGAGCTAATTGTCTCGACCCGGTCTGAAAGCGGGGAAACTCTTTTGTAAATCGTCGGTAAACATACATTTGCGCTTTGGCATGTTGTTGGCGTACTGACAGCCACGCTATCTATCTTCTGATTAAGAACAGGGCTGCCCCCACTGACACGGCTCAGGGATTACGTCACACGCAGCGCTGTGCGCAGTGCCCTAGTGCCCTAGTGCCCGTAAATGTAATGGTCCAATGAAGGTAATTTAAAAAACAGGACATTTCCTTACTTTCTAAAAAAAACCCGGGACGCCCGGGACAGGACGTGAAATACGGACGTTTGGTCATCCTAAATTAACATGAATTCTTTCTTTCAGAAAATTAAACTCAGGTACTTAGTAAACATAGTAGTAAACATTTTGTGTCAGCAAAATGAGGAGAACTGCAGGTCAATTCATCTATTGTCTGCTTTCTGCCAAAAACGCAACATATGAATCAGTAAATGGAAAATACTGGGAGGATAAAATGCAAATGCAATTTTATCCTCCCGTAATGCGATTTGAACCAGATGCATATGCATCTGGTTCAGGTTGCATATGCATCTGGTTCAATGCATCTGGTTTATGCATATTTTGCATAAAGTTTTTTTAAGGAAACCACAAATAGAGAATTTCGCTCAGAAGAAAGAGTGGTGCGACTTGATGAGAGACACTTATCTAAACATTATGGAAATGTGTTATGAAATTAGAAACTTTGTGGATGCACTGAAGAAAAAAATTTCTATCTGTCTATATACATATAAAGGTATAATGTATAAAAGCAAATGTACGAGCGTTGTCTACGCGCCACATGTGATCTAAAAATCAAAAATGCCTCAGTTGTTCCTGGAAGTTTTGTGTAAAGTTTTTCCTCATTCCAACTGAACCAGGTTTCCAGTTTGTGAGCTCAATCCAATCACACCTTTTTCCAGGTGACACCACTTATTGTTTCTAAAATAGTTCACATGAAAGGAGGCTTTCATTTGGTAAATGTGACAGACACTTCACAGGCTTCTCTTCCCTTTGTGGTTGAATTTTTGAGATTCTTTAAGATAAATTTTAGTTTCTTCTGAATTTAAAAGCCAGATTAAACACTGTAACTCCTAATATTTCAGTCACATTAGATGTCAATGTTTAATCCAGTAAAAATACACTACTTATGGACATAAAGAACAAACCTAAAAGGACAAAATATCAACAAAAGGTTAAAATGAAAAACATATAAAGCCAAGATTCAGATGATTATCAGAAATGTAATCCATCAGAACCGATCAAACATACAATGAATGGAGTCTGCATGACTGAACTATAATCTATTAATGTGACTGTTTACTTCATATTTTTATCATTTCCTGGTTTCCCGTCCAGCCTTTTCTCCTACAGGAAGATTAACCTGCCATCTGTTCTCCCTCACTTATCTGACACTCATTCATGTTTATTTTCATATGACTTATTGATTTACCAAGTCTTAGCTTTCTTCTTCAACAACCTGAGTGCTTCATGTACGCCAGAGCAAATATTAACATAAAGTGATAAGAAGGTCGTGACTACGACATACTTAAAAAGAAAAAGAAACTCATGTAAAGAAAAAAAATGAAAGAAATGTGTTTCATTAAAAAAATCTGAATATCTGTGTTTTTTATATGTAGCAAACTTTTATAGCATTTTTTTAATTTTAGCTTCTCAATAATAAACTATTAAAATGAACAATATGGTCAGATTTTTGAAGAAAATGCATGTGTAAATCATTATAGATACAAAACATAAAAAAGACCAAAGTTTCTGAATTTCCTGGGTTGATTATTTTCTTAAATGAGAAGATTTACTTTTAGGAAAAAGTAGGTCAATGCTTGTGGTTCTAGTTACTCCAAAATTAAAATAAATGCAACATATAATTAATAAATTTCAATCTACTTTTTAATATTGTTTTAAGAAGATGTTAAAAATGTTGAAAGAGCTTCCATCTGCATCGACCGTCTATGCTGGCAGGCCAGATTTGCTCCCACAGAGGGCTGCAAATGGCCCCCGGGCCGCATGTTTAACACCTCTGACCTGCAGACTGGTGGCCAGTAAACCCAGAAGGTTGGATGTGCATCTGCTGGATCTTCAGTCCTGCAGACACTCTGGACTGAAGATCAAATGGCCGCAACGGCAAAGGAGTTTGGAGTTGATGACAAAGGTCCTTAGAGTTCACAAGCCTGCGCCTGCGGCACAAAGAGCCAGAAATCTATTTGCAGTGACTTTCCAGATTACTGTTATTAAGAGCATAATTTTCTTTGCAGGTTGGGCATAAGCCTTTGTGTTACGCAGGAAAAATTCAAGCGAAGAACTGTCTTCTACCACAGGTTAAAGATCCCATGTTACAATGAAGCAGCTGACTGATTGACAGACTGAAATGTCTTCAACAATGTGGCTATTGTTAAGTGGAGGAACAAGGAGAGTTAAAAGACGTGGTTCTGGATTAACTGGTCCGTCCACATGCATGCTGTCATTTCATGAAATCTAGTTTCTGACATTAATTAAAATGATCACAAGAACAAACTTCCTCCACAAGCTCAGAAAAACTTTTCCATCCAGAGTAAAACTTCGTCTCCAACTTTTTTAAATGAGTCACTTTGAGAGTTTGGAGACTCCTGAGCAGATCCAGAACATGCACATCAATACTGGCATGAAAATGTGGAAAACGTTGCTGAGCGACAGGAAAAACTTTACTACAAATAAATAATTTAGCTTCTAATATCTCTGAATTCATTCTGTGAATTTTATGATCGTTAAAGTCCAAACTGTTCAGCCCAAATCTTCTCCTTTAATCCACTTCAAGTTCAGGTCAATTAAATCACAACCTTGGATTATTTATACCGAAAATAAATTTCAATAAAATTTACTTAACATTTAACTAAACATCAAAAGTTGAGGTTGTTCTTTAGCTCTTTTTGTTTTTGAGTAAACTTCTATTTCTGAATTGCAGATTTGACTTTTTCCAAGCATTTTAATTTTATAACACCTTTGCATTGCTAGTTTCAAAACGATAACTAGCAAAGTAAACAGTAAACATCCAAGATCAATAGAATCAGTGACAGGTGACTGATGCACAAACAATAAGCCCTGAGGCACACCCAGTGTTCGCAGCGTTTAAAAGACGGGAGGCTGAGCTCCTTCTGCATCCAGCCTCACAGTCCTGGACTAACAGGTAACCTCCTCTCCTCCGCTCACATTCATCTCCTCTCTTACTGTTTTAATAAACTGCTTTTATTTTCCAAGACTGAAACTTTTATCTCAACAACAAAACTCTGTTTAGATTTGGATTTTTTCAGGTCAGAAGCTTCCCTGCAGAAGAAAAGCAAGATGGTGGCAGTTTTCTTCTTCGTCTTCCTTGGCATCCCGATGGCAAGGATGGCAGCTGTTCCTCTGGTAAGTTTGAAGGGAGACAAAGAAAACTAATTTGTTTCATCCAACACAGGGAAGGCTAATGTGTTTGGTTGGGTTTGTAATGCAGCATCAACAGCAAATATCAAGAAACAGAAGAAATGTGGTTGTCATAAAATGCTAAAATCTCTGTTTGTGTTGCAGAAAGCAGCTGACAGTGAAAACCAAATCAGTGAGTAGAAAGAATGGAAGAAACCTGAAGTGAAATTGAAATCTCTGACATGTGGATTTCTTTCCTTCCTTCCACAGATGAGGGGTTGGATGCCACGGATGCCATCTCCAAAGCAAACGCTGGCATAAGTAAGACAGCAATTTCACACAAACTTCAAATGTAATTTAATATTTTCATTTAAAAAAAAAGAAAGAATCATCATCTATTAATAGATCGGCTGATTTATTTCTCAAAAATGAGCTTAATGTTTTAAATCTTCAAGCATGATAAGAATCTGGGTGTTTTTCATCTGCATAGGGAAAGTTTTCATACTACATTCCAATAGTTAAATCATAAAAAAGTAATCAATCTGTTCATTTGCAACCTGTACAATTTATTACCAGGACAGCATAGCATTTTAAAAATATTCTAATAAAGAGAAGATAAAGTAATTTTATTTATACAGCACATTTTCAGTAACAAGGCAGTTCAAAGTGCTTTACATGAATTAGAAGGAAACACAAACAAAACAACAAAACTAAAAAAAGACTAAAAGGTAAAAGTATAAAACTCCAGATGGGTTCCTTGTGTTTAATTTAATATTAAAGACTTTGTGCACTCCTGAGACCTGAATACAGCCGGCCTACTGGAGTGCTTACATTGGCCAATTCAATACAGTACGTCCTGTTCAAGAGGCAGAACTCAAAGAAATAGGAATATATGAAAATGCTTTGTGCCATAAGAATAAATGTTTATCACTCCTTTGTGTGTTTTGTGATTCTACAGAGACTCCACTGATCTACGGTGACATTGCTCCGAGCAAAAATAGGAACGCAGTCCCATGCACGGCCACCGGCTGCACGTGGCCCAAATCTGGAAGCTATGTCTACGTTCCCGTCTACATCGCCCCCTCATACTGTGAGCACAACCAGCACCTGAATAAATACACAAAAGACTTTAAAAACGATGCAAACGTTCACATGTTTCCTCATGTTTATTTCAGAAGGCAGAGGGAACAGTACATGATGTCTGTGTTGGAGTTTAAATGCCAAACATGTTTTGCAGTTAGGACCTGGGTGTAAAATGTTTTGAGTGTTTCGTTTTGCAGCCGTGGCAGAGCGTAACGTCATCATCAATGGCCTGTTGAGCTTCCACTCCTCCACCTGCATTCGCTTTGTCTGGAAGGACTCGAGCCATCGGGACTTCCTTTACTTCTACCCTGGAACCGGGTAGGAATGCAGTCACACACTCACACACTGCGACTTTTACCTCCACACATTTCCTCTGATTTCCTCCTGATCTCCCCGTCAGGTGCTGGTCCTACCTGGGCCGTCAGGGCGGACTGCAGCAGGTGTCTCTGCAGAGCAATGGCTGCCTGTATCACTCCACGGTGCAGCATGAGGTCAACCACGCTCTGGGCTTCCACCACGAACAGGTCCGCTCTGACAGAGACTCCTACATCCAGGTCCTCACCCAGAACATCGTCCCAGGTCGGCTCACTCACACAACCGTGGCTCAATACTTCTGTCTGCAGAACATCTTCAGAAATGAGAAGAGCAGATGGTTTGATCTGAAAACAAAAGTATTTTAAACAAGTCATACATTTCTGTATTTTTCACATTTGGACAGAAATGGGAGAAAAAAAAAACCACTATTTGAATTCCAATCCATTCAGCCATTCATAGGGAACTTAACGCTTTCCAAATGATTAAATCAGAGAACTCAGTGGTTTTTATGTGGGAAGTTAGAAAACTGACATTTAAACTGTGAGATCACATTGCCTCATGTTCTACTTTTATCTATTGCAACGGGAAAGTGACATTTTCCTACATAAAGTGACAATTTAAAAAGTTTTGTTTTTTTTTTTAACCAGGGCAAGAACACAACTTTGTAAAGATAGCGACTAACAACCTGGGAACTCCCTACGACTTCAACTCCGTTATGCATTACAACAAGTGAGTCTTTGTCTGTGGCTTCAAAAATACCTTCTACTGTGTTACACACAGCTTGTTGTTTTCAGTCTGGCTACGAGTGCAGAGGCATTTTGTTCATCACTTCCTCCTTCTTCCAGGTTTGCCTTCTCCAGAAATGGCCAACCGACTCTCCTGGCCAAAACTAATCCTTCCCTCGACTTTGGAAGGGCCACAACGATGAGCGTCAACGACATCGCCCGCATCAACAGGCTCTACAAATGCTGTGAGAAAAATATTAAGCTTTTAAAAATTTCTCTAGCATTTCCAGCAGCTCGTATCACTTACAGTGCTTTTTCTCTCAACTTAAATGTCAACAGAATAAAGGAGAAACTTCAGCGTTACCCTGGATCGGCTCTGACCTGCTCCTCTCACAAAATCTCATCTCAGAGCAACAGAAACTTTTCCTCTGCTGTCTCATTTACTGCTTATCTATACAACTACATAACTGCTGAAGACAGTTGTCTCTTACAGAAAGAAACAGATTTTTAGATCAAATTCAAAGAAACGTACTGCAGGTTCTCCTGCTGGACGAGTGTGGTATTACATCTCAATCTGTTAGAATACATATCGGTGTTTATTGGTGACGGATTTCTTATCAAAAAGGTTTTTCCTTTGGGTTGGCTTTTTTTCTTTGCATCTGCTTTAAAAAATGGAAAGGAATGTTTCAATTGAAGATAAATCTATGGGGAATTTTGGTTAAGTAAATTATATTGTGACATAAAAACAATGAAAGATAGTCAGATGGATTGGACTGGTATAAAATGTCTCAATAAAAGTCAATTATTCAAGAATATACAACCTATGGGAATGTAAAATGTAAAAGTTCCCCAATCACATTTGGCCTAAAAAATGTTTTTATCAACAGAATGTTACAAGATCTCATCCAACATGTTTTATTCTGAGATTTAATGGTATTGTAATCCATTCAGTCAAGTACAAAATAAAATTTGATCATTCCAACATCAATGCTTCTTTCTTCTCTGTAATATTTGGACATTAGGGACAAAAATCAGGGTTTCCTTTGTGCTGCACCTCCGCCACAAAATAAAAGCCTCCACATATTCAGTATGAAGTTGTTTTAAAAATAAATGCTAAAATAATGTAAAATATATGAGATAAATAAAAAAATATATGCATAGTCTATATTTGTGCACTTATGCTAACCATAATCAGAGTTTTAAATTAGTTTAAATACAATGATATGTTAATTCTTACTTTATTTTGAAAGTAACATGGTTGTGACGTGTGGCATAGATGAGCAATGAAAGAAAAATGAACTCCTTTATCTCCTCCTGCTATTGCCATCTGAAGAAATGTCCCTCTCCTGGTCAAAAACAACCAATCAGAGGCAGGAGGAGGGGCTTAGCGCTGCTAATCAACCTCCTGTACACTGTTCAATCTGCTAATGGTGGAAAAACAACTTACAGAAAAAAATCTGCCGTCGTCTGTGGCTATGCTAACTAGCAGGCTATGTTGTGGTGAACCAACTGCAGCTTAGTAAAAAGCAAGTGGATGAGAGTGATGGACAGCGCTAAGACCCTCCTCCTGGCTCTGATTGGTTGTTTTTGACTGAGTGGTTTGTTTCTGCACATGATCTCAATATTTTTTTACAGATTATCTGTTTCATATGATACTGTCAGAACATAATGATAATATTAGCAAATGTGTGAAAATATTTTTTATATAAAAGTTACATTCTGGAGCTTTAAGTCATGAGTTACTGAAACTTTTGTGATGGATACTCCTTTTACAAAGGATGTAACGTTTAATTTGCTAACTGAGATACAGAAAAGCTGACTCACAAAATGCCAGAGTGCTTTGCGTCATAATATTAACATATTTCTGTTCTGTAAAGGGTTAATATCATGTCCCCTCCCTGCACAAACATGGCTAAAGGGCACATAGCTCTACTACGTACAGTAAAAGAAAAGGCAAAATAACAATGATACAGGATAAAATAAGCAATAAAAGCAGAAAAAATAGTTAGATAACCGTCCCAATCCTCCAGCTCAAAGAATTAAAAGCAAAGGAAAACAAATGAGTTTTCAGAAGAGATTTAAAATCACCAAACTGGCAGAAAACAGCCAAACATTTCTTTTACTCACCTGTCTGGAAGAGCTAAAAGCGTTTTGTTTTCAGACGGGATTCTTTCTTTTCCATTTTCTATTTTATTCAGTGACTTTGTAAAAACAAACATCTGCTTCTATATTCCCATGAGCTGCGTGTTGTTAAAAACTGCTACATTGTGCAAAGACCGGTCCAAACAGTGAGACATTTCACCGGCAACTTGTAACAGCATTGGTTTATTTTAGGAACAGATTGTCTAGTTCTGGATTTATCTCATCTGGATTAATGACGGATATTAAAAGCTCGGTCAGCATTTTCTTGTGTCAGACAGGATCTGAGTCTCAGCTGCTCCTTCAGGTAAACGGCTCTCCGACTCGTCTTTAACTCTCATTTATTTTCTTCATCATGTTTTTATGTGTCGGCTTTTAAATTGAAACAAAAGGAAAACATATTTTTATGACGTTGAAGCTTTAGGACCTTCATCATGATCCCGGTTTTTCTGTCCCTTCTCTTCAACTCAGTGCAAACCGTCAACATGGTAAGTTTATGATGGGATTAAACTTCGTTTTACTGATTCACCTCACAGCTTAGATAAAACTGAAGATTTACGAAAGGTTTTGATTGTATTTATTTTCAAAAATAAGTTTCAACATCTAAAAGATTTAGAACAAAATGTTTTTTGATTCATTTTCCAACAAGCATGCAGCAAAGCGTTTACCAAAATGATGCAGTTTTCTTACGTCTGTGTTCCAGCGTCCTGTAGTAGAACCTGCTCAGTATCCCAGTGAGTTTGAAACAAAGATCCATTTTATCTGACACATCAAATGCATAAATTTAACTAAAGGTTCTGGCAACATTTCTTTCTCAGAAGAGTTTATGGATATCTATAAAAGTGTCCCACAACTACAGGCTGACAAAGGTGAGACATAATCTCACAAAACAAAAAATCTAGTAGATAATAATGAGAACTTTTTTTTATTTTAACACTAATCCTTAAAATAACAACAAATATGCATGTTTCTGATGTCAGATTAATTTAAAATTGTTTGTTTAAAAACTTGTTTTTGCATTCCTGTCTGTCTGCGCGTCATTTGCTGTGTTGCAGAGCCAAAGCGATATGATGACATTGCTATGCCAAAAATCTTAAAGAGGAATGCAGACCCGTGCACCGTCGTAGGCTGCAAGTGGTTCAAATCTGGAGAGCACGTCTACATACCGTACTACATCGACTCTAATTACTGTAAGCCTCATGTGAACAAGTCAAAAATACTTACAGCTGAGGTCAAAATGACTACGCCCTCTACTGAAACGTTACGTTCTTTCAAAGATTTCTCAAATGCTGTTAAACAGCTCAAAGACATCCTAGTTTTTATTTTGGATTATTACAAAAAACAATTATTACCCCACTAAAGAGCTGGCCTTTTTATTTAGCCAAAGCACAAACTACTGCTGTGAAATCATGGGCTTCCACTTGTATTCAATCAGTCCGCAATAAAATTCTCATTAAGGCTGTGAGCTGTCACCTGAGAACAAATCATGCCGAAAGCAAAACAATTCAGTTCAGACTTGAGAAAAGGAAATGGTTGATGCTCACAAAGCAGGAGAAGAAAATGTAAAGTTATCACAGAGTTTCCAAGTGTCAAGAAGTGGAGTGAGACGTGTCGTCAAGAAACTCCCAGAGAGACACAAAGTACAGAACAAGTCTGGCAAAGAAAAGAAAAGAAGTGAGAGATGTGTCCAAAAATCCTGGAACAACCACCAAGACATCAGTAGAGCTCAGCATAGAAAAGACCGTGAAGAGACAAGGACAATCTGGACAAAGATTATAGAAACTGAAGCCACATGAGACCAAAGAAGAGCCTGGAGCTGGACTGAAGATCACTGTGAAACATGGTGGTGGAAGTATCATGCTGCGTGACTGGAGCTGGGAATCTCATCAAGGTTGGAGGAATGGTGGAGAAAGAACAATGTTTGAAGATTATGAAGGAAAACCTCAAGCAGTCAGCAGCAGAACCGGGTCGCGGTTGTTGCTTTGTCTCCCAACACGACGACGAGCCGAAACAGGAGCAGAAAACCAGGCTGAACGTTCCTGACTGGCCTAGTCAAAGCCCTGACCCATTGAATAGCAGAGTCCATCAGAGAAGACCATGAAATCTGGAGGATTCCTCAGGAAAGACGCAAAGACTGAATATTAGCATGAATATTAGCTGAATATTAACTGTGAAGGTTTTGATTTTCAGGAAAGAATTTGGTTATTAAAAATAAATAAATGTAAGCATCCAAAATAAATGGAAAAGCTGTATTTAAAAACACATTTTTGAATCTTTGAAAAAGACTAATAATTTCCTAATAATTTTGACCTTATCTGCATTTTTAGTGATATAGGTACTAAGCTCTTTTTTGATTTAATTTAATTTTTTTGCAGCTCCAGAAGAACGACACCAAATCCTTGGAGTTCTTCAAAAATTCAACAAATCCACCTGCATCCGTTTTGTACCGTTTAAATCGAAGAATTCTGATTACCTTTATTTCTATACTCGACCTAAAGACGGGTAGGAACCTGAACACACACACACACACACACACACACACACACACACACACCTTCTTATCCCCATTCATTTGAGCATTCTTGTTTCCAGTTTTGTTTCTTTATTGTTTATTTTATTTTTTAAATTCAGTCCTGAGTTTATTATTTTATCTCTTTGGTTATTTCACTTAGATTTTGCCTTTATTTTTCCCTTTGTGGGTTTAGATTTAGGTTCTTTTGTTGTGTCACAAACTTCATGTCCAAACTCCTCCAGTTACAAACAAAACTGCTGTGTGTGATCTTTGGCATGTTTATTATCCTCTTCAGATTCTGCTTATAAATGTTTCTCAGGCCAGATGGACACAGAAAGATGAGACAATGTTAATCATTTAATTTTATTCTACTGCTTCACTTCCTGCTTCTGTTTTTGCTTCATTCTTGTTTCACAATCCTGTTTTATTTGTATCAAGAGAAGAAGTGTTAGGATACGAGTTTAAATCAGTCTTAGATTCTTTTTCTTCTTTTGCTCTTGCCATATTAAGTCGAGTTTAATAAATTAAATAGAAGCTGGTTTGGCTACCGTTGAATTGTCAGTAAAAGTCTCCAGATAAACGTGGTTCTATTTATTATAAAAGTGTAGTTGTGAAAAAGAAACAACAAAAAAAAAAATCTTATTTAACATTTTCTGTTAAAGATATAAACTTTGAAAACATCGTTCTAAAAACATGACAAATTGTTGGATGACCAAATTTCTTGAACTGCAGTCAGGGACACAAAATGAATCCAAAGACGTCGTCTGGCCCCAGGGCCACACTTTGGACAACCCTGTTCTAGAATAATCTTCTTAGATTTCTGACTTATTTTGGATATAGCCAAGAAACCAAACAGTTAACAGATAATAATGGTCAAACGACGGCAGAAACAGTTAGCTGTTAGCCGTTAGCCGCTAGCCGTTAGCTGTGCGTGTGCTTGTGTTTGTATTTCAGGTGTTGGTCCTACATTGGCCGTCAGGGAGGAGGGCAGTTCATCTCTCTGGAGAAAAATAAATGTCTGCGAACCTCTACGGTGAGCCACGAGGTCCTTCACGCTCTGGGCTTCAACCATGAGCAGGTCCGCACCGACAGAGACGAATACATCCGCGTTTTCTTCCAGAACATCAAACCAGGTTGGTAACATCTGTTTCCATATAAACATACACAGACGGTCCACTTCAATAAGTTCAGTTTAGTTGTTTCTCCTGTTTCTGTTAAATGTATTCACACTGTGATAACAACATGAACGTTTCTTGTTTGGTCATTTACAAAGAGCAAAGGTTCAACTTTTGGAAAGTACGGACCAACAACATGGGATCTCCTTACGACTACAACTCCGTCATGCATTACAAGAAGTACGTCTTCCCCACCATGCAAGGGTTTTTTATTTAAAAAAGAAAACATGCTGACACTAATATTTTCCATGAACTTTTTGCTTTGTTTTGCAGGTATGCGTTTTCCAAAAACGGGCAGCCAACCATCGCTGCCAGGTCTCGTCAAATCCACAACTTTGGAAACACATACGGAATGAGCAACACTGACATCGACCGAGTCAACAAACTTTATGACTGCAGGAAAAACTGAAGCATAAACTTTTAACATTTCTCAAAACAAAGCAACATTTTCTAACAGAAGGTTTTTAACACTAATCTTTTAACGTCAGTGTGAACCAGAAATGATCAAGCTTAGTTTACAGAAACCAGGAGTTATTTTGTCTTTAACTTGTTACATTTAATTTATTATGTCTGCTTGAGTCACGTTTTTGAAAAATTTACTTTTATTAGTATTTTTACTACGCTGCACTTTTTACTTTTACTTGCATAACCTTATTATGAAGTATTTCTAATCTTACTTGAATAAAATTTATGGAGTCTAAAACCAAACCTGTTTTAAAATTCAGCAGACACACACAGCTGCAGTTTTTATTGAAAGAATCTGATTTGGATAAATGTTATTTTGCCTGATTTTTTTTTTTGTTTCTTATAAATATGAATTATTGTCATTTTTATCCTTAAAATACCAAAACTTCCACTTAACTTTATACTCTGACCGCCTGATGATGTAATTTTAAATATGAAATGATTAATCATTTGATTACTTAGTACTTGAGTAAACTTTTAACCAAATACTTTTTCACCTGAGTAATTTCTGGGATGACTACTTTTTACTTTTATTGAGTAAAACTATCTTTAAATAGTGCTGCTCTGCCCTTTAATCTTAGTTTATCTTTCATCTTTCCATAACCTAATGCTGTATTAAATTGAACATGTTCAACACAACAGTTTTTCATAGAAAATAAGACATATTTATTTTTCTGTTCTTTAGTCTGAAGCATATATCATGTTTTGCAGATATTTAATGTTATAAATAGATTTCTGTGAAGAGTTGTGTGAACAAACACATTTTGTGATTATCATGCACTTTATTTTAGCTACATTCAGTGGAAATGCATCATATTTTCCTGAAATGTGCAGCATGACGTTCTCATCACCGCCTCTGATAGCATCTTTGAATTAAAAAGCTATTTTAGTTTTTGTTTGCTTCAGCAGTTTGCTTTCTGCAGGTTGCTCATTGTTCTGTTGCTTAACCTCTTTCAACAGGGTTAGGATAGGAGTTTTTCAATCAATCAAGTTTATTTGTATAGCAATTTCAGCAATACAGCAGTTAAAAGTGCTTTACATCATGAAAACATAAAAAAACATAAAAACTAATAACTAACATTGCATTTTGTCAGATGTCGTCATTAAAATCATCATTTCACATCGAACTTTTTGGGCAATGTTCCATTTAATCACCTCTAACCAGCTGGGTTTGTAGTCTAGATCTAAAGGAACTCAATGTTTCGGCTGTTTTGTAGTTTTCTGGAAGTTTGTTCCAGATTTGCGTTGCACAGAAGCTGAATGCTGCTTCTGACTGTCTGGTTCTGATTCTGGTCCGTTCTGCATCCCGAACCAGAAGACCTGAGAATGATTCCTAAACTAACAACAATGTTTTAAAGTTTATTTCCAGCTGTCCCGTTTTCATCTTTTTATTTTTTACCTCTGGACATTTTGTCTTCACAGAGTGACTGCCAGTTGTAGTTTGTGAAATAATCCAGCTGTAAAGTTGGACTGTTTTGTTAATAAATTCTCAGTGTTGATTAGATTAAGTGTGTCGGTGATCAGAGTTTCTTCTGCTGGTCTGAATTAATTTCTTAATGAGAGACTAAGATTGGTTTATGATGCCAAAAATTCTGGAGTTAGAGCTTCAGTTCAATTAAAGAAACTGGAGAAACTTAATTAAATGGATCATTTAATTAATAATGAACTATTAGCTATAATAACTAATGACATAAAATAAGCACTGATGAACGTTGTGATCACACCGGGGCTGAATGTGGCTGCTGCTCTCCGTTCGATGCTCCTTATTATTAATGCAATGTTTTAGCGTGAAACCAACCAATCAGCATGTTTGAAAATAAGGACATAAACAACGTTAAGGTTTAGTGGCAATTATGTTTCCATACAGGGCTGGACTGACTCAGTTTATGTCCCTTAATAGATTAAATAATTGTTAGAAAACGGCTTTTTCCATTTATTCAGGTCATTTTCTTCTGATAGGAAAATTTTATCTGATTATCAGAAAAATGCAAGAGTGCTAAAAAAAACTGCTTGGAACAAAACAATTTCAAAACAAAGATTGGCAAACGATAGCTTTGTGTTTGTGTTTTTTACCTTTTCCTCTAAAACCCTGAAGTCATTTCAACACTTCCTCTGATCTTATCTGGTCTCTGCTGAAAATTAAGAACTGAGGTTCTGTGCAGAAGTCAGAAGTCAATTTAAAGTGGCACCATTGTTAGTTCAAGTAACTTTAGGATCTACAATGAGTAACATGCTTTCCCTACAAAAATATAAAATAAATCAAAATAAAATACAATAAACAGGCCATTTTATTTGTTTGATTTTATTTATTTTGTCATTTTGGTCTGAAAGTTTGGACAGCGCTGCTTCATTGTTACATGAGATTTGATTCAAACCACCTTAATGTTATTATTTAATTTAATATCATTGATTCTTTGTCTCTTGATACATCCAGCATTTCAGCTTCAGTCAGAAATTTTAAAGGAAATTTATTAATTAGAAAGTTTTATGGAGTTTCACAAGACTCTTTTTTACAAACTAAATATTTTGTTTGCCATTTGAATGTTTAGTTTGGAACTGTAACATGAATATATGGTGTAAATATGACTTTAAAAATGAGTTCCACATTTTTTATACAACATTCTAAATAACATCAATTATAGCTGCTAATTTTTGGTTTGTAGCTTTAGAAACTGGATAATGATAACTGACCAGTTTGGACGTTTCCGTAACTCCTCTCTTATTTGTGACAATCTACTTATATCACAGTGTGACATAACTTCCTGCACCTAAAATTAAGAAACTCACCCTGTGAGAAAAGATGGGCTGTGGTCACTTCTACTGGTTGAACTGGTTAGTCGCTGCTTCATCCTCTCTGACTTCATCTCATCAGTTTCAGGTAATGAAACCTTCAGCGTTTCCACGTTGTGGATCTGCACGTTACGGCTGAGAAAAACATAATTTTAATTATTTTTATTAAACTTTTATTACTTTTATTTTCTCAGGTGTTGAGCTGCAGAAAAACTCCACAATGACTCCAAATGTTTTCTGCCTGCTCTTTCTTTTGATGGCTGACATGTCTCATGTTTCATTTCTCAAGAATGGACTGAAAAGATTTAAATAAACGTTCTAAAAAATTATTACAGCTCAAGAAGAACGCAACATCATTCTTAAGCACTCTGGAGCTTTCAGTGGACCACCTGCATTCGCTTTGTCCCGCATACTGACAATACTCAGGACTACATCTACTTCATGCCATTGCATGGGTAGGAACACACACCTCTCACACACATTCATGGAGATCGCTTGACTGCATCCATCAATAGTTGATTTGCATGGCGTTTCATCGCATCATCCAGGGTCAGTTTATTCACTCACACCATTTAATAAATTCCATGATGTACTTACAGCAAATTGTTTTAGCGTTTCATAAAGATCACAGATCAACACCAACCTTCACTGCAAAGTTGTAGTGAGCGAATCGGGTCTCCAAACAAGTGTTGCACCCTTAAAAAGAACTGAAAAACTCAGAGATTTTCACTTTTGTGATGTGATACAGCGTGTGTAGTTTTGTCTTTTTTCAACTTTTAACTCCCATCTTCTTCTTCTTTTCTATTATGGCGGGTCGCAATCAACTTTAAGGTGCATACCGTCAACCTACTGTACACGAGTGTGTAGCAACAGTATTCTACATCAGTCATATTCTATTTTTTAATTTTGTGTTTTGAAGAAAAATAAATAACGCTTTTCTTATCATACAAATATCCATTATATTTCCATCATTTCCCAATATTCCTTTCAGACTCCATTCTTGATCTGTCTTTCCAACTATTCTTCTCAATTTCTCCCTTTCACGTTCATATGTTTTACAGTTCAGTAGTATATGTTCTACATTTTCTTTCTCTCCACATTTTTCGCATTTATCATTATTTTTCTTCCCTATTAAATATAAAGTATCATTTAAATATGTGTGCCCTACTCTCAATCTAGTCATTATTATTTCTTCCCTTCTATTTCTCTCCTTAACATTTCTACTAAATATTGACTTCTGTATTTTATATAATTTCCTTCCTTTCTTATCTTCATTCCATCTTTTTTGCCATATTTCCATTTCTTTATTCTTAATAATTGCTTTCCCTTCCCCTTTGCCAATAGGTATTTTAATCGTTATTGCCTGATCTAAAGCCCTTTTTGCTAATTTATCTGCCCTTTCATTGCCTTTTACACCTTGATGTGCTGGTACCCAACAGAACCAAACATCAATGCCACCTCTGTATAATCTAAATAAGCTATGTTGAATTTCTAGTACTAGATCTTTCCTATTGTTTCCTTCTCCTTGAATACTTTCTATGACTGCTTTGGAATCTGTGCAAATTACTACTCTGTCTGGACGCACCTCCTCTACCCACTGCAAACTGATGATAACTGCCACCATTTCTGCCGTGAATACAGATAGTTGATCAGATAATCTTTTAGATATGTCAATTTTAAACTCAGATATATAAATTCCTATTCCCACACATCCTTTTGAATTCTTAGAACCATCTGAATATATTTTAGCATAATTATAATATGAGTTTCTTAAGTATATATCGGTTTTTACCCCTATTTCTTTTAAATTCCAATCGTTTTTCATTTTAAGGAGTTTTATGTCTACATTTACTGCCGGAAATATCCATGAAGGGCTAACGTTAATTGGATTAAATTGAGCTATTTCTTTATCTTCTAATTCATATATTTTAATCAATTTGTTTATGATCCATCCAAATCCATTACTATGGAACTTTGATTTTAACTCCCATCATGCATTGTGTCTTTCTTAAAGGGGAATTACCATGACAGAAATCTATGAAATAAGAAAATGAAGTAGTTTTAGCACAAAGTTTAGCCATAAACCAATTTAATTGTTCCAATTAAACACTAAACCAAATAATTGCTTGCCCATTATTATCTTATCAATGAGATAACATTGATAAAGTTCAATAAGACAATTGAACATTATCACATTCTTAACCTTTTTTCAAGGCTCTCAGAAGCTTTTTAAAGCCAGTCAGATACAAGTGAGCTGAGAAGAATAAATAAAGTCTAATTTATCAAAATCATCAGGGTTATGCAAACATTAGTGAGCAAAATCTGACTATTTGTCATCAACATTTGCATTTAATTAAAGTTTATTAAGTGAAATTTGTAAAAGTACTCAAATTACAAGCTCAGCACAAACCAAAAACTTTTTTACTAAATGAAACCATCATGTGCTTCATCTTGAGATCAAAGCCAGTTATAGTTATAGATCATCATAAACAGTCTTTGTGTTTTTCTCTGGTTTCCATGGGGAACATGTCAGGTGTTGGTCCAGCCTGGGACGTCAGAATGGCGGACAGTTCATCTCCCTGTCGAGACCCGGATGTTTGTCCCACCGCACGGTTCAGCATGAGGTTCTTCACGCTCTGGGTTTCCACCATGAACAGGTCCGCTCTGACAGAGACGCATATGTTAAGATTCTCTTTGAAAACATTAAGGAAGGTAAGTTTGAAGTTAAATAATTAGAAGTTAAATAATTTTGTACTTCCTTCACAGATAAAAATAGAACATATGTCAAAATTCTTTAGATTTAGGAAATTTGTATCTTTAAAAACATTGAGTCAGGGCGGCTTTCCTGTTCAAGTCTTTTTACTACAGTTTTTAAACCAGAACACATAGAAAGTATTTCAGATTAAACGTTTGTCTTTTCTTGACTGCTGCACAGGAAAATATGACCAGTTCAGAAAAGTACGGACCCACAATTTGGGAACTCCCTACGACTTCACGTCCGTCATGCAATACGAAAAGTGAGTTGCAGGCAACTTCTCTCCCACAATGTGATTCATTCAAACTCATGAAAATGCAGGGAGATTTATTCTGCCATGGTTGTTTAGTATTTCTGATTGAAGTCCAGAAACTGGAGACTCAACTGGAGTTCTACGGTCAAATGAACAGTTAAAACATCTTGATGAATTAATCTAAATGTTAAGGATATATTTATTTCCTCTTTAAGATATGCATTCTCCAAAAATGGGCTGCCTACCATTGTGGCCCAGTTCAATCCTTTCTATGACTGGGGGCGCGCCACTCAGATGAGCGCCAACGACATCGCCCGTGTCAACAGGCTTTACCAATGCAGTGAGTCTTAAAAATCTCTGAAACTGCTATTGTGCTCTCTAAATATCTCTATTTTTTGTTATCACAGACTAATATAACATGAAGAAATCAGCTTGACAACCGCCAACAGCCAAGAATTGATCTGCTACAAGAACATTATCAGCTCATAAAAAGTTAAACTGCAAAAACCTGGCCACATATTTAAAAAGAGCATCTGGAGCCACCTGCTGGTAGGAGGTTGCATTGCATCGCCTGTTGATGGGAGATTCCTCAGTCAACTTCATGCAACTTTGATTTGAATTTTCCTGTTGCTTTTTACTTTACATGGAGCCTCTATGTAAAAGAATAAAATGATCATTTCGATTAAACTATATGTGTTTCATTAATATGCACTGAGTTCCAACAGTACAAACACTGTTATTATTCCATCATCCATATTTAAATTATCATTGAAAACCTGGACAAGGACATTCTGCTTGACAATTGTGTTTGTTTTTCATAAGGATCTGGCTTGTAGTGTCACAAAAATCAAGTTATATCCTCTGTTTCTCTCCCTCAGTTCACTAAAGTTCAAAGTTCACAGACGACTCCGTTACGAAGGTACACTGGCTCTTTTAGCATATTTTCACTGGATCATTGCTTTAGTTTCTCTATACTTGCTTTCTGCAGGTTGTGCTTTGGACTGTTATGGTTTCCTGAATGTGGTTGCTGCTCTCCGTGCCTCTTCCTTACTGATGCACGGCTGCAGCGTGACGGTCTGCGGTTGAGCCAAGCAATGATCAGCACATTGGAAACGTATGTTGTGTGACCAACAAAGAATGGCCTAGTCAAAGTCCAGATTTAAACAAGGTTTTGTTGTGGCATAACCTTAAACAGAACGTTGATGCTCAAAAACCTTGTAATTTGTTTCAGTTAAAAGAATTTAAAGAAGAAAGAAGACTGGGTCAATATTGACTAACCACTTATCATAAATGCTTGATGGCTCAACCAGTCAACAGCTAAATACATTTCCACATAGAGCCAGATTAGAGAGATAATAGCTACACCCTTTTGTCAAAACCTTATGACAGGTTATGAGTATGAATATGAATATGGGGGTAGAAGGGGAAGTGTGTGAAGGGAAGGGGTGGTGAGGACTCCATATGTTAATAAATTTGACACCTCTGCCCTCACTGCAGGAGGCAGCGCTTGATGTCATGGGAAAGGGCGGATGTTATTGTTTTATTGCTACTTCCTCTCCCCCTATTCTTAAGGATTTTTTTTTATTGAACAAAAGAATAAAATGTAAAAAACTGTGTTACTTGTTATTTTAGTTAATGTATTTTTAAAGTACTGAAAAATGTAAAAAAAAATAAATAAAATAAAAAACAATCCAGACCTACTCAAATTTAACTTTGATCTTTCTGCAGTTAAAGTGGAAGACAATCTCTATCATCACTTCCTTTCCAGAATTTGTCCTCACATCATTGTAAATGCTACTTTCATTCAGTTTTTTTCCTGCTGCTGAATCAACATCGATCTTCCCACTGCTTCATGCTTTCTCCAAAATAGTAAATGTTGGTTTAAATACATTTGAAAGTTATAGATTTTTTTTCTCTAACACTTGCTAGTGTGATGCAGGTCAGTAAAAGTTCCTCACCTGTAAATTTATTTCTTAGGAATATGTGACAGTCATTAAACAGGCCGAAGTGAGATTACTCATATTTAACTTTCAGCTTTTCCCAAAGTTGAAATTTCTTTTTCTACACTGCACAACCACACTCCAAGAGTTGCTCCAACATGGGAAATTGTTTATTTTTACCGTTAACATTGTCCTTACACTTATATGTGTTCACTAACAAAATATACCGGCAGTACACCTGTAGTTGTTGAAGGTTCCATTACTAAAGCTTATAAATGATCAATGTGAACCATCAGTCTGTATTAAAATAGTTAATACAATTCATATTATTTATTTAGATTTGAAGTTTTGATGTGTGCACTTGGATTTCCATCGATTTATTGAATGTGCAAATATTTATCAAACTGAATTCAGGTTTTATATAGTTTTATTTTTTTCTTTTGGCGTTTGTTGCACAAATTCAAACATATGCTGGCTATCAACCAACAATTCAATCAGTGAAGGAACATACTCACTACACAACGATGCCAAAAGTAAAACATTCAGGATCCCTAAACATAGAGCCAAAGAGCATTTCTTTGGAGCTGCTCGAACCTTAACAGAAACCTTAACCTCAGCAAAATTTAATTCAATACATTCTAGGTTTCTCTGTGATTAGATGCAGTTTGTCCAACAGGTTCCATATTGACGATGTTTTCCATTTTTATATTACCCTCAAATTAACCTCAAATTTCTGATTAAATTTCTGTTTAAGTCTCAGTGAATCAGTCGACTTCCAGATAAGATCAGGCGATGTTTTGAAATCACCTTTGTGGTTTTAGGTGAACCAGAAAGTTCTAACCACGAACTGACACACTTAACTCTGTCACCAGTCTCTGTTTTAAAGCTCATGTGTTTGCTTTGTTGGAATGCTCACATTTTTCAGATTATTGCATACATTTCAATATCAATACTGGTAATTTTCAAATAAGGATTTTGTTTATTAACCTGCGTGTTACAGCAGCATTGCACAAGCATATCCAGCAGCTATTCTACAAATCTGAAAGTTTCCATGCATTAATGTGAGAATCAACTTTTAACCAAGTGTGGCATTTCCTGTCACTGAAATTATGAGTGGGTGTTTTTTCCTCTTGCATAGAAAAGTGTGGTCACTTCTGGTGGTTGAACTGGTTATAAAGAGCAGAGCGTCAAACAGCCACTTCTTCAGGTAAACTCCTCTCTGACTTCATCTCTCATCAGGTAATGTTCCACATTTGCACACTGGGGATCTGCACGTTACAGGCAATGAAAAACATAATTTAACTGTTTTACTTTTATCTGCTCAGGTTTTCAGTTAAAGAAACTCCACAATGACTCCAAATGTTTTCTGCCTGCTCTTTCTTTTGATGGCCGACATGTCTCTGGTGGGTTTTACTCTGATTTCTGACAACGTGGTTTTAAAATTTGTTAAGGGTAAAAATTTAGAGAGAAAAAAGTGAAAGGAACAAAAATTAAAGGAAAAAATGTGTATTCTTATGTCTTGTTCTCACTGCGAGAGCAGGAAATGTCATACAATAAGGAAAATAGCATTAGTTTAATAATATTGTGTGTTTTGGCTTAAAAATAAGAAGGCTGAGGAATATAGATGAAGAAAGAGCAAATTAAATATTGTGTGACTTTGTGTGTCTGTGTTGCAGAGCACACCAGCTAAAAATCAGGATCCATTTGGTGAGTTGAATCAAATCAGATATTATTACATATTATTATGTTTGACCAGAGTTGGGAAGTAACTAGCTACGTTTACTTGAGTAACTTTAAAAAAAGAAGTAGTTTGAGGAATATTTTTACTCCACTTCACTTTTTGCTCTTAGTAAAATAGTATCTCTGCTCTTTATTAACAACCACTTTATTTAGCACTGCACTTCAAACATAGATTTGCACATAAATAACAAGTTGCACACAATAAATTTTAACTGTATTTACTGAGTATTTTAGTGATTAGCATGTAGTCTTTTGTTCTGGGCTCTGCACAGCTGCTCCTCATTGATGAGTGAGGCTGGTTGTCTGTGAAAGGAGGATACTTGTTACTCAGAGCAATGAGAAACTGGTGGGTAAAATCTGAGCAAATGTTTGTGCATAATCTGTTAAGTGTGGAGTGCTAATATGAAGGGCCTCACCTGTCGTTTCTGCGTCCTCTCCAGGGTGTTTGGACAAATACTGCCCTGGGGGTCCAGACACCATTTATAGGTTCTGGGAGAGACAATTGAAAAGTGTGGGGGGATTGTTTATGGGTTTTGTGGTGTTTCATTATAGTGTAATGATAAAACATAAAATATTCATAAAAAGTGAGTGGAAATGTTTGTATTTAGTAAAAGGCATTTTATTGAAACAGGTGGAGATTGGTGAACTGAGATCCCCCTGTGAATTAAAGGCGGTTCGGTCCGTCACAGCTGGAACTGTTTAAGGCTGCAGTTCCACCTGTGAATTGATTGTTGATGCTGTGAGAAGAATAAACCACTGATGTTTCCACCTGACTGCCTCAACTTTTCATCCTCACTGTAAAATCCAGCCTCAAAAGGCCGCCTGGTTACAGTTATTTTTTGTTACATATATGAATTGTTGTCATTTTGGTCCTTAAAATACCAAAGTTTCCGCTGAACATTAAATTTTTTTAAATATTAAATGATAATTTGATCAGTTACTCAGTATTTGAGTAGATTCTTTAATAAATCCTTTTACTCTTACTTGAGTAATGAATTGATACTTTTTACTTTTATTTGACTAATAAGTAATTTTACTCTTACTTGAGATCAGTTCATGGATTCTCTTTGTCTCCTTGTCTGTATTTCATTTTAAACCTAAACTCCTTGTATTCTGTTTCCCAGATAAGTCTGACAACATCCTCAAAGTCATCCCAAGACCCAAAGCTCCATTTCGTAAGACTAATTATTTAAATTATAAATTCTGTAATAAGAAAAATACATCAAGATTTAATTGTTTTTCATTATTGGGTGATCTATGGATCATTTTCTTGCACTAAATGAAGAGTCAAATAACATTAGCTGACATAATGCTGCCAGCAACAAAACGTTCTCCTTCTCTGGCTTCTTACTTTTCTTTAAGATAGAAAGTGTTTTTACATCAGTTTTTGTGTCTCTTTCTCTGCTCTGTGTCCTCAAACTACCCGTCAGTGGGGGAAGATGGCCGCCTGCGCTGAGCCAGGTTGTGGTTCTGTTGGTGGTTTTAAAGGGGAGTTTTTCCTCTCCACTGTTGCGACATGCATGCTCAGTAGGAGGGACTGCTGTAAACCCAGTGACTCCACGCCATCTGAGGGTTCCCTTAGATAGAAAACTAGAATAGGAATGGATGCATGATTGAATTGAAATATCTTTTTTTGTGAAGTGACGTGTTGTGATTTGGTATTGTATCATTAAACTGAATTAAACTGAGTCTTTATTAGTTCCAGAACCATTCATACTGCAAGGCGACGTCGCAGTTCCTAAAGCTACCAGCAGGAATGCAAACTTGTGTTCTCTGAAAGGCTGCAAGTGGCCCAAACGTGGATCCTACGTCCGTGTGCCCTACTACATCTCTACTAGCTACAGTAAGCGGTTTTGTCCCGATTAGCAGACATGCTAATATATATATTTATATTCTAACTGTATAAAATAAAACCATCCATATGTTTATGGTACTACAGAATTAACACAAACATTTAAGAAAGAAAGGATGCATGATCTAATTTATTGATTCAAAATGGAAAAGCAAAAATAGTTCCCACTTCTTTTAAACAACATGTATATTTAAGTAAAAAATTGTTTTCAATAATTATTTGTACAGCATGTTATACCTGTCTACAATGGAGACTTAGGGCCATACTAAGAAAAAATAAAATAAATAAAATCACAAACAAACCATGAAATTATGAGAATAAAGTCAAACTGAAACAAGAATTATAGCAATAATGTGAAAATAAAGTTGCACAATTCTCACTTTATTTTCATAATAAACTCATAATATTCTTGTGATATAACAAGTTTATTCTTAGGATTTTATTACTTTATTTTCATAATTGTATTTAATCCATTGTACCTTTTCTATTCTTCATAAAATTAAAAAAGAAACTCAGGTTTTTTGGCTTTCTGTTGGCATTTTTTATTTTTTATTTTGACGTACCTGGATACAAGTTACCGGCCTATTCCCAATTATTAGTTTTTCATCAGTCGAGAATGAAATGAAATGATTTAAATAAATATTAACAAATTTTCTGCAGCTCAAAACGAACGGAACGTCATTCTTAGAGGACTCAAGAGCTTTGAGCTGACCACCTGCATTCGCTTCGTCCCGTACAGGAACAACGATCGGAGCTACATCCACTTTGAATCAAAGGAGGGGTAGGAACACACTGTCCTCACACACACACACACACACACATGCCCACACACACGCACACACACACACACACACACACACACACACACACACACACACACACACACACACACACACACACACACACACACACACACACACACACACACACACACACACACACACACACACACACACACACACACACACACACACACACACACACACACACACACACACACACACACACACACACACACACACACACACACACACACACACACACACACACACACATACACACACACACACACACACACACACACACACACACACACACACACACACACACACACAAAACTCCAACCAAAACCCAATTCACACCTTAGTCCAAAATCTGACCCCTGACCCAAAAACAGTGGTTCCCCTGGTGGGCACCAGGCTTCGGTCCCCACAAGGAGCAGTGGGTCCCCACAACGTATGTGTCAGGAAAATCCCCACAAGGTATTAGAAACAAACGCACACGCCTACACACACACACACACACAAAATCCTCATACTTACATGGAAACCGATGACAAATCACACCAAACCTATAAACAATCAAAACAAATGATACCTCAGAAATGGCAGAATAAGCCTCAGAATCACATGACTGAGTCTTCTGGACACACTTACAGCCAGGCCTGGTTTTGCATGGTTTTTTTTGTGTGTAAAATAAGAATGTGTTTAAATGTAGACAATGTGGTTTCACTGACATAGCCAGCATAAAAAGAAGAAAATTATAAGTATTACCTGTTTGTGAGGTCTGATGTTCAAAATTCAGGCACTTTATTTTGCAGGAAAACATTTAGAATAATTCTCTAATGTAAGCAGATTAATACAGAAATGCATCACCATTAACATTGTGTTTTTTTTGTTTTGTTTTCGGGTCTCCATGGGGAACATGTCAGGTGTTGGTCCTACATAGGACGTCAGAAGAGAGGACAGTTCATCTCCCTGGATAAAGACAGCTGCTTGTCCCACCGCACGGTTCAGCATGAGGTTCTTCACGCTCTGGGTTTCCACCATGAGCAGGTCCGCTCTGACAGAGACCGTTACGTTTTGATTAATCCCCAAAACATCAAGCCAGGTCAACTTTCCAGCTTGTGTTTTTACAGTTTCCAGATAGAAAATATTTATGGTTAAATGTGTGAAAATAAATGAAAAATACTTTGATTTTTCTTGACTGTTGCACAGGAAAAGAGAACAATTTCCAAAAAAAAGTGACCAACAACTTGGGAATTCCTTACGACTTCACCTCCATCATGCAGTACGGAAAGTGAGTTCCAGGAAACGTCTCTCCCACGATGTGATTCACTCAAACAAAAGCTGGGAGATTTTTTTGCACAGTTTTTTAGTTTTTCTGATTGGACAGCTTTTTAAACTTTTGGAAGAGAAGGCCTAACTGGAGGGAAATACTGAAATAAACAGCATAATCATCTTCAAGAATCACTCAAACTTAATTCTAAGGATTTATTTGTGTCATGTTTTAGATATGCATTCTCCAAAAATGGGTTGCCTACCATCGTTGCCAAGTCCGATCCTAACTGGAACTGGGGGCGAGCCACTCAGATGAGCGTCTACGACATCGCCCGCGTCAACACGCTTTACAAATGCAGTGAGTATTAAAAATGAATAGTTTAAAAGTCTTAAAAATCTCTGAAACTGTTTTAGTTGTTTCTAAATGTCTCTACTTTCTTTCTCAGAATAAAATGTCTTGAAGAGATCAGCTCAACAACAGCCAACATCCAAGAATCTTTGTGCTGCAAGAATATTTTCTAATCTATTAAATAAAAAAATATTTTTTTTTTCACCATGACCAGATGATCTTTTTAAAAAGATCACCTGGAGACACCTGCTGGTCAAAGGCTGCATTGCAACTCCTGTTGATGGGAGGTTTCTCACAAAGATTCATAAATAGCTTTGATTTGAATTTACTTTTTGCTTTTTACTTTGCAGAAAGGCTGGAATGAAATCATGGCTTTGGTTATAACTGTATGTGTTTTTATTGACGGGCATATTATCTCCATTACAGAATTAAAGGCTTCTAAAGATGGATCAAATGAATCCATTTTTGCTGGTTGTTTTTTAAGCTGTCAGTTGAATAAAGTTCAACATTTATGTTGACGTTTTGATTATTGACTGTTAATAACGAACAAATGAGACGTTTATATTCACGCTCTTATTCTGAAGTGGGTGAAGCATTTTTTTTATCCCTAAAAACCTTTTCAAACAAGAAAAATACAAGAACAAGATATAAACACAAATTCAGTAAATAAAGGCATTCCAGAATGTCAATTGAATTTACCACATTAGCATTAGCTTCTGCTAAATGCCATGTGCAAAAATGGACCAGGTGCAGTCCAACACATAACAGCAAAGTTCACATGGAACACCAGAACCAAATGAAATATTGATCAGGAAATGAGTGTCAATACTTCAGACTCTCTCAGTCAAACTAGGAAACCACATGAAGGTCCAGAGGGACTTTCTGGTTCTGACTCATAAACACACGATGCCCAAACAAACTGCAGGCGGTGGAGGCAGAGATATACAGCATATTAGGAGCATTGCAAAAAGAAAGAAATTTCCACCTACATTTCTGAGATTAATCTGAAAATTTTTTTATTTTTGACTTTTTAAACTAGTTGTAGTTTTTTTTAGAACATGTCTAAGATTATTCCCAAAATTTCTGAGGCAGAAATTTACTCTTCCTTTATCTTCTAGAAAAGGAGGCCAGTCTATGTGGAACACCGAGAACGTGGAGAAAAGCAGTGGCGTGTCTGACAGTGTCGGTGCTGCTGCCCTGAAACTGGAGGGAAAACTTCAGTACATTTCAGGAACGACCCTGGAGACCTGCAGTCTTCTTCCCCCTGTTCCTTTATTGGATCATTTTGATCAATACAGAATGAAAGCTGCAGGTTTGGAGATTATCTGACTCAGTCTCTGATTATCACAGTTTGATTTTCATCCAATTTCCTCAAAGCCTTATGCTTGTTCATTTTCTTTGCTCCTAACATCAATTTTGAGGACAAAATGTCAAACTTACTGCCAAAAATCCCCGACCCACTAACAGGAGCCATAAAGAAGAGACGCACAGCTCTGGAAAAATGCAGAGCCCACTGCACTGAACCCATTAAAACCTCCTGGTTATTCCTCCAAATGTTGATTTCTGAACTCTTCCTGAGGAAAAACATTAGTGTTGTTGTTTCTGAATGAATACATTTTAGTTAATTTGACCATGTATTATTTTTTGCAAATAAATAAAAAATTTTTGTTTGAAATTTTGGAGACGTTTTCAGTAGTTTATAGAATAAAAGAACAATGTTCATTTTACTCAAACATATAACTTTAAAAAGTAAAATCAAACAAACTGGTCATTTTAAGTGCTCTTTTAATTTTTTCTGTATGTGTGCTAATTCTCATAACTGCATCTAAAACCGGTTGAGATAATTTCTGTTCTTCCTCAATAATTTATATATGGAAGTAATAATGCAAAGGTGGAGTCTGCCGTCTGCCGTCAGCCGTTAGCAGCTTTGCTGAATTTTTAACCTCATTATCTGTCGTCAAAGCTGACAGAAATGTTTTTTATGGGGGTGGAAATGTTGCTTTAGGCTTATGTGACCAAAACAAATCATCATGTGCTGCATGTGTTTAATTTTCTCTGGAACTGTCTAGTTTGTCTAAAAAATTAGACAATCAAACAGTTTTAGTCATGCAAGGAAATGAGACAGCAGATTAAAAAAAATCCCCAAGACTCAGGTTTGTTTGTGAGTGGGAGTGGATTTACTGTCATGAAGTGCAGTGAGGAAGACGATGTGGACCCAGGTTGAAACGAGGGAAGTGATGATTTTAATGATGATAAAATCCAAAAATACTGAAGTCCAAAATCCAGGCAGCACAGAAAGAGCAGAAAACTTAGAGCTCATGACTGGTAGCAACTGGCAGAACAATGAACAAAAACCAACAAGACAAAACGGTTAGACATGAAACTGATGAGGAACCAGGAACACAGGTGGGTTTAAATACACAATCAGGAGAAACCAGGGAGATTTGGGGACAATCAAGAGAGGACAGGACAACACTGAGACTCAATTAACTGAAAATGACACAAAAACCTAAATTAACACAGAGAGAAAACTAAAACCTTACACTTACAAAGCGTGCAAAGATGATAGTGTAAGGTTAGGAAACATGTGATGAATTAGATGAATCACTGTGAGTCACATTTGCTGCCTTCATCCCCTGCATGCCAGTAACAGCATTACTGGTCCAGTTTACTTCCCATTTTTACTCTTCCTATCACATTACGTTTCGGAAATATGATTGACCTTAAAAGGACCTTAAGACATTCCCAGATCAGATAAGTTTATAAACCGAGAGGAGATGAAGATCAGTTCATTTCTGACTCTTGGTTCTTCAGACAAGCAGCTATTTTGTTTCTTTACTTCAACATAAAACTTGTGAGGACCATCATCATGACTGCAGCTTTCATTTTCTTCTTCTTCCTCTCAGTGATGGATGTCTGTCGGGTAAGTTTGGGATTTCTGGTTAAATTTCGTCAGCTGACAGAAACCAATGTGAAGCAAAAAAAAATCAAATATTGACAAACATACTTTCTCTAAAAATACATTCCTTATTATAGAACCATAAAGAAAACATTAACACCAAAGGTTCATTAACTGGCTGTTCATGTGTGAATCTGTGTTTGTGTTGCAGAGTGCTCCAGCTGAAATGAAAAATCAAACCGGTGAGTTGGAAACGAAGCTCCACTCATGTAAAAGGTAAATATTTCAAACCTAAAGATCTTCTGATTTCTCCTTCAGATGAGTTCACAGACGACGTCTCAAGGCCCAAAGTCGACTTAGGTAAGACACAGATTACAAATAAAACTTCAAATTACATAAAATTAATCAGAGAAACATTCAAAGAGTGAGTGGAGAGAAAGCCAATAAAACTTCCAGCACTGAATATTAGAGAAATTTGCTTTGAATATTTCTGTCACTTAAAAAAACTGAAGTAATTTTGTTTAGGATGACGAGTGCAAAGGCCCCATTTCTGCTTTTAGGCTTCTGATAAGGGCAAAGAAAACACTTCATATTAGATAAAATTATTAAAATTCGTATAATGGATTTGATTTTACTAAGTTAAATTACATGTTTAGTTTGGCTTCATTTGTTTGTTACCAGTTTGGTAAACAAACTGGTAATTTGTTTACCAGTTTACAAATTTTTTTTTATTCCAGTGTTTATTTATACTTCAAATTTTCAGTTGTACCAAAATGTATGTAAATCTATTCTTTCTATTTTTTGTTGTAGCAAATCTCGTTCTCCATGGAGACGTTGCCGTAACAAACACCTTTTTCAAGAATGCAGACCCGTGTACGGCCAGAGGCTGCAAGTGGCCCAAATCTGGCAGCTACGTCTACGTGCCTTACCTAATCTCCCCTGGGTTTTGTAAGCAGTTTTAGCCTTAATTTACAAACCTGTCATTATTAAGTTATTTACAGAAACAAAGTGTTAATGGATGTAATTTTTCTGTTGTCTGTAGCCCAGAAGGAGAAGAACATCATCATCAGAGGCATGCAGAGCTTCAACCAGGCCACATGCATTCGATTTGTCCCAAAACGATCCAGTCATCGTGATTACATCAATTTCTTTTCTCAAAGTAAAGGGTAGGAAACAAATGTTACTATTCATTTAAACTCTGCCGCTGCGGCTCCATCCTTTGTCTCTGCTATGCTACAGCCGCATTTCCATTAACCAGAAAATGGTGCAAATTGAAATTATGAAAATAAATTTCCTGAATGGAAACATGGCAGTTTTGTATTTCGCAAACACTGGAAACACTTTTACCACATCACATGAGTCACGTGATCAACAAGCGGATGTTACTACTGGAGCAAACCACGAAGAAGAAGACAACAGGAAGCAGTTGGAGGATGTTGCGGCATGATTTTAATGACTTATCGCATCAACAAGCTTATTGACATGTAAATTTATCTTTTTAATATACACAAAAAAATTTCAGGAAACGCAGCTTGTGTCTTGTTCACAAACCAAATAACACTGATGACATAACGATACAAATTTAAATGATCAAATCTGACAACTATGCATTTTCAATATTTATTGTTTTTGTTGTCATCAGCTTGCAATGTTGAAACGTCTCTCAGCCTGTATGAAAGTAAAAACCTGAAAAAGTTTTTACATTTAGACAGATGAATAATAAAAGTAACGGTGTCTTTGTGCAGGTGTTGGTCCAACATCGGCCGTCAGAGCGGGGGACAGTACATCTCGCTGGAGAGAAAAGGATGTGTGCACCACTCCACTGTGCAGCACGAGATTCTTCACGCTCTGGGTTTCCACCATGAGCAGGTCCGCTCCGACAGAGACAAACACGTCCGGATTCTCTTCAAAAACATTCAGCAAAGTCAGCAGTTAAAGTTTCAACAGTTTATTACAAAATGTAGAGTAAAAATACTTTTAAATTGTGTAACTCTTTCAAAATTGTCTCCTGATTCATGAACAGGACAGAGGAGCAATTTCAAAAAAGTTCAGACCAACAACTTAGTAACTCCCTACGACTTTACCTCGGTCATGCATTACGGCAAGTGAGTATTGCTGGTTTAAATTACATCCCTGTCTGTTAAAAGCGCTATTTAAAACAAATATCTTCACCTACAAAAATATTTCAATTTATAAGATTTCTTCTTTTAAGTTAGACTAGGTTTCTCTTGAGAGGGTTTTCAGGTTTATCATGCATATACAGAATTTGAAGAGTCACAACTAAATTCAGTAAATTGAAAAGTTTGCATTTTGCCCGGCTCCAGGACAGCAGCACAAAAAGCCAAATCAGTCTGTCCGTTTTCCATCCATCTCACCATCACTCATTACCAAAACCCCGAGATGATTCAACTCTTCAGCTGATTGAAGCGTAAAAACAAATGAGTACAACTATCAGGTTTTTGTTTTGTTTGATTGCTAAAAGGACTAAATCTTATTTACATTAAAGGAAACTAAGAACTTAGTCATGCCTTTATCTCTGTATTTGACAACAATATTTGAATATATTATACTTTTAAACTGCTAACCTGTAAATCCCAGATTCCACAATTTTATTTAAGGCTGAGTTTATCTTTTAAATCCCCAATTAAAAAACGTCTTTTTTATATTGACTTTTAACTCAAACAGTTTCTTTTATTTTTTTCAGTGTAGCATTGTCTCCCTGTTTCAGTTTTTCTTGTGTTTGTATTTATTTTAATTTGCTCATTTTATTGAATCAGCGTCATTTTGTTGTTTTTTCGTGGCCTTACTTTGCATCCGTTCCTGTTTACTGTAAGATACGACTTCTCCAAAAACGGACTCCCAACCATCGAAGCAAAATCAAATCCTAAACAGAAGTTTGGAAACGCCCGTCAAATGAGCGCCAACGACATCATTCGTGTCAACAGGCTTTACAAATGCAGTAAGTAAAAAAAGAAACGAAAGAAGCCAGTGTGCATTCTCCTTATTTGTTGTTCTTGTTTCTTTATGAACATGATTTTTTTTTTCTCATTTTACCCAGATAAATTTCGACAGCAGCGTCTTTACTGAAACACAGCGTCTCAAAGCACCAAATTTGGAGCCACGCTTCTGCCAAGTTTAAGAAGAAAATATTTTTCAAAGTCTGTATTTTAACATTCACATTTTTATAAAGAAAAACTATGGGAGGCTTTTTAAATAACAGTTGTTTCAATAGAGATTCACATTGGAGCTCCCTCTGCTGGACAAAAACGGTACAGCATATTGCAGCTCTACAGGAATGTATTAGTAAATAACTGCCAAACTAATGAATAAAAACGGTGTTGCTTTTTTCTTTTTTGAATGGTATTGCCAGCATAAATATTGTATAACTTTGCTATCTTTTACAAAAGAAAAATAACATTTTGCATCAACTCTAAAGCTCTTCAAGTGTTTTTTTTTTTTAAATATATGATTATTTAAAGTGACTCTAAAAAAGTGTCAATATTAAAGTGTTATTTTCAAGAGTTTAATAATGTGGAACAAAAAAATGACATCCGTGGTAAAACTGGACCTTCCTCCAAAGATTGAACATGTTTAAAAACTCTGAGTTTCTAAAGCTGATGAACGAGCGTCATTGGAAACGACTGCAGGTTAACGTCTAGCCAGGATGATGTTTTAAATAAACAGTCAAAACACAGAAATGATGCATATGCTCTGGCTTTAATAGTCATTTGTACAGAATAAATGATAGAAAGGAAATGTAAAAGTGGAAAATGCATTAAAAGCCATTAAAACGACATTTAGTTTTCTCTCATCATCTTAACACATTCGGTTAAATTTAACTTACTTGTTCATATTTTTTACATAGAAATAAAGTGAACTTTTTTCTTTCAGTAAATTTTCTTTTGGTGACATCAAACATTTGGCGTTTTTAAAATTAATTATATAGAAAGGCATCAAATATTCTACTTTCAACAGAAAATGTGTGTTTTAGCTCCAGATATTTGTCTCTGTTAACTGAGCTGTTTTTCCTAAATGCTGTATTAAATTAAAAACAGAGGCCTAATTATTTACCCCACAAATTAAAAATGACAATGAGTCAGATTTTCTGAATCAAATATGAAACATAAGAGGGAAAATGAGGTTGAGTATTTCAGATAATTTAAGCTGCAAAAATGACCCAACAAACCGGACCTGCATGAGACGGACCAAAGAAACAAATCTCTAATATGTAACTGCTACTTTTTGAGTCAGCTACATTTTAATAACCAGGGTAAATGTGATATTTCTCTGACTGCATGTCGTTTATGTCTAGAAGGGAAGTTGTTCGAGTTTAGGACGTTTAGGCCTGGAGGTCGACCTCTTCAACCCAGGAAGTCCTGCTGAAGAAACGGAACCAAGAGACGTTAGCATGTCTGAACGTCAACAGCAGGATTCAGCGACGCATTATGTTTTACTCACTGCATTCATAAAGTTTGTTGATGCGGATGATGTCATTGGCACTCATTTTCTTTGAATTTCCAAATTTAAGGTTTGGATCACACCTGGCAACGATGGTTGGTTTTCCATTTTTGGAGAAGGCATCACTAAAAATAAGGCATTCGGTTATTACTGAAAATTATCAAACTAGTTTACTGTTTCACATCTCTAATGTAATTTCTCTAATTATACGAAAATGTGGCATAACAACTACACACAGCAGGAGAAAAGAAGTTCATTTATGTTCACATAAAGTAATGAATACATTGTCATAAAAACTCACTTCCTGTACTCCATGACAGAGGTGAAGTCATAAGGAGTCCACAAGTTGTTCGTCTGCTTCTTTTCGAAAGCAAATTTATAATCTATACCAGAATTCAGAGCAGAAGTAAACCTTTACGCATCATTTTAACACAGACATGTGAGCCCATTTGCAGCTTTTCTTGGTGAACTAACTGGGTTCAATGTTGTCAAAGAGGATCCTGACGTAGCTGTCTCGGTCGGACCGGACCTGCTCATGGTCGAAGCCCAGAGCATGAAGAATTTCATGCTGCACAACTTCATTGTGCACACAGCCCGTTTTCTTCAGGGACAAGTACTGTCCCCCATTCTGACGGCCCACATAGGACCAGCACCTAAAATGTAGAAAACACTAAATATTTGCAGTGGCATAAAGTTTAGTACTGTCAGAGTATGACCTGTAAGAAGAACCGAGAAGGCAATCAAATCACACACGTAAAAAGTTCATCATAGTAAAAATTCTTCTAAATGAACATTTCTAAAATAAAGTTACCCAAGTAATTGTAACCAGTTGCTACCCAACTCTTAATACATAAAGTTTTAATTAGTGATAAGAAAAATCTTTAAAAAATAAAAAATTGTGGCGGCGCAGGGGGTTAGCACGCCCCAAGTTTGGAGGCCTTGGTCCCCGATATGAACGTCGCGGGTTCGGCTCCTGGTCCCGGTGGCCCATGCTGCATGTCTCCCCCCCCCCAACTCACCCTCCTTCCTGTCTGCCTACTGCCACAAAAATACGAGCCACTAGCACCACAAAAACACTTTGAAGAAGAAGAAAAAATAAGAATAATTTAGAGTTTATTTTAGTTTATAGTGTGTGATGCAGTATTGGTTCTGCAGTTTCTATTATTAATTGTGCGTGTGTGGGGTGTGTGCGTGCGTGTGTGTGTGTTCCTACCCATCCTTAGACTCGATGTAGATGTGATCACGATCCCCAGGCTTCCATGGGACGAGGCGGATGCAGGTGGATTGGTTGAAGGCCTGCAGTCCTGTGATGATGATGTCTCGCTCTTCCTGAGCTACAGATAGACATAGACATAGCTACACAGAACTTTGTGTAAAGTTATATGATGACAAAGAGAGCTAATTATATATTTGTTTTCATGAGACAAAGATAAAACCAAAGATTCTTACAGAAAGCTTCAGAGATGTAGTACGGCACGTAAACGTAGCGTCCTGACTTTGGCCACTTGCAGCCTCTGCTGGTGCATTCATCTGCATTCCTGCTCAAAGTGTTTGGCACTGCGATGTCACCCTGCAGCACAGCTGTGTCTGTAACACAGCAAAAAGGAAATGCAACATGCATTATGGGGAAGTAGGAATGATCTGCACTGTCTGCCTGTTGCGAAAAGTTTCTTTCTAAGTTTCTACTAAATCAAACCAAACCACAAATTTGACTAAGCAAATGTTTCCATCTGCAATCAGGTTCCTTTTATTGTGACTATTTTGACTGACTGTTTTGAAAAATTGTCTTACTCAAGTCAGCTTTGGGTCTTGGAACGATTTCAGAATCACCCACTGACTCATCTGGATAGAAACAAGTAAAAAGAAAAGATTACAGATTTAAAGATCAATGCATCAAATGTCAGGTATTTACTGCACTCACCATTTTCATTATCGTCAACTGGTGCACTCTGCAACACAAATAGAAACAATTTCAACAAATGCAAACTTTATCAGATCACTCTATCTTTAAAAGAAAAAAAAATCAAACAGATTAAAAATTCCAAAATTTTTTTGGTTGCATCAAATATTAAACTTTGCTGAATTAAACTCACCAAAGTGACTCCTGGCACTGCGAAGATGAGGATGAAGAGCAGAGCTGGAGTCATGACGGTGACTCTGAAGGCCAAAACTTCAGCAGTGATGGAAGAGAGGCTGCAGTGGGGACTTTAAAGAACAGAAGTCTGAAAATGCTCAGCTCTCCTGCTTATAAGACGTTCACTCAAATCAAACACAGACCATTTAAGGCCAATCAGTCTGTGCCTTTACTTCTGATAGGCAGAGTTCAAACCCACAACATGTAAAACCTCTGTTGCAAGAATCTTGCCCGGATGTTCAGATCTTGAAATATATGTGACTTCACCTTTACTCTGAATGTAACTTTCAGTTAAAGTTCAATGATTTTCAAACTTTTCTAGCAGCAGCAAAAAAGTTTCTGTTCCTACAGTCCAGACTTCTATACTTTCCAGGTCATTTGTCTCTATGCACTATTCACAACTCAAAATCACATTTTAATGTCAGGCAAATACAAGTATACATTTTCTGAAACAAAGAAAATTGGCCATAACTACCGTAAGTAAAATTCAGCCCATGTTTGTTTTGTGCAGTAATGGCAGAATGCATCATGGCATCTGAAACATTTCTGCCAAGAAGTTAAAAATCTAAACCGTATTATTCTGAATTATTTGTTGCATTAACATGCTAACTTGATCGAGGTGGAGCGTATGACATCAGAATGAGCTAATGCCGAAAACAACAAACAAAAGGAAACTATCTCAATATTAACCAACTTACCTAATTAAAAGCAAATAAACCAAATAACAAAAACTTCCCTACCTAACTAAGAAAAACATGAGAAAACTAAGGAAACAGAAACGGCAGCTCACTCCTACAAGCTCCAGAACGTTACATAGTGTCGAACAGTGTGGCCAGTTGGGATGAGCCGAGGATGGATGGCAGGAAGTCCGCGTCACCAGCTTTTATATCCGTCACCTCCGGGAAGCGACCAATCGGACGTCCCCCGTCGTCCTCCAGGCACCAATCAATAAAAGGCACCTGCACACTCATTTGCATAATGAAGTTAAATTACCCCAGTCGTAACATAAAACAAAGAACTGCTTCAAAAAATACTCAGGAAGATTACAAATGTTGTAAGTTTATACAGTGACTTTGCTCATGTCTGTAACAAACACCGACAATTTAAACAGTCATTCATTTTGCAGGTTTAAATATATTCCTTTCTGACAACACAGGTAAGATCTGATACATGCACAAAATAAATTCATTTAAAATTATTTAAATTCATGTAATGTCACACATCTTTACAACTGGAATTTTATTATTATTGATTTTAAACAAAATAGACCCTCTGATAAACTATTAGCTTCCTTCATGTTCTACCTGTGACAGAGCCATCAGCTGTAAAACTCGTTCCTTGACGTTGGTGTCCATTTTTATTTCCAGAAATTAACTTTTAAAATACTGATTATCTGTTTTCATTTTGTCCTGATTCAGAAATATTGCATTGAACAGAACCTTATTGTAGTTTCCTTGTATTCGTTATTTAAAGGGGAAGTGGCATTAAAGCTGCACAGAACCAAGCATATTAGCATGAAAGAACAAACTTCAAGGAAAATCTAACACCTTTTATTTCTGGATGGTGACCTTTGAAGAAATTATATTAAGGTGAAAAAAGAATGTCCTTACAGTACAGCAACGTTTGGAAAATTTGCAGGATGAACGAGCTTTAACTCCTTCCTTTAGATTTTTTTTTCACCTTATGTTATTAGAGTAATTTTTAGACTATAATCTTTTTAATATTCATAAAATCATCAAACTGTACCATTTATTTTCATTCATCCTTTGATGATTACTCTTAAATCAAAATCAAATCAAACTTTATTTGTATAGCACATTTCAGCAGCAAGGCATTTCAAAGTGCTTTACATCAAATCAAACACAAAAAATACAATGCAACATAGAATCAACAATAAAAACAATATCAAGTCAGATTCTGTCAATAAATTTGTAATTGATTACGTTTCAAATAAAACTCTAAACAAGTGGGTTTTTAGTTGAGATTTAAAGGAAGTCAGTGTTTCAGCTCTTTTACAGTTTTCTGTAACGCTCAGGGCTGAGGACCCGAAATTTCAGTCAGACACGAAGTAACAGAAACAAGCCTTTAATGAGGAATCAGGATATGGGACCAGCAACAGGACAGGAGCTTCTTCTTGAGGTGTAGTGGGAGGCAGAAACAGTCTTGGTAGCTTGTGACAACAAGCAGTCCCTTGGGGTTGATATTTGGAGAGGGGTCAGGATAAAGAGGCAGTAAGAGGCAACTTATCTGAGGAACAGGCGAAGATCAGTGGTCAGGATATAGCAAAGGCTCCAGCACGTGCAGGCAACTTCAGGTGGACAAATCCAGGGGCGAGGCAAAGGCAGAAGTCAAAACAGAAAACAGGGTAGCATCCGGAAACCAGAATCCAGTAGAAAATCCGACAAGGGCTAGACAGGGCAGTAAACTCCAAGAGACAAAAACGTGGTCAAGATCGCACCGTCTGCCTGCCTGAGAGCCGAATATGACTGCTGGTGAACAGGTGGATGACATGAGCCTGATTGTGCAGCAGCATGCAGGTGAGCCAGATGAGCTGATTGGAGAGGAGAGGCCTGAGGAGGAAAACAAAACAGGCAGATGGGCCAGAACACATGACATTTTCTGGAAGTTTGTTCCAGATTTTTGGTGCATAGATGCTAAATGCCGCTTCTCCTCATTTGGTTCTGGTTCTGGGGATGCAGAGCAGACCAGAACCAGAACCTGAGAGTTCTGGAAGGTTGATACAACAGCAGCAGATCTTTAATGTATTCTGGTGCTAAACCATTCAGTGATTTATAAATTAACAACAGTATTTTAAAGTCTATTCTTTGAGCTACAGGGAGCCAGTGGAGGGACTTTAAAACTGGTGTTATGTGCTCTATCTTTCTGGTTTTAGTGAGAACGCGAGCAGCAGCATTTTGGATCAGCTGCAGCTGTTTGATTGATTTGTTGGACAGACCTGTGAAGACGCCGTTACAATAATCAATACGACTGAAGATAAACGCATGGATGAGTTTCTCTAGATCTGGCTGAGACATTAGTCCTTTAATCCTGGAAATGTTCTTCAGGTGATAGAAGGCCGACTTTGTAACTGTCTTTATATGGCTCTGAATGTTCAGGTCAGAGTCCATCACTACTCCCAGGTTTCAGGCTGATCGCTGGTTTTTAGTTGTAATAACTGAAGCTGTGCACTGACTCTAGATTGTTCCTCTTTAGGTCCAAAAATAATAACTTCAGTTTTGTTTTTGTTCAGCTGGAGGAAGTTTTGGCACATCCACACATTTATCTGTTCTGTTCTTAGAAAAGCGTAATCATTGATTGGTGATATTTCTGTTATTTTTGTTATTATAATAACAAAAAATTATTATGAAAGTTCACTTTTCTTCACAGTTCTTTGTTTTGACAATTCTACTTTCTCAGTTGTTGTTTTTTTCCCCACATTTGTTTCAGGCCTGCGAAAACCCCAAATGGTCGAGTTCAGCCACTCCCTGTGAGCAGCATAAAAAGGGAAAAGAGACGAACCTGAACTCCATCCTGCATCAAACTCCTGCAGCATCTTGAAGGTATCAGCTTCTTCATCCTCACAGCAAAATAATGTCACTGAATTGATGGTTCATTTAAACTTTTTATGCATATTCTTGGAAATGCTTCCTCATTTTGGATGCATGTTTGTAATTTGTAGACGATTCACTGTTTGTGATTTGACTTTAGGTGACCTTCATCATGATTCCAGCCGTCCTCTTCCTCCTTTTGCTCTCAATGACAAAAGTCCTGCTGGTAAGTTGGAAATAATGAGGTAAAGCTAAACTTTACCTCATTAAAACTAATGAGGTAAACTTGACCTTTAATGAGGTAAAGTTGAACTCTACTTCAACTTTACTGTTGTAATTCTTGAAATGAAAGATTGAAAGATTTTTGAAATGAAAGATTTTTCTTTCTTTGTTTATTTTTTTTACCCACAACTGAACAGACTAAAGAGGTCGACCTCCTGCTCCTGCTGATCTAAGGCCTCACACCAAAAACCTGAGCAAGCATAAATATAATATTCTTCTCTCCTTTTCTTTAAATGAACAAGTGGAAATCATAGTCCTGTACTGATAACCACTGAGATATAAACAGCAAGCATATACACTATCTATAATTGCCACATTTATTTCCCTGCTTTTATGTTTTTGCTTTGATCATCAAAGAATATAATTAATTTGCATAATATTAAAGAAGCATTTTTCAAAGAAAAGATGGTTATGGGGGAATTATCGTTTGGATTTTTGTTTGAAATACAGAAGAGGATTAGAGCCTCTCTAGGCTCTGAAAATATATGCAGCATATATATTTTCACACACACACACAAATGTTTGCGCAGCTATCTTTGCGGGGACTTTCCATTGACTTCCATTCATTTCTACAGCCTAAACCTTATCCTAACCCTATCCATTACATACCTAACCCTAACCATTATGTACCTAACTGTAACCCTAACCAAAACTCATTTCACACCGTAGTCCTAAATCTGACCCATGACCAAAAAACAGCGTTTCCCCTTGTGGGGATCAGGCTTCAGTCCTCACAAAGAGCAGTTTGTCCCCATAACGTATGTGTCAGCAAAATGGTCCCCAAAAGGTAGTAGAAACAAACACACATGCACACACACGTCTCTCTCTCTCTCTCTCTCTCTCACACACACACACATACAGTACAGACCAAAAGTTTGGACACACATTTGTGTCCAAACTTTTGGTCTGTACTGTATATATTCTACATAATTGACTAATCTCAGAGAGATTATGAGAGATTAAAAACAAAATTCTGCAGTGTTTACACATATATAAGTAAATATGTATATTTACTTCAGTGATTGAGCACAGTTGCATGACAGTCAAAACACTCATACAGGCACTGATTATACTTATTTACCTATTTAAAAGTAAAGAGAAGTACAACATATAAATTGTTCTTAGGCTCAAAAGTACAACCTATTTAACAAATATTTGGCAACAATGGAAAAAACATCTTTTAAATAAAATCGTAGAAATCCAATTTTTTTGGCCTCTTGGTTTGCACAAATCAAGACAGTTTAGGTTAAATTAAAAAAATAGTTGATGCCTTTTCATTTACCTGGAATTTCCTGTTTGACTCTGAATCTTACTTGCCACCTTGGCTGTGAAACCTCCTGATATTCCTGTCTTTCTCTTCTTCCTGTTAGCTTCTTTAAACCCCAAACTACCTGAATAGAGAAAAGCTTTGATAGAGTGCAACTAACTAGAGTTTTGATAAGTAAGAACACAGAAAATTAAAATATAAATAGATGTTATGTTAACTAAAGAGATGAGATCTTTCTACTTTATATAGCAAAACCTTGATTAATAAACTACAAATAACATTGCTTCAAAATTTTACAGCACATTTTGCCATAAAAACTAACCTTAGGAAATTTTATTATTTAATCTTTCTGTAAAACGTATCACATAAAACATCAATAGATGCCAATATTTCCAAGTGTGGGGATATTAAAATAAAGTGCCCCATCGATCCCTTCACAGAAAATAACTTCACCACAACATTTTTTAAAATATGCTTCTTTATTAGGCAAATTCAATACATTGCTGCATAAGCAAAAACTGCAAAGAAGAAATTCCATTTTTCCTGTAACATTTCCCTCAGTATTTAAGCAATTAATTTAAGTTATTAATTACTTAAACACCAAAGCAAATTAAAGCAGAAACATAAATGTGGCGATGCTTGCTGTTTATGTCTAATTGGCTATCACTGATCCGCCTTGTGGCAAAAAACATTTTCCAAAACCAAACCATAAATTCTAGCTGTTTGTTAAGAAAAGGACAGAGGCAGACATTATTTTTTATGCTAGCTCAGTTTGGTCTGTGATGAAGCTTCTGACCAGCTGCAGCTTCTGGAGGCCGGCGTCTTCAAAAGATGAATTTCTGATTGGCTAAAAAGCAAGCATAAAAAATAATAAGGAATTTCCGATCTAAATATAAACATGTTTAAAATACATATACTGGTTTTTCCTTACAGCACTTATAAAGCTTGTTGACACGGGCGATGTCATTGACGCTGAATTCTTTGGCGTGTCCAAACTTCATCTTGGGGTCGCGTTTGGCAACAATTGTTGGTTTCCCATTTTTGGAGAAGGCAGTGCTTTAAAAACCAAAAACAAATACAGTGAAAATAATTAAAGCAGAGCAAACTTTATACTTTATTACTGCATGCATGTTCATAAAGACTCACTTGTCATATTCCATGATAGAATTGAAGTCATATGGAGTCCCCAGGTTGTTGGTGTCCGTTTTGAAAAAGTTGTGCGCCATTCCTGTTCATGAAATCAGACCACAGAAAATATTGAGAACTTGTAAAAGTCATAATTATTGTGTGATTTCACAAGTCTTTCTAAGAAACAAATTTGCTGAAACTAAGCAGTTGTATTTTTAAAATATTTTTTGATCTATATAAGTGAAGTACAGAACAATGTAATGGATTCTTTTGACTTCAATCTTACCTTCCTCGATGTTCTCGAAGTGAATCTCAACGTAGTCATCTCTGTCGGAGCGGACCTGTTCATGTTTGAAGCCCAGAGCGTGAAGAACCTCATGCTGCACAGTGGCGCCTTTCAAACACTTGCTTTTCCGCAGAGAGATTTTCTGTCCTCCCTTCTGACGACCTATAGGGGAAGAACACCTGGAAGATACACACAGAGTCACCAGTAGGAAATAAACACGTTTTCATTTTAAATATTGTTCGCCTAGAAACCCAGGTCTTGGCTGCATTAAAGTGAACTCTGGTGAAGTTCAAATGCAGACGTGAACGCCAAGCGGAACAAAAACTGCTCCAAAAGCAGGAAGCGGACTACATCACAGGGCATTCTGGGTAAATTCAACCAACAAAAACGCGCTAGCCTAACGTTAGTGGGAAAAATAGCTTATTATCTTTCGCCAAAGACAAAACAGAAATCAATGCTAAAATGTGAAGCTGTTATTTACATTTTGTAAAGCAGAAAGTTTTGCTGATGTTTTCTTTGGGGGTTTTGTGTCATTTCCTTCAGTATCTTTTGGTGCATCGCCCCCACAGGAGAGGAGGTGAAAATGTTTTTCAATTGGTTTGATTGATGTGACAGCGCAGTGTGAAAGCAAACCCCACTAGTTGAAAATGTAACAAATGTTTCAATTTTGGTTCCCAATGGTTCTGAGTCCTCTGAGACTTTTATTTAGTAATCACCAACACAACTTAAATAAATATAAGTTTAATCCATTCTTTGCCAGATCCACCGGTTTTGATTGCAGGATTTGTTTGCAGTGATTTTTGTATTTTTTTTTCATGTTTGTGTGTTTTGGAGTCTGAATCTTTCATGTGTTTGGCTGTTTGCTGCATGTTTGCACCAGTTGACCTCCATAAGGTAATTGGTTGGGGACAATAAAATAAACTAAAATGTGCTAAAATATATTCCTTCCAAAACAGGTTTTGCATCTTACATTGGAACTGTTTGTTTGTGTGTGTGTGTGTGTGTGTGTGTGTGTGTGTGTGTGTGTGTGTGTGTGTGTGTGTTCATACTTCTTGCCTGAAAAGATATGGATGTAATCACGATGTTGATCGCTTCGGGGGACAAAACGAATGCAGGAGACATCATGGAATTTCTTTAGGGAATCAATGATGAACTTGCGCTGTTCCTTAGCTACAGATACGTTGAATTGATAAAAAAATTTTACAGAAATATTAAATAAATATTAAGACAATGTTGTGAATTATCTAATCGTTTCTGCTCACAGTAGTCAGAGGAGATCTCGTAGGGCACATTTACAAAGCGTCCGGTTTTGGGCCACTTGCAGCCTATGGCAGTGCATGGGACTGCATTCCTGGCCCGAATGTCGGGGATGACGATGTCATCAAGCAGCTCGGGGGTTTCTTCTGCAAATCAAACACAACATCCACAAAATCAACATCAATATTTAAAAAATGACAATAAATGTCAATTTGACTTCACGTTATAAACTGAGGTATTACACCTGGATTGTGCATTGTCTACCTAAATACATATTTATGAAGTTATACTTAACTTTTAGCACTGTTTTGTAGTTTTCTCTTATTGTCTTCTTTAAAGTTTAGATTGTCTCCCATAACCTTTCCCTTCAGAATTTATTTGAATCTAAACCAAACTATTCAACTTATTAAACGTGAAGCCGTCTTCATCTGTTTGCTACATTTTGGATAATGTGAAAACTGTTTTCACGTTATCCAACAAACCAAACCAACCAATGTTTGCAAACCAAACATTCAACGCAAATAAGACAACCTGAATCTTGAACAACATTGCCACAATGATTTCATCAGAATGTTTCTTTAAATTATGAATATTCAGTTATTAATTTACAATAACAACCTGCACATTTATCATTTAGCAAAACTAAAACATTCTGTCTCTTAATCATGTATTAAGACATGATGCAACTGAAAACAAAGAAAAAGAATTACGTTATTAAACATTTATAGTTTAAGTATTAATGTTCGATGCACTCACCAGATTTATCATCATAGTCAACTGGTATGCCCTGCAAAATATATAAATGTTTCATTAGGGATTCATTCCCAAGTTCAGATAATAGTTTATTTTAATTGAGTCTTGCAATCATTTTCAATGATTATAAAACTTTCACTGAGCATAAACTTGAGCTTTACCTCATTATTTCCAACTTACCAGCAGGACATTTGTCATTGAGAGCAAAAGGAGGAAGAGGACGGCTGGAATCATGATGAAGGTCACCTAAAGTCAAATCACAAACAGTGAATCAAATACAAATTACAAACATGCATCCAAAATGAGGAAGAATTTCCAAGAATATGCATAAAAAGTTTAAATTAACCATCAATTCAGTGACATTATTTTGCTGTGAGGATGAAGAAGCTGATACCTTCAAGATGCTGCAGGAGTTTGATGCAGGATGGAGTTCAGGTTCGTCTCTTCTGCCTTTTTATGCAGCTCACAGGGAGTGGCTGAACTCGACCATTTGGGGTTTTCACAGGCCTGAAACATTTTTAACTTTTCAGAACAAGGAACTAAAATCTAAAGTGAACTAATAACACCAGCAACCAGAAACATCATCAGAGCTGGGAGATTCATGTCACCAGAATCAACAACAGCTAGAGGAGTGAAGTTAATATTCATATGAAGTTTATCCTAAATGTGATCATCAAAACATTAATTAAATCATTAATTAAATCATCAAAAGATTAATTTCACAACAAGCAAGAAAATAAACATGCAGTTTGATTATCTAAAAACCAAAACCTGATCATAATCTAAGGAAAATATCTAAAAGAAGAAGTCAGAACTTGTTCATACTGCAAATGTTCCTGACATAAGTAAACTTTTTGGTCATCTAAATCTGATTTTTTTATAAGGTCTATACTCCATTAGCTTTCTTTTTTTTTAAAGTCTCATAACCAACACAAGTGGAAAGTGTTACATCATTATTCAAGTTTTTTATTATTATTTTGTATAGATTTAATGTAACTTCCTCTTTAAGCAGAAAACCGCAAAATAATACAAGAAAACTGCAAAACAGTTCAAAAAAATAGAGAAGTTGCTGTTCAATGCAATATTTTTGTGCCAGAACAAAATAAAAATTTATGTAGTATTTTTTCATTTTGTCTTATTTATGTAACACTTTTCAGTAGTTTCATTCTTGTATCTCTTACCAACAATATAAGTTCAGAAAAGAAGGCAAGACAGCAATAATATTGTCAAAAGTTATAACAATGAATACAATACAGCAGTGGCGATTCTGTACCTCAGCAACCCTGAACAGGATTACCACCCCTCTGTAAAATACCATCCATCCATCCATCCATCTTCTTCCGCTTATCCAGGGTCGGGTCGCGGGGGTAGCAGCTTCAGAAGGGAGGCCCAGACTTCCCTCTCCCCGGCCACTTCTTCCAGCTCCTCCGGAGGAATCCCAAGGCGTTCCCAGGCCAGCCGAGAGACATAGTCCCTCCAAAGTGTCCTGGGTCTTCCCCGGGGCCTCCTCCCGGTGGGACGTGCCCGGAATACCTCACCAGGGAGGCATCCAGGAGGCATCCTAACCAGATTCCCGAGCCACCTCAACTGGCCCCTCTCTACGTGAAGGAGCAGCGGCTCTACTCTGAGTCCCTCCCGGATGACTGAGCTTCTCACCCTATCTCTAAAGGAGAGCCCAGACACCCTACGGAGAAAACCCATTTCGGCCGCTTGTATCTATAATCTCGTTCTTTCGGTCATGACCCTAAAGCTCATGACCATAGAAGAGGGTGGGAACGTAGATCGACCGGTAAATCGAGAGCTTCGCTTTTTGGCTCAGCTCTTTCTTCACCACGACGGACCAGTACAGCACCCGCTTGACGGCAGGTGCTGCGCCAATCCAAATCTGCCTGTCGATCTCCCACTCCCTTCTTCCCCCATTCGTGAACAAGATCCCGAGTTGAACAAGATTCCGAGATCTTGTTCAACTCGGGAGAAGGCACTCTCAGGGTGAAACCAAAAACCAGGAAGATAGAGCACATAACACCAGTTTTAAAGTACCTCCACTGGTTACCTGAAGCTCAAAGAATAGATTTTAAAATACTGTTGTTAGTTTATAAATCACTGAACGATTTAGCACCACAATACATTAAAGATCGGCTGTTGTTGTATCAACCTTCTGGTCTGCTCTGCATCCCCAGAACCAGAACCAAACGAGGAGAAGCAGCATTCAGCATCTATGTACCACAAATCTGGAACAAACTTCCAGAAAACTGTAAAACAGCAGAAACACTGACTTCCTTTAAATCTCGACTAAAAACCCACCTGGTTAGAGTTTTATTTGAAACGTAATCAATTACAAATTTATTGATGCAACTTGATTTAAGGTCGTGTTTTGCATTGTGTTTCTGTTTGATTTGATGTAAAGCACTTTGAAATGCCTTGATGCTGAAATGTGCTATACAAGGGGTGGGCAATCCTGGTCCTCAAGGGCCGGTGTCCTGCAACTCTTAGAGTCTCCCTGGTCCAACACACCTGAATCCACCAGCTGAATCACCTCCTAAGTGCAGTCAGATTCTCCACTCCTGCAAATGGCCTCATTATTTAACTCAGGTGTGTTGAAGTAGAGAAACATCTAAAAGTTGCAGGACACCAGCCCTCGAGGACCAGGATTGCCCAACCCTGTGCTATACAAATAAAATTTGATTTGATTTGATTCTGTTGGAGGTCAGACTTTGTACTGAGAACCAGTCAGAACCAGGCAGCAGTCTTCATGATCTGGCCGCTTTTTCTCTTGCTTTTGCTTTGATTTAGGGAGATCAAAGTTGCAGATCTTTTTTTAAAAAAAAGTATCATAATTATTGGTTGTGATGGAAAAAATATAATTTATTGAATAAGGAAATTCTGCTTTGCACACAACTATGTAATCATTTTGGCCCAACAAAGTATCATATCTCAAGCAAAGGAAAGTTGTGGTAAAATGATCTTTGCTGATTAATTTCAACAAATACATGAAACAGCTCTATTATATGTCTATGCTAATGCTAAGGTAGCAGATTGTACGTTTTACTGAAAGCTGAGGATCTTTACAGTATAATTTGTATGGAAATGTTTTTATCTTAATTTTGACGCCTCACAGTTACAACTCAAGAACTTTTTACACCTTTAGTTCAGTAACTTGCTGTTTTTTCCAGTGATGCTGTCCCTTTTCTCATAGAGACAATACCAATCGATCAAAACAAACCAGGTGGGGAAATTCAGTCTGTTTATTGGTCAGGTGTGTCCAATGCTCAGTGGTGGACAAAGTACTCAACTGTTCTTCTACTTAATTAACTATAAGTAAAAGTGTCTCAGTCAAATGTTTACTCAAATTAAAGTTCAAAAACTGCAGCATAAAAATGCAGTTAAAAATGACAAAAGTAAAAAAAAATCAAAACTCAGACCTCTTCAACAAAATGTTGGATCTCAGAGTGTCTTTTGTTTTATTCTCTGCCTGCATTGACAGTCATGATAACTTTCTTACCATGACTGTTTTCCTAAAAAAAAAGGTTTCATGTTAAATTTCTTTTTTTTTTAAACAATCTCAGGTTAGCACAGATCTATGGGTGATACAAAACATGATCATTACATTTTTTTGCACAAATTGAGATTTCAGTCTGGTCAGTTCAGCCTATTTTGAACTCCGGTCTGAATGAGATGTTTTAGGGCCTAAGTCACTTTAAATCCAACTAAGGTACTGCTGGCTATCCCCCCTAACTCATTGTTTATACTCACACATGAAAATAGCTGCAAACAGATGTACAATTATACAACCATATATCTTTGAAAAGCAGAAGTGGAGGCTACTTCACAACTAACAAGAATGCAGCAAGTGGTTTCTGGATGGTAACAAAATATTTGTCTTGTCCAGCAGCCATTGTACAGTGCATACAGTGGGAAAACCAGCTGACCAAATGGGCTGGAGATCTATTTGGGTGCCGAGGTGAAGGCTGGACTTGCTGATTTGTGAAGTTACCTTCATTAGGTTATTGAAACAGATCATTTTTCAGTCCCCAAAAAACATAAATGTATTGACAAAGAACCGCTTTGTTTTTTAAGTGCTTGAACTGTTTCTAGAAGCAGTAGAAACTGTCAAGATGTGGGTGTGGTGGTGGCGAGGTAAAACGCAGCGGACCCAGATGGAGTGAAACGAGGAGTTTTTAATGGTAGATAATCAAATAACAGGAACAGTTCTCAGACCTGGCAGCACTGTAGAGCGGAAGGCTAAAGCTCAACACAGGTAGCGACAGGGAACAAACGAGGACTTAACAGTCAACTCCGAACTGCACGTAAACACTTACAAGGATCCGACGAAGACAGACACACACAGGTGATACTAAATACACAAGAGGGTAATCATGGAACGAGACACACCTGGGGGCTAATCAAGGGGAGACAGGACAACACGGAGACTCAGACACACAGGAAACTTCAAAATAAACACAGGAAACTAGAAATAAACATACAGAAAAACACAGAACACGACAGTACCCCCCCCTTAACGGGCGGCTCCCAGACGCCCAAAAACGGGAAAACCCAACGAGGGTGGGCGGAGGGGAGCTGGATGGGGGGTCCAGAGTCCATAAAACAACGAAAAACTACCCACCATAATTGGGCGGAAACACAAGGGTCCAGAGTCCAAAAACAAACAAAACAAACCCAACTGGGTGGGCGGAAGCACCGGAAGGCAGGAACCACAGAGGAGGTCCGGCGGCCGTCCGCGGCGCCGGAGGCGGAAACCACGGAGGCAATCCGGCGGCCGTCCGCGGCGGCGGAGGCGGAAACCGCGGAGGCAATCCGGCGGCCGTCGCGCGCCGAGGCGAAGGCGGGCCGCTGAGGCGGAAAGCATGAGGCGATCCGCGGCCGTCGCGCGCGCCGAGGCGGAAACCACGGAGGCGATCCGCGGCCCGTCGCGGCGCGAGGCGGAAACCACGGAGGCGATCCGGCGGCGTCGGCGCGGAGGCGGAAACCACGGAGGCGATCCAGCGGCGTCGCCCGCGCGGAGGCGGAAACCACGGAGGCGTCCGGCGGCGGCCCGCCGCGCGCCGAGGCGGAAACCACGGAGGCGATCCGGCGGCGTCCCGCGCGCCGAGGCGGAAACCACGGAGGCGATCCGCGGCGTCCGGCGCCGAGGCGGAAACCACGGAGGGCGATCCGCGGCGCCCGGCGCCGGAGGCGGAAACCACGGAGGCGATCCGGCGGCCGTCCGCGGCGCCGGAGGCGGAAACCACGGAGGCGATCCGGCGGCCGTCCGCGGCGCCGGAGGCGGAAACCACGGAGGCGATCCGGCGGCCGTCCGCGGCGCAGGGGGCGGCGACGAGGAGCACAAGGAGTCTCTGGGGCCGCACGGGGGCGGCGACGAGGAGCACAAGGAGTCTCTGGGGCCGCACGGGGGCGGCGACGAGGAGCACAGGGAAGGAGCTCGGGACTGGCACAGGGAAGGGGCTCGGGACTGGCACAGGGAAGGGGCTCGGGACTGGCACAGGGAAGGGGCTCGGGACTGGCACAGGGAAGGGGCTCGGGACTGGCACAGGGAAGGGGCTCGGGACTGGCACAGGGAAGGGCCTGGGACTGGCACAGGGAAGGGGCTCGGGACTGGCACAGGGAAGGGGCTCGGGACTGGCACAGGGAAGGGGCTCGGGACTGGCACAGGGAAGGGGCTCGGGACTGGCACAGGGAAGGGGCTCGGGACTGGCACAGGGAAGGGGCTCGGGACTGGCACAGGGAAGGGGCTCGGGACTAGCACAGGGAAGGGGCTCGGGACTGGACTGGCACAGGGAAGGCCTGGGACTGGCACAGGGAAGGGGCTCGGGACTGGCACAGGGAGTCTCGGGGAAAGCACTGGGAGTCTCGGGGAAAGCACTGGGAGTCTCGGGGAAAGCACTGGGAGTCTCGGGGAAAGCACTGGGAGTCTCGGGGAAAGCACTGGGAGTCTCGGGGAAAGCACTCTCTGTAGCGCCGGCTGGAGCGGAGCTCGGGTGCGCCCGGCTGGAGCGGGCGGCAGGAACGGGTGCGCGCTGGCTGGAGCGGGCGGCAGGAACGGCTGAGCGCGCCCGGAGCTGGGCGGCAGGAACGGAGCAGGCTGGGTCGCCCGGCTGGAGCGGGCGGCAGGAACGGGAGCTCGGGTGCGCCGGCTGGAGCGGCGGCAGGAACGGGAGCCGGGTGCGCCCGGCTGGAGCGGGCGGCAGGAACGGCTCGTGGCGGAAGCGCTGCTGGCGGCTCCGGCCGCGGAAGCGCTGCTGGCGGCTCCGGCCGCGGAAGCGCTGCTGGCGGCTCCGGCCGCGGAAGCGCTGCTGGCGGCTCCGGCCGCGGAAGCGCTGCTGGCGGCTCCGGCTGCGGAGGGTCTGCTGGCGGCTCCGGCTGCGGAGGGTCTGCTGGCGGCTCCGGCTGCGGAGGGTCTGCTGCTGGCTCTTCAGGCGACGGAACGGGGGTGGTGGATCGGGAGGACAGAGTCTTGGGTCTGGGAGGCAGCGGTCCTCCAGCCATGACTGCTAGCGCTGCCTCCCGCTCCCACTCTGCCTCCCTCTTCAATTCCACCAGCCGCGGGTGCGGAAAGCGCGGAACCCAGTAATCCAGCAGCAGACCCAACCGGATGGCGAAGGCTAGGATTTGCCAGGCCATGTACGGCTTGGCCATGGCCTCCTCATACTCGCGTATAGTTTCGAGTAACTCCTGCGTTTCTTCTGGGTCCATGGTGGTAGTGTGGCTGCTCACCTCTCAGTTCTGGTCGGATCCTTCTGTCAAGATGTGGGTGTGGTGGTGGCGAGGTAAAACGCAGCGGACCCAGATGGAGTGAAACGAGGAGTTTTTAATGGTAGATAATCAAATAACAGGAACAGTTCTCAGACCTGGCAGCACTGTAGAGCGGAAGGCTAAAGCTCAACACAGGTAGCGACAGGGAACAAACGAGGACTTAACAGTCAACTCCGAACTGCACGTAAACACTTACAAGGATCCGACGAAGACAGACACACACAGGTGATACTAAATACACAAGAGGGTAATCATGGAACGAGACACACCTGGGGGCTAATCAAGGGGAGACAGGACAACACGGAGACTCAGACACACAGGAAACTTCAAAATAAACACAGGAAACTAGAAATAAACATACAGAAAAACACAGAACACGACAGAAACCTGAATGAAAGTAGAAAACCTGTGAAATGTGAACATACTGTGGCATGTTTAAAAGGAGGGAGCCTTTATTGTTGTTTTTATTTTTACAACTATGCAATACTTTTTGCTGATCCATCAGCAAAACTCCAGTGAAATATATTTTCTGTTGCAACCAGACACCTGAAACCAGGTACCAAACTCAGTCAAATTGGTTCATTAATAGAAATATAATCCAGAGCACAGAGCTGAACAGCTGAACTAAAGTTTAATCAATGTGTTTTGATGAACTCCAGACCAGAACTCAATCAGATTGAAATGCTGCTTTAGAAGAAGCCTAATCTTGCAACATAATTTTTCCACTTCTAGTTCTGCATTTTGCTGCAATGGCTTTAACATGAACATCTCTTATCACACCTACACAAACTAAATGAAAGTTCTGGGAGTTGATGTTGCTTCTGTATTGCATACATCTGGTGATGAAAATGTGCTCCGTGGCAATGAAGTTAACACGGGCTAAGATAAAGCAAACCAAGTTCCTCCAACAGAAAAAATCAACTTCTCCATGAGAGTTTCCTTAAATGACTCTTAAATGACAAAGTCGGCCTTCTATCACCTGAAGAACATTTCTAGGATTAAAGTACTAATGTAGAGAAACTCATCCATGCGTTTATCTTCAGTCGTATTGATTATTGTAACGGCGTCTTCACAGGTCTGTCCAACAAATCAATCAAACAGCTGCAGCTGATCCAGAATGCTGCTGCTGGAGTTCTGACTAAAACCAGGAAGACAGAGCACATAACACCAGTTTTGAAGTCTCTCCACTGGCTCCCTGTAGCTCAAAGAATAGACTTTAAAATACTGTTACTAGTTTATAAATCACTGAATGGTTTAGCACCACAATACATTAAAGATCTGCTGCTGTTGTATCAACCTTCCAGAACTCTCAGGTCTTCTGGTTCTGGTTCTGCTCTGCATCCCCAGAACCAGAACCAAACGAGGAGAAGCAGCATTTAGCATCTATGCACCAAAAATCTGGAACAAACTTCCAGAAAACTGTAAAACAGCAGAAACACTGACTTCCTTTAAATCTCAACTAAAAACCCACTTGTTTAGAGTTTTATTTGAAATGCAATCAATTATAAATTTATTGACGGAATCTGACTTGATGTTGTGTTTTTTTTGTTGATTCTATGTTGCATTGTGTTTTTGTGTTTGATTTGATGTAAAGCACTTTAAAATGCCTTGCTGCTGAAATGTATTATTGTATTATTGTATAAATGTATTATAAAGTTTGATTGATTGATTGATGGCTGCACAGTCTTATTAGCGTTGGTTTAGCAAGAAGGTCCTGACTGTCTGGTTCTGCATGGAGTTTGCATGTTCTCCCTGTGCATTGTCTTCCGGTTCTTGGCTTTCCACCCCAAAAAACATGACTGTCAAATGGCTGTAAAAACTACAGCATGAGTGGTGGCTGGTTTTTGTCTTTTAATTCTGATCTGAAATGCGATGTAGGGGAAGTGGGGACGCTTGGAGGCTGCATCCGATCTGTAAAGAATGTGTAATGTAATGGATGGATGGATGATTGATTGATTGATAAAGAAAGGACAAACAAAACAATGAAACAGAATACGATTTTGCAGTTAATAATACCAACTTGTTGAAGTTAAGATATTTTAAAAATACTCTGATACACTGAAGTACATAACCATTATATGATAAAAACATGGATAGATAGGACATTTATCTGAAAAATCAATACTTTAATTTTTAAAACAGTAGATACAAATGGCATGTTTTAAAAGTAATACTGCATTCATATGACCAGTAAAAAAATACCATGTACCAAAATACTTGTTTCAGACAATGGACCTCATTGGTGTCCAGTTTTTATTAAATGGATCCACACAGCTGTTCCTGCATATATGCATCAAATGGAGAAGGTCATTACAGATCCTGAAACGATCTTTGATGAAAAATATAAACATACTGGAGGCAGATGGAAGACACATTGCCACTCAGTCTGTTGGCAAACTTTTTATCATGATAGTACACTGCACATGACAGGTTGAAAAATTTCCTGAAACGTCAGGTCCAAAATTTGTCTCAACACATTAAACAGAGGCAGTGAAAAGCGACATCAAATGCAAGACCTATTTACGTGTTTTTTTGAAGGAGACTGTTGATAAACTTCAGTAGGATGACTACCTGTAGCACCCTGAAGAAGTAAGGATTATCGGATGAAGACAGAGAGGCGCACAACCATGGACCAGATGTTACATGGAAACAACCTGGGGACTCCATTATGTCTTCAAATCTTGTGGAAACCCAAAGAGTCAGAGACTGTTTCAGGAACAGAGAGGCAGTTTAATTATCTTACCTGCTAATCAGCTGCAGACAAAAGAACCTGGTATCAAAAAACAACCCAAAGCCATCAGCAGAGCGAGATACTGTGACACAGATTCCAAAGAGACTGAATCTTAGAAATGTATAAACATTAGTTACTGCTAGTTGATTTTTTAAACATTATAAACCTAAATATATAGTGAAGGCATTTTTTATTATTTTTATCATTTTTTTTTTTGCAGTGTGGGGATATTAAAATGGTTTGTCCTTGGTAGAAATATCTTACACCTGTTTATATGTTCTTAGGAACATTACGTTGGTTTAGCAAAAACTGCAAGCTTCTGTTTTTTGTCAATTATTAAAAGATTTGCAATTATTTCTGTTATTTTAAAATATCAAAACAAATGCAAAAACTAAGCAGAAACATAATGTTTTTATGCTTTAATTTATCTAAATGCTATGAAGTAAACTTTCCATCACGTCAAATTTACACTGTTGTTAAAAACATTTCATTTAAATCTGAAAACTAAGCAAACAAATACAGTATTTTGCAGCAGTTTGCTTGAAAGCTTCTGAGTTAAAGTATTTCAAAAATGAATTTCTGATCTAAAACAAACATACAAAAAATAATAGGAATTTCTTATCTAAATAATCTTTTAAAATACACAAATATGTTTTCCAAACAGCACTTATAAAGACAGACAGCATGGGGATTTATGGACAGAACTTTGACCACTTCATGTTTGTTCCTGGTTTTTTGAAAGGCAGAAAAACAAAAACAAATACAGTGAAGATAATTAAAGAACAGAGCAAACTTTATACTTTATTACTGCATGCATGTTCATAAAGACTCACTTGATGAAGGATGAAGAATTGAAGTCATTATGAGCCCTGTTGTTGTGTCAATTTTCTGATAGCAGTTGTTCTTCTGTTGAGGCCATGAATTGCTAGAAACAGACAGACAATTTAAAATCTTTTTTAAGGAAACATTTTAAATGTAATTGTACTTTTTAATACCAAATATTTTGTAAAGGCATCTTAAACAATACTCTGTGAAAAGGAGCTGTGGATTGTTCATGGTTTCCCAAAAATCATGTTCAGTGAGTGTACAAACATCACAGAGATTTTCTGTCTGATTTCATGAACAGGAGGTGACAACTACAAAGGACACAACACCTGGGGAAAAGACCAACACTGGAATACAAGAGTCAAACATGCATGCAGTAATAAAGTTTGCTTTTAATTTCTCAGATTTGTTTTTGCTGTAAAGGACTGTTTCAAAAGCAAATCCATTGTTGCCAAAGCACAGGAAGGACATCGTGTAACACTATAAATGCTTAGAAAAACAAATATATTATTTTAAACATTTAAAAAAGGAAATTTTTTTATTTTTCATTTTGTGTTTTTTCTGTGGGGTTTTGGTTATTGATTTCACAGTAACCCCCACAAATTTTTTAAAAAATGTTTTTTTTTGATACACTGTGTGAAAGCAAACTGCAAAAAAAAATTTAACATTTTTTTTTTTGAGACATTATTTTCATTTTCATGTTTGGTTTTGGAGTCAATCTCATGTTTGTGTGTTTTGCATGTTTGCTGCCATTTGTTGGCAATAAAATAAACTGAAATCTGCTAAAATATATTCCTTCCAAAACAGGTTTTGCATCTTACATTGGAACTGTTTGTCTGTGTGTGTGTGTGTGTGTGTGTGTGTGTGTGTGTGTGTGTGTGTGTGTGTGCGTGTGTGTGTGTGTGTGTTCATACCCCTCTTCTGAAAAGAAATGGATGTAATCACGATGTTGATCGCTTCGTGGGACAAAACGAATGCAGGAGACACCATGTAATTGCTCTAGGGAATCAATGATGAACTTGCGCTGTTCCTTAGCTACAGATACGTTGAATTAATTGAAGATGTTACATAAATAAAATTTAATAAATATTAAGACAATGTTGTTAATTATCTAATCGTTTCTGCTCACAGTAGTCAGAGGAGATCTCATAGGGCACATTTACAAAGCGTCCGGTTTTGGGCCACTTGCAGCCTATGGCAGTGCATGGGTCTGCATTCCTCTCCCAAATGTCGGGGATGACGATGTCATCAAGAAGCTTGAGGGGTTTTTCTGCAAATCAAACACAATATTAAATGCACAATATTAAAATAATGACAATAAATGTCAAATTGACTTCACGTTATAAACTGAGGTATTACACCTGGATTGTGCATTGTCTACCCAAATACATATTTATGAAGTTATACTTAACTTTTAGCACTGTTTTGTTGTTTTCTGTTATTGTCTTCTTTAAAGTTTAGATTGTCTCCCATAACCTTTCCCTTCAGAATTTATTTGAATCTAAACCAAATTATTCAACTCATTAAACGTGAAGCCGTCTTCATCTGTTTGCTACATTTTGGATAATGTGAAAACTGTTTTCACGTTATCCAACAAACCAAACCAACCAATGTTTGCAAACCAAACATTCAACGCAAATAAGACAACCTGAATCTTGAACAACATTGCCACAATGATTTCATCAGAATGTTTCTTTAAATTATGAATATTCAGTTATTAATTTACAATAACAACCTGCACATTTATCATTTAGCAAAACTAAAACATTCTGTCTCTTAATCATGTATTAAGACATGATGCAACTGAAAACAAAGAAAAAGAATAACGTTATTAAACATTTATATTGTTTAAGTATTAATGTTCGATGCACTCACCAGATTTATCATCATAGTCAACTGGTATGCCCTGCAAAATATATAAATGTTTCATTAGGGATTCATTCCCAAGTTCTGATGCTAGTTTATTTTAATTGAGTCTTGCAATCATTTTCAATGATTATAAAACTTTCACTGAGCATAAACTTGAGCTTTACCTCATTATTTCCAACTTACCAGCAGGACATTTGTCATTGAGAGCAAAAGGAGGAAGAGGACGGCTGGAATCATGATGAAGGTCACCTAAAGTCAAATCACAAACAGTGAATCAAATACAAATTACAAACATGCATCCAAAATGAGGAAGAATTTCCAAGAATATGCAAAAAAGTTTAAATTAACCATCAATTCAGTGACATTATTTTGCTGTGAGGATGAAGAAGCTGATACCTTCAAGATGCTGCAGGAGTTTGATGCAGGATGGAGTTCAGGTTCGTCTCTTCTGCCTTTTTATGCAGCTCACAGGGAGTGGCTGAACTCGACCGTTTGGGGTTTTCACAGGCCTGAAACATTTTTTACTTTTCAGAACAAGGAACTAAAATCTAAAGTGAACTAATAACACCAGCAACCAGAAACATCATCAGAGCTGGGAGATTCATGTCACCAGAATCAACAACAGCTAGAGGAGTGAAGTTAATATTCATATGACGTTTATCATAAATGTGATCATCAAAACATTAATTAAATCATCAAAAGATTAATTTCACAACAAGCAAGAAAATAAACATGCAGTTTGATTATCTAAAAACTAAAACCCGATCATAATCTAAGGAAAATATCTAAAAGAAGAAGTCATTCAGAAGATCCTGTTCAATGCAATATTTCTGTGCCAGGACAAAATTTAAATTTATGTAGTATTTTGTATTTGGTCTTATTTACTTTTCACTTTTCAATAGGTTCATTCTTGTATCTCTCACCAACATTATAAGTACACTAATAAAGGCAAGACAACAATAATATTGTCAAAAGTTATAACAATGAATATAATACAGCAGTAGCAATTCTGTACCTCAGCAACCCTGAATTACATATAGATTAAATTGTTTTACCCACAGTATTAGCGCAACGTTCAGAAAGAGCAGCAGAACCGCACACGGTAAAATCCAAACCGCTCTTAGAACTACGGGAGGTTCATGTCTTGGTTTTGGGAATATGTCTAACCCACATGCAGAAGCACCATCAGGAGTTCGAAGCAGTACTTCAGTTTATTTACAAGGGCTCAACTCTGTGAAAGTACAGATGCTCAAAGTGGGAGAGGAAGAACACTATGGAGACAATGGGAATCAGACATCAGGGAGCCGCAGGCTGGGGAGGTAGACAACGGGGCTAGGATCTGCCAGGAGACGCTCCGAACCAGAGGACGGACACAAGTAAGATAAGCGGAGGACTCAAAGGGCTACAGACACTCTGAGGGGCAGGAGTTACCACATAGACAGACACGCTGGTGTCGGAGGATTGGTCACCGGCTCTTCTTATGCTTCAGCTGATTAAGGGAAAATGCTTGCAGGTGTACAGAGGAGGTTCGGGGAGGCTCAGCTCCATGCTGCTCTCTGAGGAGTGAGGAGCTAGCAGGTAATGGTGGCGGCGCCCAACAGTTCAAACTCTGCTTATTCATTTTTGGCGTACAGAAAAAGCGCCAAGCCAGCAAATAAACAAAAGCAAACTGACCAATAAGATTTAAGCTTTGGCGTGCCCTTTGACCCCCACAGACTCAGACCTGCACTACGTACAAGATGTTTTGACACATAAGATCTTTTTTTTTTCTCCACAATTTTGTTAATTGTAAAGAGGGTTTGAAAATAAAAATTTCAGAAATTATTCTTTTCTTTTTTTACTTCAAGGAAAATCTTAAGGTAGGCAGAGTGGGAGCAGCCTGCAGGCGCTGCTGCCCTCCGATAAAATCCTGCAGGCGTCTGCGCAGTTCTGAACTTCAACCATAGAAAAGCGTTTTCTGCATAAAACTATTTATTTTAAACATTTTTTTATAATTTACTTTTTAAAAAAATCTAAATATAACCTAGAATAACCAGATGGCTATATTCTGGTCTTTTAGCAGAGGTTGTTTGAGGGTAGGATGTCTCAACTGTTTTGGGGATTTTTTTCTCGCACATAAGACTGTCAACGTTAAAGTGTTAGCGTACGTGGTTAACCAGAACATTTTAATGTGTTAATATTACATAACAGATCAATCGAACCATCTATTTTGACATCAGAGCTTCTCTCCCACAAAGTGTTATCTAGTTAACAGCAACACGTTACACACGGACAGCTGCGAATAGCGAAATACTTTTCCTGCGATTGCAGACAGCAACAAGAGTTGAAGAGTTTCAACTTTCCTGTGTTGGGTCTTTTGCCAAAGTTGTGCATATTCAAGCCTACAAAGTTAGGCATAGTGATTAATTGCGATTAATCAGCCAGCGCCAGATTCTGCTATGGGCAACACGGGCAACCACCCGGGGCGGCATCTTGTGGGGACAACAAGACCGACCCTTCAACCCCTCTTACCGCCCCAGATACTCTAATTGTCTGTGTCTCACTGTAACTTCCAGAGGGAAGGCTGGTGTAATTTGTGCACATGAAATTGTGTGCTAATAAACTAGATGTGTACAACGTGATTCCGTGATTTCCCATGACCTCATTTGATATCCCGTGATTTTCCATGAGTTTGCGTGATTCCGTGATTTCCCATGATCTCGTGTGGTCTCATGTGATGTCCAGTGATTTCCAATGATCTCACTTGACCTCCTGTGATATTCCGTGATTTCCCATGATCCCGTCGTCTTCAGCACATCAGTCTGACTATAATGAATCCTGTTATCTTAACATGATTAATTTCATAAACGTTAAGTTGTTGAATTTCTTGTTTATCCAACATGATTGTATCATGTTTTTGTTTGAAACATAAAATTATTTAGTTAAAACTACATGATATTCTTTTGTTACTGTAATAACCCCCTAAGTTCATTTTTTTGAGTGTGTGCTGAACACAAAGCTATAAATATCTGGGCAAGGTGAGAGTTCATCTATTAAACTGACTGTAGATGAATAAACCAAAAGCTGGAGTATAGACTAATGAAATCCATAGTTTTGAGTAGATTTCATTTTAATTTCTGGATTAAAATTTCTTGTGTCTCATTAATGTTAGCAGATGTTGAAACATATGATGTGGTCTGATTCTTCTTCCTATGTATACAGCTCTGGAAAAAATGATCAGTCCTCTGATTTTACTCTATATAAGTACATCCATCATCCATCCATTTTCTTACACCCTTGTCTCTAATGGGGTCGGGAGGGTTGCTGGTTCCTCTCCAGCTGCGTTCCGGGCGAGAGGCGGGTTCACCCTGGACAGGTCGCCAGTCTGTCGCAGGGCAACACAGAGACACACAGGACACACAACCATTCACACACACACTCACACCTAGGGAGAATTTAGAGAGACCAATAAACCTGACAGTCATGTTTTTGGACTGTGGGAGGAAGCCGGAGAACCCAGAGAGAACCCACCATGCACAGGGAGAACATGCAAACTCCATGCAGAAAGACCCCGGGCCGGGAATCGAACCCAGGACCTTCTTGCTGCAAGGCAACAGCTCTACCAACTGCGCCACTGTTCAGCCCATGCTTTATAAGTACATGTTTAAGTAAAATAAAGATTGTTGACATGTCTCTGAAATTCCAAGCAAAAACTTAGTATTTATTTTCAGAAAATGAGAAAAGGTCAAAATAACAATAAAGCTGCAGTGCTTTCAGACCTTGAATAATGCAAAGAAAACAAGCTTATATTCATTTAGAAACAACAAAACTAATGTTTTAACTCAGGAAGAGTTCAGAAATCAATATTTGGTGGAATAACCAGGAGGTTTACAATGGGGTTCAGTGCAGTGGGCTCTTCATTTCTTCCAGACCTGTATGTAGTTGTTAACAGTTTTAGTTGGACAAAACTATTTGATTTATTATGTGAATGTATGTAAATAAGCAGTGATGTTTAGAAAAATGCACTAACTAATAAATCCTCTTGGGCCTGAGACCTGCTGGGTCTAAGCACCCTAAAGATCAGATCCTAGAATCGCCCCTGCAATACAGTAATAAAGAGAGATAAAACAACAAATAGTTAAATCCTTTCTGTGGTAAAATAGTCCACACATTCTGCTCACCGTAGTATTTTTTTTACTGGTCATAAAGTGAACAGTGAGTATTACTGTGTTAAAAAGGCCATGCCAGGGCTCCTCTGTATCTGAAAGCTGGTTTTTAAAACCTTAAAGAGTATCTGATTTCCTCCATCAGATAAATGTCCCAAAGGTTCTGGATCCATGTTTTAGTCATATAATGGTTATGTATTTCAGTGTATAAGTAGTATTTTAAGAGTAAATCCATTCAAACTATCAACAAGTTGGTATTATTAACTCAGCCAATCTTTTCTGTTTCATTTTTTTCAGATTATGTTCCTTTCTTTAGAGTCATTTAAGGAAACTCTCATGGAGAAGTTGATTTTATCTGTTGGAGGAACTTGGTTTGCTTTATCTTAGCCCGTGTTAACTTCATTGCCACGGAGCACATTTTCATCACCAGATGCATGCAATACAGAAGCAACATCAACTCCCAGAACTGTCACTTAGTTTCTGTAGGTGTGATAAGAGATGTTCATGTTAAAGCCATTGCAGCAAAATGCAGAACTAGAAGTGGAAAAATTATGTTGCAAGATTAAGCTTCTTCTAAAGCAGCATTTCAATCTGATTGAGTTCTGGTCTGGAGTTCATCGAAACACATTGATTAAACTTTAGTTCAGCTGTTCAGCTCTGTGCTCTGGATTATATTTCTATTAATGAACCAATTTGACTGAGTTTGGTACCTGGTTTCAGGTGTCTGGTTGCAACAGAAAATATATTTCACTGAAGTTTTGCTGATGGATCAGCAGAAAGTATTGCATAGTTGTAAAAATAAAAACAACAATAGAGGCTCCCTCCTTTTAAACATGCCACAGTATGTTCACATTTCACAGGTTTTCTACTTTCATTCAGGTTTCTACTGCTTCTAAAAACAGTTCAAGCACTTTAAAAAAAACAAAGTGGTTCTTTGTAAATATGTTTATGTTTTTTGGTGACTGAAAAATGACCTGTTTCAATAACCTAATGAAGGTAACTTCACAAATCAGCAAGTCCAGCCTTCACCTAGCAACCCAAACAGATCTTCAGCTGGTTTTCCCACTGTATGCACTGTACAATGGCTGCTGGAAAAGACAAATATTTTGGTGTTACCATCCAGAAACCACTTGCTGCATTCTTGTTAGTTGTGAAGTAGCCTCCACTTCTGCTTTTCAAAGATATATGGTTGCATAATTGTACATCTGTTTGCAGCTATTTTCATGTGTGAGTGTAAACAATGAGTTAGGGGGGATAGCCAGCAGTACCTTAGTTGGATTTAAAGTGACTTAGGCCCTAAAATATCTCATTCAGACCGGAGTTCAAAATAGGCTGTACTGACCAGACTGAAATCTCAATTTGTGCAAAAAAATATAATGATCATGTTTTGTATCACTCATAGATCTGTGCTAACATGTTCAAGGATGCATATATGCTGATAACATGAGGTATCATCCATTTAGTGCTTTGGTGTCTATTGTGGTTTTTCTTAATATTTTCTTAGCCATTTTCTTTTTGTACCCGAAAGAAAGCTCATGCAGCTTCCTCTTAAATTGTCATGTTCACACATTAAGAAAATAACAAGACCCAGATTAAAAACAAAGAAATTAAACATGAAATCTTTTTTTAGGAAAACAGTCATGTTAAGAAAGTTATCATGACTGTCAATGCAGGCAGAGAATAAAACAAAAGACACTCTGTGATCCAACATTTTGTTGAAGAGGTCTGAGTTTTTTGGGTTTTTTACTTTTGTCATTTTTAACTTTATTTTTATGCTGAAGTTTTTGAACTTTAATTTGAGTAAACATTTGACTGAGACACTTTTACTTATAGTTAATTAAGTAGAAGAACAGTTGAGTACTTTGTCCACCACTGAGCATTGGAAACACCTGACCAATAAACAGACTGAATTTCCCCACCTGGTTTGTTTTGATCGATTGGTATTGTCTCTATGAGAAAAGGAACAGCATCACTGGAAAAAACAGCAAGTTACTGAACTAAAGGTGTGAAAAATTCTTGAGTTGTAACTGTGAGGCGTCAAAATTAAGATAAAAACATTTTCATACAAATTATACTGTAAAGATCCTCAGCTTTCAGTAAAACGTACAATCTTCTACCTTAGCATTAGCATAGACATATAATAGAGCTGTTTCATGTATTTGTTGAAATTAATCAGCAAAGATCATTTTACCACAACTTTCCTTTGCTTGAGATATGATACTTTGTTGGGCCAAAATGATTACATAGTTGTGTGCAAAGCAGAATTTCCTTATTCAATAAATTATATTTTTTCCATCACAACCAATAATTATGATACTTTTTTTTAAAAAAAGATCTGCAACTTTGATCTCCCTAAATCAAAGCAAAAGCAAGAGAAAAAGCGGCCAGATCATGAAGACTGCTGCCTGGTTCTGACTGGTTCTCAGTACAAAGTCTGACCTCCAACAGAATCAAATCAAATCAAATTTTATTTGTATAGCACAGGGTTGGGCAATCCTGGTCCTCGAGGGCCGGTGTCCTGCAACTTTTAGATGTTTCTCTACTTCAACACACCTGAGTTAAATAATGAGGCCATTTGCAGGAGTGGAGAATCTGACTGCACTTAGGAGGTGATTCAGCTGGTGGATTCAGGTGTGTTGGACCAGGGAGACTCTAGGAGTTGCAGGACACCGGCCCTCGAGGACCAGGATTGCCCACCCCTTGTATAGCACATTTCAGCATCAAGGCATTTCAAAGTGTTTTACATCAAATCAAACAGAAACACAATGCAAAACACGACCTTAATCAAGTTGCATCAATAAATTTGTAATTGATTACGTTTCAAATAAAACTCTAACCAGGTGGGTTTTTAGTCGAGATTTAAAGGAAGTCAGTGTTTCTGCTGTTTTACAGTTTTCTGGAAGTTTGTTCCAGATTTGTGGTACATAGATGCTGAATGCTGCTTCTCCTCGTTTGGTTCTGGTTCTGGGGAAGCAGAGCAGACCAGAACCAGAACCTGAGAGTTCTGGAAGGTTGATACAACAGCAGCAGATCTTTAATGTATTGTGGTGCTAAACCGTTCAGTGATTTATAAACTAACAACAGTATTTTAAAATCTATTCTTTGAGCTTCAGGTAACCAGTGGAGGTACTTTAAAACTGGTGTTATGTGCTCTATCTTCCTGGTTTTAGTCAGAACTCCAGCAGCAGCATTCTGGATCATTTGATTGATTTGTTGGACAGACCTGTGAAGACGCCGTTGCAATAATCAATGCGACTGAAGATAAATGCATGGATGAGTTTCTCTAGATCTGGCTGAGACATTAGTCCTTTAATCCTGGAAATGTTCTTCAAATAATAGTAATACAATCTTCATCCACCAGGTGGCCAGAAAGTCTTCCAGAAACGTCCGCCTGTCTGATGTGAAACTGGTGAAGAGGAGAGGGTTCGTTTGGTTCTGGTTCTGGGGATGCAAAGCAGACCAGAACCAGACGACCTGATCTAATCTATATGTAATTCAGGGTTGCTGAGGTACAGAATTACCACTGCTGTATTGTATTCATTGTTATAACTTTGGACAATATTATTGCTGTCTTGCCTTCTTTTCTGAACTTATATTGTTGGTAAGAGATACAAGAATGAAACTACTGAAAAGTGTTACATAAATAAGACCAAATGAAAAAATACTACATAAATTTTAATTTTGTCCTGGCACAGAAATATTGCATTGAACTTCTCTATTCTTTTGAACTGTTTTGCAGTTTTCTTGTATTTTTTTGCTGTTTGCTGCTTAAAGAGGAAGTTACATTAAATCTATACAAAATAATAATTAAAAAACTTGAATAATGATGTAACACTTTCCACTTGTGTTGGTTATGAGACTTTTTTAAAAAAAAGAAAGCTAATGGAGTATAGACCTTATAAGGAAAATCAGATTTAGATGACCAAAATGTTTAATTATGTCAGGAACATTTGCAGTATGAACAAGTTCTGACTTCTTCTTTTAGATATTTTCCTTAGATTATGATCAGGTTTTGGTTTTTAGATAATCAAACTGCATGTTTATTTTCTTGCTTGTTGTGAAATTAATCTTTTAATGATTTAATTAATGTTTTGATGATCACATTTATGATAAACTTCATATGAATATTAACTTCACTCCTCTAGCTGTTGTTGATTCTGGTGACATGAATCTCCCAGCTCTGATGATGTTTCTGGTTGCTGGTGTTATTAGTTCACTTTAGATTTTAGTTTCTTGTTCTGAAAAGTTAAAAATGTTTCAGGCCTGTGAAAACCCCAAACGGTCGAGTTCAGCCACTCCCTGTGAGCTGCATAAAAAGGCAGAAGAGACGAACCTGAACTCCATCCTGCATCAAACTCCTGCAGCATCTGGAAGGTATCAGCTTCTTCATCCTCACAGCAAAATAATGTCACTGAATTGATGGTTAATTTAAACTTTTTATGCATATTCTTGGAAATTCTTCCTCATTTTGGATGCATGTTTGTAATTTGTATTTGATTCACTGTTTGTGATTTGACTTTAGGTGACCTTCATCATGATTCCAGCCGTCCTCTTCCTCCTTTTGCTCTCAATGACAAATGTCCTGCTGGTAAGTTGGAAATAATGAGGTAAAGCTCAAGTTTATGCTCAGTGAAAGTTTTATAATCATTGAAAATGATTGCAAGACTCAATTAAAATAAACTAGCATCTGAACTTGGGAATGAATCCCTAATGAAACATTTATATATTTTGCAGGGCATACCAGTTGACTATGATGATAAATCTGGTGAGTGCATCGAACATTAATACTTAAACTATAAATGTTTAATAACATTATTCTTTTTCTTTGTTTTCAGTTGCATCATGTCTTAATACATGATTAAGAGACAGAATGTTTTAGTTTTGCTAAATGATAAATGTGCAGGTTGTTATTGTAAATTAATAACTGAATATTCATAATTTAAAGAAACATTCTGATTAAATCATTGTGGCAATGTTGTTCAAGATTCAGGTTGTCTTATTTACGTTGGATGTTTGGTTTGCAAACATTGGTTGGTTTGGTTTGTTGGATAACGTGAAAACAGTTTTCACATTATCCAAAATGTAGCAAACAGATGAAGACGGCTTCACGTTTAATAAGTTGAATAGTTTGGTTTAGATTCAAATAAATTCTGAAGGGAAAGGTTATGGGAGACAATCTAAACTTTAAAGAAGACAATAAGAGAAAACTACAAAACAGTGCTAAAAGTTAAGTATAACTTCATAAATATGTATTTAGGTAGACAATGCACAATCCAGGTGTAATACCTCAGTTTATAATGTGAAGTCAATTTGACAGTTATTGTCATTTTTTTAAATATTGATTTTGATTTTGTGGATGTTGTGTTTGATTTGCAGAAAAACCCCTCAAGCTGCTTGATGACATCGTCATCCCCGACATTCGGGCCAGGAATGCAGACCCATGCACTGCCATAGGCTGCAAGTGGCCCAAAACCGGACGCTTTGTAAATGTGCCCTACGAGATCTCCTCTGACTACTGTGAGCAGAAGTGATTAGATAATTAACAACATTGTCTTAATATTTATTAAATTTTATTTATGTAATATCTTCAATTAATTCAACGTATCTGTAGCTAAGGAACAGCGCAAGTTCATCATTGATTCCCTAGAGCAATTACATGGTGTCTCCTGCATTCGTTTTGTCCCACGAAGCGATCAACATCGTGATTACATCCATTTCTTTTCAGAAGAGGGGTATGAACACACACACACACACACACACACACACACACACACACACACACACACACACACACACACACACACACAGACAAACAGTTCCAATGTAAGATGCAAAACCTGTTTTGGAAGGAATATATTTTAGCACATTTTAGTTTATTTTATTGTCCCCAACCAATTACCTTATGGAGGTCAACTGGTGCAAACATGCAGCAAACAGCCAAACACATGAAAGATTCAGACTCCAAAACACACAAACATGAAAAAAAATAAAATGTAAAAATCACTGCAAAAAAATCCTGCAATCAAAACCGGTGGATGTGGCAAAGAATGGATTAAACTTATATTTATCTAAGTTGTGTTGGTGATTACTGAATAAAAGTCTCAGAGGACTCAGAACCATTGGGAACCAAAATTGAAACATTTGTTACATTTTCAACTAGTGGGGTTTGCTTTCACACTGCACTGTCACATCAATCAAACCAACTGAAAAACATTTTCACCTCCTCACCTGTGGGGGCGATGCACCAAAAGATACTGAAGGAAATGACACAAAAACCCCCAAAGAAAACATCAGCAAAACTTTCTGCTTTACAAAATGTAAACAACAGCTTCACATTTTAGCGTGTAGGATTTCTGTTTTTTCTTTGGCGAAAGATAATAAGCTATTTCTCCCACTAGTGTTACACTAGCGCGTTTGTGTTGGTTGAATTTACCCAGAATGCCCTGTGATGTAGTCCGCTTCCTGCTTTTGGAGCAGTTTTCGGTCCACTTGGCGTTCACGTCTGCATTTGAACTTCACCAGAGTTCACTTTAATGCAGCCAAAATCTGGGTTTCTAGGCGAACAATATTTAAAATGAAAACGTGTTTATTTCCTACTGGTGACTCTGTGTGTATCTTCCAGGTGTTGGTCCTTTGTAGGTCGTCGGAATGGAGGACAGAAAATCTCTCTGCAGAAAAACGGGTGTTTGTACACCTCCACTGTGCAACATGAGGTTTTTCACGCTCTGGGCTTCAACCATGAACAGGTCCGCTCCGACAGAGATGACTACGTTGAGATTCACTTCGAGAACGTTGGGGAAGGTAAGATTGAAGTCAAAAGAATCCATTACATTGTTCTTTACTTCACTTCTTTAGATTACAAAAAAAAAAGATTTTAAAAATACAACTGCTTAGTTTCAGCAAATTTGTTTCTTAAAAAGACTTATGACTGTTACAAGTTCTCAATATTTTCTGTGGTCTGATTTTATGAACAGGAGAGGAGCACAACTTTGACAAAACGGACACCAACAACCTGGGGACTCCATATGACTTCAATTCTATCATGGAATATGACAAGTGAGTCTTTATGAACATGCATGCAGTAATAAAGTATAAAGTTTGCTCTGCTTTAATTATCTTCACTGTATTTGTTTTTGTTTTTTAAAGCACTGCCTTCTCCAAAAATGGGAAACCAACCATCGTTGCCAAATGCGACCCCAAAATGCAGTTTGGAGATGCCGAAAAAATGAGTGTCAATGACATCGCCCGTGTCAACAGGCTTTATAAGTGCTGTAAGGAAAAACCAATATATGTATTTTAAACATGTCTATATCTAGATAGGAATTTCCTTATTATTTTTCATGTTTGCTTTTTATCCAATCAGAAATTCATCTTTTGAAGACGCCGGCCTCCAGAAGCTGCAGCTGGTCAGAAGCTTCATCACAGACCAAACTGAGCTAGCATAAAAAATAATATCTGCCTCTGTCCTTTTCTTAATAAACAGCTGGAATTTATGGTTTGGTTTTGGAAAATGTTTTTTGCCACTAGGCGGATCAGTGATAGCCAATGAGACATAAACAGCAAGCATCGCCACATTTATGTTTCTGCTTTAATTTGCTTTGGTGTTTAAGTAATTAATAACTTAAATTAATTGCTTAAATACTGAGGGAAATGTTACAGGAAAAAGGAAATCTCTTCTTTGCACTGATTGCTTATGCAGCAATGTATTGAATTTGCCTAATAAAGAAGCATATTTTAAAAAATGTTGTGGTGAAGTTATTTTTTTTTATTATTTTCTATGAAGGGATAGATGGGGCACTTTATTTTAATATCCCCACACTTGGAAACCATTGGCATCTCTTGATCTTTTATGTGATATGTTTTACAGAAAGATTAAATAATAAAAGGAAAGTCATAAAGACAGTTACAAAGTCAGCCTTCTATCACCTGAAGAACATTTCCCAGATTAAAGGACTAATGTCCCACTATGACCTAGAGAAGCTCTCATGCATTTATCTTTAGTCACATTGATTACTGCAACAGTTCCTTCACAGGTCTGCCTAAAGTCAAAGTGAGACGACTGCACCAATGACCAGAAAACTAAACCGTGAAGACCAACAGAACCTCTTGACCATGAGCAGACTCGGTTCTTAGGAGCTTTTAAACACACCATTTTGTGCTATTGCATGCTTACAAGTTTATTTAAAAAAAAACACAGTCTGGTATATCACAATGCTTGACGCTAACTTTAATAACTGTAAAATTGATGAGTCAAATGGAATGGAATGTCACTTTGAAGCCAATTAACAGACTTTGCTGTGGTTCAAATTAAGTTTAAATCTGCCTTCAAACAAAGTGCAATCATTTACCACATTCAGATCCACTTAGTGTCATTCAGTCTTAATTATAATACAGCAGTCATCATGAAATTACTTAGCTTAATTTAGCCTTTGTTTATCTTTGAGCCATTTCCTTTCATTTCCTTAGACTTAATTTAATTAATTTCAATGAAAAATCTGTTTATTTCTAAAATTTGACTTCAATGTTCAACATTGTGAGGTCAAGGCAAAGAGATGTTTTCATTCCAGATCATGGACCAATGAAAACATCAACTTGTGATAAATTAATGTGTTTCACTTTGATAACTGAGTTTTTGAAATAAGTAGTTTTTTCACTAATTTACTGAATTTAATAACTAGATATCCAGATGCATTGTATTTGTTTGACACTTCTCTTTAAACATCCATCTTTCTACCAGAAGGAGGCAGTATCGCTCCGCTGTTTCCCTTCTGCACAGTTTGTGTGATAGTTGAGGATGAAGCAGAGGATGTAATGTGCCACAAACATTTGCTACAAATGATCAACTTAAGCAGCTGTCAGAAAATTAGAGTAAATAAACAACCCTCTGGAATTATATTAGTGGAAAAAATTTAATTTACTGGATCATAAAATGTACTTAAATGGGAATGTTGTGTTCAAATAAGGCAAACTCTTCATCAGTCACGCCTTTCTGAATTTAATTTCTACTCATTTTGTTTTTCCTTCAGGCATCACACCAGCTCATACGTTCCCACCTTCACTCTCTAAAGGTGACAGTGACTCAATGTGTCAGGAGTTACTGCTACATGGAGGTATTTATAGATATATGTATCTGGGCCTGTTCTATGTGGAGTGCTTTGAAAAATATTCACTATATTAGCACTTTTTCTCATTTTTTTAAGTCATAAGAACAAATACTGTGTAATCAAATGGGATTGTATGTGACTAAGACACACAAATCAGTGAAAGTAAAACATTTCATGGCTTTAACCATTTACTGAAAGAAAAAATCTAAAAAGTGTGGCATGGATGTATATTTAGAGACATTTATTTTGGTACTTGTTCTGGAAAAATGTCAGATGGTAATCCATTTTGGAAATGAGGTTTACCAGAACAATAGCACTTTTAGCATCAAGAATGGTAAAAAAGAAACATATTTAAATGTTTGTTAACTCAGAGATTTATTGAGAGAAATTTGCTATGAATCAAGAAAGCTTTATTTAGTGACTGCACCAACAAACTTCAGTCTGCAGAATGACCCAAAAAGTCAGATCTGTTCCTATTTATGTTGCTGCATAACTTCTCATCTCATATTTCTGAATAATATCAGTTCATTAGCATAAGGAACCGATGATTATGCACCAAAACTGGGCTCAGATGTTTGTAAGCTTACATTTTTCCACAAGTTGCCCAAAATGTAAGCATTTCTATTTCTTGTATAATGTGCTTTGATATAATTTCCAGCAGCATTTCCAACATGTTGGTTTTTATACCTTGAACCACAACAAACAGTAATGTTTATTCTGAAGTACATTAAAATACTTCCAAAGCAACTACTCTTGAGTTTTCAGCTTCAGTCTTTTGAATGTCAGGATTTATGCACCAAATCATTTGAGCCATTTTCTAAAATGTAAGGTGCCTTTTTGGTTGGGAGCTGTGACTTGGTTTTAGGGGATCCTGAAGTTCGCCTTAAAGACAACAGGTGCAGTGGATAATTGCATCAGGTGCTGCCTTGGAGCAAATTGACTCTGAAAACAGATTTCCTACTGTAGATCTACTGATGTGAATATCTACTAATGTTTAACTTACAACAGAAAAACATTCCACAAAACAATTCCATTAACTTTTATAAATCCCGTCAACTGCTTTGTTGACGAACTCTCCTATATCTTGCTAATTATTCTTGCATTTGGCAAAAAAAAAATTAAAAATTAAAAAAAACATTTAAGTCTCAGATTTGTCTCTGGACACATGGCAGATGGAAACCCAGAAGTGTTCCCCAGTTCGACACTTCCTAAACCTCGGGAGAAATGTATTCCTACCATAAAGAAAACAAACCAATAAGGATTTTTACTAAAACAATTAAAAGATGTCCCTGTTTAAATTGTTCCAGCTGCTCTCTGCTTTACACTGATATCTATATTTACGTTTTCTGGAGGTTTCAAGAGGTGGGAACAGGTCTGCAGACACATTGCAAAACAGGTGACCTTTTGAGGTGTGAAGCTATGATTTATAGAAGTGTGTGTGTGCATATATGTGTGTGTGTTTGGGGAAAAGATGTCTCACACACGAACACAGCCTGTTTGTGAGTGGGGGAGTAAAGATCTGCGGCTCGTATCATAGCAACAGCACGTTAAAGGAGGAGAGGGGAGAATGCTTCAGTGATAGTAGACAGGATACCAAACTACTGAGAGTCTGTACGCACACACACGCAGACACACACACACGCACACACACCCACGTTTGCGCGGCTATCTTTGTGGGGACTTTCCATTGACTTCCATTCATTTCTACAGCCTAAACCTTACCCTTACCTTTCCCCTAACCTAACCATTATAAACCTTAGCCTAACCAAAACTCAATTCACACAATAGTCCTAAATCTGACCCCTGACCCACAAACAGCGTTTCTCCTTGTGGGGACCAGGCTTCGGTCCCCACAAAGAGCAGTAGGTCCCCACAACGTATGTGTCAGGAAAATGGTCCCCATAAGGTATTAGAAACAAACGCGTGCGCGCACACACACACACACACACACACACACACACAAACACACGCATTCAGTCACCAGAAGGTGCACATGTAACGGGTCGGTTTGTTGCCAGAGCCTCTCATTTAAACTTTGTGATGTTATGTTGCGTCAGTGTGTTTCTTTCTGATCTCCCAAACAGATTTAAAATCTTCCAGAAGTTTTTTTTGTTCTAAATCATAAAATCACAGCAACATTTTTGCACTATGCATTTCACAACGAACGCAACTTTTGGAGCCATAGCAGCTGTAAAATTTATATAAATAGTAAAAAAAATTATTTAGATCCAGAAATAGAGTCATATTCAGTTAAAAATTACATCCGATTCAAACCATTGCACCAAGAAGGAGTAAGTAATAAGATGAGTTAAAAGGCCTGTCAGTCAGAGAGCTGGGTTCAGGAAGGTCTGATCTGTTTTTAGCTCCTGAGTGAGAAATGCAGGTGAACCCCATGTGGGAGCACTTCTCTCTGCTTGAAGTTGCTGCAGCACATTTATAAGGTTTTAGTTTTTAGAGCTGCCTGCAGCCTGTGGTTGACGGTGTAATCCTGTTAACAAACCATGAGTCAAACTGGGGCATGTCAGGCCACTTCTTAAATCAAATCATTTATTTTCATTTTGTTTGTAGAGACATTTGCCTCTGCATTGAGCTTCTTAAAACCAAGAGTATCTGTGTTTATCTGGGACTTACAGCCAATGTCCTGATCGTGTTCTGTACCACATTGCAGTGGAAGCCTTTGGATTTCCTGTTTCTTCCATGACCCAGCCTCACCATTCAGTCAGTCTGCCTCTGTCTCACCCCCACAAACACACATCTTCTCCTCTGAGGTGTTTCTATTTGCAGAGTGTGAATGGGATTGGTGTCACCTGGGAAAAGACGCATGGACAGACAGGGAAGTCTCAGCGGCTTACATGAACAAAGCAAAGTGTGGGTGCCGTGAAGTTAGAGCGGCTGCAGCAATGATCTGTGTCTTGAGTTTGATCTGATATAGATTGTTTTTTTTCTTTGAAAGCAGAAAGAAAAAAACTAAACAAAAAGAAAAACTGCAGATAAAGGAAACTCAAAGAATCTGGGAGAGCCTGAGAGTGTATTCAGCCCTGCTTAGATCGCTTTAACTGAACTCCAGTTCATTTGAAAGTCCGGTTTGTTTCAGGTTGTAATCAAACTCTGATTCAGAGTAAAAATAAGAACTCTGGTCCGCCTGCAAATCTACCTCTGGGTTCGGTTCAAGTGGACTCTGGTGCTGTTCAGATACAATTGTGAACACCAAACGGACCAGAGACCACTCCAAAGCAGGACGTGGACTACGGCGCCGGGCATTCTGGGTAAACACAAATAAAAAACGCAACAGTCTGGCGCTACTGGGAGAAATGACTCGCCGTCTTTTACCAAAGACAAAAGAGAAATTCTATGGTTGCTAAAATATGACCCTTTCCTGTTTTTAGTTATGTTTCTTGAAGAAAGACGTTGCGCTCAGTCTCTTCTTCTGAGATTTTTGTGTCGTTTACTTCAGCGGTTCTTGTTGCAGCGCCCCCACAGGCAAGGAGGGGAACAGGATGGTAAAACAGTTTGGTTTATTTGACACAGTGCAGTGTGAAAGAGAAACACAGCAGCTGAAAATTTAACAAATATCCCCATTTTGGTCCCCAATCTATCTGAGTCTACCAGACAATCAGGTGTGAAAATACCCTAAAATAAGATATCAGTAGCAATGTTGGATGAATCATTTGAACCTATGATGTTCTGATTTTTGTCTTGCGTAGCTTGATATATTTTTGTTTTATGTACATCTAGTTTCATTTCTCAGGTTTTACGTTTCAGAACTAAACAGTAATAAATGTCTTTTTGTCAGGTCTAATAAAAACCATTCTGGAAGCTTTACAGACATCGTCTTTTTCCATAATTCTCCTTCAGGGTATGTCTGAACAAAAATCAGAGCCTCAGCTGAGACAAGCTGACTTGTCTGAGCTTCGACTGCTTCTCTCCTGCTGGTGAAAAGTAATGACTTCCCTCCGTCTGGATCATATGCTACTTGAAATGCAGCAACAGCTTCACTTAAATTTCAGCTGACACATCTCAAACGCTGCTCTGCAGGAATAATGTCACTGCACTGGACATCTGATTGTAGCATTGTGGTGTGAAGATGCAACCATAACGACTTAATTTCTCCGTTTCTCTTCACTTTCTCCTTGCTCTGTTTATTCTGTTGTTTTATGTTGGTTGTAAAAGAAAGGTAATAATTCTCCATTTACTGGAAGAAAGCTATGCTTTATGAGTAACATAACATAACAATAAAGAACGATTTCTTTTTGCTGCTCTTCAAAATAGGAAAGTCAAGAGAACATAATTTTATTTGTCCCATGATCCAATAAGAGCCATTTGAAAAATACTGTATAAATACTGTATTTTAGACAGCATAAACTCTGAATGATCCAAATGTAACTGGACCCGTTTTTCTTTATTGTCTTGACAAAAAATGTGTCAAGAAGAGAAATAACAACGTCTTCAAGTCACTTTAGACTTTACACACCAAGACCAGATAAACTATGAAATAAATTTGGAAAAAAAGCTGATATTTTGTCCCAAAAGTGAATTTTGGACATTTTTCGCCCAAAAAATCTGATTACCTCCTTTGACACATAAACCTTAATTGCATCCCATTCCTACAACAAATAATCAAACTTCTTCTTATAATCTTTATCTGCCAGGGGGTATTAATAATTTTGGTCTGAAGTGTTGCTTTGAAAAGCAGACAATGATTTACTAAATGCCTTGGCAGCAGATCTTGGTGTATGACAGGCTTGTGTTCTGAGTCTCTGTTAATTTGTCAAAAACGCGCTGTGCTATTTGTTAAATGGTGTCTGAGGCATCTGTTAACGGGGATGGAAGCGCTGAATGATGAGCGGCGCTGGTCGGGACGGAGGAGGAGGAAAAGAGATGCTGGGTTTCAAAGTGAAAAGAGGGGAAGGCGTGGAAGGAGGTTGGTCAGCAGATGTGTTCAGAGAGGAGGAAGGTTTTTTGGCACGGAGCATCATCTTCCTCCCACTGGGCGTCATTACAGCCTCAGCCTCTGATCAGTGGTTTTAAAGACTCCACAGGGCCTCACGCTGTTAAGCTGATCCAAAAATACACAATGATGACGCGTGCAAATAAAAAAAGAAAAATAAACCTTTGTTTTTACTTTCATCCGCTGCAACCTTTGTCCCTTTGGAACTTCAGTCGGTTAATCCTCAAATACGGTAACAGAAGACATGCTGATGTTATAAGTTTTCACATTAGCTAACTTTTGAAGGACAGCAGATTCTTCACAGAACAAATGTTCACATTCTGACACAAACCCAAATGGACTTGAATGTTCAAACTGTTCAAATATTAATGAATAGTTGTGTCTGCATTCGATAAGTACTTCTTTACATCAATAATATCAAACATATTCTCACATTGGTCTGTGCCTCCAGGATTTTGTTGGTTGTGTTTATTTTTTGCAATCAAAATAAATATTTTGTGGTGCAAAATTCGAAATATTTGCAATATATTTTGCAGTATTTGCCCTCATCTTTGACGTCCAACATGACTTTTTGTTACTCACCTTATCGATCACAGACTGTAACATTACATCATGTTAGGTTGAGGCAGCAGAATAAATACTGCCACCTGCAGGTGAGTTATTCTTTAAACCCAAAGCTTTTGACCGTCTTTGATCATTTTTGTGGAAAATTTTCTTCCACCACCTATCGAGCACCAGAGAGTGGGAGTTACATCCTGAACAGAGATCTGCAGAACAGCGGGGGGCTTCGAGGCTTTTCCAAGCCAGACTTGATACGTAATCTCTCCTGCGAGTCCTGCTTCTGCCAAGAGTCCTTCTCCCACTGGGGGACGGCTAAAAGAACATTCTTGGAAGGAAACCAGAAGGTTTGCTAACAAAAACCTCAAAACAATTCTTACAGTGTAGCTACACTGCAAAAACACAAAATCTTACCAAGTATTTTTAGTCTGTTTTGTAGTTCAAATATCTTTGCAGACAAAAACAACTTCCAAGCAAATTTTCAGCAAGATACAGGAGCTTGTTTTGAGTAAATAATTTCTTATTTCATATTGATGAAAACATTGTATTTCCACTGAAAGTTTATTTCACTTTTAAAACGGAAAAATGTCTTTTAAAGGTGAAATAATCTGCAAGATCTGGAATAATTTGCCAGAAAATCTTAAACTAAATAATGATAGAGTTTAAAGGTTGTTAAAACTTAGAATCATTGAAAGCCATAAAATAACTTAAATATTTGAAATATTACAATAACACTTAAGAATTATTCTTATTAAACTTTGTTGCAGTTGTGGTGTTTTTTGACTGTATTATTACTATGTGGGTTTTAGATCTCTATCTAATCAGATTTGGGAGGTTACATTTATTTGGTTTCCTTTTTGGAAAATATTAACTTCAAGGATATTTTTATTATCTATCTATCAATAATCTGCTGCCCACATAACACTAAATGACTACTACGAGTTAAAAGTGTTGCTTCAGTGTTTGAAAACAGAAAATATTAGGAACTGTATTGTCGTTGGCTTGGAGTGCTGAAAGCAGTTAACCTGGACATCCAGCCCATCAAATCCCACAGCGTCGTCTTCTACCACGTCTCTAAATTGCTCTGTTGGACTGAGATCTGGTGATTGTGGCGCTCATTGGACTACAGGGAACTCACTGTTGTGTTTAAAGCCTCTCCTTCATACTCTAGTCTCTCTCTAGGCGCTTAATGTTGGTTGGGTTTTAGCCAAGTTGGGTGTGTGTCCATCTGCAGTGTGATCCTCTGTATGAATATGGGATGTGGAAAAGTGGGAACATGGGCAGGCCGTGAGTGCACAGGAACTGTGGTTGATTTTTCATGCATGTGTGCCTTTGGGCGACCAGTTTCTATGGAATGTCTCGATATGTTTGTTTGTTTGTTTGTTTGTTGCAGTTTGCCACATCCAGATGACGCTGCATGCGCTTTTCCACCACAATTGATAAAAAGTTTTGCTATCTCCTCAACTACTATTGTTCTGTCATGGAGCGAACGTGATACTGTTCAAGGAGTTGAAAGTACCGCCTTCACTCATCCAGTGATGTAAATCTACAGGGCCAATCAACAAATTGACTCCTCTGCCAATCAAGTCACTGCAAATGCAGACAAATCTGACTAGTGCTGACTGGAAGAACCAGTTTAAGCCACCAACATGTGTAAGGGGCTAAAGAAACCAGTTTGATCCTTTAAGCATGGTGCATAGTACACTGTAGCTATGAAGGGATGGACATGGTGATAAAGGGTCCAAAGTGTGCCTAGAAATGATCTCTCCCCTGTATACCATTAAGACAAGGCCAGATTGATTCATGTTTCATGCAGTTTATATCAGAGTCTTAACCTAGCATCCGAATCTTGCAGATAAAATTGAGACTCATCTGACCAGGCAACATTTTTCCAATCTGGTTTCCAGTTTTGTTGAATCTTAGGGAGCTTTCACACCAGTTCTAATTGGTTCGCTTTAATCGAACTCTAGTTTGTTTGCATGGAAATTTTGGTTTGTTTAGGGAGGTGTGAACGTGTAATCAAAAACTGAACTCAGGAACTCCTACGAACCTCAGTGTCAGTCTCGATTTGGTTGAAGTGAACTCTGGCAATGTTCGAATGCCAGTCATACAGAGACCGCTGCGAAACAGGACTACATTGCAGGGCATTCTGGGTAAATACAACCAAAACAAACCTGCAAGTTTAGCGCTAGTGTGAAAAATGGCTGGTGGTCTTTTACCACAACAGAAAGTCACAACGAAAATCCTCCAGCTGCTACAATCTGACGCCACTCCATATTTATTTACATTTTAAGAAGAAGTTGTGTTCAGTGGCTTCTTCAGAGGTTTTTTTTGTTGTTTCTGCCAGTGGTTCTTCTTACAGCGCCACCACAGGTGACGGGGGTAACAGGTTTTTAAATTAGGTTGGTTGGTTTGACACAATGCAGTATGAAAGGGAAACAAATGTTGCAACTTCGGTCCCCAATCAAACCAAATCTGGCGGACTGCCTGGTGTGGAAACGCTGATCATTGGCACCAGTTGATTCTATTCAACAAATTTAGCTGGAATATGTTTTTATTGGAGCTTCTGTTGATTTCTGCCATCTTCAACCTGTTTGCACAAACTCCTCAAACTTTAACATGGATTCAGAAACAATTGAGTCAACATGTACCAATAACTACATTTGTCCTGATATTTTTGATGTAGTTTATTGTATTTACTGTCCAGTTCTGTTGTTGTGTGGACTTTGCAATAATAGATATTCACAGATAGTGGATGTGTTATCTTGTAGCATGAAACTAAACATGGATTTGTGAGCTTTAAAATAAGCTGCAGGGTTAGTCGATAGCTTTAGCTGACAAATGTCATCTGAAGGTTTTGCAGTAGAAAAGATTGAATTCAGAATATTTGTTTTGTTTGTGTAGAGATAAGACCGTTGGCTAAGCAGTGGAAGCAACAAATACAAAAACGCAACCGCAGCGAGAATAATTTTCCGGCTTCAGCCACATGATTAAATAAATTCAGTTTTGTTAATTAGACATCTGAGAGTATAAACAAAACGGCAGCAGCACACGTTAAATTTGAACAGAATCTTCTGCCTGGTGTGTGTGTGTGTGTGTGTGTGTGTGTGTGTGTGTGTGTGTGTGTGTGTGTGTGTGTGTGCGTCCAGGCGTATGTGAAAGGCAGAGGCTGTCAGAGCGGGTTGGGAGGAGGTGTCTGGTGCCGACTCGATCTGGGGCTGAATCTGCACCACCACCCGTCTGCTCACAACACGCTGCATAATTGGACTCAGAGGAGCGAGGAGATCTGCCCACAGGCTTCAGATTATGCTCCAAAAAGGAATACATTGCCCTACAAACATTTGGTTCTTACACTGAGTCTCGACCTATAACACCAGCAAAGCAAAATAAAGAGGAAAAGCTTAAAGCCAATTTGTTTGGGGAGGGAAAAATGACTGATGTTGGAGATCTGGGACAAATTAAATTGTAGCTGCTTGATTTTGATTGTAAGAAACACAAAAAAGCAGAAATGACTCCTGTGGGGTGTGATGAACGCAGACAAGCAATCAGACATAACCTACTTGTGACATGACGATGATTTATGTTTTGCAGAATCAAAACAGCAACAAAATGCCTGAATTGTCTTGGATAAATTGATAAATAAGAGCAATAACAGGGGAGTGGAGCAGCACAGTACTCCAGCAGAACCAAAGGCGCGATTAAATTAAAATAAATTTAAATTATGGACATTTCACATGATTAAATTGATTTAATTAACAGGTTCACAAGCAAGGAGCTGAAAATTCACTTGAATAAATTTGGATAAATGGATTCCCTTGAAAATCTTCATGAGAGAAAACACGTTATTTTATCCTTTTTTTATTCTCACTTTTTTTCCAGAATTCTGACTTTAATCTTCTGAGAATTGTAAGATTAATTGGTTAATTGGCAAATGGTTAATGCTAATTCTTTTTACCTTCAAGATCATCTCCTTTGGTCTCTTTCCTGCAGTCGTTGCTCCAAGGATTTCCAGCAACTCAAACTCAACTTTACTGCTAAACTTTTCTTTCTTTACTGCCTGCAACTCCATAAGAAATAGCAGACCAGTCCCTGTCACTCTCATCTATTCCTGTCCACCCTCCACTGTGTCACATCCAGTACAGTACAGGGACAGAAACTCTCCAGAAGTCTACAAACAAGTAAAACTCAGTTCTCTGTAGATATGTGCAACACGTATTCTACTGAGTTCTCTTTTAGATCGAACCGTTGCTTCAGTAAAACAAGTTCACTTCGGCCTAATTTCACTTTTCTGAAGGTTTGTGTGGTTCTTCATCAGAGTCTAAATCTTATTAAGAGATTGTGATCATGACATGATTTATGAATGTAGCCTCCAGTCATGGGCAAAGGGTATAGCTTCATTTCTGCAGCATTTAATTTATGAACATTTTATCTTCATTTATATTCATTTTTGAAATTTGCAAGTAAAATGTAAAATCAAGCACACTGAAAGTTTTCAATACTCTCTGAAAATCCAGACTAATAATCAGACCCTCCAGGATCTGTGATGTGTTTTTTTGTGATTGTTGCAGCATAAAATGACCAAAACCAAAAAATTTACATTTTGGCAAAAGATTTTCCATCCATCCATTTTCTTACACCCTTCTTCCCAAATGGGGTCGGGAGGGTTGCTGGTTCCTCTCCAGCTGCGTTCCGGGCGAGAGTCGGGGTCACCCTGGACAGGTCGCCAGTCTGTCGCAGGGCAACACAGAGACATACAAGACAAACAACCATTCACACACACACTCACACCTAGGGAGAATTTAGAGAGACCAGTTAACCTGACAGTCATGTTTTTGGACTGTGGGAGGAAGCCGGAGAACCCGGAGAGAACCCACCATGCACAGGGAGAACATGCAAACTCCATGCAGAAAGATCCCCGGCCGGGAATCGAACCCGGGACCTTCTTGCTACAAGGCAACAGCTCTACCAACTGCACCACTGTGCAGCCCGCAAAAGATTTTCTAAAAAAAAATTATGAAAATTTCTGAGTTTCCAAAGTCACAAATTTGCTAGAACAAAAACTCAAACAAAAATTTCTCAAATTTCTGAGCTTGAGAAACCAAAGATTTTTGATTTTTGAAACTCAGAAAACTAGAAAGATTTTCAGATTAATTGCTAAATTTCCAACTTTTTCTTGCCATTTTTTTTACATTTTCAAACTCAGCAATTTCCAAGTTTTTTCTAGATTTCTGAGATTAATCTAAAAAGTTCTTAATTTCTCTAGTAAATTTTCAGTTTTTCAAACTCAGAGATTTCCTTGTTTGTCCTTAAAAAAAATTATATTAATCTCAACATTTCTGAATTTTTTTCTAGCAAATTTTCAAGTTTTCACATTTTTAAATGTTCACGTTTTTCTAGATGTCTGAGGTTAATCTAAAAATTAGAGTTTGTTGGCATAAATTTACTCCTTTTGATATATATTTTCCAGGATTCCAGTGCCACAGTGTCGGGTTTTGTGTTTTACACATTAGAATCAGCTCAGGTGCCTGACAGTCTTGAAGACCTGTCAGGTGAGACTTGCCGGGACTCGGGGCTCAGCAGCTTTCTGTGTCCCTGTCAGCTCTGATCAGGGCGATGGAGCAGAACGCCGGCGAACAGGGCAGCGTTGAGCTTCACAGGTTAAGGCAGTATCAGGAAAACCAATATCTGCTTTTGCAGAGTTTCAACTTGAGAATTTATTTCTTGTCTCCCGAGAAACACTTTTTTCCTTTAGGTGATCTTCCAGTGATATCAGCTGAAGTTTTTGCTTGTGCAGGTTTGTGCTCTGTGGGTTGAAAAAATAAAAAACAAGTAATAACTTCTTCATATTTGAAGAAAGTTGCAACCTGCAACACTTATTATAAAGTCAGCGACACTGTTGGAAGAAAAATAGAGACCAGAACTGGGTTGTTTTTATCTTGCTGCCAGTTAGAGTGAAATGGGCAAAAAATTATTAAAAAGTCAGAATTGCTGTGCTTGGATAAACTTTGTTTTTTGGAGTCTTTTATTAGTTCCAGAGAGATTCTGATATGAATTCATAGCATAAAGCATCTAAAATATGTATCTTGTTTTTGGTGTTTTTAAGAGACTGAAAATATAACAGAAAAAACGGATGAAGTTGTTTCTCAGAAAGAAAAATAGTCTCCTTCTTAAAATAATAACCAAGGTCATTTTTATGCATTTAATCAATACCTAAACCATTTTTTGGCAAAAAAGGAAAATTGTAGTCGGTAATTTTACAGAAGAGCTATGGATTCAACGCACAACGTTTTGCTGCACATTGTACAAAAACACCAACCATCATCCTCCTCTTACTTCCTGTCTTTTTCTTCAACGTTTCCACCAGTAGTAACATCCAGCTGTTGATCATGTGACTCATGATGCAAAGTGTTTCCATTGCAGTTTTGCAAGACATATTTGTATCGATACTGGTTTGTTGTTTTTTTTTTTTTTAATTGCCATATTTCCATTAAACAAATTTATTTTCAATTTGCATAATTTTTTATGGCTGCTGGAAATCCAGCTCATGTTGTCGTGGCGACGTGTCCAGGATCAAACTCTTAATGTGAAGAGCGGCTGCTCTGTGTTTGTCAGTAAAGCTCTGTGTCAGGATGAAGCAGCAGCTCTCGTCGCTCCGTTTGAAACTTCCTGTCTTTGTTACCATTAATTTCTCATGGTAACATGGTGAAGGAGAGCCAGCCTATCAGAGAGGCCCTGGAGGACAGCGTGGGAGCCGAGTCTTTGCTCAGTGACACTAAGAGGCATGAACGCTGCGACCTTGACAGGACGTGTAAATGTAACTCCTGTTGGAGGATTTCTGTCAGGATCTGCTCCTTCCTCTGTTTTCATACGTTCTGCCAAAGCGTCTCAGAAGCTTTTGATAAATTTATCATCCTGAAGTAGATTTGAGAGAGACATGTATCCACTATTTCATAAAATCCTTGCTCATATAAATTATCTAACGGTAGCTTAGCAACAATAACCCTACATGGCAGCGTTATCAAGGCCTGCTCTGCTAACATGCTGAAGCAGCACACTTGGGACTAAAATGAAACTAAGTAAAGGTTTACTGAGTCATGCAGCTTTGTAAACTTGAACATTAGCATTTCAGATGATGTTTATTTCTGACTGACTGAGAGGAGAAAGTGTTTCTCCCATCAACCACTGGAGACAAACACCATCCTGCCTGCAACATGCACAGAAACGTGGCAGATGGATGAAAGGAGTTTATTTTAGACCCAGTAAATGGATAAGTATGTCCATGGAAAGCTTTTTGGGACTTCAAAGGCTTGATGAACAGGATTTAGATCTGCAGGAATGCTTGAACAGCCAATCGGGTCCAACAACAGAACGTTTTCATGTCTTCCTTACTTTTCTGCACCAGTTTCGGTCTGCTGCTGAATATTAGCACACTTTCAATCAGCTGCAGATTATAGAACAACGGGTGTGGAGAGACTGATGTAGCATTACACGCTCTTCTACTGCAGTAAAAGAAGCACTACTTCAACTTATTTTTACTTAATTAAAAAGTTTCTCTACAAGAAATTTCTTTGGAGTAATTTCTTGTAGAGAAATTAGTTCTCTACAGTAAACAGAAATTACTCTGTTCTTGAGGCGACTCAAGAACAGAGTAGCTGATCAAAAAAATCATTTTAGAAATGACATCATCAGACAGATCAAAATGAGGAAAAGCTGATATTTCAAAGACCAAAATGACAATAATTAATATAATTAACATAATTACAAAATCAACTTCTTTCTAATTAAATCAAAAACTGCAGGTGAGAGTCTGTCTGGCGACAGTTTGATCAAAACATGATAAATCTTCATTCAGTTACTCACAGTGGCTAGAGGTTACAAACAACTTACTCAAGTTAAAGTACAAAGTAATCAGAAAACTCCTAAAAGTACATTTTTTCCAAAAAGTTACTGAAGTAAATGTAACTATAGTTACAAACCAAATCTGACTGTTGTTAATTAAACCCGACATCTGCTCAGCTTATTAACTCAAAATAAATTGAATCATTTTAATGTTGTGATCAGTTTTTATCTAACTTTAACTCACTTCCGCTCCTGTTCATTATGAATCCGTTTTTTGCAGATATTTTAGACTCTGCGTGCGTCTTTGCTCCTCTCTGTTCCCAACATGCTGAACATGGCCCTGCTTGGTATTTCCACCTGAGTGTGAGGAGAGAGTTAGTGTAACACTTCTTCAGCAGACCGACGTTAAATCTACTCCACGCTCCAAATCGCTGCTCGTTTTCACGCCTACCTTTGTGGGTTTCTGCTTTCTTTATCCCTGCAGTTTCCAGAAGACACACAAAGACAAAATGCACAGATATTCAACTTCCCCACAACTTAAAGGTTAATATTATTATTTCTATGAAGCTTTAAGTTTCAGATATTATTTCCTTCTGTTCTTCAACTTAATGAAAGCTTAAAACCTTTAAATCTTTGCATTTAGGAAATACTTTGATATTTTAAAATCTGACATTCACCCTGTACCATTTTGCTGCAGTTCTGGTAAACAGATACAAAAGCTTTTAGTTTTCCACTTAGCATAAATAATGTATAAATATATAATCCAGTTATCCTCTAGCATCCTCTCACGGTAAGAAATATTAAAAAATTGGACTTTAATTTAAGTATTGTTATTCAGTTGATTCATGCCAAGAGGTGTGAAAGCACAATCGACCAAAATGAGTGAAATGTGGTTCGACTACAAACCTCCATTAACATGACAAACATTAACAAATCGCTAGTGGATCATAGTGCAGGGAATTCTGGGTAAATACAACCAAAACAAACAAGAGTCTAGCTCTACCGGGAAAAATGCCTGGTTGTCTTTTACCAAAGACAAAAAAGAAATCCTCCAAATGCTAAAATCTGATGCTATTCCATTTAATGAAGAAGGAAGTTAGTCTTTGTGTTTTCTCCACGGGTTTTCATGTTGTTTCCTTCAGTGGTTCTTGGTGCAGCGCCCCCACAGGCGAGGAGGGGAACAGGCTTCTCAAAGGGTTTGGTTGGTTTGACTCAGTGCAACAGGAAAGAAAACCAGAGCAGCTGGAAATGTGACAAATGTTGAGATTTTGGTCCCTGATCAAAACAAGTCTAGTGTGAAAACAACCTGAGTTTGAAGCCATTGTTATTTGCAAAAGAAGTTAGCATTTAAACAATGTCGATTTTCTCTTTGTTTAATTTGTTTCTTTAGTTATTTCAAACCAGCTTTTTTTTCTAACTTTATTACAACTCCTGGTCTGTTAAGAACCACCTGACTGCTAATGAGCTGCAGGTGCAGCCAGCTGAGCTTCAGTGTTCTGAACATCTTGTTCCTAAGCGTGCATTTCTGCTGAAACACCTCAAGCAAAGCCTCTTGACACTCTCATTTATGCAGATCCGTAAATTCCTCTTTTAAGCTCTCCTCACGTCTCATGCCCTGTCTTCCTGACTCCCTGCAGGCACAAATCAACGTCTTCTGCCTTCTCCATCCACATCCACGTCTGTAATGAAGTCCATCAGGTGGCCGGTCCAAATCTTCTTTCATCCATTTAGTGCAATGGAGGCCGTGTCTGGAGGCCACTCTCATTTTACTTAATACCCTCATCATCACTAAACTCCAATATGTCTAAGACCAAGTGTCTGTTAGAGTGAGGATAATACTGCCGCCAAATCCCATTTGGTTCTTCGCTGTCAGATCAGTCAGAGAGACGCAACGCAAAAAAATAAAAACCTGGCAGAAGCCCGGGGGAAATATCAGGATCCAACCTGAGACGTGAAGCGAGAGAGACGAAGTGAGAGAGAGTCAACGGCGGCGAAACAGTAAGGTGTGAAATAAAAGGACGAGTAACATATTCAAGAAAAAATGAAGGGATGAAGAAGAAGGAGAGAAAGAAGGGAAGGAGGAGGAGTAGTGAGCACTGATGGAGAAGCGGAGAAATTGCATTTTGATGGCGGCAAATTGAATCACGTCTGCGATGGAGGCCTCAGGACATCCAGGCAGATTGAGGCGGTCATGTCAGCACGGAGAGACTACCGCCACCTGTGTGATGCCATGATTGCCTGCCGCCAGCATCGGGGATATTTGCGCTCACACTGTGGCAGTAACTCCGCCCACCGCCGGGATGACTGAACACGCAGCCGGCATGACAAAAAGGACGGGAAGAAACTCCATCACTTTGTCTGTCAAGGACAGGTGCATAAAAACCGACAGGATTTCCAGCTGAACCTGCATCAACCTGCGTTAATGGAATTATAGTTACAAGGGAGACAAATAAAACCTACAAAGTGGGTAAAAAAAAAGAAAACCCTTTGAAAGTCACGTTGAAAACATGTTGGAAAGTGACTCTCAGCACAGGGCCGAATTCGTCACCCATCTCCGTGGATGAGCCACATAATCTGCTTTTAATTGACACATCCAGTTTTTAAAATGTATAATCTGTGACAAACAGCAGATTGCATGTTCCACAGAAACAATTTCCATTTCTGTCGGCTTCTTATTGTCACTCACTGCTCACATGAGTCACGGATCGACTCCGCTGCAGAACCAGGGAGTCTGGTTTTCAGGTCACTGATTTAAAGTCCAACATAGTCCGTGAGCAAAAACAAATGCAGAAATATTTCCAAGAAATGTCTCCGTTCCAAGCAGTAGATGTAGAGCTGGGCAGTTTGGCTTAAATATACTTTTTTTTTCTAATCCCAGGTCATTTTTCTGATACCAATCAATATTTTTCTTAAGAAGAAAGAAATTACAAATGGCAAAATATTTTCAAAAATTTGCTTTTACCTCTTTGAGTTTTATAATGCAAATATTTTTAATTGCTAGAATATAGTTATAATGTTAGCAGAGTAAAAACACAATTCTACCAGAAAAAAACATTTTAAAATGACAAGAAAATCATTTTAATTGGAAAAAACTTCAGAGAGTTTTGGAGATGTGTGATTTTCTTCCAAATAAACTCAGTCGTTTGCAATTCCATGTTGATGTATAAAAGATGAAATATTTCCTTAGGAATGAAACTGATGCCAAACTTTAACTTCACAAAATAGTAAATGTTCTTGTTTTAATTCATTTGTACTATTTGTGAAGGAGTTGGAATAAAATTATTACCTCATTCTCCTAATATTACCACTTTATTCTGGTAATAATTACATTTTATTCTCCTATTGTTATGACTGTGTTCTCATAATTAAGAACTAAGTCTAAATAAATAAAAGCTGTAAAACATGCTTGTCAAACAAGATGGCCGCCTGGGGAGCACTGAAAAAAATTCATTATTTTAATCAATAAAATCAGTTAGTGACTCAGCACTACAGAGAGGCAGGAAAGTTAATAAAATAATAAATGTGTTGTTGGACTGAATGGAAAAAAAAACATTTGAAACTGAGTCAAATTAATCACTGTTGAAGCATTACAGTAAAAAATTTTCACATAAATCTCTATTATCCTCAGACCTTAATTTTTTAATTTATGAATACAAAACTTCCTAGTGAATGCACAGAATATAGTTTTACACTCTGTTTCTAATTAATCTACATAATTAAAAACACGAAAGAAACAACAAAGAGATGAAGGAACGGACAGAACCACAGACAAATGGACGGATGTGTGTTCAAAGCAGATGGACGTCCAAATGAACAAAGAAAGAAACAAATGAACAGAAAAACAAATGGTTGGATAAATGAACAAATGGAAAGAAGAATAAATGAATGATCCAACAAATGGAAGAACGGCCAACCAACAGGCAGACAGACAGACAGATGAACGACTGGATGGTGAAACAAACCAAGACAAGCAGACCAACCATCAGCTGGTCAGATGAACAAATAAAAGGAGGAATGAAAGACTGAATGAAAGGAGAAACAGATGAACGAACAAACGAACATATGTAAGGATAATTCTGTAAGTACCGTATTTTTCAGACTATAAGCCGTTACTTTTTTCCCACGGTTTGAATAATGTGGCTTGTAGCCCTGTGCAGCTTTTCTGTTGATTTTTCTTCAACCACCAGGGGGAGCTCTTTAGCAGGAAGTAAATCATTGGAAGTCAAAATTGGAAATCAAAGAAGAAAGTGCTAATTTTAATTTAGAACAAGCCCATGCTAGCAGCAGGCATGACGGAGAAACGTTTTCAAACTCATATGATGTAGCTGTTAAGTTGAGGGCTGTCGATCTGGCAGTACAGGAGGGACACAGAGCCGCTGCACGTAAACTCAGCGTGAACAAAACCAGGGTTCGGTGTTGGAGACGGAGAGCTGCACCTTAATAAATCCAGCAGATTTATTAAAGACGTAGCCCTCTGCTGCGTCCTTATGGAAAACCGAGAGCGGCGGAGATACCAGCAGTTTATGTTTCCAGCTTTTTTTTTTTAAATATGTAGGTGCGGCTTATAGGATGGTGCGCTCTATAGTCCGGGAAATACAGTAGCTGGAAGATGAACAGAAAAATAGACAAAGGAATGAAAAGCAATCAACTAATTTAAAGATGTATGAACAATTTAACGAGTCAGTACCGTGTAAAATCCTTTATCAAAAACATATCTGGAGTCTTGTTTTGATTCTTTCATGTTTGAGAAATCCTTTATCTCCATGGCAACCATTCAGCTGTGCAAGACGCCTGGGTGGGTCTCACCCTGCCTTCCAGGAGCTAGATCCGGTTTTCCAAGCTGCCGCCTCACAGAGCAGCCATCCCTCTCTGACTGCCACACTGAGCTCCTTCAGACTAGCCAGCAGCAATTAGCAAACACCTGGTGCTCATTAGGTGAGCTGCTTCTCAGAGCAACGCTGGTAAAAACGTTGTTAAAGGGTTAAAGGAGGAGCCATGTTGTGATGACATCCTGAAGGCTAAGTTTCAGAAAGAACTGGAGTTTCTTAAAGAGACAAAGGCCCAATTTAAAGGCGTTAAATTATAAAGCCTATTTTTTAAGGCATGTTTGATATAATATTTTATGACAACATAGTTACTTGATTGTGCTATAAAATGCCACTACCTGGAAAACACAGGATACGGCTGCTTTTTTCTGAATTTAGAAGCAAAAAGTTCAAATGTTGTTAAAGTTTTCTTAAGCCTGATGATTTAAGTCATCAGGCTTTTAAGTGTCATCATCTCTGCAATAGAAATGAATCAATTCCACTCTTATAAATAAAACAGTAATAATTCCTAATTAAAGTAGATCTAAGGGAAACGTTATGAGCCAAGAACAGAAACCTGAGGAACTCCACGAGAAAAAAGAAAAACAGTTTTGAAGAAGCTTAAACGAGTCGGTAAAACTGAAACCAATCTGATGATTCGCCTTTAGCCTTTATTGGCTTCAGTGAATTACAGGTTTTTACAAACTGAAGTCACTCTGAGGAAACATACTGACTGATCATTAGCAGTGTGTGTTAAAATTCAAAAACCTGAATAATACATAATTATGATTATTTTAAAATGGTTGGGTTTCAAAGAAACAATTATGTTGTTTTCTATTGGAAAGTTTCCTTGAATTTAAAAGAAGCAACAAAAAGATTTTTTGTGTCATTTCTGCAAGGAAACTCAATGCACTGTGTAACAGTTATGGGCTAGGCAGCTAACTGCGGCTACAGAAGCAGCATCAGAAGAGTGTTCTTTTAGGAGCCCGAGGTGTGGAGAAAACAGGAGGCAGTGTTTTTAGTTTTGGTGAATATATATTAAGTGATTTGAATAAAACAACAATTACAACAACACAATGAGACAAGACAATTGACCCAGAATAAATTGATTGCAAAATCATTAAGTTCAGAGTTCTTTTCCTTAGCTCGCCATCTTCAAATCCTGATGAGGATCTGATCCAACCGGAAAAAAAAACCCGACCTAAAAGGTCAGAAAATCCATTAAGCATTTTATCAAAATAACAATTATGTACAAACATAATACCAAAAAAAATAATTCAATTTAAACATTTAGTTTGTGCAAATTAAACGTAACAATTAGATTTCTAATAATTAGACAAACATTTCAATAATTAGGTTAAATTAACCATAATTTAAATAAAGTAAAACAAAAAATATCAATCATGATTCAAGTTAATCAATTCAAAGTTAAAGTCAAAGTCAAAATCAAAGTCAAAGTGCACTTCCAAAATATCAATCAAGGAAAATAATAAATTACTTCTCAAATACTCAAGCAGAGTGAGGGAAAGAAAAAACATAAGTAAATACCTAAGTTTATTACGCAATATCATATTTAAGTGTAGCTACATTCTGTTCTGATAAATTTTATTTTAAAACTTCATTGCCTCAGCATCAATATAAACGTGTCAGAACATACACAAAATTCAGCAACAGATTACCTTATCAAGAGAGTGGGCACGCCCAGCCACAATCAGCTGTGCCAGAACCCCGGCGACATCCAGGTAACACCGCCAATAATTCTAATAAAACAACGCTCCAATGAGCAATCAAACCAAAGTTTCACATGTAAAAGCAACACTGCTTTCAGATAATAAACTCACCAGGCAATCAAATCAGTGGGCTTAAAGATTTTGATGACTCCGTGAAGAAGACGCCAAACAACAAGCCACAACCACAGTGGAAACAGGTGAGGATCTTTAAACTGCGCGCTGGAGGCGTGGCTTTAAATAAGCTAGCGGAGTTTGGGGCAAACAGGAAGTGGGCCCGCAAAAATAAAAGTCCATTACTAATTGCAGGTTACAGGTTCCCCCCCTAAACTCATGTGCGGCCTCGTACATGCAACCGGCTGGTGACACACCACACTGTCACATGATGTAGAGGTCACAGAGGTTTCATCCAGTTCCAGAGCAGATGTAAAGACTGTACTGAGTCCTTGAAACAGGGTTTGGATGCTCTGCAGAAGTGGATGCCCAAGTGTTGAATACTGCAGACGAGTTGGTGGGTGACGTGTTCTGGTAGAGCGTCTGGCAGATGGTTCAGCATCTGGGCTGGAGAGTTTTACAGCAGAAGAATCACTTAACATGCTGGATTGTCCTGGATAGGATGCAGATTCTGGGTGAGGAGAGACAGGTCCTGATTGAGAGGAGGAGTTGTCCCCAAGAGGCTCTGAGTCAGCAGAATCTGTTTCATCTTCAGCCGTTCGTTCCAGGTCGAGTTCAGCAATAGGTTCAGGTCCAGACTCCCCTTCCGTTTCCTCACCAACCTTCTCTTCTAAAGAACTCTGGGGATGCTGGCCAGGCAAATCCACAGGTATAGGAGCGATGGTAGATGCAGGAGCAGGTAAGTCAACCTCAGTTGTAACTCTGGTGACATAGGAGCTGGAGTAATCAGATAAATCAGGTAAGAACAGTTCTTCATTTTCAGGGTCTAAAAGATCTACATTTTCTGAAGTCACGGGTGCAATCGCTGTTTTCTTCCTCTGTTCTGATTTAGAGGCTGGGGACAGGTAGCCACAAGGCAACAGCAGATCACGGTGGAGAGTCCTGATGGGACGATCTTTGCCTTCTGGTTTAACGGTGTATACTGGAAGAGTGCCGGCTTTCTTCTGAATAATATACACGTCTGATTCCCACCGGTCTGCGAGCTTGTGCTTGCCTCGTAGTTTGACGTTTCTAACCAGAACTCTATCTCCAACTGAGAGTTCTGCAGCTGTGACTTGCTTGTCAAATCTGAGTTTGTTCTTCCACATGACTTTCTCAGAGTTTTCAGTTGCAATTTTATAACTTTCTTTGAGGTGTGACTTGAGCTTTTCAACATACTGTGAATGAGATGTAGATGGCTTTTCAGACACAGGCAGTCCAAAAGCTAAGTCAACAGGAAGGCGGGGTTGCCGACCAAACATCAGTTCATATGGGGAGTATCCAGTGACATCATTTCGGGTACAGTTGTAAGCGTGTACCAATGGCTTCACAAAATCTTTCCAGTGAGTTTTATCTTCTTCTTGCAGAGTACCTAACATGTTTAAAAGGGTTCGGTTGAATCGCTCCACAGGATTTCCACGGGGATGATAAGGTGTGGTCCTAATCTTTTTGATTCCTGTGATCTGACAGAGCTCTTTGATTGTGTGTGATTCAAAATCAGTCCCTTGGTCACTATGGAGACGCTCTGGCATTCCATAATGGACAAGAAAATTCTCCCATAACACTTTTGCTACAGTTTTAGCTCTTTGGTTTGGGGTTGGCACTGCAACAGCATATTTTGTGAAATGATCGGTTATCACTAGAATATTTTTGTGTTGCTTCGTCTGGTTCTATTGAAAGAAAGTCCATGCAGACAAGTTCGAGTGGTCTTGAAGTTTTAATATTGACAAGTGGTGCAGCTTTCTCAGGTTGTGCTTTTCTTCGAATGCATCTTTCACAGTTCTTGAGTTTGCTACAGACATCACTTGCCATTCGTGGCCAGAAGAACCGTGATCTGATGAGGTCCAGAGTTCTTTCTGTGCCCAAATGGCCCATCTGGTCATGCAGCTGGTTAAGGACCTCAGCCCGCCATTCCTCTGGAAGTACAAGTTGGTAAGTAAGCTCACCTCCAATATTCCTTCTCCTGACGAGAACATTATTATGGAGCTCCAAGCGTAAGCTCGCAGAAGTAGTGGCAGATCGGGAGCTGTTCCCTCAGAAATGGCGGTGGGTTTTCCCTCGCTCCATTTGAGCGATGATGTGCTGAATGACTGGATCGGCTCTTTGTTTATCAGCAATTTCACCTTCAGAGAAAGATGGCACAACAAGTGAAGAGAACTGTACATCATTAACAAAACTGTCTGGTAAACTGTCAGTGTTAATGGAGAGGGTTTGCACAAGAGCAACAACCTGGTCCAGGTTGGGTGAGCTGTACACCAGTTGTCTGTCACATATTGCTTGGACTGAGTGCTGGTCAATGGAAATACAGGATGGATGTTCCAGATGTTGTTCAGTAAACTTCAATATTCTTTCTTTCTCCTTAACGGATAAAGGATCAGCCACCTGTTCAGCATGAGGTCGATTTAGACAGACCATCAGCATCTGCATTTAACCTGCCAGCCCGATAAATGATCTTAAAAGTAAAAGTTGAAAGAGCAGAAAGCCATCTATAGCTTGTAGCATCCAATTTAGCAGAAGTTAGCAGATATGTCAATGGGTTGCTATCGGTAACCACAGTGAAATCAGATCCATACAGGTAGTCATAGAATTTTTCCGTCACTGCCCATTTGAGGGCTAAAACTCAAGTTTATGGGCAGGATATCGACTTTCACTGCGGGACAGACCTCTGCTAGCATATGCAATCACCCTGTTCCGCCCATCATGTTCTTGGTACAAGACTGCACCAAGGCCAGTAGAGCTAGCATCTGTGTGTAATATGTAGGGTTTACCTGGGTCTGCAAATGCAAGAACTGGTGCTGTACTAAGCTTCTGGATTACTTCTTCAAAGGCCTGCTGGCAAGCAGTTGTCCAACGAGAAGCAAATGGTTCTTTGGGGTCAAGGTAATGTTGCGACTTCATCTGTTTTGAATTTTTCCGACAGGGTGGATATCCAGCTGTTAACTCGTTGAGAGGTTTGACCACTGATGAGAACCCTTCCACAAACCGGCGATAATACCCTGCGAAACCAAGGAATGATCTAAGCTCTTTTAAATTCTGAGGAACTGGCCAAGATGTTAATGTGGAAATCTTGTCTGGATCCGTCTCCACTCCGTCCCTTGAAACTACATGTCCAAGGTAGCGAACAGATGTCTGAAAGAAAACACACTTTTCAACTGACAGCTTCAATCCAAATTCTCTCAAGCGTTGAAGAACTTTCTTCAACCGGAATTCGTGCTCCTCTAGAGTTGGTGCAAACACTATTAAATCGTCAATGAAAACAAGCACTTCTTTTAAATTCATGTCTCCCATGCACCGCTCCATGAGGCGTTGAAAGGTGCTAGGAGCATTGGTTACACCTTGAGGCATGCGGTTAAATTCATAAAATCCAAGTGGACAGACAAATGCAGTTTTATTTTTGTCTGATTCATTCATCTCAATTTGGTAGTAACCAGATTTTAAATCCAAAGTGGAGAACCATGTTGAGCCAGACAGTGCTGAAAATGTGTCCTCCAGCTTTGGCAAAGCATATGCATCCCTGATGGTCTGTGCATTCAACTTCCTGTAATCAATACAGAGCCGCACAGCACCATTTTTCTTCCGCACTACAACTATGGGGGAAGCAAAAGGTGAGTTGGATTCACGTATAACACCAGACTGCAACAGTTCTTGAATGTGTTTACGTACAGCATCCACATCTAGGGGGTGAATGGGTCTTGGTCGCTGTTTAAAAGCAGTGGGATCCGACAGCTTGATCTCATGCTTGACCTTATCTGTACGACCAAAATCAAGATCATGCTTTGAAAAAACATCTGACATACTGTCGAGCATGATTGTTATACGTTGCTTCCATTCAGTTGAGAGCGGAGAGTCTCCAAAATTGTAGTTCAACTTAGTTGGATTTAGCTCTGAACTATGGGAAGGTTGATGCACACTCTGTTCTTTATAAAGTATGGTTTGGATTGTACTGACTTCAGCGATAGCGGCTCTAACTGGAATCACAATGTCATGGTCAGATTCATTAGTGATCACCACTGGCAGAGAAGCAGGCTGTACAGGAGGTAGATCAAAAAGGCTAGACTTTACCATTAAACCACCAGGTAGAGAAAAGGAGGTTGGATGCTGAATAATTACTTCTTTTTCACCTTGCAGTAATGGGCATATAAGAAGAGCATCCAACACAACAGTTCTCTGAGCAGGAACAACCTGGGGGATAGATGACTGCATTTTTAGAATGCCATGATAGTCATCAGTTGTTAGTTTGTGCCTTATCTCCAAAATTTTATGCACTGCTCTATATCCAAAAGGCACAGGATGGAACTCAGACTGTGACTGACAGCACTGGTTATACACAACATCCAAAGTGTTGGTGCCAATCAGAACAGGGGGTTGAGATGATCGCAGGTCTGGAACAACCAAGGCCAAGGTGTTTATGTCCATCTCTTCTCCTGTGAACTCAGAGGGAAATGTCAAACAGAGTTCCACATATCCAATATAAGGCACCCTCTGACCATTTGCACCTTCTACCTCCAAAAGATCATTTATGGGTTTTATTTTATGATCCGATAGATGGGTGTTATAGAAGGAATGTGAAATTGTGGTGACTTGGGAACCTGTGTCTAAGAGGCAATGAAAATTGATCCCTTTAATCTTCACCTCGCCAGTACTCCTTGTGCCCACTAACCCTTTAGGTAATGGAAAATAAGAAGATGAGTCTTGAATGGGGGGACATTCATTGGTTGCAGCTCCCACTTGTCCCTCAGTAAGAACTGCTTCTAGTTTGATGATTTACTTTTCTCCCAGGACTGCTGTTTGTGTTTAAGCTGGCGACGTTTTTCTTCAACCAAGCTGGAATTTGGCTGACTGGAACAGTTGGGAGCAATGTGACCATCCTGTCCACACTTAAAGCAGAACCAGGGCTTTGGCCTACTACTAGTTTGGCCAGATTTTAGTTTCTGTTTTTTCAGCTGATTTTCTGGTTTAACAGAATTAGAGTCCTTAGACAGCAAAGCTGACATTTGACTCTGCAGCTTCAGCATTTGCTTTCTCAAGTCTTCAATAGCACCTGAGTCTGATGGATGGCCACATGAACATGCACTAGTAGTGTGAGCTTGTACATTGACACGATGCTTGACTGATGGAATATGTTTTTTCATTAACATCTCTTTTGCCAACTGCCTATCTTCTTCTGTTCTAAGTGTTAATAAAAGCTCTGAGAAGGGAGGTGGTTGATCTTTTTTCTTTTCTAGTCGCAGTTTGTTTATCATACTATTATCCCAGCAACCTCTACAAAATTGTTTTAACAAATATTTGTCCATTTCAGTGGCTGGAATCCCACCACGCTTCACCACTGTGCTGAGAGCCAATTGGAGTCTCTGCAGATAAGAAGAAGGTCGTTCTCCATGGTCCTGAAGTGTGTTTAAAAATTTTGCAAACAATTCTTCTCCATCCTCAACAGTAGCATATGCAGAATCGAGTACCTGCAAAAATGTGGCAGGCAGGGCATCAGGCCCCAAACCCTTCACTAGGTCAGCAGCTGGAGGGAGTAAACCTTCCAAAATGCGCCTTGTAACATGTAAGGGTGCAAGACTTGGATCTGCATTTAAAAGTTCTATTTGAGACCTCCAGGATTCATAATCTGCCTCATGCTGAGGTTTTGGAAGTCTTCCTGAAAAGGTACGTAGTCTGAATGAAGACAGAGGTTGAAGATTTACATCATCTCTGCGCACAATGTGTTCCACAACAACCCTTTGGACCTCAGAAGGATTCAGATCATTCCCCGAAAGGAAAATTCTCGGCCCCACATTTGTAGTTGGATTTGGTTGAGTTTGTGGTCCTTGCTGGTAGGTGGTGGACTGATCTGATTGATTTGAGGGAAGAGTAGGTGGAGTCTGACTAGACTCTCTTTCAGTGTTAAGTACTTCAACAATATCCTCCTCCTCATCATCCCCTTCATCATCTTTATCAGGCTTCCCTCCACTAGCTGCTATTCCTAAATGAGCACTTATTTGTTCAAAAACTCCTTTCAAAACATCATCAAATGATTGTCCACTCTGCTGGGAAATACGTTTCAGTTCATGAAGGTAATCGGGAGGTAAGGTTGTGTCCACTGTGGCTGTGGCAGGGCACTCTCTTGAAAGTAATTTAACAACAAATATAACATCTTCTGTAACCTGAGATGGATAAACGTATGGCAAAAGCGATTTTAGCTTTTCCAAATCTGCAGAATTACTGAATTCAACGGCCAGGTTTTTATAAAATGGATTCTCGCAGTAACAGTAAAAACCTTAATTCCACCATAACCACGTAAATAATTGATGATCTCATCATCTGCTTGAGTGTTCGTTACACCACTAATGATGACAGAATTTGCAACATTGATACCAATTTGGTCAAAGAAATCCATATTTCAATACAAACCACAAAACACATCCACCAAAACATTCACAGTATCAGGCTCCTGGCTAGCTCGCCAACAATGTAACAGTTATGGGCTAGGCAGCTAACTGCGGCTACAGAAGCAGCATCAGAAGAGTGTTCTTTTAGGAGCCCGAGGTGTGGAGAAAACAGGAGGCAGTGTTTTTAGTTTTGGTGAATATATATTAAGTGATTTGAATAAAACAACAATTACAACAACACAATGAGACAAGACAATTGACCCAGAATAAATTAATTGCAAAATCATTAAGTTCAGAGTTCTTTTCCTTAGCTCGCCATCTTCAAATCCTGATGAGGATCTGATCCAACCGGAAAAAAAAACCCGACCTAAAAGGTCAGAAAATCCATTAAGCATTTTATCAAAATAACAATTATGTACAAACATAATACCAAAAAAAATAATTCAATTTAAACATTTAGTTTGTGCAAATTAAACGTAACAATTAGATTTCTAATAATTAGACAAACATTTCAATAATTAGGTTAAATTAACCATAATTTAAATAAAGTAAAACAAAAAATATCAATCATGATTCAAGTTAATCAATTCAAAGTTAAAGTCAAAGTCAAAATCAAAGTCAAAGTGCACTTCCAAAATATCAATCAAGGAAAATAATAAATTACTTCTCAAATACTCAAGCAGAGTGAGGGAAAGAAAAAACATAAGTAAATACCTAAGTTTATTACGCAATATCATATTTAAGTGTAGCTACATTCTGTTCTGATAAATTTTATTTTAAAACTTCATTGCCTCAGCATCAATATAAACGTGTCAGAACATACACAAAATTCAGCAACAGATTACCTTATCAAGAGAGTGGGCACGCCCAGCCACAATCAGCTGTGCCAGAACCCCGGCGACATCCAGGTAACACCGCCAATAATTCTAATAAAACAACGCTCCAATGAGCAATCAAACCAAAGTTTCACATGTAAAAGCAACACTGCTTTCAGATAATAAACTCACCAGGCAATCAAATCAGTGGGCTTAAAGATTTTGATGACTCCGTGAAGAAGACGCCAAACAACAAGCCACAACCACAGTGGAAACAGGTGAGGATCTTTAAACTGCGCGCTGGAGGCGTGGCTTTAAATAAGCTAGCGGAGTTTGGGGCAAACAGGAAGTGGGCCCGCAAAAATAAAAGTCCATTACTAATTGCAGGTTACAACTGCAGCTGTTTTTACTGCCAACTCTCCATAAAAAACGACCTAATGATGAAAGTAGGGCAGCCCACGGCTGCAGAGCCCTGCTCAACCTGAAGCAACGCTCTCCATGTTAATAATAACAAGTGCTTAAAACAGCAAAAAGGCTTTCTGAACAGCAGAGGATTTTATGGCAGTTAAAATATGTTTCGTTTGAGACGCAGGCTGTATCGTTTTCTCATCGCGTTTTCATATTTATGAGGCAGATGATGATTTATGGCTGCAGCATGACCACTGCTTAGTATGCAAACACAGGGTCCCGTTTACACCTGGCTGCCATCTGCGTTTTATAAACATGCAGGAAAAGATGCTGGATTCAGAGCCAAATTTTCTAAAAAGCAGCTCACAGATTAAAAAATAGTTTAAAATGATCAAATAGTGAAACACTAAGTGCAAAAAAATGACAAAGCAAACGAGGAATGACTTTATAAAATGTAGATAATTAAGGCAGTGGGGGCAGTGGGAGCCGTTCCTTGGCTCCTCAGAGGTCGGGTTGGAGTGTGAAGGCTGGGAGTTCTGCTGGATCACTGTGATGAATAATTAACCAGAGAGAAATCAGCATCTCTTTAATGAAACCGGACTCTTTCAGCACAGAGCTGGAGGAATACTCAATCATTTACTCATCTACTCACATTCATGTTTGCACACATTTCCACAGAGATTTCAGTCAAACGTGAAGGATGTGAACGTCGTATAGACAGAGAAATAAATGTCTCCAGGTTCTGTTTTCTCATACACAGAAATCTTCTGTTTTTATATGAAACAGTTCATTATATAGAGAGAGCGCTACATGAATGTCATGATACATTTGGTTTCTAATTATTAATTTAAACCCTTAACTGATACAAATGTGGCCATCCTTAAAGAAGTTCATTTCTACCATTAAATTTCTAGGCAGTCGACTTTTAAATGTAGTTCCTGCATTCAAAACAAGCCTCATATTAGCCTTCTTTAGCAGGCAGAATAGAATAGAAATAACCTTTTATTATTCATCATTCGCACAGAGATAAACAAAGTAATAAGACGTTCAAACTTTACTGTCAGACCAGCTCATATTTACATGTTTTTGGTATAAATTTGCTCCAGAGGCCTGATAAAAACACTAATCCCTCAGAATAAAGCAAACAGGGCAACATTCAAACATTTACCCTATAATTTAAGATTTTCTTTTGTCTCTGCAGAAAGTGATGCAGTATTTTCTGCAGAGAGTCTCCTCAGCCATCTTCCCTCCCTACGTTTTACACTTCAATAGTTAGCACCTTGTCTTCTTGACAACCAAAGATCCATCCGTCTTCCTCCTCTCTATGTTTGTCTGCATGGGCGGCACGAAGCAATAACAACATAATGTGAAGAAAATGAAGATGTCATTGCATCGCTTTATCTCTGTTTCTGCAGGTGAGACGGCTGTTTTGTTTAATGAAGACTCCGCCTTGAGCTGCTCTCCATGGCGTCACAATGTGTCTAAGAAAAGATCTTAACTAATACTGCTAAATTAAAAAGTAAAACGATTCTGTTTGTGTTGATGATGAATTATCTCCAATTTCTGCTTATAAACAGTCTGTTTACACACATTTCAAAGGTCTTCCAGGCAGCCGCTGCATTTGCAGCAGATGCTTTCCTCTCTAATTAATGCCGGTGAAGACAACTCTGACATTCAACAGAAATGCATCTCCTCGCTTCATCACACTTACTCATAGAGAGAGCAAGTTTCTGCCGCTTCTCATCCCTCTGCCTGGCACATGTACACAAGCTATAGGTTAATTGGCTGATTCCCATGTGGATGGAGGGATTGTGATGATGAAAAGTCAGAGAGAGAAGCAGAAAAAAAGACTAAAAATAATGTTGAGCGGGACAGGAGAGGAATGAGGGGGACACTGGGACCAATTTACCGTCTTCTCCCGTCATTAACTGGGAGCGGGTCTGGGTCATTAGCTGATCCGTCCTGCGAGCCGCTGTCATGGAGCAGGATGGAGGAACACCTGCTGACGGTGGCAGATGGCAGAAAAAAGAGCCAAGAAATAGACGGTCATTAGAGGGCAGGGAGCTGATTCAGCTCCTGTTATACTTTTCTAATTAATCATTTAAAAACAGTGTAATGTGGAGTGTGTCATCACTGACAGACGGGTATTTTTAATCCTCCAAGTGGGAGAAATGAAAACAGACAGGATGGTTCAGGATTTTAATGAGTAAAATACTAAATATTCATACACATATATAGTCATTTTCCCTTTTTGTCACATTTTTATGTCTTAAATAATAAAAGAATTTCAATATCATTGCACAAAGATAACCCGAGTATATAGAACGTAGATCTGAAATAGTTTTCTCATCGTTATTTTGCATTTAATCAGGTTTTCTTTGTCTCACATTAAATCTTGTTTGACAATTGGAAATATTTAAGTGCAACACAAAACAAAAAAACTATTAAGAGTCACATACTTTTCACAACATTTTCTAATTGTGAACAAATCTCTGAATCTGTTGTTCATTTTCAAATCCTGATTTAGTGAGCTGGATTACAGAAACGTTACGATATCCACATTTAAACGACAAGGCGTAACATATTCAATAAATTCGGTATAATATGAACTTTTAACCAACAGCTTTTCTCACCATAAATACAAAAAAAGGGATGGGAATAAAATCTATAAAAATAAATATTTTCTATACTGTAGAACATTTTTGGTGTTTCAGATTATTCCATTTCTTAATGTTGCTGTTTTTTCATCATTGTTTGCCTCTTTCTAGCAGTTTCGTGCCTGTTGATTTGTCTCGACTTGTTCTTTGTCAAATTGTTCCTCTGCAAGATGTCGCAGTCACAGAAAAGTAACCAGGGTGCGAATGTAGACGTCTCACATTCAGATGCTCTCAGATTACACAAACCCTCATCCAATGTTCTGCTCAGAGACACAAACAGCCACATTTACTCTCTACACCTCCACATAAACGCTTTAACATGCACATGTTTGGGGAAGTGTAGAAGAAAGCTAGCAGCAAATAAAACATGAAATATCAACATGAAATAGCATGCAGAGCTAAAACTACCAGCAATTCCTAATGTCAGTTTTGCTCCAGAGAAAAAAATCTGTTGACATGAACTTTACTCAACAAAGAAATATTTATGTATCAAAAAGTAGAGATCTGTGCACCAATCTGGAAGAATCTTAAGCCAAATGTAGAAAAATCCCTTTTGATCCCCAAACACGACTTCTTTTACAGACTCCCAGAAAGCGTCTATCCAGAACCATGTCTGGCATTTCCCAACATTTAGTTCTGTCTTTAAGCACACAAGCACACATTTTTATATTTGGTGCAGGAAGTCCTCAACAATCCTTCACGATGTAACATACCATATTTTGAAAGCTCTTTTCCTCTTTCATGTTTCTGTAATTTGTTTCTTTCTGTTCAATAATAACATCTTATGTTACAATATTTAGTTTTATTTAGTCATCTCAGCATGGTAAATTCTTGAAACTGCAATGGATTAACTTGCTGGCGCTGTACCAAGAATCACTGAAGGAAACAACAAAAAAACCTCTGAAGACGACATTCAGTGCAACTTCTTTCTTTACAAAATTTAAACTAAACTGGAGCAGCGTCAGAGTTTAGTGGTTGGAGGATTTCTCACCACGAGCCATTTCTCCTGCTAGCAATAGGCTAATGTGTTGTTTTGGGTATTAACTCAGAATATATATAAATATATACAAATATTTAAAATAAAATAGTAATGATATCTATGATTATATTAACAAAAGCACACATTTCATTGTAAAGTTGTGATTTTGTTTTACAATAACATATTTCATCATGTAGAAAGTTTTCTTTATGTGCTCTTGGGGTCCCCCTGGTGGCCGCGGTAGGTAACGCTTTCCCGGTGATATCAGCTGCCGTTTACATGTTCGGTGCTCATCCAAGCCTCTAAAACTCCGGTGGAAGATAAGTGAGCAAAACAATGTCGAGAAAAGAAAGAGGAGAAACAGAAAAATGTCAAGATAAAGGTTTGTTTTTATGTGGTAATGTTTATCAAAAAGATTGTGCAGCTGCTAATAGAAAATCAGCTTCATAGCGACCTTGAAAAGTTCAGTTCAACCACCAAACATTCATGCTAGCATCTTTGTGTTTATATGAAATTTTAACTTTAAATGACTTGATTCTTGTGATTGGCCCTAGATATTTCTGAGGGGTTTTTGTTTTTTTTGCTTTATAAGTGTTGATAACAAGAATTAAAACTTCTCAATGTTTGACAGTCTGACAAAAATGTTTTTACATCAGGCTACATGGCTACTGTATTAATATATCAGTGAGCTACTCTAAGCTGTAGCTGTTGTTTGCTGCTCAGCTTGATAATTTAAAGCAAACATTATTTTTACATCAACAGAACGTGAAACTTCTCCAGGAGCCGTTAAAATTATTTGAAGGCCCAGAATCAGCCCAGTACTGGTCCACATTCTCAGGTGAGAAAGACTGACCTATATAAATTATATTTTTAACTGTTGTTATAAATATGTGTTTGTATTCCATCAGTGATGCACTGATTGCAGTTTTCTGGCTGGTCGCCGATTAACGATCTTTAAAACGCCTGACCTGCCTTCAGGTTTTTAATGATGCTTTTTTATCTGATTTGTCATTAATTAAAGCCAGAAAACCGCTGAGTTGGTAACAGGGGGGTGAGTTTTGTGTTAACTGCCATCATGCAGACCGGAGCTAGTGGGGCGGTCTGCCTCTCGCTGCAGAGCAGAGGAGGACGCAGGCTGATTTTTAAGTCTTTGCTGTGGAAGATAAAATCAGCTTCACATGTAAATATTGGCCAATCACCGCTCTCCAAAATTCAAGAAATGGGTGCTGATACTTAGGACATAGGGGTATATCCTCACATTCAGACCGGTGTAATCTCCTTTTCAACGCAGCAACAGACTGAGTGACAACAGCTTCACATTCAGACAGTGAATACAGACAGATTCTATGAAGACAAACTTAACAGAGTAAGTTCTTTAATCCTTAAAACCTCAGAAAGTTCAAAAAGATTTGCTAGAGAGTAGATTTTATTCTGAAGATGATCCTTTTGGCTGTTTTCCCTTTTTTCTTGGTTCTGTTTAAACTCCAAGAATGAGTGAAATGAGTAAACAGAACCTTCCCTCAGCGCCAGAGTCCTGAGCTCTGCTGGCTCCCCGGTCCGTTACCGTCCTGACGCGCGCCACCCGGCTGACATTAGCCGTGTTTAGCTTCGCCGTGCTGCCCACTCTTTTAACTTTATATCTGCGCATTGGCTGCGGCACAAAGAGCGCGGCAGCGTGCCGAGAGTTGGCCAAGAAAAGCAAAACGCACAGGAGGGATTTAGTCAAGAGCTCATTTAAATATGAGTGAGCAACAGACTGTGGAATTTGAATAAGATTATAAAAGGAAGACCGAGTGGGATGAATTTCAATTTTCAGAGCATTACATGTTTTGCCTTTCGTGTGTGTGTGTGTGTGTGTGTGTGTGTGTGTGTGTGCGTGTGTGTGTGCGTGTGCGCGTGTGTGTGTCTTCATTTCACCCAGCAGCCTCCCAGAGGTGAGATAATGACTCCCAACAATGAGCAGGAGGGAGGAAGTTGGCAGCCCGTCTACACAGAACGCTTCTTATGGCACGGCTGCTCCTCCCCGCCAATTTAACAGAACACACACACAAACACACACCAAACACAGGTGAACACACACACTTGGATCTGGCTTAGCAGAGTGTTGTATCTAAGTGCATCTAGCCTGCAGCGTCCACTGCAGTGCTGCGCATTGCACCTCATTGATTAAACGTACAGACATCAACATGCATGAAGTGTGCGTGCATTGTGTGTGTGTGTGTGTGTGTGTGTGTGTGTGTGTGTGTGTGTGTGCAGGTGGGCGTGTGGGGGTGTGTGTGTTTAGGTAGCCTTTGGGGATCTGTTTATAAATCTTCAAAGCCGGGATCAGCAGCAGGTTGAGTGAAGACACTGAAGGAGGGAGAGTGAGGCAGATGGAGGAGAAACGGTGATGGGGAGGGATCCAAAAAAAACACAGCATGGCGGGTGGGAGAGCAGCTAGAGAGAGGGTAGTGTGTGTGTGAGTGTGTGTGGAGGGGAGATTCATCCACTAAGGCAGAAGTTTCAGCTCTGCGCTCCACACACAGCCAGGACGGAGGACAGAAAGCACTAACAGGTGAGCCGCCTCTTCCTCTTCCTCGTCCTCTTCATCATTCTGGGTGCAGAAGTTGTTCAGGTTCAGGTGTGAACGTTGATGCGCTGAAGTTCTGGGTCAGATCAGACATGGGAGTGTGCAGGAATGCAGCGTTTCCCCGATTTAAGACGTGAAGGAGGAGATGTTCCAGATTTGTGCTGTTGTGTTCCTGGATGCTTTTCTTTAATCCTTTGTGAGCGCTGACTCAAAAGCACAACGCTGGCCGTGAGGATTGAGCAGTCGTGCTGCGTCGGAGCAGCATGCATTATTTATCTGCACCGATCTCCAGAAGCAGCGATGCCCCTCTGGGGGCAGCGGGGCTTCGTACACACTGCCATGTCCTCAGAGTGTTAATATCTGGGATGATTGTTGAAGTGATGAAGTGTTGTGTGAGTGGAGAGCAGACAGACATCTTTTACATTTCCTCCTCTTGATTGAGGAAAACCTTGCCCAGAGAGTTCTGTGTGTCAGGATCAGACATCCTATAGATTATTAATCATCATATGGATTATTAATCATCATGCATGGGGGAGACATCAGAGAATCCCTGTGAGTGATCCTGAGGTCTCTTATCTCCAGGCGGGAGTTCCTCTCCTTTTGTCTGCAGATCCAGTATCTGAACCCAGATCAGTGTTGGCGCTTCGCTCCGTTCAGGCAGCGCGCTAATCATCCGGCTCACATTACACATTTGTAAGCACATATGCTTGTGTTATTAACAGCATCTGTAGGAGTGTGTGTGGGCGTGCATGTGTGTGTGCGTGCGTGTTTATGCGTGTGTGTGTGTGTGTGTGTGTGTGTGCATCCAGCTGCTTCTGAAGCCCTTCTTCACTGAGGGCTGCTGGCAGCTGCTCATGCCATGAGGGCAAACAAAGACTCCAAGATTTATGAGACACAAAACACACACACACACACACACAGCATAGATGTAATAAACTTATATTCAGTGCCTGAGAGCACAAGATGTGATTCTGAATAATCCAGACGAAAACACCTGCAGCTGATGTGGATTTTTTTCCATATAATATTTCTGAACTCTTCCTGAGTTAATATGTTAGAGTTGTTGTTTCTAAATGAATGTAAACTTGTTTTCTTTGCATTATTTGAGGTCTGAAAGCGCTGCATCTATTTTGTTATTTTGACCATTTCTCATTTTCTGCAAATAAACACAAAATGTTTGCTTGGAATTTCAGAGACGTGTTAGTTCATAAAAGAACAATGTTCATTTTACTCAAAACATACATCTGTAAAATCAGAGATCTGACAAGTTTGCAGTGGCCTGTTAATACTTCCCAGAGCTGTATGTATTTCCTATAGGGTGCCTATGTATAAGGGTTCAAAATGAAAAAATCTTGTTTTCATTAGTCTAAAATAGTTTAAATTTAACTGAATATGTTGAAAGATTGAAGAAGCTGCAGGTGAAACGTTGATCCCTCATGTATGGAGTTTAGGTTAGAAATTAGCAGCAGATGGTTTCAGTTAAATTTACTGTTTAACGCAAATGAACAGCAAATAAAACCACCTGTATAAATACAGATGGTTTGAAAAACTTGACCTTTCAGAAGCAATGATTACAGCTAATCAATCTGGGAAGAGTTGTGAGGACTTTTCTAAACAATTGAACCTTCATCGTTCAAAGAAGTTTTCCAGGTTTGAAACTCAGCACGGCACTGAGGGAGTGATGCTTTGGGCTTTTAGCCACTCCTCTGTCAGTGAGTCGACCTTGAACTACTAAAGTATTCCAGCGTCCATTATGTGATCCCAGATTCTCCCTCCATGGTCTTTAGCTGGGAAATGATCCAAAAAACAGCTGCAACTTTGCAAAAATGGAATAAAACTGAAATAATAAAGGTGATGACTGTCAAGTTCAGCCACCAGCCTTAGAAATTCTTTACTGTGGCTTTAAGGCAACAGAAACAATCATCTGTAAACCTCAAAGAAATAAAACAGCGTTGGAAGAAAAAGTGAGCCAAACTTTTTCCACTCCAGATCAGAACTGATTGTTTCAAAACTGATTGTTTCTTTATAATTAAACAATCCAAACAGAACCGGTGAATGGTGTAAAATACACTCACTTAGGAAACTTTTAATTATGGAACGAACCGCTGCTTCGTGGTCAGCCATGAAACGAGGGCAAGATGAAGAGACGTTGACATACGAGAAAAAAACTGCATAATCCGGCACAGACATAAAAGTAGCAGAAACATCTGATCAAAAGAAAGACGAGGCTTTGTTCTAAAAAAAGAAGTAAAGCTTTAACTTTACTTTTGTGTCCCGCTGCTTGAACAAGAGACCCCAAGAAAACGACTCGTTAACCAGCAACAGATACAGTTTTACTTAAACTGTTGTGAAAAAAACAGCATAAATAGTGAAGATTGTTGGACTTCTGGATTTGTCCAAATCATGTTGATACTTAAAAGCACTAATAGAGACGTTGAAATCATAGAAATGTGTTTTCTATACAAAATGAGAAAGAAATTCGATGTTTTCCTCACTATAAACAGGAACAAGTCTAATGAGAGCTAATTTAATCAACTTCTGCAAATTATCTCCCAATAATACACATTTTGTTAAAATGTTCTTAAATCAAAGTTTCACATTCTGAATGAAGGATTTTGTGTGCAGTGCATTCTGGTCCTCTGCACTGCAGCAGTTCATCTTTTTCAGATTTCTCTTCCTTCAACATGTTTGCAGGAAAACATAGATGAGGCCATATGTGTCACCATATTTGTTTTGCCGCGGGGGGCTTCGCAAGCAAAAGTGTGTTTTGTCCAGCTTTTAGCCATCATAGAGGAGCTTTCATATCTGCTTCATCATCCTCTATTGGACAAAGATCTGGATGCTGCTGTGGCGTAAAATCATAAAAATTCTGCCCTGTTCAGGGATTTTTCACATCTGTTTGCAGTTTTACCACAAAAAAAATATTCTGTGCTGCTCGCAGCAGAAGGAGCAGCTAATTGTGTCATGAAGGGTTTAAACGTAACATTTATCCAACGCCAAGAGGTTCTTCATGAACATCCAATAATCTGAACAGCTGGTGTGATGGAGGGCTTCATCTGCTGCTGCTGCACGACTTTCTGAAGTTCTGGACAATAAGTCGTGTCTAACCAGCAACAGTTACTCTGGCAACATGCTCCAAATAAAGCTGAATGTGGATTTTTGCAAAGATGCTTTTGCTGATGTCAAGCACAGCTCTGCAAACAGCAAACTGAACACTCAAAGCCGTTCGCTCTGAGTTTTCTGAGCCTGAAAGCTCAAAGTGGATCCCACACAGGACAAAAAAAAAAAAAAAAGCAGCTTGAAACCAGAACGAGATTATTGACCAGCCTCAGGAAAGCACATATTTAAACAGGAGGCAGCAGGAGTGTGAGCATGAAGTGCGATGTGAGAAGTGGATGATGGGAACACAAGTTGGATTATTTTAAACTTCACACCTTGAGGTTTGGATCAGTGAGAGTAAACCCTGAGCAGAAAGAGATGACTGTGCTGCAGCAGAGGACGCTTTGAGCTGCACACTGTCACCATCTGATAATCCCTCGGTGCTACACTAATCTGGCTCTTGCAACATCCTGAAGATAACACACACTGTTTCCTGAAACTAAACGTCTGCCTCCAACACTACATGAAAAGAGATCCTGTGATTTTCTTTTAGCTGGGTCATCAACTTGAACCAGAGAGTTCTGCTGCCTTTCTAGCACATTATGCAAATAAGAACAAAAAGAAACAAATCCAGCAACAAACCAGCAGGAAATTCCCCCAGGTCCAGGTACGGATAGCAGCAGAGAAGCTTCAGTGACGTTTTAGGGTTCATTCACACCAGTCCTGTTTAGTTCGCTTTAGTCCAACTTCAGTCCAGTTTGTTTGAGAGGTGTGAATGCGTAATCGAACTTCGGTGCGGTTGTAGTGAAGTCTGGTGCGGTTTGAATGCATATGCAAACACCAAGCGGACTGGTGTTTGCAGAGCAGGAAGTGCTTTTGGATTCTGGGTAAATACAACCAAAACAAACGTGTTAGCTTAGCGATAGCGGTAGAAATGCCTTGTGGTCTATTACCAAAGACAAAAGAGAAATCAGGTAGACACAGTTTGGTTGGCGAATGAAATTGTAACATTGTTACATTTTCAGCTGCTGCATTTTTCTTTCACAAACCAACCAAACCCTTTGAGTAGCCTGTTCCCCTCCATGCCTGTGGAGGCGCTGTAACAAGAACCACTGAAGGAAACAACACAGAAACCTCTGGAGACACTGAGCTCAACTTTCTTCTTCATGAGATATAAACAAAAACGGCGTGGCGTCAGATTTTAGTGGTTACAAGATTTCTCTTTTGTTTTGGTAAAAGATGACAAGTCATTTCTACCGCTAAGCTAATACGTTTGTTTTGTTTGTATTTACCCAGAATGCCCTGCAGGGTAGTTAGACTGCTGCTTTTGATGCATCCGCAAAAGAGTTCACTTGAAGTGAACCGAGACCCAGACGGATCAGAGTTTGATTTCTCATTCACATCTCCCCAAACGGACCGGCCTATCTGGGCAAACGGACTGGAGTTGGATTAAAGCGAACTAAACCCAGCTGGTGTCAGAGCTCTCATTTCATTCATCGATGTTGCAAAGCCAGAAGGAGAAGAAGCAGAAGATACCAGAGAGTCGGTGTCCTGCCAGCAAACACAGCAGGGTTTGATCCATCCGTGACAGACGGGACACGGCGAGGCAGCAGACTGGACTCCCTGACGGCCGCGCTGGCTCATTACGAGTGTGATTACAACCACCGAACACACACCAGTCATGTAAGAGGCAGTGCAGGATAGAAATGTAAACGCATGGCTGAAGAATAGAAGAAAGAGACACAAATACGCCTTTAATTCACTCCTGATTCAAACGTGATTATTATCTGGCTTTTTAAAAATTCAAATAAATAACTCAAACGGAAAAACACATGTTGATGTGAGACCATTCGGCCCAGTTCAGAGAATCCAGTAACCCAGTGGTTTTTGAGATGAATCCACCTGAAAATGCTGGATTTTAAAGTCAGTGCTCTGTAAATTTTGATCTGCAGAATATATCAGGTTTATATTTCATACAGTATGTTGGATGGTCAGAGTGAGACAAGTGCACTGAAGCAGCGTCTCTCTCCAGAGACTGAAAGCAAACTGAAGGACAGAAAGAAACGAGTGAAAGTCTGAGAGAAACGCCAGCAGCTCTGCAAGGATCTTTGCTTTGAATTTCATGCTAGCACTGAGAATACCAACAATCCTCTCACACAGATGATGTAGCCATGGCTTTAGGGTACATTCACACCAGCTCTGTTCAGTTTGCTGTAATCAAACTCTGGTTCGTTTGTCTAGAAAGTGCGGTTCGTTTGGGGAGGTGTGATCAAACTCTGGCCCATCTACAGACCCCGGTTTCTGTTCAGTTGAAGTGAAATCTGGTGCTGTTTCAATGCATGTGTGAACCCTAAGGGGGCTGGAGACCCCTCCAAAAGCAGGACGTGGACTACAGCGCAGGGCATTCTGGGTAAATACAACCAAAACAAACATGCTAGTCTAGCATTGGAAAAATAACTTGTGATATTTTACCAAAGACAAAGAAGAAATCCTACAACCACTAAAGTCTGACGCCGTTTCATTGTTGTTGACATTATGTGAAGAAGAAAGTTGCGCTCGGTGTTTTCTTCAGAGGTTTTTGTGTTGCTCTCTACTGTGGGTTTTTTTTTTTGGGTGCAGCGCCCCCACAGGTGAGGAGGGGAACAGGTTTTTCAAAAGGTTCAGATCGTTTGACTCTGTGCAGAGAAGAAGAGAACCACAGCAGCTGAAAATGTAACAAATGTTGCAGTTTTGGTTCCCAACTGAAGCGAGTCAATTTCATCATAAGGTGTGAAAACAACCTTAGAAAACCTGATTCTGCTCCACGTTGACTTTGATGAAAACAACAGTTAGAAAGCGGATTTGCATTCAGAAGTGGCTCTCTATTGTTTGCTCTGGCTGTAAGTCCTGGCTTACACTTTAGCATCTTGTTTTTCATGTTTCTTTTTGTCTGCATTCGCATTGCTGCCATGCATGCAGTCCCCAGGCAGGTCCTGGTGTCTGCCGCTGTCAGATGGTGACAGGCTGAGGATGGAGGGCGAGAAGCGGCCGAGGGAGGGATTAATGAGCGGGAAAGCAGCAGCGGGGGTCTGTCACTGCACCTTCAGATAACCGCTCCCTCAGCTGCCTTTCTCTCCTGTCCCGAGTGGACAGGCTGCAGCTTGTTGCTGCGCATCTGGGGGGGAAATGCTCAGTACCCTCTGCAGATCTGCTCCGTTTGTTTCCTCTTTGTACGTTTGGAGAGGAAGGAGGAGAAGCAACAATACATGGTATCAGACCTCAAAGTGGTTTTAAAAAACCAGCTAAATTCAGAGGAAGAAAACAGGAACAGGAAGTGTTTATGAAACTCCTGTCCTCAGGTTTGACACCCAAAATGTTTTCCCTTTGTTGTCCGTTTGAGAAAAAACAAAAGCTGCAGGAAGACAGTAGAAAACCTGTAGGGACAGGTACTCTGCAAAAACACAAAATCCTGAAAAGGTATTTTTGTCCATCCATCCATCCATCCATTTTCTAATCAGCCTTTGTCCCTAATGGGGTCGGGAGGGTTGCTGGTGCCAATCCCCAGCCAACGTTCCGGGCGAGAGGCGGGGTCACCCTGGACAGGTCGCCAGTCTGTTTTGTCCTTCTAGAGCAAATTTCCTATCAAGACATTTTGTTATAAGTCAAAATGTGTTATTTCACTTAGAACCAGTACTTTTTCACCAATATTAAGAAATTATTTAATTATAACGGAAACCCAAGTTACTTTTAAGTTAGTTTTGTCAACTATACTAAGACATTTACACTTGAAACTAGTCAGTACTAATACTTGGTAAATATTTTGAGTTTTGCGGTGTATGAGAACCCTAAGTAAAAATACCAGTTTCTACGTATTTACTCAAACATTTTCAACTAGAGATGTACATTTGAGTGAAAGGATAAAAATTAATTTCAACTTGTCTGCGTTTCGAGTCTAGAGGCAGTATTACGTATCAACTAACCTAGTGCCATTTAATATCACAATCAATTAATTATGTAAACTTCAGTTGTTATAAACAATGCTGTAAATGTCAGACTTTGCAGTTTGTCGCTGTGAAATTGGGTCTCTGTCTCTTTAAGAAGCTCCTGCTCTTTTTGACACTGGCTTCAGCATATAATCACAGCAATGCTTCTCAATCTGCCACTGTAGGACTGTTACGTGGTTTCTATAATCAACTCATTAGACTCACAGTTCCACCAGATGTTTTCTAATTGCTGCTGCCACTAGTCTAGAGGAGCCGAAGGGGAGGAGCTTTGTGGACATAGGCAGAGCTTTGTGAGAGCAAGCGTTTAGACACCCAGAACGGTTGCCATGTGGGATTCAAGGATTATGCAAGAAAAATATCAAAACAATCAGAGGTATGATTTTGATGAAGGGATGAAATTATAACATGATATTTTTACATAAAGCCCCATTTAATATCTCTTAAAGCCTCCATGTTTGCTTATTCTTCAGGAAATTTGGATTTCTGAAATTCCAAATTATTTCTGCTCTGCTCATGAAAATGGGAGTTATTCTTTGCAACAGAAATCTTTACTCCATAAACAGTGTAATTATTCGACCTGCGGTTCACAGGCTTCTCATCCTTATATTACCGTTAAGGTTTCTCGTCCTGATAATGTAGCTTCACACTCGGCTGCACGCTTTGATGACCAGCCTCTGTCCAAGTGAATGTTCTCATTTTGACTTTCAGTCCAGAGCAGAGGGCCTTCACATGCGCCCTCCCTCAGATGCACCCGGATTTTTATCTCCCAGCAGGCTGCTGTCCGACGGCGGCGGCTTCAGAACATCAGTCACACTCCGCAGCGTTCAAACACACACCCGCAGCCTCCATCGTTATGGAAACAATAAACTACAGGGATCTTTCTATCGGGAAATGTGAGCTGAAGCATGTCGGAGAAAACCAAACTGAATAAAGTAAAACAAATACATTTTCACTTGAAATCAGCCATATTGATGATTGAACATATTGATTTCTTTGCATTCTTTTTTCAAAAATGTTTCATTGGTCAAATATGAAAGGTCACTGAAGTCCACTGGGAGGCGATGCACTTAATATGTGCATCACACAGAGGACTGAACTTGACGAAATGCAGCTACGCACTGCAAAAACACAAAGTATTTTCAGGCTGTTCACAGTAAAATTGTCTTGGTGGACTTAAAATAAAAGAAATAACTTACAGGTATCTTTTTTAGCAAGAGCACAATTTTCACACTCATCTTTGAAAAAAGGATTCTCCATATGAATGTGACAAATAGGATTGTTACAACAACAAAGAAAAGAATAACTGAATAATTAACCCATTTGTTATCGCTATAAACAAAAATGTCATTTTGAGATTATTTTAAAGTAAAATAATGGCGATGACATAATAACAATGCAAGAACACATTCTCAAAGAAAGAGAGAAAAACAATAAATTATGCACATGGAAATTATAGAACTCGTTTTAATTTATAATGCGAGTAACATTCCCAGCAATCACTCATGAAAAATAAAAGCCTTAAAATTTCTGCTAAAGTTTTCTGTTTCGGCAGGTAAAATCCCAAAACATGCTGTTTCATTTCACGTCAGTCAAAGAGCAACAGACCCTCCTGAGGCTCAACGCAACCTCCAATTATCTACTGAGAGCATGAATTATTGACATCTTTGTTTGCAGCAGACACTTTGGGAAATAATGTTCGGTTTGATTTCTCTTTGGGTTTTTCTCGTCTCCGGTTTGTGTACAACCTGTCTGCCTCCTCGTGATCCCGTCTGAACGAGCAGCTCAGAGCGATGGCACGTATCAGTCTGTCACCCGACCCAACCTGAAGCCACCAAACAGAGGCCTGGGTCTGATTAACTAAAGAATGTCCTTTGTGAGCTCTTCTTTTCTTTGGCCTCGTTTGAAAATGTCAGGCACACAAAAGACAGCACACAAAACAAAACATCCTCAGCAGAACTTTTAATTTTCACTAAATTTGGAAAGTAAGAAAATAAATACGTTGTTATTCAGAGCAAGAAAAGCAGCTGCTTAGAGCCTCCTCACCACTAGGGGGCCCTCAAGAGCAAAAGCTAGCATGATAAATTAAAAATAAAATATATAAATTACATATGGAAAAGCCAACGTTTTGTAGCTGGTGCTCAAATAATACATTAATATTGGCTGCTGCCACCTTCGGAGAAATGGAAGATATCAAATTTCTAAAATTGTTTTCTGCAAATTTTATTTTTATCAGCTGATGTTAATTTTCAAATTATCAAAATAATGTGGCACAGTTAAATACCACTCTCAAAATATTTTTTTTGTTTGCTATTCCTGTAAGTTTAAATTGAATAGCCAGAATAACATGATGTAAGTTAAATACAGATGCTGTGTGTTACACACTTACAGTAGCTCAGGAATCTGGTGTTGATGATATATTAGTAATGTTGGGGCCCTGAAATGAAAATATGCTTTGGGCCCCAAAAAGAGTTGGACCGGCCCTGTAATGTTGGCTTGAATTGTTCAGCTTCCAATAACTTGCAAAAGTGTTTATTACATTAGAATAAATCTTCAGCATCATTCTATTTGGTATCATGAACCATTTTCTCTAGTTACGGTTGCTATCACAACAGTTTCCAGTTACTCTATAAAAACATCAAGGTCAGATGAGAAACATCTGAAATACATCCTGGAATAAACAAGCAGATAAAACAGAGTCTGAGGCAGAGAGGAGAGGAGAGGAGAGGAGAGGAGAGGAGAGGAGAGGAGAGGAGAGGAGAGGAGGAGAGGAGAGGAGAGGAGAGGAGAGGAGAGGAGAGGAGAGGAGAGGAGGAGGAGAGGGAGAGGAGAGGAGAGGAGAGGAGGAGAGGAGGAGAGGAGGAGGAGAGAGAGAGGAGAGAGGAGAGGAGAGGAGAGGAGGAGAGGGAGGAGAGGAGAGGAGAGGAGGGAGAGGAGAGGAGAGAGGAGAGGAGAGGAGAGGAGAGGAGAGGAGAGGAGAGGGAGTGGAGAGGAGAGGAGAGGAGAGGAGAGGAGAGGAGTGGAGAGGAGGAGAGGAGAGGAGAGGAGAGGAGAGGAGAGGAGAGGAGAGGAGAGGAGAGGAGAGGAGAGGAGAGGAGAGGAGAGGAGAGGAGAGGAGAGGAGAGGAGAGAGGAAGGCTGCAGAGTGCCGACTTCTCTTGTCTGTTTCTACAAATTCCTGCTACCTGAGCAGATTTCACTTTACTGCACAAAAAGTCGACAAAGAAACGAGTTCCTCAGCTTCCAGGCAGCTGCCTGATGTTAGACTGCAACTCAGAAAGGATGAACTGCAAGAGCTTACAGAAATATAAAGCTCACTGATTTTCTAAACTGGGGAAATAAATGAAAATGTGCAGAGCATGGAGAAGCATTGATTTCAGGTCCAGGTGCATCTGGTGGCTAATATCCTGATGCATACTGTAAAAAATGATTTTTCCTAAATGTGGAACAGAATGTGCAAACTGTTGCCCCGTCTCCAGTTGATTTGCAGCTTTACTTAAAAAACATCCCACTCTGAGTTTTATGAAAGCATATTTGTAACGAGTTGCAGATAGAATCACAGACCTCAGACTATTTCACTGGAAGTTTTACAATTTTCCAACACAAAGTGACAGGAATTAATTATTTCTACAGACTTTCCACTTGGACAAATAAACATTTTTGCTTATTTGTCGGATTGCATGGGACGTATCAGCAACTAACAATTTTTAGCACAAATTCTGGACTTCGACTAGGCCATTCTAAAACATAAAAGTTCTGTATTGCAGATTTTTAGGTGTCTGAACTTTGTAACACTTCATCTGTAGGTCAGACTGTAAGTTTTAAATAAAGAGTTGGTAGCAAAGAAACTACTAGTGAAGTAAATAATCCAAAGCTGGATTTATCCATTTATTGATTATTTTAACCACTAAATATTGCATTGCAAAAATAAAGTCTTACCAAGTGTTTTGTTCTAGTTTCTAGTGCAAAAATCTTAGTGCAACTGAAGCAAGACAAAACTAATTTACAAATAACTTTCCAAGAAATAGGAGGTTGCATAAAGTAACTAAAGCCAATTAATTTAATAAGGATTTTAGGAAAAGTAGATATACTGGCAGATTATTTCACTCATAACAAGAAATAATCTGCCAGGAAGACTAGCACTTTTCTATCAATATTAAGGAATTATTCACTTAAAATAATCTCCTCTATCTTGATGAAATGTCACTTGTAAGTTAGTTTAGTCTTATTTCAAGTGAACTAATATATTTGCACTAGAAACTAAACCAAAATGCTTGGTAAGGTTTTGTGTTTTTGCAGTGTGGAGAAGCTCCAGCAGTTAATATTTCTGTTTACTGAAATGACTCAAAGACGACCCACAGCACTTCACACAGAGTCTGATAAGCAGTGATTATTTTTCATCTTGATCAAACCCGTCTCCCCTCAGATGAGCTCAGCCCGTTGTTGCCTTTGTGCCTGCGTGCTTTTCATGGCTGCATGCTGCCGTTCCACTGAAAGTCGTTTTTCAAAGGCGCTCTTTACTCCGACGGCAGAGGGAGACGAGGAATCGGCAGACCCCATCCTGCCTCCGCCTTACTGCTGAGAGGATGGAAGAACAGAACCGGTCAGCCAGAACCGGAGCTGCACAGCAGAAGACTGAACTCACAGCAACGCCTTGATCAACTGTGAAGGAGCAGAAATGGATACAAAGACGATTTTTGGCTTTTACTAAATCCAAATCTGATGTTAGCAGGTCATAGGGCGGTAATCTTAAAACAGTTTTGTGTATTTTTTAAAAACATTAAATCTTAATGTTTTTAAAACATCAGTAGGTTCTACAGGCTCTGTTATCCAGAGGCAGGTTGCAAATAGTTACATTTATTTGAACAATTTCTTAGAAAAAAATATTTTAGGAGTAGTTTTACTCTAATGTACTTTTTACTTTTACTTGAGTAATATTGTTCTTAATTATTTATACTCTTTAATAAAATTTCTGGATACTTTATCCAATACAAAAAAGAACAAACATTTTAACCAAATATCCATGAGACACTGACTGACTTCTTGTTTTTATACCAGATTTGTTTTTCTGATGTCATTTTCTTGCTGGGGATTAATAAGATTCAGTAAACACTGCAAATGGTTACTGGAAACACGTTACGGTATAAAACAAAATTAAAATCATGGAAAAAATTCATTCTGAGATCAAAGTTGGAATTCTGAGAAAAAAGAAATTTAAGATTAAAGTAAAAATTCTAATATCAAAGTGGCTCTTTTTTAACATGTACACATTTTCTACTGTATTAATTTAATATAACGTTTAATATTTAGGAAAAATATATCGATGTGAAGAAGTGTTTCTTCTTCTTGAGTGTTATTTTTTATATTTTTGTTATATTTTGTCAGTTTGGTGAAATCATTAAATATTAAATCAGATTATTTATGATTCGCTACTCAGAACCTCAGTGACATTTTCACCACAAACATTTTGTAAACCCATTTTTTTTGTTTTTTTACTTTTATCTGAACAAACGTAGATTGCAGTAGAGTTATATTTTTGGCTTCTCTTCCATCTCTGCTGTTGTAAAAGTAAAAGTTGATTAAAGAACATTCTGAGAGAGCAAAGGTAGCATCTGCTAATGATTTCATCATCCAAACAGCTGGAATATCATAGTTCATATAAATGGAGGAGCATGGAAAACAATACCTCCTGTCTGGGTGTGTGTGTGTGCGTGTGTGTGTGTGTGTGTGTGTGATGAGTGTCTCTTTGTTATGCCGTGCAGCCTGGCGTCCTCGCCTATACAATGCAACAATAGATCTGTGTGAAGCTTTGATCTAATGAGAGAGAAAGGGGCGACAGAGCGGAGTGGGAGATTGTTCAGCGAGAGAAGAAGAGATAAAACTGCACAAAGAGGCTGAAGCGGCTCATCCAAGGATCCAAGGATTTGATTTCAGCTCACTGTAGAAAGTGATTTAAAAGTTTTTTTTCTTTAGTTTTCTGAATAAAAAACTTTGCCATAACTTCTTATTATTAGATGAATTGTGAAAGCTGATCTCAAGAAGTCCTAGAGTTAAAAACAAATTATTTTTTAATAAGTTGTAGTCGTTTCCACTCATTTTTTCGAGGAATACGTAAAAGGGAGAGAAGCAGAAATTCAAGAAAAGGCAGCTAAAAGGTGTGAGAGATTAAGGAGCTTCTATTGAAGCTTATGTTCTATATAAAACAGAAAATCTTACCAAGTATTTTTGTCCAGTTTCTAGTGCAAATAATGTGTTTGCAATAAGAAAAACAAATTTACAAATAAATTTTCAGCAAAATATAGGAGCTTCGTTTCAGTAAAAAATTCCATAATAAGAAAAAAGTTTTAATTTCACTGGCAGATTATTTCACTTATAACAAAAACATTTTCCTCATGTTACAAGTAAAATATGTAAATATGTAACATGTGGAAAATGTTTTTGTTATATGTGACATAATCTGCTAGTAGAACTAGTACATTTTCATTACTATTCAGGAACTATTGACTTAAAATAAGCTTTTATAACTTGCTGAAAGGTTAGTTATTTGTTCATGTTGTCTCATTTCAGGAGCACTAAGGTATTTGCATTAAAAAGGAGATATAAATATCATTCCAAAATACTCTGAATGATTTTGTGTTTTTGCATTTTAAGCTTTTCTTTCAAGCAAACACCATTTTTAAGTTGGTTAGTTTGAAGTTGCAGGCGTCACACATGACGCTGATTTTAGATTAACTCTTATTTATGTGTAAGTTGTAAAATAATAATGTTTCCACCTCATCTTACCACTGATGATGCGAGCAGCGGCCATATTGAAAGGTAACTCGGGTTCAGAGTTGCTTCCAGTTTCCCAGGGGGAAATCTAACGTTTGCAGACGTTACAGTGGATTTTTTTTAGATTTCCCAGTAAAACTGGAATGCAGCATCATCTGGTTCACACACTGAAAAAAAAAAAAAAAACATTTAGAAAAAGTGGTAATTAATTTAAGCCATTTATTATCCTTAAGTGTTTCAATTAATGTTTCTGCTTTATAGCAGCTTTCTTAATAAAATGAAACCTCCTCAAACATAGTTTCCTCCCCCTCACACACACTCACACACACAAGGTCAGTTATTTTGCAACAAATTTCACTGAACGACTTAAAATTTCCAATCATAGCTGTGGGATAAATTCGGCAGCAGTTAAATCAACTCCTTTGACATTTAAATGAGGAAACTTCAGCGTGTTCGCTGCCGCCGCCGGAAACTCGACATCATGTTCCAAGAGAAGAAATAAAGTTAGTAGAAATCCTCACAGAGCAGGTGAGAGCTGCAGGGTGGCTGTTGAGCTTCAGTCTGAGAGCTATTGTGTTTGTTATCACCTGCAGCAGATGGCCCAGCATGCAGCACACACACACACACACACACACACACACACACACACACACACACACACACACACCAACGCACAGGTACAAACTACATGCATATTCCTACATGAAAAACTCCCAGCAGAGCAAACACAGATCTTTTCATTAGCAGGATTTGTTTATTTAAAATAAAAGGAGGTGTGTGTGTGTGTGTGTGTGTGCGTGTGTGTGTGTGTGTGTGTGTGTGTGTGTGTGGGTGGGTGTGTGTGAGAAGGCAAATTAAAAAGAGAGAATGTCTCAGATGTTTTGGACCTCAGTTTGTATTCAACGATGCATTTATTGACGGTTTTAACACATTTTAAAACTGAAATAAAAAAATTATAAACAGCTGATTACATTTTTACTCCAGTGTGTGAGGAGGAGGCCGATGTCTTGATCCAGATGTTCTTGGATGTCTTGATCCAGATGTTCTTGGGCGAGAGATGGGAAATGTTAATGATTGGTTGTAAAACGGTTTCATTGCTTTATTACTATAAAACGCAACACACTGCAAAAACACAAAATCTTACCAAGTATTTTTGGTCTAGTTTCTAGTGGAAATATTTTAGTACACTTAAAAAAAAGACTAAACTAACTAACTAAGTGCAAGTTACAGTGCCAGATTATTTCACTTGTAAAATGAAAGAAATGTCATGTTACAACGTAAGTGAAATAATCTACCAGGGACCAGCACGTTTTTATCAATGCTAAAGGAAATATTTAGGTAAAAATAAAAAAAAATAGTTCATACTTTGTAAAATTTGTGGGGTTTTTTGCAGTGCATATCAATCTGAATTAGCAAAATTTAAGTGCTTTTTGTTTGATTCATATTTAAATTGCATCATTTCTCTTTAATTTGCCTCATTGCAACTTCGTTTGGTTTTGAGTGTCAAGGTCAGATTTTGTTTTTTTAACTTCAGGTCCACTTCCTGGATTTTAAACCTTAGTCTCAGACTTAAACAAGGCAAGATGGTCCAAAGATATTTGGACTAGAATCTGATTTTGTGTTTTTGCTGTGTTTGTGTTTTGTTCTTATGTTTACTGAAAACAGTTTAGTCAGAAAGTTAAACGTGTGCATTCCAGTCACGTTTAACTAGAATGCTGCCGTGTTTTTATTTCCGACCTGTTTTCCTTGGAGAGCTGCAGGCTGGTGCAGTGATGCAGACTTGTTTCCTCACAACGGAAGATGAAAAACCCAGTAATCTTCATGTTGTGTATTTTACACCAACAATCAAATCAATCTAAAACTCGACATTCTGACGTGAATGAACATGTAGTTTAGAAAGCACATTTTTCTCAACCTAGAAAGTGACATAATGTTACTTCAGGGTAAACAAGTTATTAATGTAAACTCACAGTTGTACAAAAATAGCCACGTTCACACACCCATTTCCTCACACACACACACCAAAAGCAGCCTACGCAGTGAGAAAACAAAAGAAAAACACACATCTCCACCCACACAGTAAAGTTATATAGGCCACACAGACATCGTACACATCATGGTTTGTATTAAATCCCTTCCCACAGGAAATTCTGCATTTCATGTGGCTTCTCATCAACACTCCTCCGTTTCTGTGTCTTTTGTTTCCCCTCCTCCTGCTGTCCTCCTTTTCAGGTCGTCTCCATCATTCGTTATTGATCTGTCCACAGGGAGGACATATCCACCCTTTATTTATAGATACAGGACAGACCTCAGGGAGCGAAACAAGAATCTTGACTGTGTTGTTTATTTGGGAAGTTTTCGTACAGTGTGGTTATGTTCACAGCTGCTGTTGTGATTAAGGTGAATATGAGATGCGCTGATGGCCATTGTTCCCTGTGGTGAATGGATCCACTTATCATTGGAAAATAAAGCTGAGCTCATTTGATTTAATGATCATTTCATTTTCATTTAAAATCCAGACAAACTGTTTTCTACTTAGTGCTAAAACATATTTGCTCCTAGATTTTCTTTTGCATCTTGTTTCCTGTATTGAACAGAGTGTGGAGAGACGAAATGAAGACAAGCAGCTAATAAAGGTCTGACACTGGGAATCCAACCCAGTAATCACAGAAACTGCCCAGTTTTCAGTTATTTGACTGGTTGTGTCACTATTCAGCTGGGCAGGGGAGTTTTAAAATCCACTGCAGTATATTTTTTCAGGGTTCCTCTGTTCTCCTCTGTCCTCCCCTGGGTGCTCATTATGGAAGAGGTTGGTTTGATCTATTCTTTCATTTCAGTTTGAACCTGAAGCAACTCGCTCTCTGCGGAGCTCTGTCGACACGGCCAGTTAAAGCTGCTGCCATTACACAGACAAACAAACACTATTTCTTAGTGCGAGCTGCCATTATGCTAAGGAGCTGCGTCTGCAACTCGCACCTTTTCTATCAGGCAGAATCTGCAACGAGCTCGATCTGCAGCGCTGCATGGATTTCTCCCTCTGCTGATCTGGGACAGCTAATCAGACAAAAACAATCAGTTGAAACTCAGTGCCCTGGGTATAATTAACAACTATAATTAGCTTCTATTTAAAGAGGTTTATTTTGCTTAAACATACAAGAGAAGCATTTAGTTTCAAGCACAAATAACCGAAGGCTTTGGCAATGAAAAATATACTTTCAGTTCAGATTAGAGATATTAGAGGGAAATCAGAACACATTATTTAACAGTTTACAGCACAAGCTGATGTGAGAGAATGTTAGACATCCAGAATGTTAAGCAGAAAGTAATTTATAATAAATCATGACCACTAAAGCTTCTCACTTCATGGTTTTGTGACACGTTTCCCAGCTCAGTCAAAGAAGCCGCAGACAATAGATAAATCATGCTAATGACTTCACTGCTCTGTAACTGCGACATGCATGTTTATGTAAATATTCAAATGAAACATAAATCACACAGTTGGCTTTTCTTTAGTCCCACTGAATCTGTAGAAGAAGCAATTTTTAGGAATCAAAACGGAATAAAAGGAAGTTTCTTAATCATCATCCAGTGATTTTCTGACTAAAAGCTTTTCATGACATGGCAAAACTAATTTCATCCAATGACGTTACTGCATAGAAAGGAAATAAGGGACAAATTCAAAACAGCTTTTTTATCTCTAATATGTGTTCAAATGAGAGATTCAGCAAAAATCTTTTATTTAACTGAACTACTTTGATATTCTTGTGAGTAAAGTTGTCTAAAAGTCTTCATGGGCCACAAAACTGCCAGCTTCACCAGTGAACAACAATCTGCAATATTTAGTAAAATAAATGGTCATTGTTGATGACATGGGATCTCTGAACTGTTCTGGATCTATCCAAAAAAACGTTTGCAGATTTGCATTCTAGAAAGAAACATAAATAGTTTAAACATTTTTATTGTGTTGGTGTTCAATGTCAGGATTTGTGTCACTCTTTTTTTGAAATTATTTAGTCAAATGTAATAAAGATAGAGGTGGAAACCAGTCGCTGTATTTTTGTTGTACAGAATAAAAAAACACATACATGTTTACTCAATAATCTGAATCTGTATTGACTGAACAAAACTGTGAAAGGACACCCTGATCTATTGAATTCAGATGATTTGTATTTTTAACAAAAGCAGCACCACCAATGTTTTACAAATGGTTTTGACATAGATTCATAGATTATTTATTAATAATATTAATACATGTTGAAAGGAGGAGTTCTTTCTTCTCAGGACACAGTTGACATTTATCCCAATTTTTGTATCACAAACAGTGCTGGCCTTTTAGAAAATGAAGCATTTTGCTTTAATTTATTTAAATTTACATAAATAAAGTGGATTTTCCATTAACTGCACTGTGGTGCAGTAAAAACATAATCATCATCCATCTAACATGATTATTGAATCCTGTTGTCTTGGTCAACAAGTTATTTATGTGCATCTTTAAGACAAATGGTTGCAAAGGTTCAGATTACGGCGCATTTATAACTCAAAATGAGTCTTAAACTCATATTTAGCGCAGTCAGCAAACTTTCACATCAAAGCACAACTTAGACGCATTTCTCATCCATGAGACACACAGCTGGATGACTCTTTGACATGTTATTTTCTTTTAATTTGCTTAATGAGCAGTTCGCTCTCATGCCTCATTCAGGGTTTTGTATGACACAGAATGTTAATTAAGACTGATAAACCGCCCTGAAAGCTGCAGCATCGGCTGAACTCTGCTGGAGCGTCACAAAGTACACGATGAGCTAAATCCTTGTTTCTTTGTTTGGGTGGGGGGCTGACACCTCCACCCATCTGCTCTGTGTTGCTTCACCGCAGCAGCACAACGAGACAGAGAGAGAGAGACGGATAATTACATCCTCAACTGAGAGCCGTGTGGTTAAAAGAGTTAATACGGCTCGGTGAATTTTAATGAGCGTGTTCGTACTTCCTGTTCTGTCATTTATATTAAAATCCACTAAAGTACATTTGTCATTGTAGGCTGCTTATGTGATTGCTATGCTTGTGAAATTAGAGCCAATGCTGCTGCTTCCTGTTCCTGCTGCTTTTATCAGTAAAATAAGTAATATTTTCAGCTTCTGAAGGCGTATAAAGAATAAAGGAATACATTCCCAGCAAAAAATTACAGAAACTTCCTGGAAAAAACAAGTCAATTTCTGAATTCAAAATGTCTAAAATTTTCAACAACAAAAAAATAAATCATGGCAATTTCTGAGTTTTAAACTACAGAAGTTTTCTGGGGAAAAAAATCCATAATTTTTAGTTTAATATCAGAAATTTTTGAGAAAAAAACCTTAGACATTTCTAAGTTTAATATGTCAAAGATTTGCTAGAAAAAACTCTTAGATTTTGAGATTAATCTCAGAAACATTCGTGGAAAAACATGGAAACGAGTGAGTTTTAAAAGTCGAACATTTTCTAGAAAGATCTCGGAAATATTGAGATTAATCTCAGAAATAAAATAAAAAAGCTGGATTACAGAAGTCAAAAACACCAAATCTAACGTGTGTCTCCTCTTCTAAATAACTGTCTCTGTTTATCTTTTCTTCAGGTAAAATGTTGCTGCATTCGAGCGTTCTGATTGGCCTGCTGTGCCTGGGCCAGGCCGGCGGCGCCTGGGGTTTGGCCCGCCTGCTGGACAACGCAGAGCTGCGCTCGGCCTTCTCCGTGTCGCGCACTAACAGCATGGAAGGTGGACCGAAAATGACCGTGACCTTTGACATGGTTTACGTCAACATTGGCGGAGACTTTGATGCCAAGGCGGGATTGTTTCGCTGCCGCATCCCCGGGGCGTACTACTTCTCCTTTACGGTGGGGAAGTTCCCCCACAAAGACCTGTCTGTGATGCTGATGAAGAACAGGAACGAGGTGCAGGCCATCGTCTACGAGGAGAACGCCGGAGAGGAGAGGAAGGTAGGCTGGAAAAAACTGCTCACTTTCAGGTTACAGGTGTAAACAGAAACTGTATTTAAGCCCCAAAAACTTCTCACATTTTCAATTTAAATCTAGAAATCCAAGCTGAGCTCCAGCATGTTTGGTCAGCTGGTTTTACAAATGTACAAAATCACTTTTTGCATTTTTGTTGGTTGAGCAGGAGGCTCTACTAATGCTTTTCAAAGATCTTTGCCATTTCCATGTGTGAGTGTAAACGATGAGTTGGGGGGCGTGGCCAGCAGCAGGTGATTTTGATTTTAAAGTGACAAGACGCTTTAAAACAACTCATTCTGAAGAGAGACATTTGTAGGCAGAACTGAGCCGACTAAAATCTCATTGACTGAGGCTGATTTTGTACAGAACAAAAAAAATGTAATGAATATGTTTTGTATAGGCCATAAACTCACCTGACATGTTTAAAGAAGCATAATAGGTCACATAAGGAGCAGTATCATGTAAAATTGACTTTTTTGAGCTTTACATCATGTTAGAATGTCATTCCCTCATAAAAAACATAAAGTGTGGCCTTGAGAGTGATTGAGAAATCCTTTCATCTCCATGGCAACCATTCAGCCGGGCAAAATGCCTGGGTGGGCCTAGCCCCGCCTTCGAGGTGCAGCTCCTCCCCCACTCAACTCCTTCAGACTAGTCAGCAGCAATTAGCAAACACCTGGAGGAGCTGTAAATCAGCTGAGCACATTATAGGAGCTACTTCTCAGTAAAACTCTGGCAAAAACATTAAAGGGTTAACAGAGGAGCCATGCTGTGATGACTTCCTGAAGGCGGAGAGTCAGAAAGAGCAGGAGCTTCTTATAGAGACAGAGGCCCAATTTCAAGGTGTCAAATTTCTTTTAAGTTATATTTGACATATAGAGCCTTTTAATAACAACTGAAGGTAACACAGTTACTCGATTGTGCTACAAAGTGACACTATGTGGCTGGAAAAGGCATCCTGCCCCTTTATGGTTTCTGACCGTCTTCCATCATGTCAGCTCGGTCAACGCCTTCTGAGTTTGTGTTTAGGGGGAACTGATGAGTCATAGAAGCTTATCCCTCTGTGATTGGATCATGTTTCTGGATTTGCCTCCCCAGCTGCGATAACACCATCTGCTGAAATCCTCAGGTGCAGAGCCAGAGCGTCATGCTGCAGCTGGAGTTCGGGGACACCGTCTGGCTCCGTCTCCATGGCGACCCCCGCTACGCGCTCTACAGCAACACCGGGCACTACACCACCTTTAACGGCTACCTGATCTACCCCGACACCTACAGCTACCAGACCCACCACCACCAGCACCAGCCCACCTACAACCCTCAGCAGGACACAGAGGACGCCAAGTCCAGGCCAGGAGACGCCGAGAAGGAGGAGGAGGACGACGGCCAGGAGTATGATGACGAGGAGGACGACGGGAGATCAGCCTTCTCCGTGGGCCGCACCCAAAGCATCCTGGGAATCGACCAGGTGGGGGTACCGCAGCACCGGCCGATCAGCTTCGACACGGCTTTCGTTAACATCGGCGAGGACTTCAACGTGACGGAGGGCGTGTTCACCTGCCGCGTGCCGGGGGCGTATTACTTCTCCTTCAACGTGGGCAAGCTGCCCATGAAGACGCTGTCTGTGAAGCTGATGAAGAACCGCCTGGAGGTCCAGGCGATGATCTACGACGACAGCCAGGGTGAGAAGGCCCTGCAGAGCCAGAGCCTGATGCTGGCGCTGAAACCAGGCGACGTCGTCTGGCTCTACTCCCACCAGAGAGACGGATTCGGAGCCTACAGCAACCACGCCAAGTACATCACCTTTACCGGTTTCCTGGTTTACCCCGACATCAGCCCCAGCGCCCCCACCACTGCCACCACCAGCCAATCAGCAGCCGCCAAGAGCCCCTAACTACAGCTGGGGGGCAAATGACTGAGCATCCTGGGTGGGATTCAGGTTCACACCGCGAAAACACAACATCTTACCAAGAGGGTTTGGTCTGGTTTCTTATTACACTTGAAATAAGACAGAACTAACTTATAGATTTTCAGCAAAATTGGTAGCTTGTTTTCCGCAATATGTGAAATAATTCCCACATGTGGAATCCCAAAAATTAAAATGGAGCCATTTTATGTTCTTCTTTGCACTACATTCATCAAACTTTGGATGCACAATTTTAAATAGACACCATGTTGAGGCCATGGAAGGTGTGAAATAACTTTGGTGTTCTGTTGTCTGTAGTCTACATTTCTAACTGTTTATATGAAAATTGTCTCTTTAGGCAGCTGATAGTATGTAATATAGACACTTGAGTTCATGATAAATGTCCTCTAGGGGACAGCAAAAGAATATTCTGTTCTAACATTGATGAAAATGTTCTGGTCCTAATGGCAGATTATTTCATTTCAAACAAGACATGACATCCATCAGTTGTAATTTTTTTTTTTAGCAATATTCATGAATTATTGACCTAGAACAAGCTCCTACATCTTGTTGAAAAATTGCCTGCAAATTATTTTTTGCCTTAATTCAACTGTACTAAGAAACTGGGCAAAGCTACTTGGTAAGATTTTGTGTTTTTGCAGTGAAAGTCACAGAGGGTATCAGGAATAATTCCTTCTCAAACTCAAAGGAGTTTCGGACTCAGAACCTCAGAAAGAATCTATTTAGTTTATAGCTAATGGCTTCCCATGCCAGGAGTCCATCTCACTTGAGTGTGAATATTTCACTCTATAATGAAAGTTCCTCTAGGTGTTTGATTATGTTAGCATTGGTGGTGGGCACCGCTAGCTAAAACGTTAGCTGTGCTAACCCTAAGGAGCTAGTCATTACCCTTCTGCTATTGGTGAAGTGCTACACCAACACGGTATTTAGAGGGAGCAAATGCTAATGCGCTAACGTCAATTCATATTATATCTGCCCTTGGAAGACTACAACGCTAACGCACCAATTAAATTGGACATTATAATTTACATATTCTAGAATTATATGTTGTGTTATGTTTATATTTTTCTCTCAATTTCCGTCTTTTGTTTGAAATAAAGTCATTGGGGAGCGGGGAGGGCGGGGGGAGAAGACTGTTCTTCGCCCACTTCAAAGTAAGAGCATGAATATAAAGGTCTAACTACTTGAAGAGTTTTAAACTGTCAATAACTAAAAGTTCAACACATGTTGAACTTTATTTAACTAAACTTTCCCAAACAGCCAAGTAAATTATTCCTTTAGAATCTACATGGACAAATGAATTTAGGGGAAGTGCGCTAAATGTTTTCAGTTAGCAAAAGTGCTAAATGAAACATCAGATCTGCTATTAGCAGAAGGGTGCCCACCACTGGTTAGCACAATTATCATCTATCTGCACTTTACTAGATAATTAATTCTGGTGAAATTAGTCCGGTCCAGTCTAATTAAATACAAACTGAAACCAATCTGGGTGCAGTTTTCTATAACGGATCAATAATAACTATCAACAAAACAACAAATGAAGTCTTGAATTTCCAAGAAAATTTAAGTGACACTAAAATGATAATCAGCTGATATGCTTAATTGTTACAGTCTCTATCCACAACCGTACAAGAAAGTAGAGTTTATTTTTATCATGAGTGAAAAGTCATAAAAATGCTGTAAAATTAAAGCATTTCTCTCCAAGGATGAAATCATGTGAAATAGATTTACCAAAGAGTTGGACATTCATAAATGCCCATTTGTTCTGATCATTTCTGCAAAGTAATTCCAAGCGATTTAAGCTTCAGTGGTTTGATAAAGATGGATAATCAGAATTTTCATTCTCCACTGAAATATTCCTTGAAGTGTTGGCTTCCTGTCAAACGTTTGGTGTTTCTGCTTATAAGTAAGACGTCTCTTTACTTGTTTTGTCATTAACCGCATGTAAATTACAGTGAACCGTGTCGGGTTTTTGTGTCAAAATGAGTGTTTTCTTTCCAATATTTGGGAGCTCGATGTTGTCTCTTGGTCGCAGGGGGAGCGAAGGATTCCAGGACAGAACTGACACAGATTTGGAAGAAGAGCACGACTCCGTATCCATACAACTGTTGACCACATGCCTCCTCTGGGCCTGCAGGGATCTGGGACATAATTTGATTTCTGATTCTAGCAGCATTTATTTCAGGTCTTCAGATAGAGCCCACTGGGGGGAAAATTGAATTGCTTCTCCCAGGCTGCAGTGATGTGCATATCTAATTTCACACCGCTGGGAATAAGATTATACAGTTCAAACTGTCATGAACCCTTCCCTTATCAAACAACCCTATCCTCTGGAGGACCGCGGGGGTTCAACTTTAGTTTTGTTGAACGTTTAGATGTTTTTATGACATTGGTTGAACATTTATGAGAAGCAAATGTTGGAAAATGTATGAGATGCAGAGCTCTGACTTTACTCCAGTCAGTCAGTATTTGGCAAAGGAAAAATGAGTTAGAGTTAGGAATCAGCAGCGGGAAACATGTTGGGAGAGCGTTCCACAGATCTGCAGGAAACTGTTTGAAAATGTATGCTGCATATGGAAATTTCACCCGGTTTTAAACGAGACACCATTTCCAAATCAGGCTGGAAAAAAGGTGCTTGCTGTGATTCCTGTTAGAAACCATAAAGGCAGGAACCCTTTAGCAAAGCAAACCACTGAAAACTCATTTCCTCTGGATGTATTTGACAGAAGGAGTGGACTAAACCTGAAAACATCTTTATGTCTAAAGATAATATGAATTTTCCAGTCTCACTTATAGCTGATTTCCAAAGCTGTAAAGCGGCAGCGACTTTTAGGAAACAAACTTGTGGTTAATTTTCTCTCCCAGTAAACTGAGTTTCTCCTTTAGTCTCAGAAGAACGCTCTCTCCATCTCAGCCTCAGCGTGAGAGCGAACCCAGATCCATTCAGCCGGCCCGATGCAGCTCAGGAAATCAAGTTTGTTCTGTCCACAACCCTCCAGAACCATCCAAAACCCACCAGAACCTTTATGATCCCTACAGAACCCATCTAGAATCTTTCCAGAACCCTCCAAACCTACAGAACAATCTAGAAAACTACAAAATCCTTCAGAATCTCTCCAAAACCCATCCAGAACCACCTAGAACCCCTGCAGAATCTCAAGAACTCCCAGAACCCTCCGGAACTTATCAAGAACTTCCAAGGCCCATCCAGAACCCTTGGTGTGTGCAGCACTCAGAGACTTGTGTTATGCATGCATGTAACTGAAAACAAAACATCTGAGGAGAAAAGTTTTCTCATGATCGCATGTCCAGCTTGTGTGTGTTATGTGTACAGTTCCTGTTTCTGATGCTTTAGGTCAAAAATTATGTATTTAAAAATAATTATACATATATATATATATATATATATATATATATATATATATATATATATATATATATATATATATATATATATATATATATATATATATATATATATATATATATATATATATATATATATATATATATATATATATATATATATATATATATATATAGTCAAAACGTGGTTCAGTTCTAATTTCTACAGTTTTCAAAACAGTTTTGTCGTGCCAGAAAAAATCCCTGGATGATATTTTGACTCTTGCTGTCTTCTGTCCTCCAACTATTTGAGATGTTAAACGGATTTTTACATGTAAAGTGAATGCGACGGAAGAAAAAAAAACGTTCGTTGAAATAAACGAAAGAGGACAAACATCTTGGATTGTCCTGGTTTTATTCTGCAGCGCCACCTGGTGTTTGTGTGATTTTCCTGCATTGCTTTTAAATCCAAACGTAAATAAGTAAGAATATATTATTTTTAGTTTCTCACATTACAATAATAATAAAAACTTTAGGTCATGCAGTGGAAAATTTAAGACAAATATAGAAAAATAGGTCAAATACTGAAGTTTACTGAATAAATGTCTGTTATTAAACTGTATTTCTTTTATAACTTGAGACTATTTTTAAAAAAGTCTTAATAACAAAAGCATTAAACTTTAATGTTTATGTTTTCACATATGAATATTTTTAGACTGTATCACCAAATTGCAGCTTTTAGTACATGTAAACAGTTATATTTAGTTTACTTTATGCTGCTTCTTGGCCAGGACTCCCTTGAAAAATAGTTTTTGTTTATCCTGGTAAAATAAGAGTTATTTTACTATTTATTTTACTTAAATGACTTTTTAATCTGGAAACAGCTGCAGGTCAGGAGAACTGAAGGCAGGATACAATTCAATATGCTGGTTTCCTTTTGAGAACTTTATGAATTTATATCTGATTCAGGTTTAAGGCAGTGAATATCACTTATATTACATATTCTCATTGAATTGTTTTTGTTTATGTTAAAAGGTTTTATGGGTCACAAAAAACTCATTTTATTGATTAATTTGTAAAAACAATTATAAAAGTGAAACATCTGACAGGGAAAATACAGGCGATGTAGTTGAGCTTGAGTTTATCATTTGAGGAAAAATCTGAGAAAATTCAAACACATGGATCTGATTTTTGTGATTATTAATCATTAAAGTTGTGACAAGAAGAACAGTTCTAATATATATAAAAAAATGCAATTTTCACATTTGTGAAAATTAAAGGATGTAAACTTCTGACCAAACAAATTAAACATCCACTGCTGAGTTTTACCAAGGAGAGTAAATAAAAACATTTTTCTAAACCATTTTTATAAGCTAGAAATAAAAAACAAAGTTTTTTTCTCTGCAGTCACTAGAGGAGCAAAAAGAACTCAAAGCACCATAAAACAGGTTCAGCGTGGTTTTATTAGGAGCTTTTATTTACATAAATATTCCAGACGGGTTGGTCAAACAGAAAACTGATGAGACTAGAGCGAACAGAGGAGGCGTCACTTCTTCTCTGGGGCCGGGGCCTCCAGTTTGGGCGGGGCCTCTTTGGGCTCCCGGTACGCCGGGAACACTTCCCACGGCGTGTTCAGGTCGAACTTCCTGAACTCCTGCGCCAGCTCCACGGGCTCCGCCACCACCCGCTTCAACTCGTCGTCGTAGCGCACCTGTGGAGCAAAACGACAAAATGACTGAAAATCATCTTAACTTATTTATTTAACAGAGCATGTGGCGTTTATGAGCGCTGGGAAACGATTCGATGAATTTAGAGAAATATATAGTTTCAAAGACCAACTTCATCCAACCATTGATCCTTTCTAAATGTCCACCAACTTCTGTGTTTAATAATCTAAACTGATTATTAAACACAGATTATTAATAAACTATACTGATTATTAAACACAGAACCAGAAGAAAAAGTGAAGAAAACAATAGAAGTCACTTCCGGGGTTTAAAAACCAACAACAAAAAATAATAACTATAAAAATCTAAATTCTTATGATAACAATAGACATCACAATAAAATCCTCTCCTTTCAACTAACAATCCGTTCAGTTCTGAATCGATCATCGTTGTTGGTTGGATTAACTTTTTGCTTTTGTGTTGCTGGAGGTAAATAATAATAACAGAACCACAGATATGCAGAAAAAAAATAAACATGCAAACATTCGGATATCAACTTCATCAGAACACTACCAGGATGTTTTCACACCAGACGAGGTTCTATTGGGAACCAAAGTTGCAACATTTGCTACATTTTCAGCTGTATTATGTCAAACTTTTTCCAAAAAAACAAACCTGTTCCCCTCCTCGCCTGTGGGGGCGCTGCAACAAGCACCACTGAAGGAAATGACACAAAAACCTTTGAAAAAGTCTAACTTCCTTCTTCAAGAAATGTAAACAAAAATGGACTGTGATCAGATTTTAGCAGTGGTATGAATGATTTTTTTAAAATTAAGAATCATTTCTCCAGCCAACACTAGACTTTCCCGTTTGTTTTGGTTGGATTTACCCAGAATGCCTTATGTTATAGTCCACCTTCTGCCTTTGGAGCTGTCTCCGATCCACATTCCATTCACATATGCAGTCGAACTGCACCAGAGTTCCCTTCAACCAAACCCAGACCAAAGTTTGTAGGAGGACCAGAGTTCACAGTTCTGATGTGATTTCACATTCAAACCTCCCCGAACCAACCGGACTCTGGAGTCCTTAGCGTTTGTTTGGCTCCGTTGGGTTTTTGTTGTTGTAAACACTTTATCTATTATGTCAAAAATATACACTGAAAGAATTGTTGAAATGCTGATGGCAGAACTGACCTCTACATATCCAGACAGAGGGAAGTCCTTCCTGAAGGGGTGACCCTCGAAGCCGTAGTCAGTCAGGATGCGCCTGAGGTCGGGGTGGTTGGCGAAGAACACGCCGTACATGTCCCACACCTGTTTCCACACACAAACCCAGTCAGTGCCGACCCGCCTCCGAGCTCCAGCGTTACCGAAGCCGCGGTGACTCACCTCCCTCTCGTACCAGTTGGCGGCCTTGTGGACAGAAACGGAGGAGTCCACCGGCGTCAGCTCGTCCGTGTACGTCTTCACACGAATACGGGAGTTGTAGCGCAGAGACAGCAGGTTGTACACGATCTGTAAAAGATTTTAAAATAATGTTTGAATGTAGCTCCAAACAGTTAAACCTGAACTGTTTCTGATCCTGTCGGTTTTGATCACAGCCAATAAAACTCCAAACACCATCAGCTCTCCCTCATGACTTTGAATCAGCGCAACCGTCTCCAAATTGTACATCACAGCAGATCTCACCAGGTTCATGTAAACCTCTGTCAGCTGTCCTGTCACTCATCATCACTAACTCTGGTTCCTACCAATCCAACCTGCCTCCACTCTTTAACTCATTATGTGAACTTCCTGCTGAGCCAAGAAGTATCCATCCACCTTCAGGACCCTCACTGTTCCTCTCATCTCTCTTATTCTCAGCCTTTCCTGCTGCAATGTTTTTCCTTCCATTCAGATTAAGTAAAGTTAATCTCAGTGGTGTGAATGTTGTGGTGTGAAGTGTGTGTGGGTGAGCGGCTACCTCGAAGCGGTTCTGCCGTGACGGGACGTCCACAGCGGTGAGGTCGATCATGTTCCTGAACTGAGCGTTGGTGTGGTCTCTGAGGAAGGTCAGCACCGGGACGACCCCGTCCGGATGGATCATCACCTCCAGCTCGTTGTAACATGTCACCTAAAGCAGAAAAAAAGAAGATTATGGATTTATGAATCAATTTACAACCTGCAGCATTCTGAGTGAATCTTTGGCCTGTAAATTACAAATCCAGGTGGCTGACGATGGAAGCAGCACTGTGATGAGACTGGACTGACCTGGACCTGCTGGATGTATTTTGGCATCATTTCAGCCACATATTCTCCAAAAGCCGCCAGCTGGTTGTGGGTGACAGCATCCTTAGGTCTGACTGTGGCTGCTCACACAGAGGAGAAAAACTTTCTGGTTATTGTTGGATGAGTTACAACAGAACATCTGGGCTGACTTATTGTTGGCTTCATTTTAACATATTTTTGTTTCAATCTTAGAGACATCTAAGCTGGACTCAACCAGTTTTTTGAAACTTGTGTTTTTTTATTCATTCAAGCAGATTCACTAAACTGAGGCTGATGACAGCAGCAAACAGAAGCAGAGATAATAAATCTGCTGGAAAGTTATCGATCTACCTCTAAAGCCGCTGGATTTTAACCTGAATCTCTCTGAGATTGGAATTATTTAGATTGTATATCCAGATACAAACCTGCAGTTTCACTGTAAATAACACAAAATCTTACCAAATATTTCTGGTCTAGTTTCTAATGAGATATCTCAGTTCACATTTGACAAAACTAACTTGCAAGTAACTTTTAAGCAAGTTATACAAACTTGTTTCAAATACATAGTTCCTTAATGAAATGAATGAAAAATATTAGTTCCGCTGGCAGATTATTTTGCTTATATTACATTTTTCCGTGTTATAAGCGAAACAATCTGCCAGTGAAACTACTACTTTTTATATCAATATTCAAGAATGGCTGGCCTAAACCGAGCTCTTATAGTTTGCTGAGAAATTACTTGTAGGTTAGCCTTGTTTTATTTCAACTGTACAAATATAGCTCCACCAGAAACTAGACCAAAAATGGCTCGCAAGTTTTTGTGTTGTTGCTTTGGTATTTTGAATTTGTGTTGCGATGACGGTGTGAACTGGAACTGGATAAAAACTTTTTTTTTAAATGCAAAAACGAAATTATTAACCAGAACTTTGAGGTAGGAACTGCTACACCAGTAAATAACCCTAATGTGAGTCTCGGTCAAAGATTTAATATCACAGAGTAAGGATTTGTGTTTTGTCCGCTCGCTGCATCGTTACATTCTGCGTGTTGATACTCACGCCTGGTCTCAGTGGTGGAGCTCTGCGGTCTGATCTGCTGCGGCAGGAGGCAAGAGGTCCGGGCAACTGGAGGTAGAAGATGGGAAAATCAAACTACAACACTGATACCACCTAAAACCGATAAATATACCTCCCACTGATGTGTCGGAGCACTCTGATCTGTTACAATAGCGAACCATCAAACATCTATTTAGGTGCTGCGTTAGCTAGATCGAAGGTCAGTCAGATATTTAGCGGTTAAAAACCAAACTTGGCAGTTAAATTAACACATTAAATAATGCATCCCGATGGAAATAACGGCACACAGACTGTGTTCATAAATTAGTTCTCAAGTCAACTTACGATTAAAGCTCCGTCCGAAACCTCCACGGACAAACCTTACTAGCGACGCCGCCATGTTTACACTCTGCTGCTGCCCTTTACAGACTCTGAGTCGCCCCCTAAAGGCCGGGAGGAGAAAACGCAATTACAATTCATAAACAAGTGGGTAGCGTAACCAGAAATTGTACTCAAGTAAGACAAGAACTTTAATATATTTTTGCGCAAAGAAGCCATCCCAGAAATTACTCAGCAAAGTTTTTTGTACAAACAATAAGTCTCACTTCAACATAAACTGTAGATTTATGTCTGCTGCATTTTTTGATACAAACGTTTTTTCTTTATTTAATTAAGCTACTTGAACAACATGGGATATGTGTGAAATTTAAGATGGGACCATGTCTTTTTCTTTTTCACAATGTCGCCTAAAAATAAGAAACACATGTATTGACAAATACAAAATATTGTTCAAATACTATTCTGTCATTTTGAATGAGCAAAAACAAACATACAAAATGTTTCTTCCAATTTTGGACTCAAGACAAACTTAAGTGCTTGAAATGAGTTGTACTTGATTCCACTAAAGGTTACATTTTAAACAAATACTTAAGTGCAAAACTTTGAATAATGTCTCTTACAGTGTAATATCCTGCAGGAAGAATATTCAATTACTTTCATCAGTTTCTACAACTTGTTTAAAGCTTGAATTTGTTCTCAGATAATCCAGTGAAACAATGTCAGTTCTGATGAACTCTCAATGTGCTCATTTTAAAGAATATTGTGGTTTGAAAATGTATTTTTTAAAGTTATGACTGGTCAGTTTTCCAAGTAAAGCATTAAATGCACACAACAAAAAACAGGTCAATACTTTAGTTACAAATATTTATTAGCTTTCATCTGCTTTATTTTTATATCCTTTAACAAATATAATGATAAAATGAAACTTTTCCAGGGTGTGAAGTGTCTGCGAAGAATGACCAATTCTATTTTCCGTAGTATTGTTCCACTTTTCAGTTGAAAGTAAAAAGTGAATGAGTCACAAAACAGAATTGTAATTTTAATTGCAAAAACAAACAATTTCCATGTAAAACACACAAAACTTCAAAACGAATACAAGGACAGGTGAAAATGGATAGCTTTAAGATTGTGTGAAAACCACAGCAACACCTTCTCTCAGCCCAGTTTTCATCCTGAATGTGAATGTCTGACCCGCTGCCAGGCCGGTCTCTCAGCTGGAAGCCCCACACACATCCTGGTAGTATTTCCTGAGCATCTCCAGCTGAGCCGAGCGCACCAGGATGTGCGGCCTGATGGACGCCAGCCGCTGACAGGCTTCCTCTGGAGTCCAGCTGTGGAGCTGTCAGGAGAAAAAACACCTCAGACGTTTACCGATTTAAACAGTGAAACAAAAAAGGTCTGAAATATTTTTATTCTGGCTGCATCCTGCAGACCACAAGCTGAAAGAAACTCTCCTGACTTGATGGGGAGAAATGTATGAACTACAGGAATGAATGCAGTCATATTATATGCAACTGGATGCAACATCATATTTCTGCTTAAAGGAGATATATTTTGTACAATTAATTTTTTGAATGTTTTTATAATATTACTGCTTCTAAAAACAGCCCATCTCCAGCAATTTATATATATATATATATATATATATATATATATATATATATATATATATATATATATATATATATATATATATATATATATATATATATCCGTAGCCAGTCTTGTTGATGATTTGGCTGAGGGGGTTCAGGCCTATGCAGAACAGTAGCGGGGACAGCGCATCTCCTTGGTATATGCCACATTTGATGGATACTTGTGCAAGTGGCTTGCAGTTGGCTTCAAGCCACTTGCACAAGTGGCTTGAAGCCAACTGCACAGAAGGGATCTCACTCCCAGAAGGAACAATAGCAGACATAGAGGAAGGTTACAAATACCTGGGAATATCACAAGCAAATGGCAACCTTGATGAGATCACAAGAAAAAGAGCCACAACCAAATACCTTCAACGAATAAGACAAGTCCTGAGAAGCCAGCTCAATGGCAAGAACAAGATCCGTGCAATAAACAGCTATGCCCTACCAGTAATCCGATACCCTGCAGGAATAATTAGCTGGCCAAAGGAGGAGATACAGGCCACAGATGTTAAGACCCGGAAACTACTAACAATGCATGGAGGGTTCCACCCCAAATCCAGCACCCTGAGACTCTACACGAACCGCAAAGAAGGAGGCAGAGGACTAGTGAGTGTGAGAACCACTATCCAAGACGAGACATCCAAGATCCATAGATACATCAGGGACAAAGCCTCAACAGACAATGTGCTCAGTGAATGTCTCAAACAATGGGGAACAGAAGCTGAGGTGCCGGAGGAACCATCATGGGAGGACAAGCCCCTGCATGGGATGTACCACCGGCAACAACTCAAGTGGCTGACATCAGAAAATCCTACCAATGGCTGGAAAAAGCTGGACTGAAGGACAGCACAGAGGCCCTCATCATGGCCGCCCAGGAACAGGCCCTAAACACCAGAGCAATTGAGGCCCAGATCTACCACACCAGACAAGACCCAAGGTGTAGGTTGTGCAAGGAGGCCCCTGAGACAGTCCAACACATAACAGCAGGGTGCAAGATACTGGCAGGGAAAGAATACATGGAACGACACAACCAAGTGGCAGGCATAGTGTACAGAAACATCTGTGCAGAATATGGACTGGAACCCCCAAGATCAAAGTGGGAAACACCCCCGAAGGTAGTGGAGAATGACCGAGCTAAGATCCTGTGGGACTTCCAGATCCAGACAGACAAAATGGTGAGGGCGAACCAACCAGACATAGTCGTGGTGGATAAACAACAGAGGAAAGCCGTTGTGGTGGATGTGGCAATACCAAGTGACTGCAACATCAGGAAAAAGGAGCATGAGAAACTAGAGAAATACCAGGGCCTAAGGGAGGAACTGGAGAGGGCCTGGAAGGTGAAGACCACAGTGGTGCCTGTGGTCATCGGGACCCTCGGGGCAGTCACCCCCAAACTGGAACAGTGGCTACAACAGATCCCAGGAACAACATCAGACATCTCAGTCCAGAAATGTGCAGTCCTAGGCACAGCCAAGATACTGCGCAGAACCCTCAAGCTCCCAGGCCTCTGGTAGAGGACCCGAGCTAAGAGGAAGAAGAATCACCACCCGCGGTGGGTGAGAAGGGAATTTTTTTTATATATATATATATATATATATATATGCTTTTTGGTGTCTGGAAAATGAGCAGTGCCAAAAACCTTTTGATTGTTCAGTCACATTTGACGGGCACTGTGATGTTACCTAGCAACCCATGCTAAGCTTCAGCACATTTGATCAGCTGGTTTTACCGTTGGATCTGCTGTACAATGGCTGCTGGAAAAGACAAGTGTTTGTCATTGACCTACCATCCAGAAACCACTTGCTGCATTCTTGTTTGTTATGCAGGAGGCTCTACTAATGCTTTTCAAAAATGTACGGTTGTATAATTGCACATCTGTTTGCATCCATTTTCATTTAAATTTGGAATTAAAGTGACAGATGCCCTAAAACAGCTCATTCTGAAAGGAGCTCAACATAGACAGAACTGAGCAGACTAAAATCTCACAGTCTAAGAATGGTTTTATGCAAACAATGTAATGAACAAGTTCTGCACAGCCGATAGATCACAGGTGTCAAACTCCAGTCCTGGAGGGCCACCGCCCTGCAACTTTGAGATGTGCCTCTGCTGCACCACCTGAATAGAATAATTAGGTCATTAGCAGGACTCTGAAGAACTTATCTACATGAGGAGGAAGTAATTAAGCCATTTCATTCCAGAGTATTCTTTTTTTTTTTTTTACCTGTGGCACATCTAAAAACTGCAGGACAGCGGCCCTTGAGGACTGGAGTCTGACACTCCTGTGGTAGATCAATCCTAACCCGTTTAAAGAAGCACAAAAGGTCACCTTTACCAGAACCAAAGCTAGTTATATTTTCTTTAATCAAATACCTAGCCATATTATTCAAATAACACAAACTGCACTTCAGTCTAGGAGGGAGGCTGTTTTGTAACATTTGTATTATAGGTTTGTATTTTCTTGCTTCTGTCATCTAGAGTTAAATATAATAACATTTCTCTGGTGTTTTGTACTGACCCGGATAAGGTACGCAGCGACCAGCGTGGCGCTGCGGGAACGCCCAGCCTTGCAGTGGACGTAGACGCTGGTCCCCTGCCGTCTGTGCTGCAGGGCGAACTCCACCCCCCGATGGAGGTTTTGCAGGGTGGGGACTCCGGTCAGGTCCACGGTGCTCAGCCTCAGCTGCTCCACGCCTGCATCTCGCCACTCCTGCTCCCAAACATCAGATCCTTACACTCCGCTTCTCACGTCTGAAACATTTTTAACCTTAAATACAGAAGTCAGTTCTCAGGCTGATCCAGGGCTTTTATTTTTAAAGCACAACACAGAAATGTTTTTAGTAACAGGCTTTAATCTTTCACTAACGAATCCCACTCACCTCGGCCGAGTTGCAGAAATATTTGGTTTCATACGTTTCATTCATGGTGACAACTCCCCGGACATTTTCTGTCTCCACCAGCTGCGACACAATCAGCAACAGCTCATATTTATCTGCTCAAATCAAAATCTGTGTGTAATTAATCTATAAATATGAGTTTGCTATTGAATGAATGCAACTACTTCTTTTTTTAAAAGTTTTCCCTCATTGGTGTTCTGACCTGTTTGGTCATGGACCTGAACGGCAGCGCCCCCAGGATGACCGTCTCGTCCACCCGGTCGAACCACCTCCTGGAGGAAACCTTCTCCATGACAACATTGTAGGCCAGAGTCGGGTAGAAGAGCAGCCTGGCTAACGCTCCGGACATGATGGAGCTCTGAAGAACAACCAGCAGCTTCTAAACACGGTCAACTCTGCATTACTACGCCGTAAGAGTCCGGTTCTATCCGTTACAACTACAGCCCGTACACATGATGGGTTATACAGCTGCGTGTTTATTTCCGGTAACCCTCCGGCGTTCTCTTCCACTTCCGGAGTCAACCCTTTCAAAATAAACCCAGAGTACTTAAAAAAAACTGAAAGAAAAATAAAACTAACTTCGGCTTTTTACATGTTCAATCTCTATATAAAAGAAATATGATCACAATTATTTACTTTTGCTTAAATGCAGACTTGGGTTAATAAAGCAGGAGTTTTTAAAGGAAAACTTACCTATATCCTGTTCTTTTTACGGACAATACAAAAAACAATAAATTCAGATAAATAACTATTTTTTAATTCAACAGGGCAGACATGCAAGACAATTTTTTTACATTCCAAAATCTGCAATAAAAACTTCTAAAGACTTTGTTTCTCTGATAAAATGTTTTTAATTTTATTGAGCAAGTAAAGCAAAAATAAGATGCAAAATAGATTTTTACACATTTAATAAATTTAACAATGGTCTGTAACTACTTTCATCTTGAACGTTTAAACATTTCTGAACTAAATAATTCAGTTAATTTTTGATTTAGCAGTTAGTATTGCATTTATCTTTTTCTTTGCTTTTGGTAGGCCGGATTTCACTCCTGGGCCTCGAGTTTGAAACATGTGTAGGTTGCAAAAGACTTAGAGGACGACCCTAAAGATACATCTAGAGCTAAAGTGGAATAACTTTGATCAATGCACATTAACATGAAAGTCCAAACCTACAGTTAAATTCACATACACTCTACAAGAGAAAAACTGTTCTGGCAGTAAATCAGACTAAACTGTCAGTTTTTGATCAGTTATTTCCATTCCCTAAAAGCCAGAAAAATGTGCAAGGCAAAAAAATATTTTTAAGCAAACCCACAGAATTTAAATATGAAGCAATTTCTTGGTCCTACAGTGTTGGCTTCATTTGTAAAAAGTCACAGCTGAGGTAAAATCGTCTCCACTTTATTTATGAAGGACAAGAAGCAGCTGAGATTCTGAGTTTCTTAGCTCAGGTTTTGGCTCTTTCCTCCTGGCAGAACCGGTGGGAGTTTTGATGCTGCTTCAGTTCACAAATCTACAAAATTGACATCCAGTAATTAATTGAAAAAAGCATTTATTATATTTAGACCAATTTTTTCCAAATCAGCCATGATACTGAAGCCATGTGAGTTCATTTCTGCGCTGCACCAACAATCTTAATGGCCTAAAATCATCAGAAAGAGCAGATACATACATAAATGCACACAATTACAAAAACTGATTTTGGAAGAAAAAAAAAATAACAGTGTGAGCACAAAATTATACAAGTTGCAAAACATTCAACAGAAAGTGCACCGCATCTATAGTACATTTGGACTGTAACTCCTGTCTGCATAACATCAGAAAGCTTAATGCTAGTTCATCTAAATAATATGAAAAATTGTGCAGTTTATAATAGAAAATACTTTATACATCTTAACTGGCAGACATCTACGACGGCACTAAAATTTTCCAGAAAAAAAAATAAGTTGGAAAAATGTAAAAATTTGCTAGAACGAAAGTCAAATTTTGAGATTAAATCTCAGAAAATTGACAAAAAAAACAACTCTGAAATTTAAAATTTTTTTCTAGCAAATTTCTGAGTTTGTGGCAGAAAATACTTTCTACAATTGCCCTCATATAGTAGACATCTAACAAAGATAGTGTTCATATATATTTTCATTTTGAATGGACAGCATCTTCAGTTCCCAACATCATCTTCCTCCCTCATTTTACACTGAATATAAATACCTTCATTTATCCATAAAAGCAAGAAGCAGTGAACAGTAGTGACCCTCCTCTGTCCCAGAGCAGGTTTAGTTTTTATTTGAGGATTTTGTGACCCTCAGAGTGGGAGAGTCAGTGGTTGGTGGTGGTGGAGTTCAGGATGTCGTGCTGGATCTTGGGGTTGGAGGACTTGGACAGATCTCGCTGTGGAAAACAGCAGCAGGCATGAGAACGTCAGAGTGAAGACAGCAGATGTTTAGAAGTAAAGCAGCTGTCAGAAAACGTCTAACATCTATCTGCCGCTCAAAAATCGTTTAAAGGGGCAGGATTCTGTCTTCCGGCCACGCAGTGCCATTCAAATAACGGTTACCTCCAGATGTTATGAAACATGCCTTAAAAAAAAATTTGACTTTGCAGTTTAAAACCCTCAAATTGGGCCTCTGTCTCTTTAAGAAGCTCCACCTTCAGGAAGTCATCACAACAGTCTTTCTCCATGAACCCTTTAACAGTTTCACTACTATGGTGAGCTCAGCAGTTGCACCAGGTGCTAATTGTTGCTGCTGCTAGTCTGGAGGAGCTGAGTGAGGAAGGGATGCTTTGTGAGGCTGAAGCTCGGTTGGAGACTGAAGCTTCGAGAGAGATTTGCAGAAGGCGGTGATTTGTAACCAAGTGTTTATTGGTTGCCACAGGAGATTCAAGGATTCCTCAAACATGCATGAAAGAAGCAAAGCAACAGTCCAGGTATGGTTTTAATGAGGGAATAACATTACAACACGATATAAAGCTCAAAAAGTTGACTTTACCTGATACTGCCCCTTTAAACTCTCTTGTAGTCACTTTTTGAACTGATTCACATCAAACTGAATTATGTTTTGCCATCCTGCTCTCTGTGGGAGCAGGACTGCTGGAGGACACACTGACCGCTCTGCTACTTTCTCCTACTACTCTCCAATTTGCATCATTAGCTTTCATTTCAACTCGGTTATTTTCTCTCCAAAGAAGCTACATCTAGTCTGGGGCTCTGCTGAGATAATGTTGATACTCCTATTATTAACATTTTACTTTTCATCAATATAGAAAGTAATCCTGCATCAGTTCATCTGGTTTTGGTGAATCTGCTCTGTCTTCTCAACCCTCCAGTTGGTTTGGCAGATGGCTGCTTGCACCGGTTCAGGTTTTGTTTGTGCTGGAGGTTTCTTCCTGTTAAAGGGGAGTTTTTCCTCTCCACCGTCACCATATGCATGCTCGGTATGAAGAATTGCTGCTGTAACGTCAACAACGATGCCAGGGATTCATTACCGTCGCTACATGCTAGTCCAATCTGCTGGGTTCTTTAGAAACTTGTTTGAATAATAAGCTTCATTAAATGTTCTATTTGATAACTGAGATCAATTGGAATGGATGGAAGATCAACTGAAATAACATATTTTGTAGACAGCTTTAAAACATTTGTTGTGAACTAGAGCTACAAGAATAAACTGTATAGAATTATATAATTACATCAGTTCCTGCTAATTCACATTTATAATGTTTGTGCTTCACCCAAAGTTAAACTTTTCCTGCTTCTTTCAGGACCTGAACCACAAGCAGGGAGGAGATTTGTTTTAATCTGAAGCATGCAGTTAAACAGGGATTAGTTAGAGCTTTGAAAGGTTTCAGGATTCCCAACAGAACTTGACTGAACTGATTCAGTGTTGATCATCACTTCTCCCAACAAACTAAAGAAAACTGCAGCGATGCAAATGAAGAAACAGAGGGATAAGATATGTTAGAAAAGTTTAATTTACCACAAACTCTGAGTATGTGCTGGCTACAGAAGCCATGCTGAAGTTACGCTGTGGGGTCTGCAACGCACCACTCACGGGGGTCGCTTTGCCCTGGGCCTCGTTCTCCTTGTTGCAGTCCTGAGTCCTGGGGTGGGGGGGTTTGCTGCTGCCCGGCGTCCGAGCCGCTGGAGTCTGGAGACGGACAGATCGAGTTACAGAGTTCCTAAACGCTGCATTTTTACAGAAACAAACTTCGGTTTGTGTCATCCTGGATGAAATGTTGGTGAAAATATTCACCCAAGAAAACTTTGTTTTTTTTCCTCGATATGAGGCACAAATAATAAACAAACTGAAACAATATTGAACATGGCTTCTGATTTGACTGTGTGGCCAATTTCATTTCTGTACTTTTTTCCATGTGAACCAATTCTAATCAGATTCATTTCAAAACAAAATAAGATTCTGCAAATCACAACAGATTCTTTGCAGTGCAATTTGTGAACATTAAAACATTTTTCTTTTTATATACAAAATTGCCAACATCTCTTTGTTTTAATCCTTTTAGGTCTAAAACCAAAGTTTAAAATCCAGGAAGTTAAAAAACAAAATCTGACCATGAAGCTCAAAACCAAATTAAGTTTTAATGTGTGGTTTTAAGTTTGAATAAGTTTAAAGAAATATTATGCAATCTGAATATAAATCAAATAAAAAGGACTTAATCTTTACTAATTCAGTTAGGTATACATTGCTAATTTTATTTTTTTTTTTACCAAGTTTGAACTAGTTTCTAGTGCAAATATCTTAGCACACTTGAAATGACATAACTAACTTTTCATCAAGCTGTGGAGCTTGCTTTAGTCAATAATTGCTTATTAATGAAAAAGGTCTAGTTCCACCAGCAGATTATTTCACTTATAGTAAAACATTTTTCCCGTGTTGTAAGTGAAATTATTTGACGGAGAAACTTGTACTTTTTTAAATCAATATTAAGAAACTGTTTACTTTGAAAATCAAGCTCTGATTTGTTGCAGAAAAGTTACTTGTAAGTTGGTACGCTTGAAAAAAGACAGAATTAAGATATTTGCACGAGAGACTGGACCACTAATACTTGATAAGATTTAAAATGTTTACAGTAACAGCAGAGCAGATGGAGAATTATTACAAAAGAAAAGCAACACATTTTTTTTTTAATTCTATAAGTTTGTTAATTTATTCCCATCAGAAGAAGTCTGATTGAAATATTTTCTAATATTTTGACAGATCTGTCTCTTTGTCCTAAGGCAGAGTGATGCTGGCAGATTAACATGCAGCTGATGCATTAGCCTAACCTTGTTAGCGGAGAGAGGGAGGCGAGGCAGGGGCGAGCGACAGACGGTCCCGCAGTGAACGGAGCGCATGGTGCTGTTGGAGGCCCCACTGGACATGCTGGAGGTGGCATTCAGCTGGCAGAGGGAGACGGACAGGTGTTGGTGCTGAACAGGTTTCAGGTTTTAAAGACGTGAGGTTCTAACCTTTCTGGATTTATTGGGCGTTGTGGTGCCCAGGAACCTTCGCTTGGCTGGGGTTCGTACTGCGGTTCCGTACAGCATGTCCTCCTCCGTCTGTTTGCTCTTCTTTAGGTGCTGGAAGGATTTCATCAGCAGGAAGAGTTAACGCACTCCTTAACTTGTACAAAAGCTCAAATCAAACCTTCCTCACCCTCTCGAGTTTCTCCTTTTCCTTCTCGATCCGGTGCAGCTCCCACTGCTCTGCCACGTACTGCAGGAACATCTGACCGTTCACCAGGAACTCCCGGCCCTGCTCGTCCTCCCACGCGTCTATCTGGGCTTTCAGTTTCTTTTCCAGCTTGAAACACAAACACAGAACACTGTATTAATGGTTGTCAGATTTCACATACATAATTCCTGACGTCATTTCTCACCTTTGGGAGATTTTTTTGAAGCTCTGACCTTTGTTTCTCCTCTTTAAGAAGATTTCCTCCCCTGTTAGCAAACCGTGTTGGATCTGTGGCTTTCTTCTACAAATGACAGAGAAATCTAGATTACAATATAGATGCTGACTGAGTAGCATTGTGAGATGGAAGCTGTGCATAAATATGTCCTCCAGGTAATGCTACGCTATTAAGAGCTATTCTGTGTTTGCGACTTTCATGTTAACCAATGATGCCATGTAATGCTACCTTTGTTATTATTATAATGCTGCACTATGATACTAAGAAGAGAAGTACTGATATTCTGAGCTACACTATGCTATGCTAGCTACTATAATAATGCTAAGATATTCTGAGCAAAGCTGTATTTGCTATGATGATGCCGCCTTAATATGCTAAACTTTTATCCTATAATGCTGTATTTTGATGCTAGCTAATGCTATGCTACAATGCTGTACAATAATGCTAGCAAATGATGTTAGGTAATCCTACACTATTTTACATCTGCTGCTAATTCTGTACTATGCTAGCAAGTGATGCCACTCTGTTTGTTATTCAGTGATCTGTTATATTTTATCATATCATCCTTCCTTAGCTTTGGATGAGTCATGTTTTACCATATCAGTTATTTTTACATCTTAATTTATGACGTTAGGAGTTTAAAACTCTTTTGATCCTCTTATTTTTTTTCTAATATATAATAACCACCAAAAACACCAGGAGCTTTGCTTCAACCTGCTTGGCCGAGGTTCAACAACAGATTTTATGAAATAACTTGCTTGATTATTTGGGTTCTTTCAAAAATATTCAAGTGTTTTGAAAACTTCTCACAAGCAGGAAGCAAACAACTCAGCGAGGACAAGCTGAGTTTTTATAATACTGGTAAAATAAAACTGACTTTACTGATCTGTAATCTCTGTTCTCAACAATAGAAATCAGACAAAAACTTTAAGATTCCTTTTTCAAACTTACTTCAAGTTCTAAGTAGAGCCTCCAACTTGTTTCCCACTTCTGAACTCCCTCGAAGAGTTCTTTGTGATCCTCATAATGTTGCTTTAGGCGCTGGATCTCGGCATCATGCAGAGCCAACAGCTCCTCATTAAAATCCTCTAAACACACAAATGCAGCATGAGCCAGGAAAACAAAATCACAAGATGATTTCATTCCAACAGCAGAACTTACCACTAAAATATGGTGCAAAATCCTGTCGTTGGTCAATGCTGAAAAAACACTTTTCCCAAAACACGGCGATCTCTGATCGAATGGCTTCCGTCACGTTTCGGATGTTGTTTAGTTGAAGCTCCTCCAAGCGAAGCACTTCTGTTTGTAACTGCAGGAAGGAAAAAAAACATACAAAGTAAAATAAATGGAAAGAAAAACTTAACATCTGGTTCTGATATCCGCAGTTAAAGACACAGTATTTTGTATTTCCAGCCACATGGGGCCATTTCACTATGTTATCTTCAGTTGTTATAAAAATGCTGAATATATCAAATATGACTTAAAAGAAACTTGACTTCATAATTTAACATCTTGAAATTGGGCATCTGTCTCTTTAAAAAGTCCACCTTCAGAAAGTCATCACAGCGTGGCTCCTCTATTAACCCTTTAACGTTTTTACCAGAGTTTCACTGAGAAGTAGCCCCAATAATGAGCTCAGCAGTTCCGCCAGGTGTTTGCTAGTTGCTGCCAGCTAGTCTGAAGGGGCTCAGTGAGGGAGTCCTGCTTTGTGAGGTGGAAGTTTAGAAACTGCAGCTCTGAGGAGAAGCTGTGCCTCGAAGGCGGGGCTAGGTCCTCCCAGGCGTTTTGCATAACCGAATGGTTGCCATGGAGATGAAGGGATTTCTCCAACATGCAAAAATGAATCAAGGAAACACTCCAGGTACGTTTTAATGAGGGAATAACAGCGTGATGTAAAGCTTAAACAACGTGACACTGTCCCTTTAATGATAAGTACAGGATGAGAGCAGGTCATCTCACCGCCTCCAGGTTCCTCCTCCTGGACGCCACCATGTGCTCGTTCAGAAGCTCCCTCTCCTCCTGGGGAGCCTGCAGCCGGTCCCACAGCTGCTGGATCTTCTCTCTGTGGCTCTCGCAGATCGCCTCGTTCTCCGCTTTCCGCTCCTCCAGCTGCAGCATCAACATGGAGGAACACCAAAACTGAGTCCAGTAAACCCAGCCTGACCCTTTACAAGCTTTAAGCAAAAGGTTAAAGAGTTCCACTTTGTGCTGTGGAGTGAAGAGCCCTTGCCTGACACAGGAGCAGCTTGAGAGACGTGATGTTGTCCCTGGACAGGCAGAATGCGTCCTCATCCTCAGAGATGACGTCTTTCTCGAAGCTGGTCTCTGGGAAGTGGTCCAGCTCCTCCATGAGCAGAATGATCTGCTTCTTCAGCTCCGTGAACTCAGAGTATCTCTTCGCCTTTCAGGAGGACAGCGTCACAGAACAGCTCACTCTAATCACAACCGTTATGTTCTTCACAGAGAAACAGATTTTACCCATCAGCCATCACTACGCTGAAGTGGACAATTTGAACTCATCTATTTTAGTTTTCTGTTAACGTTTTAATAACGGGATAAATGTGATATTAAATGAGAAATGTGGTTGTAAATGGTTTCCAGACGTCTCAGCATTTTTTATAATCCTGTTTGAAAGATGCAAACAGGATTCCTGCATTTTTTTTATTTTGAAACATTACACTGGGCTCTTTCTTGCAGTTTTTAGATTATTCCAGCTGCTTGTGGACAAAATGTTTACCAGGAACCTGAGTTGTCATTTGTCAACACATTTTGACTTCTAGTTGTCAGACTGTGGTGCAGCAGCACTGCACTAAGGAATGAAATGACCTACAAAGGAGAGGATTCTTTAGAAGCACTGTTTGTTTGTTTTATTTACACAACAATAAAGTTTGACACTTTAGATCCAGTTCAGGTCCAGCTCTGTCTGAACTTAATGCTGCCCAGAAACCAGGGGAAGCTAAACCCCCCCTTTGATTCTGACTCCTGTTATTTGATTCATGAAAATTAATAAATTCAAAAACCACTACATATATGATGAAGCATTACTAGATATTCACTCTTTACAAACTGTAAGGAAATATTTTCCATAGTTCTCCAGATCTGGAAAACAATAAAAGCCAATTCTGAACTCTTATCATCTGTTATAACACATCAATAGCATGCAGAATGTGAAGGCCTAAAAATTCTAATTTAAATTTTTTTTAAATATTGCATGGAATATTTCTCTTGCACTTCAATACCACCATGACAGTTGTGATGCGATGCATCGTGCAGCTCATTAGAACCAAAGAAAAACTGTTATTACCTGAAAAAAATGGACTTTATTGTCAAATTATTCACATTTTATACATTTCAAATGTCTACTTTTGCTCTTATGGGTTTTAATTGGTCAACGTTTAATAATACAGAAAAATGTAATTAGATTGAAAAATGCCAGAATTCTGGTGATCAGTTAAAAAAAAAAAATTATGGGCTTTTTTTACAGAGTTCTTTATTGCCTAGAAAGTGATGTAAATCAAGTCCAGTTACATCTTTAAAGAGGAGAAAAAGTATTTTAAAACTGTATATTAATGTTGTCCAGCATGTAAAAGCAGGTTTTATCTGAAAGTCCACTTCTCGTGTTTGCTCTTTGTTAAAGAAAAATGTTTTCCTCTTTAAGCAGAAACTATCAACAACAAGCTAAAGATTGGGTCCAAAACTTTAAGCTGATATTTACCATGTCTACAGTTTTCAGTTTCTAAAACATTGATGAATTTTAAAAACTTGTTTTAAGAAGTCTAAACTTGTTTTGCCCGTCATTTAGAGGCAGATCAGGTCTGCTGCTGGCCAGGGTGAAGGATGTAGTGATTAAAAAGAAAATCCACAATCCGACCTGAGAAGAGAACCAGAGCGGTTCAGAGAAGCGGTAAAACGGCTACGGTTCCCACCTTCTCCTCGTTCTGCTGGGCGATGTGCTGCTGGAAGTTCTCCAGCTGCTCCAGCGAAGGGACGCAATCCGCCGCAACTCCGTACGGCATGGAGCACAGAACGTCGCACAGGTCCTGGTCCTGATCCAGCAGAGCTTTCAGCTGCTGCATCCGCCGGTTCCGCTCCGTCTTCAGAGCCTCCACCTCAGTCCGGATGTTCTTCTCCTGCTGCAGCATGCTAATACCATCTTCCTCCTGCACAGAAAAGATTTATCAATGGAAGGTTAACAAAGCCACTTTCACTACTAACAAAACAGCACCAAGAGGCGTAGATCTGCAAGAACTAGACATACAGTGGATTTTCTTCCTAAGTTTTTATCTACTCAGTCATTCCAACAGGTAACCTGTTGGTAATTTTGGTTATACCTGGAATGACTGAAAGACTATTTTACCTCAAAAACAGGAATCTGGAGCTCTAAACAGAGTTTCTCCATCTCTGTCCTGCAGGTCTGGATGCTGCTTATGAGTCTTTTCTTCAGTGATTCTTCCTCTTTCACCATCATCTCCAGGAGGTTCTGCAGGACAAATCACAGGGAAATCAGCAGTGGACAATGGACACGCAAACGCTCTCTGCTATCGGATTAAAAACCATTTTAACCAGCAGAAATTCTGGCATTTTTTAAAAACCTGCCAGTGTAACCTGTTGTTGAACATGATAAACGTTTACATTCATTTAGAAATCCTACTAAAGCTTCATCTGACAAACAGTTTGGACATTAAACACACAATAATCACCAAGAAGTGTTTTATTATTTACATCAGCGGTGTCCAAAATCGTCCAATCAAAAGTAAATGTGGCAAAATAAAGTAGACTAGATTTGTTTCTTATGTGGGAATGAATGTTATTCATTGTAGATCCAAACATTTAAAGTGATTTTGCAAATTTGTTTTTATTAAAAGAAAGGTGTGTAGTTTTCAAATTTGTTTGGGCTTGTTTGAATACATTTAATCTCAGATAAAAATAAAATGTTTTGGCTGACTTTCTTTGGAATTGCTTGCTATATTTGGCAAGTTTAATAAGTTAAAAGTTTGGGTGCAGCAACATTAACTTTTCAGCTCAAGTCTCTGCATAAATGTGCTTCTATTTATTCTAAAACGTTCAGACGTAAAAATATTTTCACTTTGTGCTATACTTAACATTTTCCATTGCAAAACAATTATGTCAGCAATAACCCTGATTAAGAATAACTTAAACAAACACGAGTCATTTCTGAACTGCAATTCAGAAAAAACTGCCCAAGGGCCACAAATGACATCCCTGATCTACATGTTCCAGAAATTAACCTAAACAAATGTAAGTTTTAGCAGGTTTCGAACAAATGTATTGAATTTCAACAGAGATCAATAAAAGTACCAGTAGTCGGGGGGGTTTCTGACTCTTTTTCTTGTTATTAGGCTGGAAACTATGTGCAAACATCAACTCACCATAGAAGAAAACATAAACACGTTTGTCCAAAAAACCTAAAAATAAGACTAAAATGCAATTTTAATTTTTAGGTTTTTAGTCTCCGCTCTTTAAGAATGAAAACAGATTTCCTATTGTAGATATTTATCAAACCCAGAAGTTGTCTCTTTTTTTTCAAACGACTTATATTTAGCTGAACTGAAAGTTAAATTAGCTAATCCACAGATTTCTACCCAGAAGTGATCTGCAGTGTAGCACTGTCAACATTCAGTTGACTTGGTATTAAAACTGGATCTCAACAATATTAGCAAAAGCTGGAGAAAACTGCATGATCCATCAGTATTAGTTTTTAATGACGTTTTAACAGGAGTTTCCTCACCCTAATGTGGTTTTTGACAACATTAGTCCTCTGCAGTCTCTGGTCCTCCGGGATGCCGATCTCTTCCCAAATGTCCTTCAGGTGGCACAGCGCCTTATTCAGACACGATACAGCCTCTGCTGCGAGCACCTCACTACGGCAGTCAGAAAATACAATAAACACTAAATAATCATTTAAATATCAGTCCTAGATAGCAAGAAGGCTTAAAAAACTGGCAAAATTAGAGATTCTGGATTTAACGTTATCCTAACGCCAAATTGGCTGTTAGCTAACTTGTACAACACTTCGCTAAAACTTCATTTTATAGTCCGAATAAACGCCTAAACACCGAGATGTAAAGCTTGAATCTTACCTCTTCCTCATTGTTAAATCCCACAGCTTCAGAAAAGTTTATAGAAACGCTTTTATTCGAGAAAACAAGACGATGATGATCTCCGCTCTGGCTGATTTCACCTCAGTCCGTTTGTTCCAGCAATTCAAAATACGCGTTCCACAGGTTTATGGCTTCTGATTGGCTGTTGCTGTGGGGGCGCTTGATACAGCAAACCGGAACGAACCGCCGGAAACGCCTTCTGTTCACCGCCCATACTCCAACCTCTTTGCTTACGCCTATGTTAAAAACACACATACACTACTTCCATAGTGGGTGTGCCGTGTTATTAAATTAGAGAGATTAAAATATATCTGCTAGATATAGGTTATAAATGTGGCTAATATTAAAGAAAATGAACACAGATGTAAAAAAAAAACCCATTTATTCACATTTTTACAGTTGTATTGATAAAGGTGACCAAGCATTAGCAAACATTCTGTGCTGACAGGAATGTATGACATGAGGCGATAGGAACGTGTCCTCTTCCAGTCAATGAAAAAGTAACGTTTCCTCGATGGCTTCAAATGTTGTTGTCCAGCAGAGCCTCCAGGAGCCGCGAACTGTTTGTAATTGCAGTTGTTACCACAATGAATTTATAACCTGGAAAACATAGCAGCAGTGTCATGATTAATCGCCTTTTCACTAAGAAAAAATTTAGTTAAGGCAAGCAAACACAGCAGGGGCGACCCAAGACTGTCTGGGGAGTGGGGCCTTGGGCTGGTATTTATTTGGAGGCCTACTTCCTGTTAAGCCTCCTTTCATTTTTTTAATTGCACAACACAGAAAAAATAAAGCTAAACCAGTAGGTAACAATAAGGTGGCTTTCTGTTGACATCATGATCTCAAGCACTTTAAGTTACAGTACCTTTCTCTTTTCCCAGAAAACGGAGAGCTGAAATCTCAGAGAAGGTGCATCCACCAAGGAACATGACCAGAATGATCCGCCGAGCATCGCTTTTAGACTTGGGATCAGCACCTGTGCCCCCCGATATTGGACAGAAAGAAATAAAATAAATAAATAAATGAAAAAGATCTGGAATGGATTTTATTGCACAAACAGCTTCTTCATATTTTAGATTCCAAGAAATTTCCCAGGGATCTAACCTGTTACAGCAAATTCATGACCGTTGATCAGCCTGGTTACTTCTTCCAGCCCCGTCCAGCCGTCCCGCTCTAACACCTGGGTAAAAACCAAAGAAAATAGGAAAATTGTGTTTTACTCTTGTAAATAAATTCCCATTCGTTGGAGTGACAGGACTCACCTGCTCTATAATCTTGCAGCTCAGAGGGATGTAGGCGCCACTGAAGATATAAGCCATGTCCCGAGGAACACGTAGGTCATAATCTTCCTCCGACTTTGGTATCTTTATCCAAAATAAACTTATTAATGACAAGTTTCCTCATGAGAAAATAGGAAACTTAAATAGCTGGGATGAACTTTGTTCTTTACCAGGTTGAGTTTTTTACTTAAGGCTCTAAAGTGACTCTTCTTGGCCAGAGAAGAAAAGGCGTCGGTCAGTTTCACTACAAAACAAAGCAAAGGTATTTAAGGGTACAGATACTGAGCTGGCCGGCCTGAGAATTCAGAAGCTAAACATGAGACCACAAAGAACCTGTAATACTGGACGTGTTAAAATGTGTTTGTCTGAAAGTCTCAGAAACACTTTAAAGAGACAAAACAAGCCTTTTCAGAATGTTTCAACCTGAAATGCAGAAAACAACAAAACAGCTTAAGCTGAGCCCAGAAGAAAAGGAAAACAATTTGATTCATTCTGCATGCAACAAGTTAAAAAATGCACATCATTGTTTATTTTTGTGTCTGATTTTGTTGAACTGAACCGGTTTTACCTGCAGCTCTGTCATTGACCAGTTTGCCCACTTTGCTCTCCATGACGGTGAGCGTCTCCCCCGGCTGCTGCTCCACCAGCAGCCCCAGCTGCCTCAGGTTGGAGAACGTCAGCAGGTGATCCGCGCCGTAGCTCTGACGGAAACCAGCACAGGAAACGAGACGGGTTAAACACAGAGCTGTGGGATCACTGATCAAATCATGTCAGCGTTTCTCAGCATTTTACAGCTTTACTTTCCAGAAAGTTTGTTTCCAGTAAGAGAAAATGAGAAGCTTCTTTCACAAACATTTCTGCACCTTTTTGCAGCCAAAGGTCAAATTTATGGTTGGCAGGAAATTGTAAAAATATTTTATTAAACACGTGGTTTAATAAAACAGTTTGTGTTAACAGAACAGGTCAACAGGGTTCAAATTAAATTACAACTTATCAAGATTTTCTACTTTGTTATAGAAAATATTTAAAATCTTAAAGAACTAAATTTTTTTTTAATTATCTATTCTGAAACCATCAAAGGAAACGTATCAGTCTTCTCATTTTTTGGAGGTAAATATACATTTTGATATTTATCTTCAGCATTCCTGGAGGCTCTCATTAGTTTTAGGAGCCAAAAGCTCAATTTGAGAACATTTAAAACTTCCACATTATTTTCACTGGAATATCTCTTTTTTTAAATGAAGAAAAACAAACAGGAAAATGAAAGTTTTAACTATAGCCATTAATATTGTTACAGAAGAAAATATTTTGTGTTGTTTTCCAAGGACTAGACAAAAAGCAACCAAAGAATAATTTATTAATTTTTTCTTTATCTGTGACAACCTAAATTAAATTGTAATAAACATTCAGTTGACTTGATATTAAAACTGGATCTCAACAATTTTAGCAAAAGCTGGAGAAAACTGCATAAAGTTTTTCACAAAGATTGAATTTTGTTATAACTTGTTTTAAATGTAAAATAAATTTGAAATCAAGGGGTTCAATGTTTTAATATTTTATAAACTATATTATAAAATATTAATATACATTCTTTTACAAACTCTTTAAAATGGGAAAGAAAAGAGAACATGACACCAAATCAAGGCGAATGTCTTGATCTTCATAAGTCAGGAAGTGGCTACTCTGGTAAATTTGTCCAAATCTGAACTAACAAAAATCCGGGAGCTTTAAAACTTCCAGAATTGTGACAAACGAGGCTGGCATAGAGTTAGTCTCCATGACCAACATTTATTTTAGTTTTTTTTTGTACATGTGTACCAGAGTGTGTCACTATTTGCAGATGACACCACAGTGTGTTACATTAAATAAATCCTCTGATTTTCTTGCAGCGTTTGAAAGTTGTTAAGCTCCACTTTACTTGATTTTAATTATCTGAATTTTGAGTTTTTACATTTTCATGACCAAAGAGTGAGTTCTTGGGAAACTAGAGTCTCCTATAGCAGTGTTTCCCAACCCTGGTCCTCAAGGCACACTGTCCTTTGATGTTAGAGGTTTCCCTGCTTTAATGTGTCTGATTCAACTGATTGCAGTTCAACAAACGCCTGTTAATCAGTCATCAATTGAAATCAGCTGCACTGAAGCAAGGAAATACCTAAACCATGCAGGGCAGTGAGCTTTAAGGACCAGGGTTGGGAAACACTGTCCTATAGTTCTCATCTCTATTAACCAAAATAAATCTAATTTTCTGCTGAATAGTGACTCATGCAGCATCTTAAGGCAGGTGTTCCACTGATTATAGGTTAAAAAGCTTCAGGTGTGATTCTGAAATATTCCTGGTGTTTCTGCTTCTAACAGAACTTCAGGGAAACAGATGAAGGTGTGTGTGCCTGTGTGTGTGTGTGTGTGCGTGTGCCTGTGTGTGTGTGTGTGTGCGTGTGCCTGTGTGCGTGTGCCTGTGTGTGTGTGTGCCTGTGTGTGTGCCTGTGTGTGTGTGTGCCTGTGTGTGTGCGTGTGTGCCTGTGTGTGTGTGTGTGTGCGTGTGCCTGTGTGTGTGTGCGTGTGCCTGTGTGCCTGTGTGTGTGTGTGTGTGCCTGTGTGTGCCTGTGTGTGTGCGTGTGCCTGTGTGTGTGCCTGTGTGTGTGTGTGTGTGTGCCTGTGTGTGTGCGTGTGCCTGTGTGTGTGCCTGTGTGTGTGTGTGCCTGTGTGCCTGTGTGTGTGTGTGTGACTGTGTGTGTGCTGTGTGTGTGTGTGTGTGCCTGTGTGTGTGTGTGTGTGTGCCTGTGTGTGCCTGTGTGTGTGCGTGTGCCTGTGTGTGTGCCTGTGTGTGTGTGTGTGCGTGTGGCTGTGTGTGTGCGCCTGTGCTTTCACCTGGAGGTACTGTGCTTTTAACGACTTGAAATCTTTCGGCAGGAGTCCTGCAAGAAAAAGAGTCACAAATCTGTCCTCACATTGAAATGAACGGACGTTCCTGCTTTGAATCACAAATGGGATTTCACCGTTTTCCGTGACCGACAGAAGACACAGCAGCCGCAGACTTTCGATCATGGAGATCTGAGGACCAAACAGAGACCAAAGCTGATTTGATTTTCTCAGAAGGTTTTTGCTTTTAAAGTTTCCTTAATTCAAAACCTGTGACAAGCAAAACCCACCTGTCTGTTGATGTGCTCCTCTATGAAGGAAATACATTCACGGATTTCAAATCCTTCAAGTAAACCTGAGGAAACACAAAGACATTAATTTATATAAAAACCTGGAAATACAACAGACAGTTAAACAGAAATTTTCTTATGCTTATGTGACGGCTTCTTATACCCGTCCCGTCACGCACACATGGAATACCTGTTACACTTATAAAATATTGATAGTCAAAAATGTTTGAAACACAAAATGAAGTAGCAGAAACTGTAAAAGGGAAAATGCCAGTGATATTTTTATTTGTTAAATAATGATTCTTTTGTTTAGCCAGAAACTCCCATTGAGTAAAAGCATGAAGTCCAAAAACAGAAGAGGAAGATGGCAACAATTAATAGTTTATTAGTTTCTCTACTTGCAGAACTTAAAAGAATCCATTTGGAGCTTCATAATACACAACATAAGAAAACCTGAATTCCTCCCCCAGAACACGGATAAAAATAAGGAAAGAGCATATTCCCCCAAAAAATGTTATAAATGTGTAAATCTAAATAATTTTAAAAATGTATTTGTATTTAAGGACTAGTCCCCACATAGCTGAAAATCTGGGAGAACAAATATTTTTATGTGTCTTTGCCTTTTGTCCAGACAAAAACTCTGTTTAATATCACTAAAAACGATAATTTATAGAAGATCCAGTCAAGGTGGAAATTTGTGTTTGAGTGTGTACATGGGAAAAACAAAGAGAGCCAGATATTGTAGTTTGTGACAAATAATCCGCCAATATTTGGTTTGACACAATTCCCAGTAAAGATAATCTCCTGTTTGATTAACTTTATATTTTAATACGCTATTTAAAAGTACTTTAACTCACATATCTGTTCATATTTAATTCCTATTGTTTAGAAGCCAGCCGATTGGCTGACATAGGCTACACTGCCCCCTACTGATTGGCATGATTAAAACAACGCTCAGGGGCGGATTTGTGTGAGTTCACGTGGATAAAAACTTTTCTGGAAATAATCCTGTGTGTACAGTAGGTTTTTAGTTCAGGAATAAAATCTGTATTTCACAATGACGATGAAGTTGTTTCACAAAGAAAAGCCTCCAATGAGACACAAACAACACGCATTAATCTCACAGTGTTCAGTCTTCAACAGCTCCTGGAAATCCTGCTTCGTCTTCTTTTTCATGATGGACTCGCTGGCGCTGATGTCTGAAAGAGAAACGCTGTTAGCAGCGGCAGCTGGTGATTCTGGATGTGCAGTAATCCTCTGGAAGTGCAGCGTGGGAAGTCAGTGCTCACGTAGGCTAAGCAGCCGATGCTCCTGCTTCAAACCTTTCAGCTCCTCCGACACAAACGTCTTCATCTGCTGGATGTCCATCCCCCGTCTCTTCTGCAGGAGGCCAAGAAACGAGGAGGATTAAAACCATTCACTCTGACTCTGTCGGTCACCACGGTTACCGTCTCAACTTTCACTCACGTCATACGCAGTTTGGAGGTTCCGGGCCTTCTGACTGAGAAACCCAAAAACGTTGGAGAAATGCTCGTTCCGGATTTCATTAAACACCTGAGAGAAGTGAACAAATGTTGACCTTCAGTCCCAGATGAGAACAGATGGACACCTTTGACCTCAGCCCTACCTTATCCTGAGAGTTCAGCATGACTTTTATACTTTTGTCAGAGGAGGTGACTTCAGGTCCAAACTCCACACATCCTGCAAAACAAGATGCAGAGCTGAGCCGGCAAAGAAACCTGCAGAAAGCGTCCGACTGTTGGACAATAAACAGGAATTTTTAGCTACACGCACATAAAAATGGCTACAAACGGTCGCAAAATTATGCAACCATACAACTTTGAAAAGCAGAAGTGCAGCCTAAAGCACAACCAACAAAAATGCAGAATGTGGTTTCTGGATGCCACGTCAACAACAAAACATTCATACAGTAAAACCAGCTGACCAAAAGAGCCCTGCTTGGGTTGCTAGGTAACAGACTGGACTTTGCTGGGGTTGCTAGGCAGCGGCACAGTGCTGGTGGGATGCAACTTAACATTTGGAAAGTTTTGCAACGGCTCACTTTCCAGACACCAAGAAGACATTAACTTATTGCCAGAAAAATGGCCAGGTTGTTTTGTTAAAGTGCTTGAACTGTTTCAGAAACTGTAGAAACCAAATTAGAAGTGTAAAAACATGGCAAATGTGAATTTTGCTTAATCCATTTAACTAACATATTTCTGTGGCACTGACAAAACTTCAAAATTTTTCTGAAATGTGAGGATAAAGTTTGTAATGAGGGATTGCTTAAGGAATGTAATCTAAATATATGTCTTTAATTTTAAGTTTTTGGGTCTGTGGTCATTTTTAAAAACAGAATTTTGTCATTTTTTGTTGACTGAAGTCAGATACCCACCACATTTGATCCTAAATATATCATCCACCAGCCCCTCGTAGACAACTTGTGAGCATAAAGGAGTGACAAAGTCCACATCTGTTAAAAACAAAGTGACATTAGAGCGGAAACAGAGCACAGCCTGAATCGAGTTTGATGATCCGCGGCTTCTCACCTCGATCAATAAGGAAAACATTCCCGATCTCAGCGTGCCGAGCTTTTTGTTCTCCCTGCTCTACCTGCTCCCTCCACGACTCGTAGGTCATCTGCAGACAAAGAGACAGCAGCAGACGTCTTAACGTAGATGAAGCCACCGGATCTGAAAGTGAAATTTTTGATCTTTGATCATTCTGGACCTTGGAACAGCGTCCAATCCCGTAGACCTTGGAGAACGGTCCGAAGAGAGAGTGAAGGAGGTGCAGAGCGCTCCCAGCTGTTCTCACCCAGCGCTGGTCTCCTGCCTGTACAAATAAAAGGTTCATTAGCTAAACTTGTTGTCTGTATAGATTCATATAACCTCAGAAAGATGATGTGTCTATACATACCCGTATCCAGGATCGGTTCAACATGAATTTGTTCACTTCTGACTAAATCTGAGGTCTAAATCCTTGAAACATTTATGGTTTTCTTTATTTTTAAAGCACCCAATCTTAAGCAGCAACTAAAAACTATAACATCTGACTAAAAAAAAATTCATTAAGGAATTCTACGGTTGGTAATTGAACTGAACAAACACAGGGTGGACGGAAGGATGGACAGACAAACAAAATCTAAAGAATAAGATAAATCTGGAGAAGCAGCTCTTTTTAAATTCCAAACTTTTCCAGGTTACATACAAACTTAGTAGTAATTATGAGGGTTAATCATTAAAAGAATTTGTTAACTGTCTAAGTTAGACTCCAAATTTACCAAAAAGTTGTCTCTGAAGAACTCTGGAAGCTCCAGGCTGATGATGTCCTCGTCCAGAGGAAGGAGGTAGAAAGCCCACTCATCAGTGGTCACATCTGCAGGACGACACACACAACATCAGCATTCCCTGTCACCTTTCACTGCTGACTGTCCAAAAAACCCGAAGCAACAACTGACCACCAAAGACTCCCTGCTCCTCCAGAACCGCCTCACATGCGTAGAACTGAACAGGACGGAGAACGGCAGCGAGTAAATATCAACATTCACACAATTTAAACAGTATGTAGAGTACATTTGATCAAACTAGGTCAGAACTGCATTATGTTGAAAAGCAGTGTAACAATTTTCTCTATAAAAACTTTAAATAATCTGGACTGAATTGAGACTGACTCAAAGGGGATTGCAGATTTAAACTGGGACAATTTTACTTGAGGCGATTTCTCTCATCTTCCTAAAAACTGATGGTAATACAACAATTTCTGAAATAATAAAAACATACGAGACAAACAAGTTGTTGACATCAGCAGCATAGTAGAACAAACCTTTTGTGGAGTGAAGATTATCTTGTATCGTCGAAACTTTCCCACTGCCTTGTCTGCATTAACTACATCTGAAAGGAAGGAGCATAAGTTGTAAAACACGGCCCATTATTTAGCAATTATAATCTAGATCACTGCGAGCAAGATGAACTAAACTTTTAAATCAAAGTTATAAACAAACATGCATATTTAGCTGAAGTTACAGATGCATTGCACGCAGAACACTTTACCCCAACGGTGAGGCAAAAACAATAAACTTTATTTACCACAAATCCACTTCACGGTTTGTATTCGTGGTCGAATCAGAAAGCAGATTCTGCATAAATAAGATAAAATCAGATAACTGATTACTGTCCAAATATTTTTTTAAAACAGAGGTCCACCGGTAACAAGGAGCAGAACGTACTGATCTGAGATGCTGACTATCGGTTTGTGCTCCACTTTGTAAAGTTTGTCGACTTCATGTTGCTGCAACAATGTAACATGTTAAATATTTTTGAAAGAATTTGAGATAAAAGCTGTTTTTGATTAGATAAAAAAAGGGAGTAAATACTGTTTACCTTTAATGTCGAAACATTCGCAATTCGATCAAGCGGACTCATCAAGTCCGAATCAATAAAAAGATCTTTCTTCCCCGGCAGCTGTGAGAGAACAGAAGGTTAGTATGTCAGTCTGAATGAATAAATCAGGCCAGTACCGAGCCTCTGAGGATTAATCTCCAAGCCAGCTTTGTACCAGGAAACACGCCAATTTACATGAAATCTAACAATTCCATTAATAACAATGGTCAAATTTTAAGCCAGAAGGTTCCCAGAAGTTTGAGGATGACTACAAAACGCAAGAGCCAGAAGGAGCTTTGACTGTGTTTGTATTCTAGCCCCGGTATGTATAGTTTTTAATCTGTATTTATTGCAGAAAATCAAAAATACATCCTAATTTGTGTTGGGGAAAAATAGATGACACACCTATGTACCAGGTGGCATCCAGCTGGTCCTAACTCTTACTCAGGTGTAGTGTTGTGTGCATCGTTTTCCCACCTGTTCCAGCAGGTAGATGAGCTGATCTCTGACCAGCCTCTTCAGCAGAGACAAGTCTGGGAGCTCCGGGGAGTCTCTCCTGGCACTGTGAGCCATTCTGGGTTAAAACAACGATAACCACAGAGCTAAAGAAAGAACACAAATGCATAAAAATAGAATAAAATTTTTATATATTACCTCTTAGGTTTTCCAGTGTAGAAATATAAAAAGTATATTCACGGATGCTGTTGATAGAAAGAAATCAGTGCTGACGTAAAGCTCCAGCAAGGTTAGCTTGTTGGCTAAAAACAGACCTGTCAGCTTGTATTACAAGGCTAACCAGAAACGTAAAAAAGATAATACGGATAATAAGCAATGTCTTAATTAATAATCTATAAGAGAAAAGAAAAAAGTTGTATTTTTTATTTTTAATTGCCGAAAATTGAATCTATCTGAGTGGAGCAGCCACCGACTTCCCTTAGCTGACAGGGCGGAAGCGTCATGTGAGCTGCTGTTTCCGTCCGGACCCAGTACAGGGCGGACCTATGCTAACTCAACCAACTCCTTTATTTACATTTAGCTATGAATTCAGAAGCGGCTTTATTGTTAGAAACAGTTAATTTTGCTGCGGTAAAACATCGTAATCAACGCCGTAAAGATCCAGAAGCAACGCCGTACATTAATCATCCAATCGGTTGGTAGAAATTTTATTACAAGGGGAGTTTAACTTTATTTGGTGAAAATTCACATTCTATAGCCGAGAAAGACCATTATGAAAAATATTTAGTTTCATATTAATTGGTGGCAAATTCCCGTCCTTTCAATAACAACGCCGGGTGCGTCAACAAAATCCCAAGGCTGGAAAACATCAGCAATGATCTTAAAAACTGTTGCAGCCGATCCACTAAGGATCAAATTCGGTGCTTTTCAAACCGAGAATTAGAATCTTAGAGAATTAGAACCACTAAAAAATTGAATTCTGACTTAAATCGTAGAATGGTGGCTTTAATCTCAATATTCTGACTTTGTTTTCTCAAAATTCTAACTTTAATCTCATAATTCCGACTTTAATGGCAGATATGTGTCAAAATTCTTACATTAAAAATCTGAATTCTTTTTGATCCTCATTCTCTTCTGTTGTTTAAAGTTATTTTTCAGAGAGAAAAAGTAATAGCTAAATAAAAACATTTAAAAGAGGAACTGAAATGATGTTGTAGGATCTTTAAAAAGTTGCACAAAACTAAACGTCTGCAAACTTCAGTAAATATGGGATGTGGAAACATATATGAATAATTTATATCTATACATCTGCAGTCAGAATGTCTCTCTTATGCAAGATCAGTACTTGATAATTGCATTGATGATGCCACCTGTTAGAGTTTTGTGTTTACTATATTTCTCCTTAAGTTAAAAACTCTAACATGTCTGATGCGGTTCTGTGTTTCAGGTGTAGCAAGAATCCTCAGCTATGAGGGAGGAGTCACAGAGATTGAGGTTTTACAAGTACGTTCTCATCCGTCATCTCTGATATATTTGGCCTTTCTTGCCATGCTAAGCCCTTTGCATCTAACATGCAGGCAGCTTTGCTTCACGACACCGTAGAGGACACAGACACCACCCCGGAGGAGCTGGAGGACAGATTCGGGCCTATCGTAGCTCGAATTGTCCAGGAGGTGACGGATGACAAAAGTCTATCGAAGCAGGAGAGGAAGCGCCTGCAGGTGGAGCATGCACCGCACTGCAGCCGACAAGCTAAACTGGTGAAACTGGCTGACAAACTGTACAACCTGAGGGACCTGAATGCCTGCACGCCTGTCGGTCAGCACCTCTCTACACTGAAAACAAAACATATTTATCTGTGGAAGCTGTTGTTGTTCTTTTTTAAAGTGAATGTTGCAGATTTAGTGCACAAACACTTCAACATTACTAACTATCTGCAATTCTGTTCTGCTGCTCAGCTCTTCAGAGTTATTAAAATACCCTCATTACCTCCAATCTGACATCTGGAAATATTTATTTATCTACTTACCAATGCTCTCACAAAGGTCTGCAAACATGGAAGAGACATTTACCCAAAAGACTTCCAGTGAAAGATGCTTCTACAAATTCACACTGCACTTTTCAGCTTTATTTCTAAACAAAATTTTAAACACAAATTCTTACAAAGTATTTTTCCCTTAGCACCCAGGAAATAATAAAAACTAACTTACAAGTAGCTTTTCGGCAAGATATGACAATAATTTTCTAAAATTGATGAAAAAGTCAATAATTCTATGAAATTGATGAAAAAAAGTTATTTCCACTGGCCCATTGTTTCACTTGTAACAAAACATTTTCCCTTGTTACAAGCTAAATAATCTGCCAGTGAAACTAGTTCTTTTTCATCAATTTCAGAGAACGATTGACTTAAAACATATGTTACTGAAAAGTAACTTTAAAGTTATTTTCGTCCTTTTTTTCAAATGTACTAAAATATTTGCACTAGAAATTAAACAAAAAATACTTGGTAGGATTTTGTGTTTTTGCTGTAAAAAAGTCATTATTTCACAACTATCGTCAATTACCTGATGTCCATGTGAAATACATTTAAGTATTAGTTACAACAAGACAAAATATAAAGAATGTTTGAGAGATGTGAATGCTTTCACCAGACTATTGATAATTGATAAATCCTAAACCATCATCCTGGTAAAGACCAAAGGCTCTGCTTCCATCGCACCACCATATTGTCACTCCAAGCGCAGTTTCAGTGTCCAGAAAATATTTTTTAACTTTAAAGTTAAAACACAAAACATCCACATTCATGTCCATCAAAGCTTCTTTATTCAGTTTTCACATGTTAACCCTCTTCTTATTTCTCTGGCAGGTTGGTCGGCTGGGCGGGTCCAGGAGTACTTTGTTTGGGCCGCTGAGGTGGTTAAAGGTCTAAAAGGAACTAACTCGGCTCTGGAGGAGAAGCTGGAGGATCAGTTCAAACAGAGAGGAGTTCAGCTCTGAAAGAACCACCTCACCTCACTGGAGAAGGAACTAATCACTAATCAGATGCAATATCATTTACAAGCCATAAAAATAATCTTTTTTCCTTATTTTGTGCTGTGTGTTATGTCTGCTGTGTACTTTCAGGACATCATGTAACTGTGATTTTATTTCTGAATATTAAGAAAGCAACATTTTCCTGGCTCTTTTCTTTCATCAAACTTCCCCACTATTTATTGTGAAACCTACTGTATCAGCCACTAAAAAATAAACATTCGTTTTGGGCACACAGGGATGTGAACATATATCCTGGGGGCAAAACTATTAAAGAACTGCCAATAAAATTACTTGAATTTACCATCTAGAAACAAATACTGTATACTGGGAGATTTACTTGGAATTTTACTCTACATGGTTTAGATATGTTGTTTTGTTTGCTAATGTAATAAGGTGAACAATAAAAGATGTAAAAATAAATGTTTAAATTAAGTCATTTTGAAGGTACCCAAAAAATGTTGACACAAATGTCTGATAATCTTTGTGAGCATTTAAGAAGGCTAATATCAATACCTCCAAGAAAGAGAAAGAATTTTGATCTAACAGTTAATAGTTGGCTTTCATGTTGAACCTTATATAGATCATTTATTTCTGCATTTATTTATTTCCTTCTATTCAAGTTGGAGTATAGTTATATTTAGTGAATTCAACTCTACAATCTTACGTAATTGTAAAAAATAAATTACCTCCATTTATTTAAACTCACTTCAAAGTGACCTGCCAGATGAAGTTCTCTATTTATGCTGTTAGCTATTACATGGAACAATGTAGGCAGAAAATATCTTTAGTAGCAAAAATAATGTTTAATTGGTATGTATAACTGATAAATTGGAATATTACTACTAATAGTAATAGTAATAATGCCATCTATTATCATTATCAACTGTATATTCTAATCAATATTACTATTTACCCAGGAAAATAATTGTTTTGATTAATTTCTTTTGCGTTGTTTTCAACAACCACAGGGGGCGCAAATTTGCACTAAATCTACTTAATCTCTCTTCAATGAGAGAACTGATATTCTCTCATTGAATATTTTATCTCAAGAGTTTCCTAAAGATACATATAATATTTTAAGGATTCATATTCCACGCCACTAGGACAAAACGAATAATTATAAAATGTTAATGTAAAGCTACGTGTGCTTCGGAAGCAGCGGAAACGTTTGTCGGAACAATTCGACTTCCTGTCCGTTCACGCGTTTTGTTGAACTTCCGTTTCGCAGCAGCTACAACGAGCTAGAGTAGCTAGTTGGAATATCGTTTTCATTTTTCTTTTGTCGGCTCGTTTATCGTTGACCAGGCAATCATGTCTAGTCACGAAGCCGCCAACATGAAGCTTCCACCGATCCAATCCACGGCCGGTGCCGTTCCCATCCGGAACGAGAAAGGTGAGCTTTTTGTTGGTTAGCCATTTAGCTACATTAGCATCGGCTAATGTCACTGTTGGCACACAATACACGAAATGAAGAAGTTACAGTCTTAAAACTGGTTAAATAAAGACGTAATGTTAGATAAGCTGTTATAAAGAGCAAAAATAAATGTTTAAATTTTATGTCTTAAACGTGTGCATCGTGATTTTAGGCCTTATAAAGTGTTATAATCATGTCCAAATTTTAGCACATTGCCGGTGGCTGCAAACAGGCTGGTCAATTATTTTGTGGTCAGGATGACAAATGATGTGGTCAAATACACGTCTGATGTTGTTTCTGAGTGTCACGCTTAGAATTTGCTAATTTAAATATTTAATGTTTTTATTTGGAATTTCAAGGTGTTCCGTCGGTTGTTTATTTTTTGTTCTTTAGGCATCTATTTATACATGTGGTGAAATTATGTCAGACACCTTATTAATCTATCACGTGTCCACATAGCGCCAAAAATCACAAGAAGAAACACCAAAAATTCTTTAACATCTCCACTAGAACCTCATGGTTCTGTTAAGTATATCAAAAACAAACCGCTTATAGATATCATATAAATGAAATCTGCCTATCGTATTCTAGGCAGATATCGACTAATTAAGCTCAGTGTAATAAAAAGGAGATCAGCCAAATGCAAACCTCTACAAACTTCAGTAGCTGTTTATGCTACTATTTTTTTACTGTAAAGTCTGTAGTTAATTCCTGTTATGAAGTTTACTGTTTTCTGTGTAAGAAAGCATTGAGAAGAGATGACATGTGTATGTCTAGTAATGTTTCAGGTCTAAAAACACAGACACAAGCTGACAAAGTTATATTACAATAACAACTTTTAATTAAGTATGATGTTAAAATTTAAATAAACTGGATTTGCTTTATTGTAATCGTATTTTGTGTAATTTTATATTTGTTTTCAATTGAGATTCTTTCTTTCTTATGCTTTTACATCAAGGTTTGGTTTTATATGTTGTTTTTATTTGTATAAGTCAGTAAACAATACGGTTGAAAATCACAAAATAAATGTTAGTAAACCTTCACAGGTGTTGAGGGAAAAGTGTAAGATTTGAGTTTTGTTTAAAGATGTAAAGTTGTTTAAATTGATGCCTTTCTGCACTAATAATTTAATGTCCCAAATAATTATTGGTAACTCAAATTCTTGAGATTTTTCACTGTGGTGCGAAGGAAGGCACAAAGAAGCCAAGGGAATCTGTAGTCTTGTGGTTAAAGATTAGATCAATAATGAACAGTCTATAGTTGATCTCTAACTGTGGATGTTTGAGACCAGAAACGATTACTTCTGACTGTCTTCAGATTAACTTGATGTCAGCCATCTTGTTGATGTGCGTCACGCAGGTGAACTCACCATGGAGAAGGTGAAGGTGAAGCGCTATGTGTCCGGTAAGCGTCCTGATTACGCCCCCATGGAGTCTTCAGACGAGGAAGACGAGGAGTTCAAGTTTGTGAAGAAGGGGGTGGAGGCGGAGCCGGAGGTGGAGCCACAGGAGGAGGACGTCTCCGACCCGCGTCTCCGGCGTCTGCTCAACCGGACCTCCGAGGATGTGGAGGAGAGGTAGCGCCCGGCGCTCAGCTGCAACTCAAACTACCTGTGAATTCTGGAGAGTGAAGACGTTTCTCACTCGTTGGTTCTCAGGTTAGCGAGGCACAGGCAGATCGTTGAGCCTGAAGTCGTGGCTGAGAGCAGCGAGGACTCGGACGAGGGAACGTGGCATCCTGAGCGCGAAGACAGCAGTGAGGAAGAAGAGGAGGAGGAAGAAGTGGATGATGAGGTTGGCATTACACAAACACCTCTGGTTTTTTAATCCTTTCCATCACGCTGGTTAAATTCTCATTGTCTGATCATCGTTCTGCAGGAAATTGAGCGGCGACGAGCGATGATGCGCCAGCGAGCGATGGAGCGGCAGAACGAGGAGATGGAAGTGATGGAGGTGGAGGAGGAGGTGAAGTCGGGGGAGGAGTCCGAGTCCGAGTCAGAATACGAGGAATACACGGACAGCGAGGACGAGGCGGAGCCGCGACTCAAACCGGTCTTCATCCGCAAGTAAGAACTCTGAAAACTGCACTGCAAAGACAAAATCTTGCCAAGCATGTTGGTCCAGGTTCTAGTGCAAATATCTCAGTACACATGAAATAAAAAAACTAACTTACGAGTTAGAGCTTAGTTTAAGTCAATAATTCCTTAATATTGATGAAAAAGTTCTAGTTCCACTGGCAAGATTGTTTCACTTATAACAAAACATTTTCCCATGTTCTGTGTGAAATAATCTCAGTGGAACTAAAACTTTTTTTTATCAATATTAAGGAATTATTTACTTAAATCAAGCTCCTAAATGTTGCTGAACGGTTACTTTTAAGTTAGTTTTGTCGCATTTAAAGTATAATAAGTTATTGGAACAAAACTACAATTTTGTTTTAGCAGTTTGAAAATATTTCTGGAAATAAATGCATCAGTATTTTTGTTTCTATTACAAATGTTTGATATTCTGTTAATGTCAAAAAACACAACTTTGCAATTACGATGTTTCCACTAAATAAGAGAAGCAATTAGAATCACATGTGAATAAGTTTGTTGACAAGATAAATCATTAGAAAACATGCATCATCATTCTCATCCAACCACTTCCTGTTGTCTTCTTTGTTGTTTCTGCCAGTAGTAACATTGGTTTGTTGCTCATGTTACTCATGATGACAAAAAGTGTTTCCATTTTGTGAAATATGCTAATTTCAATACAGACAAAAAACTCATCCTAATGCAGAAACTTTATCGAAAAACGTGAAATAAAAAAAAAAAAAAGTGATGTTTCACTTATCTTCCTTAAACAGAAGTAAAATTACTCAAATTGTTCGAAATTATTCTTAACATTTGGTTGAATATCAGGAAGTAATGAGTCCATAACTTGCCAAACTCTGACTGGTGGACAGGAAGGACAGAATCACGGTGGCGGAGCGCGAAGCCGAGGAGCTGAAGCAGAGGGAGCTGGAGGCCGAGGCCAAGCGGCAGGCGGAGGAGCGCCGCCGCTACACCCTGAAGATCGTCGAGGAGGAGGCCAAGAAGGAGTTTGAGGAGAACCGGCGCACCCTGGCCGCTCTGGAAGCGCTGGACACGGACGGAGAGAACGAGGAGGAGGAGTATGAGGCCTGGAAGGTCAGAGAGCTGAAGCGCATCAAGAGGGACAGAGAGGCACGAGAAACGTGAGTAAACGGATCTGATGGAGACGGTGAGAAGCAGAGCAGGGTGGTGATTGGGTCTGTCTTCAGGATCGAGAAGGAGAAGGCCGAGATTGAACGATTCCACAACCTGACGGAGGAGGAGAGGCGGGCGGAGCTCCGGAACAGCGGCAAGGTCGTCACCAACAAAGCCCAGAAGGGCAAATACAAGTTCCTCCAGAAGTACTACCACAGAGGAGCGTTCTTCATGGTGAGCACATTCTCATCAAATACGTTAGCTATTTATTAATATTAGCAACTTGTTGGTGGGTAGTTTATTAATACGTTCTGCTACAACCAGCCCTTTAAAGACATTCTCAATCTTGATGTGAACCAAAATGAAAATTAATTTTGATACTCCTGACTTAAACATCCCAAGACATTTTGTTATTCTGCTTTTTTAACTATGACATATTTTAGTTTTAAAGAGATATAAATCTTTAAAAAATTGAGTTTTCTTGTTTTAACATGATATAGAAGTTGTTAAAACAAGATCTCTCTTCTGAATTTATTTCCAAACTCCAGAAGTTAAGTGCTTCTGTAGCTTTTAGCTCAAAATCTGAAACCTTTCTTAAAGAGGCAGTATCATGTCAAACCAATTTCCATTATGTTATTTTGTTCCCTCATCACATACCTGAAGCATTGCTTAGACTCGTTTATGCATTTTTAAGAAATCCTTTCAATCTCCATGGCAACCATTCAGCTGTCCAAAATGCCTGGTTGGACCTAGCCCCGCCTTCAAGGTGCAGCTCCTCCTGAAGCTGCGGTTTCCAAGCTTCTGGCACACAAAGCAACCCCTGTTCAGCTCCTTCAGACTAGCCAGCAGATATTAGCAAACATCTGGTGGAGCTGCACATCAGCCGATCTCATTATAGAAGTTTCTCAGAGCAACGCTGGCAGAAACGTTGTTAAAGGTTTAAAAGGAGCCATGTTGTGATGATTTTATTAATGTGAAGTTTAAAAAAGAGCAGAAGTTTTTAAAGAGACAGAGGCTCAATTTGAAGTCATTAAAATATAATAGTCATATTTTCTATATGCCACTGTGCTTAGAAAACGCATGCCGCCCCTTTAATTTGTTTTTCGTTGGCCATCTTGTCCACTAGGTGGCGGTGTAAACACACTTGTGGTTTTTTGTTCTAAACATTTGCTCTCCCTCCCAGAATGAGGAGGAGGATGTGTACAAGAGAGACTTCAGCGCTCCTACTCTGGAGGATCACTTCAACAAAACCATCTTACCCAAAGTCATGCAGGTGAGAATTGCTTGCATACCAGGAATTTACTATGCAGGTTCAGTTTTTTATTTTCTGACCGTTTTTTCCTCTGACTAGGTGAAGAACTTTGGCCGGTCGGGTCGCACCAAGTACACCCACCTGGTGGACCAGGACACGACGTCGTTCGACTCGGCCTGGGCTCAGGAAAGCGCTCAGAACAGCAAGTTCTTCAAGCAGAAGGCTGCCGGCGTGAGGGACGTGTTTGATCGGCCCACAGTGAAGAAGAGGAAGACCTAAGATGATCCTGGTGTGTGCTGGAGGGAAGCCTGCGAGGTCCAATCCTTCTCCAAACACATGAACTGATCGTCCTACTTTGTTTCACCTGGCATAGTCGGCCTATAAGTCTAAGGAAGCAGCTGGTTTATTGTAATTTTGTAAATAACCTACCATCTGTTCAAGTACAGCTATTTGAATTAAACACACTTGTTTTTACACAATAATGTATTTTATTTAAAAAACAAAAACTGGAGGATTTGGGTTGGTTCAGCTCCGTTGGATTGATCCGGTGAGCTTTAAGGTGGGAAGAAACAGTCCAGTGTAAGAATATGTTCAGTTGGTCAGAGTCACCAGAGCTTCCACCACGTTCCCCATGTGTTCCCTGAGGCTGCGCTCCGCCATCGACCGCGAGATCTCCATCTCTGACATCTACACGACAAAAAACAGCGAAGGTTATAATCCCAAACAGCAACAAACTGGATTTGACACAAATTAAAACAAAGAGTTGCTGTGCAATTCTGGCTGAAAGAAGCTCCTAGTTTTGATCCATTTATAGTCGTAACATAAAAGCTGTAACTAAAACTAAAGCAGTGCAACACTAGCACAATAACTTCCAGGGTGTCCATCCATCCTTAAAACGTACTAAATTCTTTTGGAGAAAATAGATCTCACTTCCTGGAGCGTGGACTCTAAGGTTTTAAATATTACCCAATGGCTAGCGTCAACTCCAACCGTCTGTAAACAACCATCCACTACTGAGAGAGAAGTGCCGATCCAAACAAGATTCAAAATTTGGAAGGGCTGTTCAGTCAGCGCCTGGCTCAACGGCACCGCTGCCATTGCTAATACTACAGACGACAAAAACAACGCAGAACGACGACGTCATCGCTCACGGGATCACCTCCTGTTCTCTGATTGGCCCCTTAAAATATTCATCCTTGAGAAATTAAAGTAAAAGGAAGAACTGTCAGAAGCGAGATTTTTATCGGGCAGAATAGAACAGGAAGGTAATGGGAAGGAAAACATATAAATTGGCATAAAATGCATTAATCACAGGTCGTACATTTTGTGGTGAAAGGACTATTTTATCGTCTGGTTTATTTTTCGCTGGATTTCAACGTCAAGCAAACGTCTGAGTCGTGCACAAACATCTTTATTACGACTCGAGGCGGTTGAGGCCAACACTAACTAGCTGTTAGCATACCAGTGCTAGTTAGCTAGCCTTTTGCGTCAGTCATGGGTAAGTGTAAATTTACTGTAATGCATTCATGTTCGCCCCTGGCTTACTTCTATTGGCAACACATACGACTCATTCTGTCCAACAAAAAAAAACTAATATATTCAAGTTTCTCTACACTTATGACTGACATTTAATTCAAAAAAACTCAAAAGTTTTAAATTTAAGTAAAACTTGCAGAAAAGCGGTTGGCAAGCTGAAAACATGCCTGTTAAGAAGCCAAGGCCCGCTACCTGAGCAGGTAGCCTGACTAATTAGCCAGATATCAACTAATTAAGCTCAGTGTAATAAAAAGGAGATCAGCCAAATGCAAACTGCTGCAAACGTCAGTAGCTGTTTATGCTACTTTTCTTTTACTGTAACAGCAGCAAAAATATTTTTCGAATCAGATCATTATGGATCTTGTTCTTAAGATTTTTGGTGCAAACCGAAAGGAAAAAAACTGCAACTGAGGTATTTATTATGTAAAGTTGTACATTGAGACATCTTAACTCAACTGACTCAAATCAAGGGATTATAGACAATGTATGTGCAGCTATAAAAAATACATCTTAGGGTAACTGGAGAATGAAGTCTCATCATTAACCCAAGTTATTTTTTGTCAGTATCTATTACTATATTGTGCATAAAATGCAGAGCTTTAAGTATGTGAGTCCAGATCACACAAATATAAAACCAAATATTCTGTCCTTGTCTAAAAACAAATTAAATTGAAACAACTTCACATAAGGCATGTAAACCAGCTAACTATTGACTGATTATATGCAATATAATCTTAACGGGAAAATGAAATCTACTTACAATCAACTCAACATCCTCTTTCTTGATGGTGACTTTAGCCAGCTCTTTTTCTCTGAAAATAAACAGAATGAAATTCATCTCCAAGGCAGATTAAAGTGGGTTTTTTCTGAATCCTCAGTAAAAAACAGATTTAATAATGGATCGTATCAGCACTGATCTTACCTCTCCTGTTTGGCTTTCTGTTCTCTGGATCTTCTGTCTCCGATCACCGACATTGCCTGAAAGAGTAGCAGTTAGTATTTATTTGGTTTTATCTGAACAGTTGCCATAATCAAAGAAAATAATTTTATTTGAAAATTAAACTTTAGTTATAAGCATGTTTATTTACTGACATTGATATTATTTTGTTTTTTTCTACAGCTAATTAACTTCTGCCTCATTTAATTGGCTACCGTTTCATTCATAAATTTCACTTACTTAAAGCTGGAGTAGCAGCTAATTAATGTTAGCTGTTTTACTTTTCTGTTGTTTAGAATTAATGCAAAACAAAATGTGTAATATGACATATTTAGTAAAAAAAAAGGTGTAAATATTTAAAGTGTACTCAATACACTTTAAAAAGTTTCAAACTTTAATTGGCTTAATACTAGACTTTTGATAGGAGTCATAAGGATTTCAACAAAGCTATATTTAAATTTAGCTTAGAAACAGCTAGTTAATTAACAGAAAATGTCTGACGATTACGCAACATTTCAACCGTTTTAATGGTAATTTTTAGAAAAACTTTAGAGATTTTAAAGCGAGCTTTTTTTTAAGAACCGCTGACAAACAAACCGGGCTCTTCGGTTAGCAGCAGCCGCTCCAGCCGCATGTTTCTGGGTCGGCCCGTTGGCTACTGCCCGCAGTTCTCACCGTTTCCAGGTCCGAACTGGAGATTTCCTTTTCTTCCGCGTAGTCCGTGACTCGCTCCAAATCTGCAGCACCGCTGTCATGTTTCCGAGGCTTTTCCACCGGTTTCCCGGTGCAGTTTTCCTCGGCTTCCAGGTCCAAATCAACGTCTCCCTCCGCTGCCATGTTGGATAGTTAGCCGGATCAAAAAAGAAAGGTTCCGTACGCGTCGGAGAGAAAACGTGGTTACACCGGAAGTAAGTCTCTCTAATTTACTTACACGGAACTTTAAATTTATTAAGTGTAAAAAAATATTAAACAAAATATAAACAAATATATAAAGAGCAATTTTAAAAGGATGATTTTATCTGTAAAATTGTTTCTTTTTGCAGTTTTGATTAAAGTTAAGACTGTGTAAAACGCCAAACTTTTAGTATATAAGGGCCAAAACTAACTTGTTTCTGCAGAACTACTTAATTTGGACCGAAATAAATTTATTCATCACAGGTCTACACCACAGCCTCTTGCTGCAAGGTAGCAGTGCAAGCCACTGACTAAAATCCAGAAAAGTTTAAGTTGATAAATGTCAGATTTATGAGGAAACTGAAGAAGAGGACTAGACATCAAAAAATTTATTAAAAAACTTTTTGTTTGCCAAAACTTGTGTCTTGTGCTGCTAAGGCCTCACTTCCAGCATCACAACACACTCCAGAGACCTACAACATCTCCACTAAACCCTTGCAGCAGAAAGGTCTTTCAGTTTTTTGCATGTCCACCATAATCTTGAAGAATGTTTAGTTTGGCATTGTGGTGAAGGAGAGACAACCAAGGGCATAACTAAAAACTATAATGAAAAGACAGCAGCATGGATTTTATGCATGTCAGTACCAAAAATGGGATTCCTCTCAGATTTGCTCGTTGAGGTGAGCACAATTCTTCTGAACAGAAAAATAAATAAATTAAGCACCAAGTTGCAAATGAAAGACAACAGAAATGTTGAAGGAAAGCGGTGGAAACTGTTCTGCTGATGGAGTGGGCGATAGTTGAGAAAGGGGAAGGGAGACGGTCTTGTGCTGTGCTTTTAGTTTTCCAGATTTGCTTGGAGAGATACCAAACCAGACTGGTTGTTTCATCAACCCCCTGAAAAACAGAGACATATTTTTATTAAAGAGGAAAATGTTTTTTGACTGTTTTCTATGGTTATCCAGAAGAGTCAACAAAATGCAAAAATTATATTACAAGAAAAGTTTGTTGTGGTTCTTTGTGCTTGTTGTGTTTTTTTTTTCTTGTGTTTTGTCTTGACCTTGTGGCTTTTCCTTGTGGCGTTGTTGTATTTTGCCAATTGTTTTGTAATTACATTGTGGTTTTGTTGTTCCTTTGTGATGTTTACATTTTGTCGACCCTTTTGGTTCACCATGGGTATCATTCTAAGAGCACAGTAAAAATCAAGGTTGTTACCACAGTGAAATTCAGGACAAAGTCATAAGAAATGAGCATTAAAGACAGTCATGAATAACAGGATAAATAATACCTGATGCCTCATTGAACTGAAGTGGCGCTCCAAGCTGTCCCAGCTACCATCATGGGAGGAGAAGCATCACTGATATGGAAAATGCTCCAGCATCATCATCAGCAGGATACCAGTGATGAACTCCACGACAGGCAAGTTTTTTTTTTTTTTTTTATAAATTAAAGCTTAAAATAATACTGAGTCACTTAAAATATTAACTATAAAGTCAGATGAGAATTATCAAGGTGTATTACACCTAAATTAATGTTCACCAAGTCCACATTGTCATGACGTCTCATGATAACTCAAGCCTTTGTTTTAGTTCTTCGTTTATGAGGTTCTTCCCCTTCAGATCCTCCACCAGGACGTGCAACGCATTCTTTGCTCTCCGTTCCCGATCCTTGGCGTTCCTCATTTCTCTTTCCAGACTCTCCACTCTTTCCAACGCCTCGCAGAGTTTTACCTTCAGATCGCCCAAAGATGGAGGCAGTGCATAGGAGTGGTCCTAGTACGACACAAGGATCAGGCACGGTAACATGACCACCAGACATAGACAGGCAGTGACCACTGATTGTGAGGGCTAATAAAGAAGAAAATGCTCAGAACTCACTAAATCAGGACAGGGTGGTGGTTCTTGTTTTGGTGGAGGCGGGGCACTCGCCACTTCCTTGCTCTCGTCTTTCTTGAGTAAAGCCTTGGTGGTTTTAGCTGCCCGTCGCTGATTTGAAACACAAATTACTCAAAGAATTTTTGCTAAACTAATTGAAAACATTTTCAACCCTTAAAGCCAAGTGATGCACCTACCTTTTTAGGAGGGGTCGAAAAACTGAAGATTGAAGGAACAACTCCCTCTCTGAGTCGGACAGTCTGCCCCGTCCTGTCAAAGTCCTCCTGTTTAAAGTGTTCACTGCAGAGCCTGGTAGACGTGTTGGGAGAGAAGCCCTTCCTCCTGATGGCTTTCACCCATCGTTTTCTCAGGTTTGTTTCTTTTGGGAACCTATCAAGTGTTTAAAAAAAATGGTTAAACAGCTAAGACCAAAACCCAGACAGTTTTAATCAAATGAATCAAGGTTACACAAATCACAAACTCTGTTTTATAGGCATAAAGTAGTTATGTTCAGGTTGGAGCTGACCATATACTCAATTCAACTTTAAAAGTACTTTATCAGAAAAAATTATAAATAAAAGTGCAGAAAAACAAAAACAAATCAGAGCTAAATTAACAGCATTAACTTCAGATATAAGATATTTAAGCCTTAAAAGTAACGATTATTTGCGTTTCACTAATTGACCAAATGTTTTACAATAACAATTTGTATCATTGTATATTCAAATTGTTTAGTCCAATTTAATGTGGACTTGGATTTAAAAAGTTGCTCTTGATGTTATGTTTTCTAGAATATACGACTGGTGCAGATTGGTTCTCTCTAGGTTTAACCTGTGTATATTATAGAGATTTAAATCCAGATCCCATGAAAAGTTGCAGCCCCCTCGCCCCAAGAAATTCTTAAAATCTCCAATTCATAAGTTTTTAGGCATTGAGTAAAGGTTCTACCAATTGTAGACTGTGTGTTGTAGAATGTACCATTATTATACGATAATCAAGTCCAGGTTTGACCATTTTAAATATATTATATTTCGACCTAAAGCGCAACGAAGGTAGTCCAGAATCGTTAAATGCAGCGGAATAGCCCTTTTTCTGAAGCTAAGAAGGATGCTAACTTCAGTGTCGTCCAGGACAGCTGGTTAGTTCAGGGCTATCTAGTTGAAACTGGCACATAGATTTATTTTTCTAAAAGCCCAGTTTTCATAGACAGCATCAAAGAGAACGCCAGCTTCCCGATAAAATCAAAAGATGAGTAGAAATTTTTGGAATTTGAGCGCGGAAGTTGACACTTTTGTTCATGACGTCAACCCACCAAAACAGTCCAAACACGGTGATTTTTCAGCCTCACCTGTGAAAGGTGACGCCCGAGGTTCTGGTCTGGACCGTACATCGCTTTGTACAATCCAGCGCAGCACACGAATGAGGCATCTTGCTCGAAAAAGTTTAAAATATCAGCGCTAAGTGCTCTTCTCGAGGCTTTCCACAGCTGCAAGGCCACTCACAATATGGCGGAGACGCTTACGTAGGAGAGGAGAGCTCCGCGGGGAAACGGAAACACATGATCTGCCACTTCCATTAAATTCAAAGTAGAAGAATGCTGCTATTTGTGGCGGGAATTTAGGTTGGTACAGTAACGACTTTTATTAAAAGGACATCGGATCAAGACTGACAATATTAAGTACAATATCAACTTTCTTAATTTGAATCGCTGCACTTCCTTTAGTAAAGTCAGTAAGAATTTTAGGAGGCAACTGGGAATAAAAAGTAGCATACATATAATTAATTGTATTAAGTATAAGTGTAGCAACTATATTATGGACCATGCACTTGTAGTGTACTAGAAAGTATACTAATTTAATACTTCTTTGGGCTAAATTGTTTCTTTTTAAAGGTTTGTAAAAGTACGCTGCTTTCATAAGATTATACTATGTATTTATAAAATTACAAGACAAAAAGATCTATATTTATATAACAATTTAAAACATGCCATACAGTGTATTTACAAATATCAACTTATTTTATTTTTACATTGTCATGTAAGAATTTACATGAAAGTGTAAACATCTGCATAGGTACTGCCATACATTCTGCCTTTTGGACAGTAATCAGTACGTTCTGAAAATACCACAAGTCTTTTCTTTTACTGTTATCTGTTTAAGGGTTGATGATGAAAATGCAGTAACCAGATTGACCTGCTGACTGTCCGGATTACTAAAGTCTCACTGTGTTCCTCCCTGTGCTATTCCTGTCTGTTTTAAGAGGTTTATTTGTTCTCCGACCACAGATTTCCTGCCTCCAGACGTTTTTAGTTCTTTCACGTACTTGAGCTTTAACAATCCCCCCGTCTTAATGAGATTAAAGGAAAGAGAAACCTGTTGGAGCTGAGTGCCCCAAGCAGGACTGAAAACCACATCAATGCTCTTTTGGCCTGGTGCTGCAGGAGATGTGCGTGGAGGTGAGGGACCTGAGAAATGGCATCAGGTCCCATCAGAAGTCATTGCCGTTGTACGAACCCCTTCATCCTGCTCTATGACTGATGGCTGTTTGACTGTTTGGAACCTGCTTTACTCCTGACCCCAGGAATAGGATGACCGGACGCTTGTTTCGAGCTCAGGTGAGGCTGACTCTGCTCAGGTTTTTATTTTTAAGAAACTATCTTCATGCAAAAGTTCCAGTACTTCAGGTATTCACCTTCCTTTGCTTGATATTGTGGCCCACCAATCCTTTGAACCTAATCAGTTGTTTGTTTAAATTGTAGTTTCTTATAAAGTGCAGCAGGTCACATGGGATTATTCCACATAAGATCTTTGCCAAGTGTGTTCTTTGTCAAGCAACACACTGCATCCACACTCCTCCATTCCAAGACAAGAAATATTCCAATTATCACTCATTTTGTGTGAAATTGTACAAATTAGATCATGTTCCCTAATGTAAGGAAAGAGTTCTGTATGCTAGGAAGCAGAAGAAGATGTATTCCTTCAAAAGATCAGCCTTCATTAAATTCCAAAAGATGAAACTGCTAACAAAGCTTTTAGTAGCTTGTTCCATGTGAATCCCACATCATAATGATGCCACCACCAGGCTTGACAGTTGAAACAGAGTTTTTAGATTTAAACCTGTCACATTGACTCCTCCAAATGAAAAAGTATTTGTACTTCCATACTTTTGTCCCTGTCCCATTATCAACATCATAAACTTAAAAATAAATTCTAAAATAAAATAAATTTTGTCCATCTGGATGAAGAGATGAGACCCTCTAAAAATGCTCACAACTGGCTATTTTAATATTTCAAACTCCAAATATACGTTAACATGCATTGATGAACACATTGGAAAAGGCTGTAAAAGATCACAATAAAGTTTTATTAATTGGAAAGAAAATGCAAAAACAATTGGAGAAATAGTTGAAATCCTTTATCCTGTATATCTGGAAGTTTGAGGGTATAATTATAATAAAACTCTTATCATAGATAATTGTAGTTCTTTAAACTTTGTACTTTTTACAATCTGACTTTTGTTGGGTGAAAACTTGCTAATAATTACAAGCTGAGAATCCTCTGAAGGAACTAATAAAAGAGTGGACTGCAGTGGAAACTGGTTTGAAATTGTCTTCAGGATGTTGAGTAACTCACAATGACAAGGCAGCAGATAAAAAGACGTTTTTCCTCAGAAATGGGTTCACTGGGTTTCTGTTCCTACTGGTGATTTACTCTGCTGTTTATTTACTCACAGTAAACAAATAAAAACAAAACCGTTAGTTATAATCCCGTGTAGGAATACTACTCAATGCATAATGGATGCAGCATTTTTCCTGCCTCCTCCTTCTGTTTCCCAAACAAGGCTTGGCCTGGATCCAGCTATTATTACGCAAGCCTATTGAAACCATAGATCGAGCGCGTTCACTCATGCGGCCATTTGCATCTCCTAATTTGTTTTTGTTTGTTCTCTTTGGTACTTCCTCTTCTCCCACAAGGCAGCAGCAATTATCCGTGAGCGAACGGGCCCCCAGGAATGCCGGGCTGCAGGCTGGACTCAGAGCAACACGTGTTTGTTGCCTGGAATCGCTGCTTTACACCCAGTTCAGGCTGCAGCAAACAAATCACATTACGTAAAACAATGGCTGCTGTTGAAGCCGGAGGAGACGCTTCTGGAAACAAACGTTGCGATTACCTTTACCCGCTGATTTATGAAAAAAGGTGCAAGTTTCTTATTGCGTCATTTAGCATGAATGTGTTTCCAGTACAGTAACTCAAGATGTTACAAATTATATTGGTCTAGTTTCTAGTGCAAATATCTTAGTACACTTGAAAAAAACCCAAACTAAAATAACTTAAAAGTAACTTTAGTTTTGTATGGAGGTGTATTAGTGTCTTTTTAGATAGAAAAGATTAATTTCAGAAAGTTTCCCGAAAAAACATGAAAATTTCTGAGCTTCAAAATTGAAAAAAATTGCGAGAAAAGATTTTAAGATTAATCTCTAAAATTGTCTAGAAAAAAAAGTTTTTTCTTGGTAAGATTTTGTGTTTCTTGCAGTTTCAGCAGTACAACTACATAACAAATGAAAGCGGGGTCACTTATTAATTACCAGATGCTTCCTCTTTTGTAGTTGCTAGTTTTTGTTGCTTCACATGCAGAGAAAATCACTTCATAAACACATTTAACTTAAATATCCAAACTCAGGCCCGCCTTGATTTGAATCCCGTAACCGAATCCCTCCAACGTCTCAGCAATATATCTGTGTTTATTTATGTATTTTAAACATCCTTTTTGCCAAACTGCTGTTGTTTGAGACCCTTTTTGTGAGCCTTTTGGAGTCGTGTTGGTTTTTTAGATCTTTGTGAATGTTGGTGTCAGAGAAGGAAATCTGAAAACATCTTACAGAAACAGAACCGTGTTGGACGGTTCTTCTCGCTGTGAAGTGGGTCTCTGCGGTTCCTTCGATTCTCATTTTGGTGTGACTTTGTTCTGAATCTCCAAGTTTCATTTTGCATTTCTTTGTGGCCATTTTGAATCCGTAGGTTTGATATCTTTTAAAATATTTTTTCAGTTCTTTCCAATGATTTAAATTTGTCATTTCTATAGATGTTACACTTGTTTTGTGGTCTGGATTTATAATTTGGTCATTCAGCATTTTTTGGGACTATTTTTACTCACAGCTTATTCGGACCATCGTAGCTAGAAAAATTAAAAGTAAATTTATGCCAAAAAAATTATTATCAGAAAAAAGCAAACATTTCTGATTTTAAATTAAAAATGTTATGACTTTTGAAAACTTCAGTTTTGAAAGTAAAAGCATTTTGATTTTTTCGAGCAAATTATTGAGATTAATTTCACATTTTTGAGATCTCAAAATCTCATAAAATAAGTTCTTATAATTTCCTGAAAAGTTTCATGCAAGTTAGTTCTGTGAGTATTTATGCCAAAGGAGTAAACGTCCCCCAGAAAATAAATGTCTGAGCTTGAAAAGTCAAACCTTTGAGAGAAAAAACTAAGATCAATTTCACATATTTTCTAGAAAAAACTTGGACATTTTCTGAGATTGTAGATTCAAAAATGTTCTTCTTTTGAAGCTCAATCATTTTCCTATAAAATTTCAGATTTTTTTGGTGGATTTATTCCTCTTTTTTCCTCTATCTACACACCGTCACACACATTTCTATTGGGTTTGTCCTTTGTTGTTTTTTTGGTTTCCACGTCTCAGTTTGGTCAGTTTGTGTGTTTGGCTTTTCTTCACTCCATCCGTTAGAGAATTTTTGGTAATAAAATCAGATGAGCAAGAAAATTGGTACGAATACCAGTTCTAAGAAATGCTAAATTCTGACACGCCGGTTGTCGGGTCGCTCCCCATCCCCACCCGGGTCAGGCCTGTAATCCTGCGGCTGCAGATTTACTAGAAGGTTCTGGGAGAGTCTCGGTTCACTGCGTCTGTAAGTCCAAGCCTCTTAGCTGAGTGTGAAGCTCTGATGCTTTCCTCTTATTTAACCTCCTATTTATTTAGCATTTCCACTAAAGTGAATCTGGACAGACAGAGACTCTTACGGCACAGACAGAACAACAACAACAAGAGTCTTAAAGCAAATGCAGGGGCAGAAAATAAAATTTAAAAAGTCAAAGATCAGCTTCATTCTGCAGCAGATCAGTTGTTTCTCATCTAAAATATTGTAATTGGATGAAAAATATATTTTTCCTGCTTTTGAAGGACTTTTTATGTATTCTGTGACTATCTGGTTTTATATTAAAGTAATATTTTAAAATAATTATTATATTGTGCTTTCAGAAGATTTAAAAATATTTCTTCTGTTTTCATTTTTTTTTTTTACATTTAAATGTTTCAAATCACGAAAATAGTTTAAATAGTCTTTGCTGAATTGTGAATTAATTGATTAAATTACAGTTTTTATTGATTCAAGTACTTTTAAATTTCAGAAAGTTTCAAAAATCCTCATTTATATAAAAAAAATTATTTTCAAGACAACCACAGTAATCAGAGTTGATAGTAACTAGTTACATTTAATTAATTACATTTACTTAGTAACGTTTTGGAAAAAGAATTACTACGGTGTACTTTTTACTTTTATTTGAATGATTTTATTATGAAGTATTTCTATTCTTGCTTGAGTAAAACTTCTGGATTTTCTACCCACTGAATGAAAAACAAATTTAACCAAAAATTCACCCCACACACACACACACCCACACACACACGCACACACACACACACACACACCCACACACACACGCACACACACACACACACACACACACACACACACACACACACACACACACACACACACACACACACACACACACACACACACACACACGCACACACACACACACACACACACACACACACACACACACACACACACACACACACCTCTTGTTTTTGTGAAAGTTTTGTAATTTTTATATGGAAATAAAACAGATTTGCCTGATTTTGATATTTTTTGTTACTTATATAAATTATTGTCATTTTCATCCTTAAAATACCAAAATTTCCACTTAACTACATTTTAGTCCGTCTGATGATTTTTAAATATTAAATGATTGATCATTTGATCAGTTACTCAGTACTTTTGCAAATACTTTTTTCACTCTTACTTGTGTAATTTCATGAATGGCTACTTTTAACTTTTACTTGAGTAAAAATATGTTGAAGTAGTTTTACTCTTACTTGAGTACTTTACCCTCCTGTAACTGTAATACAGCCAGTGAGTGAAAATGACAGAGAAATATTCAAAAATCTCAGATCTGAGAACAGAAATGGGAACCAGGCGGTTCTGTGTTTCTGACGGTTGATTTTACAGTCGGATCAGAACTCAGAGGATGAAATGCAGTGAAACACGCCGGACGTCTCTCAGCCACAGAAACAGGCCGCAGCTTTTAAAACCTGGTCCGGGCCGATGAAGGTCATCCTGAGGGAGAGGAGGGCTGAGCAGCACCAGGATTATCCCGCTGCTCGCCCCGCCGCACACTAACCCAAATATAATCTGGCTCCCTCTCTTCCAGCTCGTCATCATCGTCATCATCGTCACTGCTCTGCAGCGTGGCGTTTCACCGCTGATTCAGACCACTGAGCGTTTACAGGAACACGTTCAGCTCCAAACTCAGCTCAAGACAAAAGATGTAAATCTAAAAGATTTTACATTCAGAATTAGAAAACAGTAGAAACGTTTTCTCTGTTATGTTGCAACAAAAATGTTTCATTTCTGAAATCTGCACTGACCTGAACTCTGCAAATGTCTAATTTTTTACCCATTTTTCACAATATTTTAAAGCACTTTGAACCGCCTGGCTGCTGAAATGTGCTTTATAAAGAAACTTGAGTGATTGATTCAAAACAAGTTTTCTGTGACCAACAAATGTTACAAACCTGGCTGATCTGATTTCATTTCAATAGGACACTGCATATTAATAAACATAAATATCCCAGACTTAGAAAGATGCTATTCTCCATCTGTAATCCCAAAAATAACATTTAACTAGAACATTACAGTCAATTACAGGATTGGACTGTAATTTCCATTTTGATTGCGATTACAGTTTTTTGTTTTAGTAAAGATTATTTAATTAATTGTTTTCAGTGTCATATTATCATGATTGTAAATGTATCAGTTGTGTTTTTATTTTTCACTTTGGTTGCAATATTTTGATTTCTATGTAAGAAGCAAATATTGCTGCTGAAAAATATTATATTTTGTTTTGCTTCTGTTTGTCAGATTTAAATTGACATTAAAATAAAGCAATTTTTAATTAAAAGAATAAAACATTTTTTTGAGAGTTTGGCAGAGAGTTCACATTTAAACTTTTAAAAGCTAGCAAAGCATGCCGTTTCATGATAAAAATATGATGAAATCACAGTAACCATGTTGCACAATTAATGTTCTATTCTAAAGAAATTACAGTAACACTAATCTAATTACAGTAAAACTGTAATAAAGTTACTGTAATTTCTTTACTGTATAAATTACAGTAACTGGCTGCCAACCCTGCTGCCGGTAAATTCTACAGTGTTTTTGTTTACAGTGCATAAGTGAAATAATCTGCCTGTGGAACTTTTTCATCACTTTAAGGAATTTAAGGAATTATTAACTTATCTTTCACAAGAGTTATTTTAGTCTTTTTTTAAGTGAACTTAGATATTTAGAGCAGAAACTCGACCAAAATTCTTGGTCAGATTGAGAGTTTTTGCAGTGCAGCTCTGCAGGAGGCCTGTGGAGGGTTAAAGCATCCAGTGCTTCATGTTGAGAGGAAGATGTTCTACTGGGGGAAGGGACAGAACGGACAGATGGGACGGACACATGGTCCATGTCAAACTCCCCTCCCTCCTTTAATCTGACCGGTCTGGGGGGGGCGAGGGATGAGGAAGGCTGCCGGGTTTCGCCTCCGCTTCTCCCTCTCCTCTCTCCTGGCAGCAGCCGACACAGCCGCAGAGCGACCTGACTCAGGACATGGGCAACAAAGCAAGCGGTTCTCCTGCCAGGCGGTGCGGCCGGGGCTCGGGCTGAGGCTCTGGGCTGCAGGGGGCCCCACCGGACCGGATCACCGTTAATCCTCTGACTCCGGCCTCCTGGAGGATGTGAGGCGCTCTCTCTGGGGAAAAAGCTGCCGGTGCTGGAAGTTCATGGCCAAATGTAGAGCTTCGGTGGTCGACGACAAACACATGAGAGGGACGATGTCGGCCACGCAGGGGATGAGCCGCACCAGCGTCTACAGCTACTTCCTCAACATGGTGGCCTATCAGGTGAGAGCTGAGGAGCCGCAGACCAGGAGGAGAAACTTCACAGCTGAGCTAAAACCACAGAGAAAGGAGATTTTAAATCTGTTTTCTCCGGTTTTACTTGGATTTTACTGAGAAGAAGCCTGGCTGACATGACTGACTCTCAAAGAAACTCCTGAAGACAAAAGATGTAAAAGATTTCACTGCAAAAGGACAAAATGTTACCATGTATGGTCCACTTTCTAGCTGTACCCTTAAACAAGACAAAACTTTAAAGGTGTGAAATATCAGTAAGTTTCTGCCAAAAAAAATCAGAAATTTTATAGACAAATCTTGGACATTTCAGAGCTCCAAAAGTCAAACATTTGAGATTTTTTTTTTAAAGAAATTTTGAGATTACTCTCAGAAATTCTCTCCTGAAAATTTGGAAATTTTTGAGTTTTAAAGCTCAAGACTTTCCGGCTTTTGAAACTCAGAAAATTTACAAAAATTGAAAATTTTCCACTTTACAAGCTCAGAAAGTTTCAAAGTTTTTTCTACAAAATATGTGAAATTAACCTCAACATCTGAGATTTTCCTACAATTTTCTTTACTTTCTGAGCTCAGAAATGTCCAACCTTTTTCTAGAAACTGTGAAATGAATCTAAAAATTTCTGAGTTTTTTGGCATCAAACTCCTTTTTCTTCTATCTACAGTAACACTGATACACCATTTTACAAAACTAACTTCTGCAGGATATCAGATCCAAAGTCAAAAATCCTTTAATATTTATAAAACGTATTACTTCCACTGGCAGATTATTTCACTGATAACAAGACATTCTTTTTTTAAAAATAATATTAAGCTCCTATATGTTGCTGAATTATTACTTGTAAGTGAACTAAAATTTTTGCACTAGAAACTCGACAGAACTACTTGGTAATATTTTGTGTTTTGCAGTGTTGATAGCATATAAGTAAAAAAAAAAAAGCTAAGAAAAGGAAGAAACTTCCCTTTTTTTCTGGTCATTACGAGTTTATATTAATATTGATGACTGAATCCAGTTGTGATGCGTTCAGTCGAAGATGCTTTTATAAGTGGTTTGTATATTCTGAAAAGTAACAGTAGAGTCAAGCTGCTCTGCAACAAGAAAAAGTACAAAATGTTCTCCTGGGACGTCTTGATGTTCTGCAGGAGTGAAAACTACAACAATTCAGAACAACAAACACATTTTAGGTCTGCAGGAGTTTGAAAAGTCTAAGTTCCCTGTTTGTTGTTCCTTCCATGTCAAAGTTTAAAGCTTTTCTTCAGCAGTGGAGTGTTACGCAGTGAGTTTAGGATGTTTGGGTTTTTCTGGAGTTCTGAGTGAGTTTTTGGCTCTTGGACAATTTCTCTTTTTATTATTGGCTCTTTTTTTGTGAGGAGCGCCTTCCTGCATCCGGTTTATGTTGAAATTACGTCTTACTGCTTCCAGATTATGACCCAGATTATTAGTGCTCAGGATTTTAGAAAGTTCATCAGTCAGAAGGATTTGGGCCAGTGACTGATTGGAGCTGGACTGATTTCTCAAAATTGACCGTTTTTAGCTGCTGTCTTGACTTCTGACACTTTTTGTCCTTTTTTTCTTCATGTGTTCATCATTTATAGCACTGAGGAGAAGTATTTGCATCCTTACACATTTCTTGTTGCTCTTATCATGTTTTTATTCAAATGTCTATTTAATTGACTACAACAAAAATCTATCCAAACGGATCTCAACTAATTAATTAAACTAAAACTAATTCATTTTAATAGCCACACCAGTAATTTACTAATGCCATTTCTTAAACAGAATCTGTTTGAAATATTGAATTATGCTAAAAGATTTCTAAAATCAACAAATCTGAGAGCAACATGAAGTCAATAATTCCTTAATATTGATGAAAAATGTTTTCAAAGTATTTCCCTTGTTTTATGTAAAATAATCTCCCAGAGGAACTAAAACTATTTCATGGAGATGAAGAAATAATTTTCCTAAAACAAGCTCCTCTGTCTTGTTGAAAAGTTACTCATAAGTTAGTTTTACTTCAACACTGCCGCACCAGATGCTGTTGGATGTCCAGAAATCAAAAACAAAACCAGAATCTGCTTTGACTGGATGGAGCCGGAAACACAGACGGTTAAAAAAATAAATAAACTCTTGATGAGTCAAAGTTCCTCTTTATTTATCTAAAGAAAATCACACACTGACTCATACTGATTCTTATTCTTTGGACAATAATAGATTCATTTTCAGTGAAATTATTCCTGTTAACCAAAATATATCAGCATGTTGAGGAAAAATGAGGACATTTTTTCACCTGGCAGCTACTGTTGCACTGTAAAAAAACAAGAAAACTCTCTAATCTACGGTTAAATTCTGTCTGCCGGTATTTTACTGTAAATTAGAGAGTTTTTATTTATACTGGGGTTAAAATGGGTTCAGATTAGTGAACCCATTTTGTGAAGTTCTGGGGTTTGACCAGTTTCTACCACGTTTCACTACATTTGAGCTCTGAATCCACTCCACTACTTCAGATTTATTAAATCTTAGTCGGTTCTCTGGATTTACTGATTTACTGCAACACATCTGCAAACAAATACTGTCTAAATAATTAAGTTTTAAACTTATCTGTACAAATAATATTATTATTTGTTCTGGTTTTTGTCTTTCCTCTTTATGGCAAAACATAATCTGACCTTTCTTCAGTGCAAACCTGGAATAATAGTCAAACTTGTGCAGATTCCTTCTGCTTGAACAGCTATGCATAGCTGAGGTTTTAGACTTCCTTCAGCATCTTGCAGCCTGTTTTCAGGGTGAACTCGTTGAGAAACAAAGGTTTGCCATTTTTAAAAAATTACTCCCACTGCAAACAAAACACAAAGTTTCTGCAAACTTTTTCTGAAAGTTTCTGTCAGCTCTTCCGATTCCAACCGTTTGAAGTGAGAAAAAATGTCAGTTTCCTGAAATGTTCAGTATTATTTAAATTTTTATGTCAAAATAGGATCTACTTCATTGTGTGCACTCTGTGAAAGTAGCAGCTGAACACCATTTTTATGCAACAGTGTAGTTAAATCTCCCTGACTTTTTATAAAATCTATTAAAAACTGAGGAACTTCATCCCAATTTATGCACCTTGTAAGCATCTGAGCATCACTCCAAAAATAAAGGAATCAGTTTGGATTTTAAAGATTATCTTAAGCTCTAAAAGTTTGAAACGGATAATTTTCTATTTTTTCAAGAATTACTGCAAAAAAACAAAATCAAAGCCCTGAACAACCTTTGCAGAGTTACACCAAAATATTTCAGATACGCTGCAAAAACTTTCATGATGCATTTTTGAATTGAATTTTGAACCGTAAATAAAGAAGAATATTTGAGAGCTTTAAATGAAGAACCTTAGTTCTGGTGAAAAATCCGCTCCAGAAACCCAGAGTGAAAATCACTGACTGAACAAAAATATTCTGCAAAATCAGAAAAAAGTTGAGAGATTCACTGAAAGAAAAAATGGCAAAAGGTTCTTCAGAAGACGAGTGAGAGACTTTAACTGCAACTAATTCAGGTTAAAATGTGCACAAATAGCATCAACTGGCTAACAATGTTTCTCTTTCTGTGGAATAATTTAATCTGAGTTGAAATTAATATAAGTGCTCTTAACCGTGAAACGTTGTGTTAAAAAGTACTGCCTCTTTATAAACAATGATATTTTCACAGGCTGGGGCTAATAATTCACTCCTCAACTGTGATTATTGTGCATTACTGCCAGTGTAATTTGGCTATTTTTAAATCTGAGCGATCATTCTGTGTTTATGGAAGATAATCTCCCTCTCTCGCTGCAGCAGCTTCCCTCAGCGATCTGTAATCCTGTATTATGAACCTCAAACTGGGCCAGGACAGACACCTGTCCATCACAGAGAGCCGACCGAGTTTCAGGATCTGAACAGTTCTCACCGGGATTTCTGTCAGCTCAAAATCTTGCACAGAATTAAATCCAACATATTTAATGTTAAGTTCCTCTTTGCTCCAAAGTCTTTTAAGTTTTTAACTCAGAAAGTGAAGGGCAACCCAGGGGTGTCAAAACTTTTTGTCATAAAATTTCTCAAGTCAGAATTACTTGGTGGCCCAAAACTAGTTAGTTTGCGAACTAAATATTTTGTTCAGAGGTAACTTTTTAGCCTAGTTAGCAAGCTAGACAGTTAGCTTGCTACTAAATACCTAGTTTCAAGCTAAATATTTGAGTTTGCAGCTAACTGTTATTAAACTGTTTTGACTACAGACTAATTGATCTTTAATGTTTTGAATCTGAGTTAAACTCATCTGAGTTGAACAATTGAGGTTCTGAAATATCACCAATAATTTGGGTTATTTAATCTGTATTAAGCTTCATTTTTCAAAGTCATATTTCCACCGTAGTCAGTTAGCTTGCTAACTAAATACTTAATTTGAAGCTAAATTCAGTTAGCAAGCTGTAAACTCAAAAATATATAATTTCTTTAAAAATTTTACCTGCTCAACAATAAACTAAATGTAATAATTAAAATAAAATAGTCAAACATTTTGTAAGAATGAGTCACTGGATACCTAAAAGTTTCAATGCCTTATTAAAATAAAGGTATTCAATTTGTCTCAGCTATAAAACACAGGATTTTTGTCCCTTTTGGGATAGAATTTCATATATTTATTGATGTTTGATAAATTCATCAAAAGCAGATTTTGGTGCAGTCTGCTTTTGAGGAAAAGTCACTTCGTAGATGTTTTCCTGTTTACTTTAAAACCAAAAAGAATGCAAAAAAAAAATACTTTATTGAATCAAACATTTTCATTATAACACTTTAATTTGTTTATAATATTTTTCCCCCATTTACAAACGAAAAGTCTCTATCTGCATCAACTACCTGTGCTGGCGGCCAAACGTGGGCCACACAAAATCAATCCAGGGGCCACAAATGGCCCACAGACCACACTTTGGTCACCCCTGAATGAACCAAAACTAAGATGTGCCTCTTGTGACATGCAGGTAAGATTAAAATAAACTCTTAAGAAGGTTTAAAACAAAGACAAAGTTTCAAAAATCAAGTAACATTTTGATAATTTTTTTTTTTTTTAAAGAAAACAATTTTTTATTATGATCCAGAAAACATCTATGAATGTTTCAAATATTTTATTGAACAAAATGTCTCCTCAAAGTGACTGAATTTGAAAAAACATAAATGATTAATGTCTATTCCAGTCCTCATGTTGATGTGTAATCTCTGCATTGTTCTTCAGATTATGATTTGCCCTTGATGAATAATAATTCATCAGAATGCACCGTTCCACAATCCAGCCATAAACTTCCACATCCCTCCATTTGTGTCGTAGATAAACTGTCTTTTAATGGGAGCAGAAAATTCAGCTGGGAGGATTTATTCCTGTCCCGCTTGTCATGTTGTGGCCCTAATAAACCAGGCTGACCTCCAGACTCCAGAGTTTACTGTGGCACCAGACAGATGTGAACGCCTCCTAAGATTTAGTTCAGGATCAGAGGAGACGGGCTTGCGTCCAGTCGTCCGTCGGAATCCGAATGTTGCTGGTTTCATTAGATTAATCTGTCACCAACGTTGCCGCTGCCAAGTCTGGTAATGAAGGTTATTTGATGCCAAACAACCCGACTGCAGACTGGTTGAGGCTTTGAATCTGTGTTTAACTCATTTGGGTTGAATAAAAGAGTTCAACACATTCACTGTCATTTCAGGATGAGGTTCTGAAATAACAGCAATGGTTTGGGTTATGTCACCCGTTTTCATTCATTTTTCAAAGTCATATTTCCACCATATTTATTCATTTATATGCAAAATATCCAGAGAGATTGTTAACTAAATGCTAAGTTCGAAGCTGTTGGCTGCAAACTAAAATATTTAGCTTGAAACAACTAGTTTGCTTGCTAGCTAAACATTTCTGTTTAAAACTAGCTATTTAGCCTAGCTGAACCGTTAGCTTGATAACTAAATACCAATAGTTTGAAACCAACTAGTGAGCTTGGTAACTAATTATTTGGTTTCAAGTATATAGCAAGCTAACTATTTAGTTTGCTAGCTAAATATTTAGCTTCAAACTAGGTATTAAGCTACAAGCGAAATAGATAGCTTTAGAAGCGAAATAGCACTTTGAATTGCCTTTGCAGCTGTAATGTGCTGTACAAATACACTTGATTGATTGATTGATTGATTGATTGATTGATTGATTGATTGATTGATTGACTAAAATTGCATTAAGATAAAACAGAGAATTGTTCATCTCATTCTCAGTAACACATCTCTAATGTATTACTGGATACATCTACACATGTTCAAATACAGATCTATAAAGTTTTAAAGGTGACCTATTATGTAAAATTCATATTTTATGCATTTAGTTTTGTACTTCCATTTGGGTCTCCAGTGCTTCTAAAAGAAGCCCACGCACTTTAAAAAAAACACCTAACGGTTTTTGACAATAAGTTGATGTTTTTGGTGTTTGGAAAATGAGCCGTTTAAAAAAAAACTTCCCATTGTTACATCACATTCAATGTGCACCGTGCCATTACCTAGCAACCCCAGCAGGGCTGGCCCTGTTGCCTAGCAACACAAGCGGAACTCCAGCATCTTTGGCTAGCTTTTGTAGTTGACTTCCTGCGTTCTTGTTGATTGTGCAGGAGGCTCCACTTCTGCTTTTCAAAGATGTATGGTTGTATAATTATGCATCTGTCCGCAGCCATTTTCACATATGAGTGTAAACGTTGACCAGAGCAGACTAAAATCTCATTATCTGTTGAATGATTTTGTGCAAACAAAGAAATGAAAACCTCTTCTGTCAGCCATAGATCCATTCTAACCTGTTGAAGGATCATAGCAGGTCATCTTTAAACACAAAGTGTTGTTCTTTTCTTCATTTCCTTCAGTTTTCGATTGATTCTGACCCTCTTGCTCCTCAGATTTGTTGCTGCTGTGGACCGGCTCCCTGCTCGCTCTGCTGTGCCTTCTGCCCTCCTGTCAAATCGTCCACCAGCACACGGGTCATGTACACCCTCTTCCACATCATGAGCTGCGCCGTTTCCTGCCTCATGTTGTCCCGCACCGTCTCTGAGCTCGTCAGGGAAAATGTGAGTTTAATATAGCATAAGGAGGGAACACATGCCGGTACTTTGAATTCAAAAGTTTCATTCATATGTGAGCATGTAGCAAAAGAAAAGCACAAAGATGTAAAGCAAAACTGTGTAAGCTAATTACATATTTACTGTTTCCACGGAACCAGATGCTGTAAAATCAAATTATTTGATTAGATAATCACACAAAGAAAGGCTAGCTGCCTCAAAAAAGCAGGTTAGCTGTACTGGACCATGCAGGTTATGTTATGTTTAAAAGGAAATATATCAGACAGTTACCTTCAACCTGTGAGGGGTTGCAACTTGCAAGCCTTTGAAAAGCCATTATTCATTCGTTTATATGCTAAATATTCAGCTAGCTTGCTAACTAAATAGTTTACATGAAACTAAATATTAAGATTGAAATCTGCAAACTAAATATTTAGCTTGAAACCAGTTAGCTTGCCAGCTGAATATTTGTTCATCTCTAACTATTTAGCTTTAAGATAAATAATTAACTTGCTAATTAAATGCCTTTTCTTTTTAACTAAAGCTCCTATATAGCTATAGCTATCAAGAACACAAAATATTGTTGTCTAGTTTCCAGTACAAATGTCTTAATACACTTGAATTAAGACAAAACTAACATGCAAGTAACTTTTTAACAAGAAGTCAGAGCTGATCAATAAGTCAATAATTCCTTAATATTGGTTAAAAAGTTCTAGTTTCACTTGGGAAAAATGTCTTGTTAAATGAAATAATCTGCCAGTGGAACTAGAACGTTTTCATCAATTTCAAGAAATTATTAGCTTAAAACAAGCTCCTCTATCTTTCTTAAAAGTTACTTGTAAGTTAGGTTTATCTTATTTAAAGTGTACTAACATGATTGCACTGGAAACTAGACATAATTGTTTTTGCAGTGTAGTGTGTATTTCTGACTTAATTAAACGGAAATCATTCCAAAATGTGTTTCTGATTCAGAGAAGTGGACAGAAACGTGAAGTCGGAGTCTAATGAAGCTGCGTTTTGTGCTGCAGGTGCCTTTCTTCAACGTGGTGTGCGACCAGGCGCACGGCGGAGGCCACTGTGAGATGCTGGTGGGATACTCAGCAGTCTACAGAGTCTGCTTCGGCACTTCCTGTTTCTACCTGATGATGGCGATCTTCCTCATCGACGTCAAGTCCAGTCAGGACTTCAGGGCGCTCATACACAACGGGTCGGTCCCGTTATGTGGTTTTGTTCATCGAAAGAGTTGCGAAGTAGCTAGCTACATTTACATGAGTGACTTTTGGGAAAAAAAATACTTTTATGAGTGTTTTTACTACTGATGCACACCTGCATTTTTTGTTAACAGTTTCATAAGTTTTATAAGTTTGAAAGAAATTGATTTGGTTTGGAGTTATGAAAGTCTCACTTTAATCTGAATTCTTAGATTAAAGTCAGAATTGTCTTTTTATTCAGCCGTCCTAATCCTGTACCATAACCCGGTGCCTTTTCACCAAATACGTTTAAGTATTTTACTTTGTCTGAACAAGAATAAGTCCTAATCTTGTCTTTAAATACTTCCCTCCATGCTTTAAGGAGAAAATATTCCCTGCAGCTCACCTGACCAGACCTGCACGTCTATTTAAATCTCTTTGTTGCTGCACTTTCCATTGCAGGGCACTCGATTAGTGCTGTGACGCAGCACGGATTAGGATTTGACAGCCTGGATTGTTGTTGCTCTGGAATAAGAGTCTTAGTGGAGCCTCGGTGAAAAGGCTGCAGGGTCTTTGCAGTGGTCTGTAAGGACAGGCCCACAACCCTGGAGCCACACAAATCAAACTTCATCCTCTGCTTTCAAACGTTCGGTAGAAATGTACAAAGTCAAAAGAAAGTTCACCCACTTTGAGTGGCTGTTTTCGCTGGAGAAAATTTGGCCCAACACTGAAAGCACAAAATCTTACCAAGTATTTTATCTAGCTTCAAGTGCAAATATCTTAGTACACTTGAAATGAGCACAAATTAAACTATTATTCAAGACAAAGGAGTGTTTTAAGTCAATAATTCTTTAATATTAATGAAAAAGTTCACTTATAATGATATTTGTCCATGTCAAGGTTAGTAATTGTAAATTGCAGATTTACATTTATCAATCACTTCAATGTTTTTTGCAATTCCACGATTGTGGAAATTTATGCAGAATCAACAGATCCTCACACTTTGTTGTTCTATTGCATAATTTTTAGTTTATTGCCAAATTTCTGCAAAAACTTTCAAAATTATTGGGTTTAAGTGATGCTAACTTCTACCACGGCGTATCATGGTCATTGTAGATGGGAACGGAAAAGGAAGAGTACATTTCTGCCAAAAAATCTCAGAATTTTCCAAGAAAAAAGAAGAAAATTTCTGAGTTTGAAAAGTCAACAAGCTTTTCAGACTCGACGTTTTGTCGTATTTTGATTCTCAGAACATTTCCAAAAGTGAAAAATATCCGACGTTTGAAGCTCAGAAATTTTAAAATGTATTTTTTTGTAAAAAATTTGAAGATTAGCCTTAGTCAAAATTTCTGAGTTTCTTTTTCCATCTACATTTCCCCCAATACTCCGTCGTAAACTCCCACCTACAGGTGGCGGTATTTCTTACTTTTTCACGTTATAGTCTGTGACCCATGTGGCAAAATGTGGCAGAATTTTTTGCAAATATTTCTACTAAGTACAAGTAGCACCAGAAAATCAGTGATTATGGCTGAAAAAAAATCACAAAAAGAGAATGATTTGATAGTCAACCAATCAATCAATCAATCAATCAATCAATCAATCAATCAATCAATCAATCAATCAATCAATCAATCAATCAATCAATCAATCAATCAATCAATCAATCAATCAATCAATCAATCAATCAATCAATCAATCAAGTATATGTTTGTATGGCACATTTCAGCAGCAAGGTGGTTCAAAGTGCTTTACATCATAAAAACACAAAAGTTATGAAGAAAACTTCATAACAATTGTTGCCTGTTGGAAAAGATGTTCAATATTATTTGATCTAAATAAATTATTGAATACTAAAGTTAATTATCAAATGCAAACACGGCTGTTTCTTAATATTTTAGCAGTTGATGGATTTTATCGATGCATTCTGGTACAACTGACGCTTTGAGAACATTCATAATTTTGATATGACTCAAAATGAGAATTTTTATGACTCTAAACTATTAATTAATTTCTTAAAAATGTAATTTAGTTAGTATCTACCTCTTTGTCTGTTTCTCTATGTATTTAAATGCTTGAATAAAATTTCTTGTAATTGTTCAGCTAAAATATGCAGCACCACTGTACAGTTCTTGAGGTTTTGTAATTTTTGTATTGATTTATTTTTGTCAGGTTTTGGTTTTTGAAGTTCATCACGTTGCTTGGGATGTGCACTGCTGCCTTCTTCATCCCGACGGAGTCCTTCCTGCACGGTGAGCTAACCTGTTGATTATGATCCAGATGCACTTCCTCTAAAGCGCCACTAGAGGGCAGCACTGATCTGCACTCAGAATCCGCTGAGTGGAATTAATCATAGGATCATAAATCTTTCCAGCGTGTTTTTCTTTCTCTTGGGAACCATAAATGTGGTTGATATCAGAGCTGAATTATGTTATCGCTTCCATAAATTAGCTAAGTGCTTGTTTTCCTCTGATTTCCTCTCCCAGCTTGGCATTATGTCGGTGTGGTGGGAGGGTTTGCCTTCATCCTCATCCAGCTCATCCTCATCACGGCGTTTGCTCACACCTGGAACAAAAACTGGTGAGTCAGAACGAGCTGAGCTGCAGCAAAAATTTTTATTCTGGGAAATAGAAACTGAGAGATGCAAAAATAAAAAACCTTTGAATTTCAAGCAGCCAAACTTGTGCAAAGTTATCACTGTAAATGGACTGAACTTATATAGTGCTATTCTAATCATTTAGACCACTCAATGCACATTAGTTTGACATTCACCCATAGTTTGTTATATTCCAATACGCAGGTCGGTAGGCAATTTGGGGCTAAGTGCCTTGCACAGGGGGAAGCTGGAATTGCACCTACAACCTTCTGATCACAAGACAACTCCTCTACCCACAGAGCCTCTATAGAGGGGAAAAAAACAATTAAATTTCCTCAAAAAACTCTGAAATTTTGAGATTAATCTCAGAAATTTTCTACAAAAAAATCTGGAAATTGTCAAAAATGTTGATTTTCGAAACTCAGAAAATTTCAAAGTGTTTCTTTTTTTTTGTTGTTTAGAAAATTTCAGAAGTTTTTGGTGGAAATTTACTCTGCTCATTTAAATCAGTTTTTTTTTTTCCTTTTTTTATTTAAAATGGTCCTCCTACACTGTCATGAAAATCCCTTTTATGTTTTGGATCTACAATAAATATCCATTTCAAAACAAGCAAACAAATAAATTGGGCTCTTTCATTTGCTTGATTTTAGGTCGGGTTTTTTTTGACAAAACGTTTAGTCGCCGCTGATTTAAATTGAATTCCTCCTGTAATTTGTCCGGCAGGTTGACCGGAGCAGCAGAAAACAAGCGCTGGTACCTGGCGGTGATGTGTGCCACGCTCTTCTTCTACACCATCGCCACCATGGCCTTCACCTTCATGTACAAGTACTACACACACCCCATCGCCTGCCACTTCAACAAGGTCCTGCTGTGGGTCAACCTGGGGCTCTGCGGCCTCATGTCCTTCATCGCCGTCACGCCGTGCGTCAAGCAGAGTGAGTCTGTCGGAGGAAAGAAACCGTCCTCACCTTCAACCCTGCAACCAAGCAGACGCCATTTTTTTACATAGTTCCCTCACTGTCTGACATTAAATCAGACTGGTTACTGATTTAGGTCAGATTCACTGCAAAAACATGAAACCTTTCCAAGTATCTTTCTACTTTTAGTGCACATATCTTGAAATAAGACAAAAGTAACTGATATAAGCGAGATTAGGTTTTTATTTATTAAAATGAGTGATTGAGTCTCTGCATGACTTAAAGGGTTTTTTAATGTTTTTTCTGAGCAGAACAGCCTCGCTCTGGGCTGCTTCAGGCCTCCATCATCAGCTGCTACGTCATGTACCTCACGTTCTCCGCTCTCTCCAGCCGTCCGCCAGAGAAAGGTAAGGAAGTCGCCAACACTTGGCATCCACGTTCAAAGCTTCTTTTCTTTAAGAAAACTAAAGCAGAAACACATGGAAGAGGGTCTGTATCGTTTCTGCGCCAATTTCTATCAATAATGACTCGAATGAGAAGAATTGCACATCAAAGTTTATTAAACGAATTATTTTCTGGCTCCTGTCTCTGCAGATCTGCTCAGCATTACATGTTCTTTTAGCTGATTGTTAGCATCTTAGCTCCTCAGGTGAAACAAAACCTTCCCATCACTGCTGGATTCACTCTGTTTCTGTCTTGTTGTTGTCAGTTTATTATTTCAAAAGGGTCAGAGGTCAGGGTTAATGTTTAGGTATTTCTTTATGACCTTTTGGGTAAAATATTTAACCTGTGGGCCAGCATTTGACCCAACAAAGAAAAAACAGAGAAAACTGTAGGAACAGAGAAAACTGTAGGAAAAAGATGATTTTGTGTTGATTTCGTCAAACGTTTTAGATCTTTATTCTCCTAAAAGTCGACTCATTTTCAATCATCTGTTCTAATTCCATCAGGTTTTCATCTTGAAGGGGAACTATTGTGTGAAATTTATATTTTGTGGATTTTTGTTCTTCCATTTGGGTTTCTACTGCTCTAAAAACAGTCGAAGGGTTAAAAAAAACACCCAGACAGTTTTGTTAATAAATTAATATTTCTTGGTGTCTGGAAAACGAGCCGTTTCAAAAACCTTCAGAATGTAATATCACAAGTCAGCTCGCACTTCCCTGTTACCTAGCAACCCCAGCAGAGTTCCACCCGTTACCTAGCAACTGAAGCTAGGTTGGGTTGCTAGGTAACCCAACAAGTTGGTCAGCTGGTTTTACTGCTGTTTGCTGTACAAAGCCTGTTTTGTTGTTGACTAGAAACCAGTTGCTGCATTTTTGTTACTTGTGCAGGAGGCTCCACTTCTGCTTTTCAAAGATGTATGGTTGTTTAGTTGTCCATCTGTTTGCAGCCATTTTCACCATTTTACAGAAAATATGTAATGATCGTGTTTTGTATCAGCCATAGATTTATTTCAACCTGTTCACGGAAACACAATGAGTCACTTTTAAACAGTCATTTCAACAAAGAAACAGGCCCACAGCATCACACTTTCTCTACCAAACTTTACATGTGAGGATTTTCCTCATTGTTTTACTTTTAATTCCTAATTTCCTTCTCAGTCGTTTCTTGGGATCTAATATTTTGCTTCAGCATTTTAAAAAACACAACCAACACATGAAGACCCGGTTATCCGCCATTGTTTTCCCTTTCTGCTCACCTGCTGGCCTCAGGAGAGACAAAGAGCTCTTTAATGATGATGAAGTAAGTGCAGCCGCTGGTTACTGACCCCCCCTGCCCCCCCCATCTTATCTGGACTTTCATCACATCCAGACATACAGACACCAGCACAGATAACAGGGCTGAGATGTGCTGCGACATGCAGGCTTTCTGTGAGCGGAGCAGACAGGAAGATGTTTGTTTCACATTCCTCTGACAAGCCACTGACAGGGTAATAGCAGAGGAAAACATCCAGCTGTGTCATTACACGCGTTCTTACACAGCGTGTCACCATGAAGAGGAGAGTGATAAACATCGTCTGGATTACAGGAGAAAAATGCTTAATAAATGTGTTTTAATGTGCTGCTTGTTATATTTGTTCATCTCTGGTTCAGACTTCAGCTCTGTAGGAGACAGAGCTGAAGTAATAAACAGATTAATGTGACCTACAATGTTTTATATGCACAAGTACCAAAATAAATATAATCAAGCTTTGATTCACTCAGCAGAAGCAGATTTTGTGTCACTTACATAACAAGATAAGAAAAAACTTTAATATGACCAAACTGCATAAAAATCAGTGGTAATATTACACTTACACTGCAAAAACTCAAAATCTTACCAAGTATTTTTACTCTAGTTTCAAGTGCAAATATTTGAGTTTATTTTAAAACATTTTGCCAAATATTTCAGTCCAGTTTCTAGTTCAAATATCTTAGCAGACTCATTTTAGCTGAAATTGGGGTCAGATTTAACCATTTCACCTCCACTCCAACACGCTGAGCCACGCTGGAAATCAGTGACTGTACGTACAGTAGGCGTGTGTGTGTGTGTGTGTGTGTGTGTGTGTGTGTGTCTGTGTGTGTGTGTGTGTGTGTGTGTGTGTGTGTGTGTGTGTGTGTGTGTGTGCAGTGCAGTGCAGGGCGTTGCAGCAACATGTTGGGGAAAATATGTACGCTCCAGGCCTTTTAAAAAACATTTTTCTGAAGCTGCTCACAAAGTTTTTAGTTCAGTTTCTAGTGCAAATACCTTATCACACTTGAAATAAGACAAAACTAACTTACAAGTAACTTTTCAGCCAGACTTGGGAACTTGTTTTAGGTTAAATAAAATCCTTAATATTGCTAAAAAAAAAAACCCCTTCAGGTCCCACTGGTAAATTATTTCACTGAAAACAAAACATTTTTCCCACGTTACAAGTAAAATAATCTGCCAGTGGAACTAGAACTTTCTAATCAATATTAAGTAATTATTTATTTAAAACAAACTCATAGTTGTTGCTGAAAATGTACTTGTAATTTTGTGTTAATTTTGTGTTTTTTCCATTCTACTAAGATATTTGCACTCTAATTAGACCAAAAATACTTGGTAAGATTTTGTGTTTTTACAGTGTACACACATGATTGTATTTTCCAGGTGAGTTCTTGTGTCAGTTTTTCACCTTTCTATGTCTTTTTTTCTCTAAATGCTGATTTTGGGGATTCTTCCTCTGTACTTCGCTGATACTTTCAGGGTTTTGCTTTTAATTGCGAATGATTCATCCTGGTCTTCTAATAAACTTTATGAAAAGAAATCATTGGAGTGAGACGATATAAGTAATTATTGATGCTCGATTGAAAATCAGGCCAAGATCAAATTTTTTTTTTTGGAGTTAGTTACGTTTCTGGTTTCCCTGGGGAATCTGTGTGAAACGACCCTCTGGAAACTCACTGGGATCTCTGGATTTAATGTTGGAGTATTTGTGAGTTTGGGTTGTGCCCGACCGTGTGTGTGTGTGTGTGTGTGTGTGTGTGTGTGAGCATGTTTACGAGTGTCAGAGGGCGTGTGTGACGGCGAAGCTACAGCTGAGGCCCCTTTTACAAGAAAGAAAGGAATTTCACCCGAATTAAATGGAGAACGAATCCATAAAGCCACCCTGTGCTGCAGCTCCTCCATTAAGTTACGATGAAAAACACATTTGCTACCATCTTACAGCCTTTTTCCCGCTAAACCAGGATGGGAGGGACGAAATTATTACGTTGAAGGCACTTCGGAGCCACAAAAATTATTATGTTTTCCAGCTTTATTGTGTCATTTTATAGCAGATCCAGTAACTATTTTACCTTCAGCTGTTATAAAAAGGCTACATATATCATACATGACTTAAAAGAAATTTAACGCCCCCGTCTCTTTAAGAAACTCCTACGCTTCCTTCAGGAAGTCACCACAACATAAATATTGCCCCTTTAAAACTATTTTTTCTGCCTTTTTTAATTATATTTGCTCTATAATAAACTAAACATAAAACTGGATTTAAATCAACAACATGCTCAGATTTGTTTGGTTGAAAACAACACAGTCGATGCAAAACATAAAAGGTTTTGTACACCAACAGTTTCGAGCATTTTGGGATTGATTGTTTTCTGATTTGGCCTGCAGCTTAAACGAAAGTAAAAACATTGTTAATCATTGGGAATCTATTTTTGTACCTCTTTTTTAATGTCATTTATCTGTAAAAAATATTTCCCTAAAGGATGGAAAATGCAGCAACCACCTCCACTTGCATATCAGATTTATTCCATTCTAGAATCAAGGTGGGGCCGCACGGACTCTTTCAGAGGGCCGTAAATGGCCCCCGGGGCCGCACTTTGAACATCCCTGCACTTAACCCTGCTGCGTTGTTGTTCTGTGTGTCAGTGGTGTACCAGGGCATGAACATGACCGTCTGTTACCCCAGTGTGGGGCAAGATGGGGTGAAGAACGAGGGCAACGCTGTGGCCATCATCGGCGCCGCCATCATGTACTGCTGCGTTCTGTTTGCCTGGTGAGTCCAAACGTTACACCTCAGAGAACATCAGAGTTTTTATACATGATCTCACCTTGTCACATCATTTTGATTTAATTTCGTTTTTTAATTTTAATGTTTTGCAGTAATGAAGCTTCGTATCTGGCCGAGGTGTTTGGTCCGTTCTGGATGATCAAAGTTTATCGTTATGAGTTCCAGAAAGCGACGTGTTGCTTCTGCTGCCCAGAGGAAGAAGCAGGTCTGATTCACTGTCAACGAAACTAAAACACTCAGGCAGTTTTAGTTTAATAATAATTAAAAGTTTGGGTCATAAAAGAAAAAACTCATTCATTTATAAATGTCACAGACTAAATATTTAGCTTGTTGACTGAATATTTAGTTTTTAGACTAAATATTTAACTTAGTAATAAAACATATGCCAAATATTTACCTTTCCAACTAAATATTCAGCTTAATATTTAACTGAATAAGTCAAATACAAACAGAGAAAAACTTAAAAAGTAAAAAAAAGAACTTGTGAATGACCAACAACCGTTTTCATGTCAAATATTTTCAAATATAAAATGTTTGATTCATTTCTGATCTGGTCTTCAGTGAACCTGTCAAGCTGCTAATTAAAAAAGTCCATCGTTGAGAAACAGATTCATAAACATCAATATTGTTGAAAAATGTGTGAAATCAGCCTTAATGCTAACAGCTTGAGGCTTCATTCCTGAAGCCGTGTCTCAGTTTCAGCCAGAATCTAATCTGTTGCAGCATTATGTCACATTTAAAACATATTCAATGATTAGATTTAATGCAGTTTAAATATTAAAATGTTGATATTTTCATCTTTTTCTCCAGTTGAAGATGAGTTTGTGGTTGATGATGACAACAAAGGCTGTCAGAAGGTTATTCACAATGAGACGCAGCGGGTGGCGTACAGCTACTTCTTCTTCCATTTCGTCTTCTTCTTGGCATCGCTGTATGTCATGATGACCCTCACTAACTGGTTCAGGTAAGACAGGGAACTGTTTTGTTTTATTGTGCACTGTTTTTAACAGTGCACAATAAGAAATTTCAAATTTCTTATTGTGCACAAATTCACATTTTGCATGTTTTCTTACTTCCATTTGTGTATCAACTGCTTCTGAAAACAGACCAAGCACCAAGAAAAAACATTTCCTGACAATAAGTTAAGGTTTTTTGGGGTCTAGAAAATGAGCCGTTTCAAAACCTCCCAAATGTAACGTCAGAAACCAGCTGCCCTGCAACCTGTAACTCAAGCTGAGCTCCAGCACTTTTGGTCAGCTGGTTTATCTGCTGTACGCGCTGTACAATGGCTGCTGGAAAAGACAGGTGTTTTGTTGTGGACTCACCATCCAGAAACCCCTTTCTGCATTCTTGTTGGTTGTGCAGGAGGCTCAACTTATGTTTTTCAAAGATGTACGGTTGTATAATTGTACATGTAATATTGATGAAGAGTAAATTTCCTCCAAAAAAAATTTGAGATCCAACTAGAAATCTTCTAGACAAAACTCAGAACTTGTCTGAACTCATAAAGTGTAAAAAAAATTTAATTTGGAAATTTTGAAAAGTCAGAAATGTGGGAACTTTTAACCTCATAAATTTCTAAGTTTTTTGTAGAAGATTTCAGATTCTTCTCAAATTTGACGTTTTTTTCTTGTAAATTTTTGACTTTTCAAACTCAGAAATTTCAATTTTTTTGTAGAAAATTTTTGATGTTAATATAAAAATATCAACCAAAAAAAATTCACAAATTTTTGACTCATTGAGTTCAGAACTTTCAATGTCATTTCTAGAAAATTTCTGAGCTTGAACTCAAAATGTTTTTCTAGCAAATTTCAAACTTTCAGAGCTCAGACGTTTTCCTGTTTTCAAGAGAATTTCTGCAATCAACCTAAAAATTTCAGATTTTTTTTCTTCCAAATTTTCCACTTGTAGAGCTCAGAAATTTCCACGCTTTTTTTCAGTGATTAATCTCAGAATTTCAGAGTTTATTGGCAGAAATTTACTCCATTTCGTTTCCAATTTACAGTGGCCCTAATACACTGTTGCACTAAAACTGCTCATTCTGAAAGGAGCTCAAAATAATCTCATTATCTCAGAATGATTTTGTCCAAAAAAGGCATGATCATGTTTTATATCGCCCATCTTTACTTGTTCAAGGAAGTAAAACAGGTCGCCTTTAACCTGATTGTGTCTTGACTTCCTGTTCTGGATATTGGCGTCCTCTTGCAGCTACGAGTCGGCGGTGTTGGAGACCACCTTCACCCACGGCTGCTGGTCCACCTTCTGGGTGAAGATGTCGTCCTGTTGGGCGTGCGTCATCCTCTACCTGTGGCTGCTGCTGGGCCCGCTGTGCAGCTGCCAGAACGAGTCCAGGCCGCGCCGCTCCCGCATCAAGCGCCGATCCGCGTCCTGCCGCCACGTCAGCGTCAGCGTGTGACGCCGTCAGCGCCGCCCCAACGCAGCCGAAGACGAGTGGCGCAAAGTGGGTCGGCCGCGGCGCTCTGGAGGCCGCTGGGGTCAAAGACTCACAGAGTGAGAGTGAGAGTGAGAGCCGAGCGCCGGGCCAGAGGGACCGGAGCTACGCTCAACCACGATCAGGGACGTGATTGTGACTTTCGAACTCTCAGAATGAATTGCCAAAGGGAGCCGGAGGAGAGGACCATACACTGAAAAAACACAAAATCTTACCAAGTATTTTTGTTTACTTTCTAGTGAAAATATCTTAGAACTCTTGAAATAAAACAAAACTAACTTACAGGAAATAGGAGCTTGTTTAAAGTCAATAACTAAATGTAATATTGATGAAAGACTGCTAGTTCACTAAGAACAGGGTAAAATGTCTTCTGCCAATTGAACTAGTTCTTTTTTCATCAATACTAAGGAATTATTAACTTAAAGCAAAGTCCTATATCTTGCTGAAAAGTTACTTGTAAGTTAGTTTAAGTGTACTGAGATATTTGCAGTTGAAAGTAGACAAAAATGCTTAGTAAGATTTAGTGTTTTTTGTTTTTTTTGCAGTGTATTTCTCGGGATCTGAAATAATGTTTCATATCTTTACTGTGGAAATGTGATAGTATTTTTTTATGATAATTTTTTTCCAATATTTAGATGTTTGCTGTAACATGACAGCCGAGGAAGAAACTCCGACACTTCGCCTGTTTTATTCAGCCTTTTTGTCCTCTGATCATCTGATAATGTAGAAATCTTGTGAAAACCCATTCCACCTCCTGCCACACGCTTCAGTCATCAGAAATGTATTTTTATTCCCTTACATTAAGACATCTGTTAAAACCTCGTCAGTAAATACAACAACGTGTTTCTGTTTGTATCCACTTTGCATTCCAGCAAACCGTTTCTGAACAATTTTGGGACGTGTGCGCTTCTTTTTACTGTTGCGTGATTGTTGCAATCCCAGTTTTTGTCACTAGATGTCACTGTATCAAACGTAATGAGCATTTAAATGAGAAAGAGAGTAGAGAATATTGTGAGGATAAGTTGCTTCATTTGGAAATCCCGTCACTCTGGTGGAAGATGATGTCTCAACACTAACATGAGGCCGAGCGACACGGCTTAAAAAATAAAATCTCAATTAGTTTTTTTATACCAGATCCAATTTTCAATTTTGTTTTTTATTTTTTTAATCGCATTATTTTCTGAAAAAGAAATTTCACAGCACAGAGAAGATTTTCAAAAAGTGGATTTTATTTCAATGAGCTGTACGATGGAGTATTTAGGCTACAATCATTTTTAATTTATTACTAGAAAACAATTACAATATTAGGAGAATAAAGAAGCAATTTTACTAGAAAATATCTTAAAATGATTTGAAAAAAGTGACTTGAAGGAGAAAAAAACTTTTTGTTTTAATTTTTGTCAGAGTTCTTTTAAAGTAACTCAATCTCCTGATATTACAACTCTTTTCTGGCAATATTAAGATTTTATTCTAATATTATTTTGACTTTATTGTCATTTGACTTTATTCTTGTATTACTACAACTGTATTCTTGTAATTGTAATGAGAAATGAAAAACATCTTAGCGTTGTAGAAATGGACGTGCTAAAAATTGAAATCTCCAAAAACCAAAAATTCAATTAATTGGTAAAATCAATTTATTGCCCAGCCCTTACACTGAAACTCTTTTTGTTTTTCCAGAAGCGTTAAAAATCTAGAAACATTTATTTTTATGCTTTTATTAATATTTTCATGATCAATTGCAGGTTATGGACAACATATAACCTGCCACTTTTTTCCCCTCATACAATAAATTCCCATCAGAAATTTCAGCTTTTGAATACAAACTGGATGCAAATTTATTCATGCAGCTCCTGGTCAAAAATAGAAACGTTTCTGTCTAACATCTTTGACTTTAAGCCAAAGAAAGCTCATATTTTTAAATTAAACCTTAAATTGTCCAGCATCACTGGTCTGCATTTAGTAAAACCTTCAGAGATTCACCTGATCGACAGAGAGGCAGCTAAGCGGAAACAGTAAAATAAAAGTCATGTTTGCGTTAATATTGCTTTATAGTGTAGATTTCAGTTTTATTCATTATACAGACGGGAAAACTTTGTGTTTACATATATTTTTACAACTGTAAATGAAAAACTTTATGAACAGAATGAATTGAAAAACAGTTTTTTAAGAAATAAAAATGAGCTCCAGAGGTAGATTACACTTTTATTGTTGTTTTGCCTCCTGAATTTGTTTTATTAGCAAAGCAGAAAAAAGCTTCTTTATAGAAATGTTCACACAGAAGTTACAGTCAACTGGTTTCGGTTCATTTCTCCGTTCCTGAAAGGAAACTGAACCGAGTGTCTGCAAAGACCTTTTTATTTTCCTGCTGATGAGGAGGAGTCAGGCTCACATGGGTTGATTTTAGTCTTTTATTTGTTGTAGATGAAAAGCATTTTTGTAAATAAAATGTTTTCATATGATTGTTGACTCTGATTTGATGGTGGGAGTTTTGGTGCAGGTCCAAAATCTCACATTTACAACACAAAAATATCAACACATGTTGGATTTTCTGAAAAAATATTTGCATTGGCACTCAATACTTGTTTTTGTTATTTTAGTAAAACATTAACGCAGAGAAAGAAACACTTTTAGCACTGTTTTAAGATGCTACAGATCAATAAAACAAGGCCCAACGTTGCACCCCCCTTTAGGATAATTAATTAATTATGTGATTAAAACCATGCAGCTAATCAGTGCCACACAATAAAAATACTGTATAATTAAATATATCTCTCATGTAAAACATCAAATAGCTCAACTTATTCAATGCAACACAGAAAATATTACTGCATAAAATAATATCACAAATAAGCAAAATACAGTTTGAACACCATTACATAAGTGATGCAGACATAAAGTGTTCAGATTCATACAAAAATACACTGTGTACCAGAAAAACATAAACTTATATTTCATTTGTGGTAAATCTCTTCAATAATACAAATTTTTTTTAAACAGAAATGTTCCAGAACGTGCCGCAGCTAGCTGCTAGCTGCGCCAGGCCACGCCCACACTTTACTAAATGGTTGTTTCGTGTTTCGTCGCTGAAGATATGCCGTTCTTGAACTTGTAAAAAAAAAAATGAAGCAATGATAGAAACTCTTAAGGCCACAATGAGAAAAAGTTTTGACTGCTGGTTCCTCTGGTTAGACTGTAAAAATCAGAATAAATGGATTCAGTCTTTTAGACAATCATTCTCACAATGAGGAAAGTTTGAGATGAAATCTGTTGAGAATTAGTGAAATATTTAGTAAAAGATGCGATAAATTGATCTGTTTACTTTCATAAAGAACCTCACTAAGGTGGAATAAAAGTTATTTTCTTGAGAAACTTCCAGGTCATTTTCCTGATTCTTAAAGAGAAAACTCAGTTATATTGAGAGGTTATCAACAGTCAATATCTGACATCATCATGAACGTTGAAAGATTACAAGATTTTTTTTTCTGTCAATAATTCATTAAAATTGATTAACTGGTAGATAATTTCACTTAAAATGTGGTAAAAAATATTTTGTTAATTTCTCCATTTATGGAGCTGCAAATTTCAATCTGTGGATTTTTTTGTGCTTTGCATCTTCTGGGATTCTTGGTTTATTTCTCAGCAGCATAGCTGTTTGAATTTAACTTTTCCAACAGTTTTATGCTGAAAATAAAATAAAAATCAAGTACACTCAATTGTGACCGTTAACCTGAGGTTAAAACGTCTCACATTGTCAAATTAAAAGACATTTTATAACCGCTGGCACCAGCACCTGAGCCTGTGTGAGATTACAAAAAAATCTGCAATAAAATCATTTTCTGCACAAGTTTCTCTTTTTCAAGTAACTGCAGCTCAATTCTTTATAATCATTCCACAAATATATCAATAGAAGACCGAAGGGGACGAGTGGAGTCACCTGTGTCTCGTTTAGCCGTTTTAAAAGTGAGGTCAGTTTGCAAACTAACATCCATCAGAGAGGAACAAAGTTCATTTCTACCATGTTAAAGTATCTCCAGCCTCATGAATGTCAGCAGAAACCTGTTTTATAAATCTTAAGTCTGTTCTTTGGCTTGAATTATCCAAAATAAAAACTGTATGAAAACTCCAGACTTATCCTTATTTACTGCTGCAACTTGTAGAAGTTGAGCTGCAGTCCTTCCTGTGACACATCTGCAACGTGTCACAGGAAAGAAACCCAGTAAAATTAATTGCAGCTGAATCTAAAAGTGGATAACGAGATGAATCCTGTACAGAACGGAAACTAAGAGGTTGCTGTGGAAACCACTAGTGAGAAAAAGGTTGTTTTCAGTCACAACTGTCCTTCTCTTTGGTTTTAGTTTAAGGTGGGCGTCGTGTCGCACCCACCTAAAGTGCTTTAAATAGTCTCTTAAATAACCATGCCGTTCGTTCTCTGCATTCAGAATGTGTCAGATTTCCAGTGCCGGTCCAAGACTTTTCAGGGCCCTGAGCAGATTTTTCTTTTGGGAAGGGCCCATGCCTGCATGTCAACATCAGATGATTCTTTACTCCTGTGCTGCTAACATTAGCATCATTTGTAATTAGCTTACATCACACCGGTGTCACTATGGCTGTTGATTTTAACCTTACAGGAGCAGCAAACAAAAAATTATATGGACTTTGAAATGCATAGTTGTTCACTGCAAAAACACAAAATCTTACCAAGTAATTTTTGTCTGATTATTTTACTTTTTTCCCATTTTACAAATGAAACAATCAGCCAATGGACCAAGTAATTTTTCATCATTATTAAGGCATTATTGAGTTAAAACAGTCTCCTATATGTTGCTGGAAAGTTAGTTTTGTTTTATTTCAAGTGTTCTAAGATATTTGCACCAGAAACTAAATCATAAATACTTGGTAAGATTTTTTGCTTTTGCGGTGTATTGAAGTGTGTCTTAAATTTGAACTATTTAAAAGTAACTTCAGCTGACAAACACTACATTTACAGTAAACAAGTTGACAAATTTAACTTTATATTTCCCCAACAGAGGAAGCAGAAAAAAGGACGATATTAGAAAAAAACTATTATTTTTCACGTCAAATTATTTATATATATATATATTTAAATATATATATATATATATATATACAAATATATATATATATATATATATATATATATATATATATATATATATATATATATATATATATATATATATATATATATATAATGATGCCAACTTGGTGCTCCTGCAGCTCCTGCACCTCAACTCGCATTGCTTTGGACTGGCCCTGCAGATTTCAGACTAAAACCTGAAAAGTTCCCGTTTGCTCCTCCAGTGATGCCGCTCAGCTCATCAGGTCTCCAGTTTTAAAGTTCACACATGAAACCAGCAATATGACACATCAGTCTGCGCCTGCCGCTCACCGCCTCTCTATCTCTGCAGGACTTTTCGTGCCTCTGTTGCTGCAGAGCCTCTGGAGCGGCCGCAGCAGCTCGTCCTCTCTGGGCCGGTACGGAACCACGTAGCTGTCCTCCTCCAGCAGGATGCGGTTCAGCGTGCGCTCGTAGTTGATGTGGCGTCGCACCATCAGGACGTACTGCTTCCCCGGCTGCAGGTCGGGGCAGTCGCACAGGTTCGGGACCCACAGGAATTCGCGGTGCTCCAGCCGGAAGCGGTTCCGGTACGTGTGGATGATCTGGACGTCGTAGCGCGTCTCCTCGCCCCGGTACACCTTCCCCAGAACTCTGCCACGAAACACTGCCACCGAAATAAACAAGAAACTTCTATTGGATAGTTCCGTTCATACAGAGTGGGGTTGTGTGGAGTAGCTGCCTCAGTCAGTATCTTACTGATAGAGAACAGCTGATGGATGTCAGTTTGGAGAAACTTTTAGCATCTAAATAAACTGAGACGTTTAGAAACTGTCTGAATAAAGACTGTGGAACATGAAGCTGGTTGAGAGAACTTATTTTTAATTTTGGTGCTTGAAGTCGGAACTGAACTTGGAAAGAAATCTTTTCTCTTTTCTGCTCCATTAACCAAATGGAGCTGTTGCCTCTGAATGTTTATAAGGCTTTTCTTCCTGAAGGAATCATCTGTCTGATGTTTTAACTGAGAAATGTTTTAAATAATTGATAAACTCCAAACCAAAAGTCCTTACCAAAGTCCTTTTTGCAGTACTGTCTCTGGCGTTCCCTTCGTCCTTTAACTCTCTGACATTTTCCACAATTCTCTAAAGAATAAACCAAGAAGAAGTAAAGTTAGAAAGTCAGAAGACCATAAGGCATGTTGATAAAAATATCTCCAGGGCTGTTTGCCCAAACATTCTTAAACTAACATCTCCACAATAAAAAGTTACATCAGTTTTTCCTCTCATTAAATGCATTTGAGTACAAGATGTTGTTTATAAAGTTACACAGTCAAAAATCAACAGCTATAATTTGACTTATTTAGTCTAATAAGGAAAAAAATGGGGATTCATTTTTCAAAGTCATATTTTCACCAAGTTATTCATTAATTTATTAGTGTTTCCGTATCAAACTAAATATTTAATTAGCAAATGAAATATTTGCTAATTAAGATTTAAGACAGAAAACAATGTTTTGTTTTCAAATATATTTAGCTATCAAGCTGCAAATCTGTCTTTAAGCAAAATGTTTTGCTTCAAATAAATATTTATCTTGCTAACAAAATATTTAATAGAAGTTAGACATTCAGCTTGATAGACAAATATGTTGCCAGCTACATATTTTTGTTTGGAGCTGAATATTTAGTTTGCTGGCTAAACATTTAGCTTCTGACTAAAAGTTTAGCTAACAAACTAAATATTTACTTCACTTAATTTAGTTGGTTTGCAAACTACAAACAAGCTAAAAATAAAAAATAACTATTTGGTTTGTAACTAATTATTTAGTATCTTGACTAAATTTTTACTTTGGAGAATGTTTAGTTTGAAGCTGACATTTAAAATGAATCCCCTGGTTTAAATGATGTTTTCTTCTCCTGCGACAGGCTGAATAACCCAAACATTGTTAGTTTTGACTGTGTAGCTTCACACTGTGTAGCCCGTGTTTGAGTTTCATAGGAGTTTCTCCATAAAGTCTGAGCAACATGTGGAAGAGTTGCTGTGGAAGCGGCGCTCGTACTTCCGGGTGGAGCCTGAGGAAGGAGGTTTCTGTGACTCTCCTCGCGCTCCAGGCGGCTGATTGGCTGCTGAGGATGCTGCAGGTGGTGACCGGGAGCCGGGAGACGCTGAGGATTCAGGTCATTTAAAACTGGAAGACAGAAAACAAACAGCTTTGTGTGAACTACAGACTGCAGATCTTCTTAAAGTTTAATAAGCTACATAGTTAGGTAAATCTTTTTTATGGTACAAAACTAAAATATTGATACTGACTTGGTATCTATTTTACCAATCGATCTGCCCACCTACTGTTCAAACTTTGATTTAATTTGTAAAACTCATTTAAAAAAATTTAATAAAATTTATTACAGTTTTCTGTTTTTCTTTCTTTTGTTTTGTTTTTCATGATTGTTGCTGTTTCTATTGGTTGATTAATTTGTCATGTTTCTTTTTACATAAAAAGTCACTTTCTGTGTTTTTGATTCTTCTCTCTGTGGATCGTGACACCAGTGACACTTGAGAAAGAGTCCTTCTGTCCTAAAACTTTTTTTTTTTTACAATTTGTCACAATACAATGACAAACTAATACTATTGAAATTTATTGAAATTTTTGGTAACAAAGGAGCAAAATTGTCTTGTACTTTTTATAAGAAAAAGTATATTTTTTATTCTTATTCTTCCATTTGGATCTCAGCTGCTTCTAAAAACAACAAAAGTGCTTAAAGAAAAAAAACCACCCAACTTTTTTCTATCCATAGAATCGGTTCTATGGATAGAAACTGATTCACTGAATCGGTTCACTTGTGAAAAATGAACCGATTCAAAAACCTCCAGAAAATAACTTCACAAATCAGCAGGCACCGCCCCATTACCTAGCAACCCCAGCTAAGTTCAGCCCGTTACCTAGCAACCCAGGCAGAACGTCAGCACTTTGGTCAGCTGGTTTTACTGCTGTATGCGCTGTACAATGGCTGTTGGAAAAGACAAGTGTTTTGTTGTTGACACCAATCTTCCCGTGAAAAATGTTACGAATTTTATATTTTCCTTCCACTTTGTTAGTATGTTTTGTTTTTTTGGTCTTTCACAAGAAATCCCAATGTAACGCATTAAAGCCTGAAGTTCTGTAGGACAAAGAGGAATACTTTTGCATTTGTGTCGCTGTGAACCATTCTGCACAGACATAAATGGTTCAAACAGAAAGAACACATAATAAATAAAGGAAATTCATCTGAGGAGAATTCATAAAATATATTGGCTGTCCTGAAATAACATGTTTTAAGGAGTTTATGTGAATTCATCCAACTGGCAGGTTTTACGACAGCATCGTCACAAGCTAATGTGGCCGGACACTTTTTGAAAACAAAGTTTAACTGCAGATGTTTTAAAGCAAGAAATAAAGAACAAAAGAAAAGTGTCACTGAAGAAGATATGGGCATTTCAGAAACATATTAAAAATCAAAAGCTGTTGATTGTTTTTAGGGATTCGCAGAGCTTTTTCATCTCAGTCATACTTTAGGATGACCGCACCATCCAACATCATAAATCCGCCTCCAGGCTCACCTTTTTCTACGTTTTCTGGCAACAATTTGAGATGGGTTCAGTTTGGCTGGGATCCACCAGCTGGAAAGGATTTTCCAAGAAGCTGCTGAGATTCATGGCCTCATCGGATGGATCGAAAGTCTTTGGATTGGGAGCAGATTTCCATGTGGTTCAGGAACATCGGGGAGGTGAACAGGCATCCAGCGTGTTTGTAATCCACACTTAGTGCAGATAAAGCAGCTGTGTTCCTCTGAATCAGGGAGGTCAGCATGCAGATCAGCAGCGGGGTAAAGGTGAATCACCACAGATGTTTTCACTCTCTGAACCCAAATGGGCTCACTCTAATTTGAGCAATTACAATAATTGGAACCAATTTAATCTTGGCTCTGTGGTTTCCTCTCAGAAAGATCAACCTGCTGCTCCGGAGCCAAAAGTTGCTCTGTGGACATTGAAGAATGGCTCTTTAAGAGGAACGTAACCACATAAGTTTTTATACTTCCATTTGGGTCTCAACTGTCTCTAAAAACAACACAAGCGCTTAAAAAACAAACATCCAGTTGTTTTGTGACTATAAGGTGATGCTTTTTGGTGTCTGAAAAATGAGCTGAATGAAAAAATTTAACATCAGAATCATCAGGCACTGTCCCCGTTACCTAGCAACCCCAGAAAAGATTAACCCGTTACCTAGCGACCCAAGTGGAGCTCCGATCCGTTTAGTCAGTTGATTTTACCTCTGTACAATGGCTGCTGGAAAAGAAGTGCTTTTCTGTGGTCAACAAGAAAACTCTTGTCTTTTCCAGCAGCCATTGTTCAGAACCAACTGACCAAACATGCTGGAGCTCAGCTTGGGTTGCTAGCTAGCAGGCTAGGTTTCACTGGGGTTGCTAGTTGAGGGGCAGTACATACTGATTTGTGATGGAAGGTTTTTGAAACATCTCATTTTCCAGACACCAAAACCAGTTAAATGGTTTGTTTAAGCACCTTTGTTGTGTTTGGAGCAGTAAAGGCCCAAATCAAAGTACAAAGACATGCAAAACCTGAATTTTGCATATTAGGGCTGCTTTAAATTACCGCAGTCTCTTTAGAAAATACCTTTTTAATAACTGTAAAATACTTTTTCACTTTGTAAATTTGCTCTCACTGTATCGTATCTTATTCTTATTTTTCATTTTTTTCTACATTTTTTCTCCTTTAGTGAGAGTGTGCATGCCTTTATCTTTAACTCACACCAGTGGGGTTTCCGGGCGGTGTTGGGCGGTGCCCTGGAGGTGGTGGTTGGCGTGGTGGGTTGACCTCTGGGGAAGTAGCTGGCTGTGTGGTGAGCCTGTCGCAGGGGGCTCCTCCTGCCGTGGTGCAGGGCGTACTGGTCCGGTGGAAGCCAGTACTCGTACTCGATTCCTGGGTTTCTGTCTGTCGCCAGAACCTGGACACAGAAAAACAGAATCATGTTTAAAAAAAACAACAACAAATCAATAAATCAGTTAGTAATTAGTAAATATATTAGTTAACCAACCAAACAACTAACCGATAACTTAGATCTTTGGAAGTGTTTACATTGGTGTTTCTGGTTTCATGTAATGGAATGAAATGGATTCAGACTAAAGGGTTTAAAGTTGCGTTATGTAACTTTTATAAAAAATAGATTTTTTTACATATTTGTTAAAACTGTCACTATGTTGTGACAGTTTGAGACAAATAATCAGTGAAAAGACTGAAATAAGATAAAGAAATGCATCACTCCTGACCAAAAACAACCAATCGGAGCCAGCAGGAGGGTCTAAGTGCTGTTAATCAATCTTGTTAACATGCCGCTAAATGTGCTAATGGTGGAAAAAAAAACAACTTACCATTACAAGAAAACTGTTTATGCACCATCATCTGTAGCAACGCTAACTAGCCTGAGCAGAAACGACAGGCTGTGCTGACAGGGAAAAGTTGCATCATGAGCAGCACGCACGCATGAATGATTGACAGCGCTAAGACCCACCTCCAAGTGCTGATTGGTTATTTCTGGTTAGCACTGGCGGAAGGTAAAGGAGTTTGATTTTTTCACAGATTATTTGTCTCATATGAAACTGTTACTATAGTGACAGTTTTGACAAATATGTAAAATAATATATATATCTTTCATAAAAGTTACTGCGTCTTTAATGTTTGTACAAATCTTCTCCTCCAAACCAATTCCAGTAATGGTTTCCATAGAGGATAATGGTGCATGGAAATGACTTTCTCTCTTCTAATTCTGGTTTTATTACGTCTGCAAACAAATGTCTTAATATCAACAGTATAGTTTATAAATGCTGGTATATCTGACCTGCGTTTTGTGTTCATAAAAACCACAAAATGGGAGGAACTGACACAGTTTTGAGCTAAACTGGTGTGTTAAATGGTACAAAACACCAGTAGGAAGATGAGAGAAGAAAGAAGCTGAAGCTCAGCGTTTTCATTGTTCTAGTCTGACTAAACTTTACGCTAACTTTGGAGTTTTAAACCTGCTGCTCACCACAGATTCTCCTTAATTCCCATAAGCCTGCTGTAATCCCCGGATAAAATCAGCTCTTTGCTCTGGTGGCGCTTTACAGGTCCTGAAACTTCAGCAGATGATGCTAACCAACCAATCAGTGAAACCAAACAGAGAGCCAATAATTATGGCAGTAATTGTTTTTGATCTGAGTATGCCAACTTCAAGGACTAAAAAGTTTTGTTGATGTTGTACATTTGTTCCCAGAGTCTTATTGTATTTATATTTTAGCTTTGTGTGAATCGGTACGCTTCCATTCATCCTGTTACTTCACTGCTGATGATCCTGAACTTCCCCACAAAGGAACAAGGACTACTTTTTTCTTACATTGTATTTACCGTTCTATTGTTAGCAAGAATATATTTGATTCAGAATTAAGTAAATTACCTAAGAAATAAATACTGTTATTAATAATAATAGTTACATTTAATCCTTTAACTGTTTTTGTTCTGTACTTTGGTTTAACAGTGTTTTTATTTTCACACCAAATACCTTTGCTGAGGTAGATAAGAGCAGCTTCACATATCAGTGAATCTAAATATCACTGATCTCCTAAACTTAGGAAAATTGGTACCGATAAATCAGTGCATCCCTGATTTTTATGTTTACTAATGGCTTGCTTAGTGAAACAGCTCTAACCATCAGATGCAGGTCTTCCTGGGTCGGTCCTGGCACCTCGAAGCTCTCCCAGGTGTCTGCAGAGCGCCGGTACAGCAGCTTGGTCCCAGCTACGCTGTACTCACCGGGAACGCTGATCTTCCAGTTTCCGTTGATCACAAACTGGGATCGACCGTTCTGCAGCGCTGTGCGATGGATAACAGAGAATGGAGTTGCTGAGTATTCGTACAAACTGATTTAAATGCTTCTTATGACGGATTTTTCATGCTAAACTGTTGAAGATTTGAGGGTGACAGAGGAACAAATGATCCTATGGTTATTTAAGGCGGTTTCCATAGCAGCAGATGAAAACAGGCACCTCCACCTGCTCTGCATCCCTTCCAAACCACAGCGTGTGCCATTCTGGGTCTGTTTTATTTGCGTCGCCAACACAGCGATGAGAATAGATAACCTTAGCGATTATGTTACTGGGAAAGAAGAAGCCTGGTGCAGAAAGCAGACGGACAGTGAGCCGCTCGCCGGTCTCCGGGGAACAGATGCAATAATAAGTTTTAAAGAGTGTGAAGGGAGCAGAGATATCTCTTACCCAGATAATTCCTGCTGTTGTCGGTGACTCGGATGTGAGTGGCTCCAGCCGGGATCATCGTCACTTCGTTGTATCCAAACGGCCCGCCTGGAAAATAAAAATACAAGCTTTGGTAGCTTTATTATTTTAACAAAATACTGCTCCTGTTTTTAAGTAAAGCGCTTCTGTGAAACATTTAACTTTGACTTGTGAAAGTCTAATTATTTTTGCCGCTGAAGTTTCACAAACATCATGTGTGACTAAATCTTATCATTTATGTTTACAGAGAGACATTTCTATACTGTTGACACTTCTATGTGCCTAAAACCAAATGTTTATGCACCTTCATATTAATATTTGGTTTAATTGTTTATTAATTGCTTTAGTAAATTTAGGACATCCACTAGCAGTTTCTCAAATCCCTGTTTGCTTCTGGAATAGAGAAGAAATTATTTTTCCTACAGTTGTAAACTGATGAATGATCTAAACATTAACCAGATTTAATTAACTAAATGCTGTTGGGACAAAATTAATAAAAACACACCAGCAAATAATGGTGTTTGTAGAAACTTGGCTACAGAATGAAAGTTGGAGTATTTCTGCCTCTGATTCTTCACTAACGCGTCAACATGACTCAGTTAGGCGAAGACGATCACTTTTATGCAGATGACACCGTCCTAAATATCCCCAAAAACCTAAAACTTATGCAGCTTCTAGATGCAAAACCCTGCAGGTTCTTATCACTGCAACTAAAAAAAGAAAAATAACCCTAATATTGTAATAAGTTAATACATAATCATCACACAATGTCGTCATTTTGACAATGATTTCTCTGGGTTTACAAGGCGCTATAAAATTTACAGCGTTCAGCTTGTAAAAGATGAACCTCCAATCAGTCGTCAGTATTTGCCTGGAGCTGTTATTATCTCCTGTACAAAGCTTGTTGCAGACGGATACAAGGGAAGGAAAACATTTAGTTTTCTTCCCTGCATGCAGTCAGACCCTATATTATCTGAACCTGCAGGTGCCAGTGGAGGTAAAATGTTTCGGTGGCAATAAGCCAGAACTGCTGGGAGATTTTTCTGCTCCTCCTCCCTGAAACCTTAACCACAGTCATTTTAAATCTGCCGTTAGCTGGAGCCCTTCTGGGAAAGCAGCCAATCACCTTTGTGTTGCAAAGCTGTTTCCATGGTTAATATTCACTCAATCGGGTAATAACACTCTGCTAAATCAGCCTGAATGACTAATAGCTGTTGGGTGTGAAAGGACGACTAGAAGCAGGAATTATCCTCACACCGGCTTTCTGAAACCACTTCATCGCATTCCTGAGGCAGAAAGGCATGATGGCGAGTGGTATGAAGGCGTGTGTGTGTGTGTGTGTGTGTGTGTGTGTGTGTGTCCCCTACCTGCCTCCAGCCTGCTGCTCTGGTACACACTCTTGTGGAGCAGACAGGTGGTGTTGTGCCCTCCACACACCATGCAGGCATCTTCCTGCTGCGTCGAACCCAAGATGGAGTCGCAGCCGGGCTTCTGCAGGACACACAAATGGGAAACCTTTTTATCACTGCAAAAACACAAAGTCTTGTCCAGTTTTTACTGTAAAGGTTTTAGTTTACTTGAGGTAAGACAAAAATAACTTACAAAGATAACTTTAGTGAGAGAGGAGGTTGTTTTAAATCAATAATTCCTTAATAGATCTGCCAGTGTAACTACTTTTTGATCAAAATTAAGGAATTATAGTCGTAAAATAAACTAAGTTTACTTGTTAAGTTTATCATATTTCAAATGTACTAAGATATTTCCACTAAAAGGTAGATCAATATGTTGTTATAAGTGAAAACTAGTACTTTTTAAATCAATATTAAAGAATTACTGACCTAAAACAAACTTGTATGTCTTGCTGAAAATTTCTTCCAAGTTGGTTTTGTCTTATTTCAGGTGTTTTAAAATATTTCTAGAAGAAACTAGACCAGAAATACTTGGTGAGATTTCGTGTTTTTGTAATGTATATTAGCTTGTCTTAAATCAATGATTCATAAATATTAATAAAAATTACTAGTTACACCAGCAGCTTTTATCATTTACAACACGGGAAAATAATCTACCAGTGGAACTGGTACTTTTAAATCAATATTCAATAGTTATTAGTGAAAACAAGCTTGTATATCTTGCTGAAAAGTTACTTAACTTAGTTTAGTCTTATTTTAAGTGCACTATATGTTTACAGTAGAAACTATGGCAGATATTTTGTAGGATGTTGTGTTTTTACAGTGCACTCAGCTTTGATACTGCCAAGTAATCCTCCCCTCAGGCTCGGCTTATTTGCCTCTCTGATATTGTATTTCCTCGTCTCCAGCTAACATTTGGGGAAAAACAGCGTCTCTGGGGCTCATAAGGGAACAAGAGTTTGGAGAGGCTGTTTTTTTTAAAACACAAAAAATGTCAAAGCTAAAGACAAAGAGGATGAGCTGGATGGTTTATAGCCTGTGGAGCATCCTGCACCAGGAGCCATGACTGCTTTCCCTGTTCGCCTTCATCTCTGCAGAGTGAGTTAATCAAGGGGGAGGTTCGCAGGCCAGAGAGCAACAGTCTAGAGAACCTGTAATCATCCTCAGAAAGCTGCTTTGAAGATACAAACAGCCTGAGAGTCTCTGTGAGCACAACAGGAAATGAGCTCCTTGTGACAGAGAACAGTGGGCCTCAGTAAAACAGCGAGTAACTCCTGGAAGAGGTGAGTTCATTATCTGGGCTGATAAAGCTAAAAGTGTGGAATAAACTCTCTGAATTGAGAAGCAAACTGTTTTCCCGACAGTTTATCCAACATAATATGATTTTCTAAATGCCTCAAGGTTCGGTTCTGGGATCTTTTCTGTTTACTGTCCAGACTGCAGAGTTTAGATGCAGTTAGAAAATCCTGCTACTTTCACTCATTTTTCTCATTTCGACCATAAATAACGTATAAATAACGTATTTTGTCTGGGACTGTATGTGATAGAGCGACACAATGTAGTTCACAACTGCAAATCTATATTTTGGAGAAGAAGTGTTGGGCAGGTTTCTGCTAATATGCTAACTAACTAATTTTTTGATTAGCACTGTAGTGTTTTTGTTAGTGCATTTAGTTTCCCCTAAATCTGATTTTCTAGATCAATTCAAGAGTGCTTATTTATTATTTAGCAAAAAATAAACAATTTATTTCATTTCCCTTTGGAATCAACGTTTGCTAATGTTCATGATTAGCAAACAACAGGGTTAGCGTGACTAGCTTTTTAGTGAGCATTGTCAAACTTTCAGCATGTATCTCTACCAGCTTTCAACTTCAAGAGACTGAAAATGAGCTCAATACAACACATTATTTTCATGTTTTTAATCGCAAAATATATAATTTTCACCAAAAAAATCCCAAATAAAATGCACAGAAGTTTGTCCTTGTTAGAGGATGTGAGGTGAAATCCTTTCGGCTGCCCTGCTGACGATGCACTGCAGCCGTTCTGAAGCAGCCGTGTGTCCTTCAGCCTGATCTCATGTTTTGACCTGTGCTGCTCAACACCAGCTGCAGGCTGCATCCGTTTCTGTTTCAGCCTCTGCTGCTCTGACCTCTCCCTGCCCGACAACACGGCCCATAAATCTGCTTATTTACACCAAACGCCACAGAGAGCATGCCCAGAAACACACACGTCGACCTATGTAAACACAGAGGCTCCATAATCCCGGCGCTCAGCTGTGTGACCCCTCTGCTAGCAGACGTCTCTCCTGAGTATTACATACTGTGCAGCAGATGCGTGTTTATCTCCAGCCTTCTCCATCTCTGTGAGAATAACCTGCTGCAGACTCAGCTGAGCTATAATGCTTCCTGAAGGCTGCAGTCCAGACTGATGAGTGAACTCTGGCCCAAACGCTCAGCGTGGGACTCGTTTCTCCTGAGAGCTCCGGTCAGAGCGGTCAGCATCGGTTACACCTCGTCCTCAGCAGCGGAGGCCAGCGTTTCCCAAACTTAACCTGCATTTAACTGCAGGAGGAGAAGTGCTGTTTGTTTTTCACTCAGGTGACTCACAGATGGAGCGTTTCCAGATCCAACAAAGGCCTGAAACGCTGAGAAAAATCTGATAAAACTGAATGTAGCTGACGGTTTTCTTCAAGTTACAGTTTATTTCTAAAGCGAACAATCTGAGCTAGAAAATCAATAAATATTTAAATAAAACAAACTGATGCTAAAATAAACTCTGCAAAAGCACAGAACCTTATCAAGCTATTTGAGTCTAGTTTCTAGAAAAAATATCTTAATATACTTTAATATGACAAAAGTAATTTACAAGTAACTTTTCAGCAAAATATGAGCCCCAAATATTCCAAAATATTGATTAAAGAAGGGTTAGTTCAAGCTCTTATTTCTTGCTGAAAAATTACTTCCAAGTTAGTTTTGTCATACAGTGGAAAATGTTAAGTAAAAAACCAAATATTTTTGTTTTTATTCAAAGATTTTTACAGGAAAGTTGCGTTTGCTGCTCCTAAATCATTTAAATTAATAAAAACCTGGCAGAATGAAAAAAAGTGTTTTGGAACCATGTGACCCAAATCCATTTATAATTATTTTTTTTTAAAATAGGAAACATGCAAGATCCCTTTTCTTAGAAAAAAAACAAAAATATATATATTATTTTCTGTGCTTGATTTTATTTTCTTCGCCCAGAGGATTTTTGACTGGTTTATATGATGTCAGTTTTGATAAATAACATGTGAAACTTTCCACACTGATGATGAGTTTTAAACTGTGACCAACACACACATCCAGGTGTTGTTGTCATTTACCAGACAGCGTCCGTTGACACACACAGCTCCGGCCTCCGGGTCGCAGGCCGTACCGTCCAGAACCAGACCAAAGTTGTAGTAGAAGTTGTGTCCCAGTGCCAGGCAGCTGAGCTCACAGGGGCTGGAGCCTGGCGGGGAAAAGCTGCAGTCAGTAAATCATTCGTCTTCATGGAACAAGACATGATAAAAGGAAACAGGACTGGGGGGAGAGAGACGCATAAAATGCAGGAAATGGGAACGAGAAGTGGGAAAGATCTGGAAGAAACTGGCAGAAATAGTAGAAAATCACAATAACACCTGCAGCCGGAGACACCTGTGAGCTTTCAAGACTTCTCAGCTGCAATGGAAGGCAGAAAAACGCAAAAATATGTTTGACAAATCTGAAGTCAGCGCCGAGGCATCGTTTTATTGCTGATTGATGGTATCAGACAGAACAGTTTGTGCTAAATTTAATTTGTACTTGTAAATCAAGTTGGTAAAGTGAGACTAAACGGTTGTGAAATGAAGGATTGTACATGTAGAAATTATTCATATGCGCATTGGAAATGTAAAAAAGATGTTTTTATCTGCAGAAACAGTTCAGTTTCTGAAGTGTAAACCACTTCAACAAATCATTAAACAAAAACACAGATTTAAAAACACACTGATGAAAAAGTATTAGTTCCACACTGACAAAAAGAAACAGGTGATACAACTTAAAAACATTTAGTTCATTTTGTAACTCAATTACAAAACTCAGTTACAAATTTTGTAATTTGTTAATTTTTGATTACATGTAAATATTTGAATTTTTTTCAGTGCACTGATACATTAATTCACTTAAGACATTTTTTCCATAAGTGAAATAATCTGTATATGGAACAAATACTTTTCATTAATATCAAGAAATTATTAACTGCAAACAAGATTGGATTTCTTGCTGAAAAGTTACTTTTAATTTAGTTTTGTTTCAAGTGTATTAAGACATTTCCACTTGGAACTAGACTAAAAATATTCTGTAAGATTTTGAATTTTTGCAGTGTATAACATCAGTCTTTATGCTTTCAGCTGATTGGACGGTAACAAATCTAAGGGACCAATCAGTAGACAGTTTAAGTTGCTGTATTCTAGTTTTAGGTTGTAAAGTTGTAGAATTTTGCCCTCAACCAAGATGGCTGCTCAGGCTGTTATTTTCCTGCTGACCTCCGTGAAACGTTGTCCATCTGAAGGAGTTTCCGGACACCAACGGCCGGTCATTGAACGCAGCACACTGCATGTCTCTGAAGTCCTCTGAGCCAGGAGGACACCTCTGCAAACACAGACATGCATCATGAAGACGCTTCAGAATTAACCTGCGGACAAGAAAAATATGTTTTATGAAAAGCTGAGGTCATATTTCAAGGATGGGGATGAACTTCTGATTATAGCTGGTTGAAAGTTTCCTCATGTTTTAATGTTTCAGTTTAGTTTCTAGATGAGCAATAATGATTTTAGACTAAAGTAGAGAAATAAAACACATCTGACTGATTGATCGTGTGAAAAATTCCTGAAAGGTTCAGAAGTTTTACATCTAAAAATAAAAAATTTTAAACATAAAACATAACCACAGACAAAAATCCATCCATCCTGACCTTCATCTGACCTTTGACCAGTTTTGTCTTTATTCTTCTGAGTCTTGATGTATTTTTTCTGTAATATCAGAAAAAACTCGGAGCTGTTTTAACTCATCTGTTAATTTTTTCTTATCTGGACTGGCTGTCTGAACGCGCACACACACCTCCCACACACACACACACACACCTCCCACACACACACACACACACACACACACACACACACACACACACCTCTCACACACACACACACACACACACACACACACACACACACACTGCAGCCTACCAGCGGCCTGCTCAGACAACTAAAACACGTCTGACTGTCTGACTGTGTGAAATCTCAGTGCAGTGAAAACTCAGGCTGATGCACCAGTGAAACTTCACACCCTGAAAAACCCCTCAGACGCTATGAGACCAATTTGTAAAGCAAACATCGGCCTTTGTTGTAAAACGGACAGTTTTTCTGTGAGGGAGGAAACCCTGGAGCTGCAGTGACCTTGGTGTTGCAGATCTTGTACTGTCTGGGATCTCCAGCACACGGTCCGCCCAGCGGGTTCCTGCACACAAAACAACTTATTCACAAAAATATTGCACTTTTGATTCCATGTTTTTGCACAAACTTATTCTTGGATAATGAGATTTTTGTCTGATCAGTTCTGTTGGGTTCAGTTGGGTTGCTAGGTAACGGCCTGCGCTTGTGGGGGTTGCTAGGTAACGGCCTGCGCTTGTGGGGGTTGCTAGGTAACGGGCAGTGCCTGCCGATGTGTGATGTTACATTCTGGAGGTTTTTGAAACAGTTCATTTTCCAGACACAAAAATTCAAATTCAAAAATATTTTGTTGATCCCAAAGTCAAATTAAATAAAAACCTTCAACTTATTACCAAAAACCAGATGGGTGTTTTTTAAGCACTTGAGTTGTTTTTAGAAGTACAGACCGAAAAGCACGCAGAAATGTGCAAAATGAGAATTTTGCAAGACAGGTCCTTCTTAAAGCATGGCGGAGGGTCCATCATGCTGTGGAACTGCTTTCCAGAGAAAGAAAAGAAACAGACCACATTTAAATATCCTAAAAGTTCATCCTAAACTAACATCTGGTGAAAGATTCTAATCTTACTACGTAAAAGTTGATGTTTTTTTGTTACTAAATCCAGAAAAACAAAGTTTTTTCACCTCAAGATGGCCAGAGTCAAAGATAACAATAATTTATATTTACTAAAATCTCCAACAGAAAATTCCCTGAGGACCAGATGACAGATCTGGATCACCTGGTGATGCAGGTGCGAGTTCGCACCGAGGCTCCGCCCCCACAGCTGCGGGAGCAAACAGACCAGCCGCTCCACGCCGCCCACTCGTTCCTGAAGTGCAGCTGCCGTCGGGCGCGCGCCGGACGCCCCGATGAGGCGCCACTGGATGGACCCCACTCCGAACTCCAAGAGGCCTGCAGCAGGCAGAGACACAAACACAAAACATGAGACAAATGTTGAAACATTTACGCTAATTAGCCTGAATCCACAATTTAGAGAAAAGGTGAGTCAGTTTTGAATCTTTACTGCATTAAAATATATTCAACAAAATCATCCAGCATGTTGTTAGTTGTCTACTTTCTCTTAGATTATAATCAGGTTTGCAGAATATATTTTACACCATGGAACATTATAAAATACAACTTTGATGACATATTAAGGAAAGATAGTTAGAAAAAAGAAACAGATGAGGAGAAAATTTCCACTAAAAATTCAGACAAATTTGGAAATTAATCTAAAAGTTTCTAGAAAAAAAACAACAAAAATTTTAAGCTTGAAAAGTAAAGGAAAAAAAAAAAAAAAACTCACATTTTGAAATTAATCTCAGACATTTTCTAGAAAAAACTTGGACATTTCAAAAGTCAAAAATGATCGATTATTGAAAGAAAATCAGAAATATTTCTAGCAAATGTTTGACTCTTCAGACTCAAAGGCTTCTGAGGTTCTTCTATAAAATTTCTCAAATAGAATATTTGACGCTTCACATCCAACTAACTTAAGAATTTCCTCCTTAGTACACAGCGTATCTGGAGGAGCTGCAGATATTTTCAGCTCAGGTGGAGGAAAGTATTGACATGCTACAAATTTGGCATTTATGGAAGACAATCGTTGTCAAAAGTCAACAACAGCTACATTTTCATGTCTTATTTTTCCTGCTTTCTGTTCTGTGCATGCTAACAGCTGCACTCACTCGGCAGCATCAATCTGCAGACATCCTGCATGTTTAAAGCTGTCATGACGCAAATAGCTATTGTCATCAGTCTGTAATGACTGCTCAGAAAACACCAGGCACAGATTGATGGGATGTCATTCTGTCAAAGAGAAATGGTATGGATGGAGCTCCAACAAAGCCTTCTTTATATTTCCCCAGGAATCTAACAGGAACATAAATCTATTCAAACGGTGGATGGGACTAAAAGTAACAAAGCGGCCCTGTGAGGTTGATGGATCAGGATCAGCAGAGCAAAACAATAAAAGTGATTAGAGAAATCTCTGTGGTTCTCCTCAAACACATTCCAGAGTTTGTGCCCTGGAGGAGGAGTGAAACTGGCAGCCGTCCCACCAGATCCTCACACAGGAGCTGCACTACGAATGCACACGTTTAACTCTTTGCTCACTGCGTCAAGGACTGCTGCAGGAGGAGCTGGAATCAAAACAATGAAAAGGAATCAACAAAACCAGCAGGGTGCAAACCAATAAAAAGGCTGTGTAGTTCATCCAAACCTCTAATTCCCTCCACACCAGTGAAAAGTAGCAAACACAGTTTATAAAATACTGGAAACCCCAACTATGAAAGCTGTGTATGTTGCACTGAATGCTGGGAAAAACATTTAAAGACGCCCTTTGATGAACTAAATAAAAAGTATGTTGCTTCCTGAAAGAGGAAATGCCAAAAATAATGCAAACTACAACAACATTTCAGCACAAAGTGCAAAACGAGACAATAGCTGCGTTTCCATGACCAAAAAACTGCACAAACTGGAATTATGAAATTTAAATTATGACTGAAATCGGCATTTTGATTCACTTGATGGAAATGCCACATTAGGAAATAAAGAAAGGAAGTCAGGATTTTTGATAAAAAGGTTTTGCACCAGGATGAGGTGGTTTTCTACAACCGGATGTTACTACTGGCAGAAATGATGAAGAAGACAGGAGGATGATGTGATTTAAGAACTTATCATGTGAAAAAACTTATTCATGTGATTTTAATTGCACTTCTTCTTTAATGCAAACACCATAATTGTGTTTTATCGACATTATCAGAAAATTGCCAAAGTTTTGCACACATTTGTAACAGTATGCAGCTATGGACTCAATCCACTCCAACTTCACCCCAGGAAGTTCAATTTCCTCGTTTGAAAGCAGGGGTGTCCAAAGTGTGGCCCATAGGCCATTTGTGGCCCTTGAACTGATTTTTTGTGGCCCCAACTGCAATTGAACACAGATGCAAATTCATCCCATCCAACACAGACGGCTGATGCCGATGGAGTCGTTTTATTTGTAACCAAGGTAAAGTTTTACATAATGTGGTTTTCTTACAATGGAAAAAGTTAAATACGACAGAGACTTTTACTGAAAAGCCAACTGGAGATTCTGGATTCTTCCACCACCAAAGTAAAGTACCTGAGCTTCAGAAAACCTTAAAACACCTTTCAGCTTTAAATGTGGCCTGTTATACTTCCTTCAACAGGTCAGGAGATGCATACAGGCTACAAAACATGTTCATTACACTTTTGCACAAAATTATTCTTAGATTGTTAGATTTTCTGGTCTTTTTTGAACTCCTTTCAGAATGAGCTGTTTTGCCACTTTAAACTCAAGTAAACGTCTCCTGACCACGCCCTCAATTCAATGTTTACTCTCACACGTAAAATGGCTGCTAACAGATGCACTTTATACAACCATACATCTTTGAAAAGCAGAAGTGGAGCCTCCTGCACAACCAACCAGAATACAGCGAGTGGTTTCTGGAGTCAATAACAAAACACTTGTCTTTTCCAGCAGCCATTGAACAGCGGTAAAACCAGCTGACCAAAGACGCTGGAGCTTTGCTTTTGTTGCTCAGTAACGGGCGGAACTCCGCTGGGGTTGCTAGGTAACGGGCAGAACTCCGCTGGGGTTGCTAGGTAACGGGCAGAACTCCGCTGGGGTTGCTAGGTAAAGGGCAGAACTCCGCTGGGGTTGCTAGGTAACGGGCAGAACTCCGCTGGGGTTGCTAGGTAACGGGCAGAACTCCGCTGGGGTTGCTAGGTAACGGGCAGAACTCCGCTGGGGTTGCTAGGTAACGGGCAGAACTCCACTGGGGTTGCTAGGTAACTGGCAGAACTCCGCTGGGGTTGCTAGGTAACTGGCAGAACTCCACTGGGGTTGCTAGGTAACTGGCAGAACTCCGCTGGGGTTGCTAGGTAAATGGCGGAACTCCGCTGGGGTTGCTAGCTAACAGGCAGTGGCTGCTGATTTGGGACGTTACATTCCTGAGTTTTTTGAAACGGTTTAATTTCTGGGCACCAAAAAACATGAACTTATTGCTAAAAGCCATCTGGGTGGTTTTTTTTGTTTGTTTTTTTTTTTTTTTGGAATTAGCGGAAACCCAAATGGAAGTAAAAAATCATCCAAAATGGGACGTTTGCATTGCAGGTCCCCTTTAAGTCGTCGTGCGCCACATGTATTAATTCGTTAATTTCCAGATATCTGTGCAGAACACAAAGTTACTTCATCTGACCTTTGAAATTAAAGCTACAGGCAGAAGAAAGAAACAAACTAATTGAGTCTCTTTGACTTTGTGACTCATTCTGCACAAACACACTGAAACCCAACTTGTGCCGCGACTCCACATAATTTCTTGGCAGGGTCTCTTGAGGTTGCCCTCATTAGTGTTACTCCCGTTCAAATTAGCGTTGATAACAGTTGGAGATGGGAGGCAGCTGGCCTGCTAGATTAGTGAAAGCAACCTTTGACCTTAACAGTACACTCCTTCTCTCTTCAGCTTGAAGAGAGAAGCTTCATATAGGAAGCAAAGCGGAGGGGAAAAAAACGAGAGCAAAGGTAAATGAACCAGACTCATCTTTTCAGAAATACTATTTGAATAAATATGGCACTAAAAGGGCAAACACTTCAAAATCTGAAAAACAACAAAACATTCCCTTACATTATGCAGACAGGTGTTGATGTAGAAATGAAGAGAGCAGCTACTGACCTAAACCTGCCCATATGTAGTGTGAGGAATAACTAAAACATTTAAAACAACTGAAACTGTGACAAGCAGAGCTGAAGGAGGATTTCAGGTTATCTTCCCAAACAATGAAGAAAATGGCAAAGTGTGTAAAAACACCAGGCTAACCGTTCAAGAACTGCAGCAGAGAAAGGCATGTTGGGGTCACCAAGGTTACGCTCACGCAGCAGGTCTTGATGTTCAGTTTTTATTTTCTTATGTTTTGATCGGTTGTTCTGATGCGACTGCAGTCAGATTTCTGTGTGAGCAGCTTACAACCTGCATGTGCAGAAGAAGAACGCTGACATCACGGCAGCGCTCTGTTTATGGAAGTAAAAATGGCCGCCATCGCTTACGGGTCCATTTTATAGTTGATTCAGCGACGGGACCCAACAGTAACCAACAGTCCATCACAAATGAGCACAAAACCTGGTTAACATATTGCTAATGTCGAAACAACAGAATTATGGTGTTTCTATCAATTAAAATGTCTGTAAGTGATCAAAAACACGCTGCGCCATCATCCTCCAACCACTTCCTGTTGTCTTCTTCTTCACCATCTCTGCCAGTTGAACGTCCAGTTTCTGGTCATGTGACCCGTGATGCAGAAAAAGTGTTTCGGTTGCAGTTTGGAGAATTAAACCCATTTTCAAACGTCCAGAAACTCCAAAAAACCTTTTATCAAAAACAGGAGCGTTGATAGAAACTGTCCTGTTTACATCAAACAAATTTACTTCAGTTCATTTTTCAAAGTCAGATTTTCAACATGTTAGTGATTCATTTAGAAATGTCACAGTTTCAGGCGTATAGATTCAATATTTATCTTTAGTTTGTAATATTTAGTTTGCAAACTAAATATCAAGTTATCTAAACTAAACAAGTTTAGCAAAATGTTTAGTTTGAAGCTAATTACTTAACTTAAAACTAAAAATATTAACATTTATTATGACAGCAGAATTAATCTATGTTAATTAAATTAAGTAAAGCTAAATATTTATCTACAAATTAAACCTTGAGTTGGCTAAACTAAATATTTAGTTAGTAGTCTAAATATTTACCTTAGTTTGTAAGCTAAACATTTAGCTTGCTAATTAAAACTACACTTTGAAATTGTGATATTTATAAATGAATGAATAACATGATGAAAATATGACTTTGAAAAGTTAATCTTCTTTTCTAAAAATAACCCAAACTGTTGCTGTTAATAATTAAACCAGAGGTTAGTTGTGGTTCCAGTTAGTTTCACTTTAAAAGCCTTTTTGTTGGAGCGTTGGATGGAAACTCTGTTCATGTCAAAGGAAGCTGAGGTGACGGGATATTCTCAGCTGAGCAGCGGCTATTTCAGACCGAGGCTGTGATTTATGGAGACGTGGGAGCAGGAGGACTTACACTCTGCAGGGAGGCGAGGGAGCCGGGAGAGAGCAGCAGCAAAACAAAGGTCACGACCCGGTTCAGAGTCAGCCTCCTGCAGAGAGAGAGAGAGAGGGAGAGAGAGAGAGGGAGAGAGAGAGAGACAGAGAGAGAGAGACAGAGAGAAGGAGAGAGAGAGACAGAGAGAAGGAGAGAGAGAGACAGAGAGAGAGACAGACAGAGAGGAGAGAGAGAGACAGAGAGAAGAGAGAGAGACAGAGGAGAGAGAGAAGAGAGAGAGAGAAGTTTAAACACATTTTGTTGCTTCTGGATTCAAACACCTTCAAGTTGAAGCTGTGTAACGGAGGACTTTGAAAACGTTGTGATGACTGAAAAGAGAAGAAGAGTTCAGGTCGATTATAACTCCTGGAACTGAAACCATCCTGCTGGACTGAACTCCTGAACTCCTGACCTCTGACCCAACCTTGACCCTGGCATGCAAGAGAATGCTGCAATGAAAATAGAAGAAAATGATGATAATAATTCAAATCAGAACATCAGAAGTGTATCCTGACCCAGAGATGTTAAACAGTTTTATTTTGTTTTGTTTTCATATTCATACCTCCATGGTTTTTTTGTTTGTTTCTTTTATTTTAGTTGCTGTTATTAGTTTTCTTATGCAGTTATTTCTTCTATACATCAATACCTCAATGGTTGTTCTGCATGAACTAACTGGTGAATAAAAATGTAACAATTCATTAAAAAGAGAGAGAGAACGAAGCTCCAGCTTTAGTTTAGTTAATTTGTTAATTGTGAACAAATTCAGTTCGTAAAACTTCATTTATTTATGTTGACAGCTTGATGTATTTACCTGAATAAAGTTATTTTTAACAAAATAACTACATTTTTAAAGATGGATCACCTGGTTGTTGTGTTTTTAGTGTACAAAGAATTTAAGTGAAAGTTTTTCCTCCTCATCCCCAAAGTTAAAACTGGACTGGAACATATTTGATGTTGCAAAATAAACTTTTGGATTTTTCTGCACCACCTTCAAACAGATTGCAATAAATCCATCGATTCATAAACACAAACCCACCAAGTCCTGCAATCAGGAGCAATTTGCACCTGTTTTTACATGCATCTGTAATTAATTGTCATCTTTTCAGCTGCAAACACAGCAGCAGCAGGAAAGTCATTATAAACGGAGGGAAAACCTGAGCTGGTGATGCATCACCACCAGCTGAATCAAATCAATCACAAGCTGCGCTTTCGATACAAATTTACACAAATCTTTATCTAAAGTCGAAGAAGCAGAATTTCACAACTGCAATGTTAAAATCACACAATAAGTCATTCAAAATTATGTCAGCGCGAATAAACAGTCAACAAAAATATAAACGCAACACTTTTGTTTTTGCTCCCATTTTTCATGAGCTGGACTCAAAGATCTAAAATTCATTCCAGATAAACAATATTACCATTTCTTTCAAATGTCCACAAATCGGTCTAAATGTTTGATAGTGAGCACTTCTGCCTTGCTGAGATAATCCATCCCACCTCACAGGTGAGCCACACCAAGACGCTGATCTGACATCATGATTAGTGCACAGCTGTACCTTATCCTGCCCACAATTAAACAATCTTTATTAATTACTGAAGTCTTTGTTTGATGCAAAAACATTTGAATGGATGTAAAGTTAAAAACAGAGCAGATCTCTGCGACCTTCAGTGGCTTCAGTCCATCACATCGGTGTCAGGAGGTAAAGTTATCTGTGGAAGAAAAGTTAGTCATCTAATTATTGGCTTTGCTGTTGCCGGGGCAACAGAGGCCACCTTGTTTCTGTGTAAATGCCAGACTGTAAGATAAATAACTCGTTTTCATCTTCCTGCATCAATCCTGACAAATGCACTTATTGTTGCACCAACACTCTGAGTCACAGCTGCCATCTGTGTGTGTGTGTGTGTGTGTGTGTGTGCTTGGGTGTGTGTGTGTGTGTGTGTGTGTTTGCTCTACAAACGGCCTCATCTCCTCTGTTTCTCCAGGAGAGCGCTGTGAAGCAACAGATTCTCCGTCTGACTCAGAGGGACGAGTGGCGTTTCTTGGAAAGCGCCTCTCTCTGGTGACAGCTGCAGTGCGTCGAGGCTTTATGGGGCTCCACTGAGACGCTGCTTTGCTTTTTGTTACCACTTATCTGGCAGCCATGCTGGAACTGATTGCATTTTAAAGGAGACCAATTGAGCAAAATTCTCTTTTTGCAGGTTTTTGTTCTTCCATTTGGGTTTTTTTTTGCAGTAAACTAAAGATTTTTTTTTTGGTGTCTGAAAAATGAGACGTTTCAAAACCTCCAGAATGTAACGTCACAAATTAGCAGGCACTGTCCGTCACCTAGCAACCCCACTGGGGCCCGTTACCTAGCAACCAAAGATGAGCTCAATTTCCACTAAGAAACTCAGAAAGTCTGAGATTGATCACAGAAAATTTTCTAGGAAATATTTGGAAATTTTTGTGTTTGAAAAGTTGAACATTTTCAACTTCTGAATATTTCCTGAGTTTCAGAAGTCAAAAATGTTCAACATTTGAAATGTCCTTTTTTTTCAGAAAATTTCTGAAATTACACTCAAAAGTTTTGTCCTGTGAATTTTTAACTTTTGGAGATGTGAAATTCCACTTTTTTTTTTTTTTTTTTTTTTTACAACTTTTTTTCTAGAAAATGTTCAACTTTCCAAACTCTGAAATTTCATTGTTTCTTTTTCCAAGCAAAGTTTTGCCTTTCAGAGCTCGGCAGTTTTCTTGTTTTTCTGGAGGAAACATTAGAGCAACCCGGTCATCCCTTTTTCTTTTGCTGTCCTCATTTCACCCTCCATCCCGCCTCTCTGCCATCCATCTCTCTCAGCCTCTTTTGTCTCTTTTATCTCTCTCCAGAGCCGTAAACGCTGAGCTGACGCTGAGCTTTTGGAGTTGGCTTTTGGCTCGGTCCCAGGTCAGTAAGTTGCCCCGTCCAATTAAACGATGCACATCTCCCTCACGCTCGGCTGGGCAGAGCGCCGCGCTGCCGTCCCGGCCTTACATGGGGGAGGTCTTATCAGGGGAACAAGGAGGGTCACACTGACTGAAAGAGGCTAACAGAACATAAATAAGGACTTAAAAGGTCTTTTTTATTCTCAAAAACGTTATTTGATCTCCAGGATCTCAGGGTTTTGTGTGACCTTTTGGTGACTTTTACAGGTTTTCATGAGAGAAACAAAATCTCAGTTTTCTTTATGTCATCCATTAAAAACAGACATAAAACCTACAAGAACTTGCTGGTTGTTATTGTAATAATAGACGTTACTGATTAGCTGAAATGATAACATCGATGAAGGAGTCTGAAAAGAGAAAAATCTGATTTTTTTCTCTTCATTCGCTCGTTTTTTGGCCTGTAAATGCATCAGCAGGCAGCCTGTCCTCTGATCCTGGTTTTGTTTAAGGTTTGGTGGAAATCAGATAAAGAGCGAACATCTGCTTTGGTGCTTTAATGGAGATAATCCGGTAATCCCTTCAGTTCGACCTCCACCAGCGAACCTGCACTGGATTTCTCCTTTTATGGGCAAAATCTGCTGCATTTGATTTAAGATCATAATAAAGTTTAAATAAATGCATGTTTAAGGTGAGATCAGTTTGTGTCTCTTTGTCTCTATGACTTTATATTAAGATAAATTTGTAGTATAATGGTCTAAAATTCCTAAAATTAAACCTTTCCAAATGTTAACATCTGCAAACATTTGTGTAGTTGGTAAATAATTGATATTAAAATATGTATTAAACATAAGTTAGTCTTTTTTGTAGTGAATTTGTGTGTCTATAAGATCATAAAACATTTTTCTGCTTTAACTTTAAACTCCAAACCAGTGCTAGCAAAACCTTCAGCGCTCCGACTAGGCAAACTGGGAGAAGTGGGAGCGTCCTCAGTCAGGACAACGCCGTCGCTTGTTGCAGATTATCTCTATTTAATATTGCAGTAATCTCTAACAGTTGCATTTTTCACACAGTATTTCAATTAAGGATACTCTGATTTTCATTTTAGTGTCTATTCTGTGTGAAACTATATCGTAACTTCCTACAGTTTGAACTGCAACCAGATAGAAATATTCAGTCCTAATGAAAGTGATGTGATGTCTCACTTGGACCTTATTGTAAGTATTGTTAAAGTACAGGGACAAACAGGCCCAAAGATACAGTAAAACACAAATAATGCACTCTGAAACACACAAAATAAATGCAAAATAAAAACAGCCAATGCTGCAAGCTAACATTTTAAAGGTTTTTATAGTCACAGATTTTGAAAGCAGTTTTTCTTTTCAAGTTCAAAACTGTGACAAAGAAATTTAGTTTAAACGAAGAAAACCATCAAGAGAAGATCCTGGACTTTAGTCCAGTGAGGAAGAGGAGGAGGTCCGGCACCCCACCTGGAGATTTAAGAGCTCTTTGTGGCAGCTTATTGCATCTGGCAGCTTTCACATAGGAAAAGAAATCTCTCAGCGATTTTCCCATGATGTCACATCGGTGTGTTTATGATGTTTAATACGTTATTTGGCAAAAAGCCTGAAGCAGGAAAGGTATAATTTAAATTAAAGTTCATGTCGTTTTTCACAGTGAATATCTGGTGAATTTAATAAAGTCGCCGTCGAACGTGATCATTTTTTAATTAAAGAAAAAAAAAGAAGAGCAGAAACCACATCAAAACTCCTAATTTATTTTTTTATCCCGACTTTTCTTCAGAGTTTTACGACCAAACCGCGTCCCAGAACAGCCGTAAAAATAATGGAGGCATTTTTAACCAGGGGTCTCCACTTCAGCCTCTCAGCACAGACAGTTCCCCACCATAACTTCATCAAATACACATATTTAAGTAATTCATCAGTTTCTGCTCATGTTTGAACTCCGACTGCTCGGCGGGTCCGTCCAGAGGTCAGCAGGGGTCAGCAGGGGTCAGCAGGGGTCAGCAGGGGTCAGCAGGGGTCAGCCTGCGTCGTCTTGCTCTCATTAAGACTATAGCTGCACATTAGTGAATAACTCCAGGGCCGAGGGGAGCAAAATGTCACGAGACCGCCTGTTTGTTTTGACTGACAGCCGTTTGAAACTAAACTGTCTGCAGAGCTCAGAACCAGCAGCCAGACGGAAACCAGCATGTTTGGTAAAAAATATTTAAAAAATGCAAAAACATTAAGACTCAAAGTTTATGTGCTGTTTTTTTTGGATGGTTGTGGATTTGTGTGTCTGGTTGTTTGTTTGTCTGTCTGAGATAGTTTTGGGTTTTTCATCATAGTTTAGTTTTATTTTGAGATTTTTGTCTAATTCAGTTCGTTTTAATTAGTTTTGCTGATTTTAGTAGTTATTATTAGTTAAATGTTGCTTAGTTTCAGTTTAGTTTGCATTAGTTATGGTAATAGTTTTAGTTCTTTCATACTTTGGTTTATTTTTGGTGTTAAGTGTTGTGATTGTGTTTTTTTTTCTCTGTTCTGCTTCCTTTCAAATAAACCTTCTTATAAATACAACTGGGATATTTTTCATTTATATCTCCAAATACTTTAAATTTCACAGATGTTTTGACTGTTATTTCTCAAAGCTCTTAATAAAATGTATGATAAAAATGTCCTCAAACTTATTTCTTCAACTGAAGAATCTGATTGAAAAGCTAAGCCATAGCTGTTTGTTTATGCTTTATATTTTAGCTTCTTTTACATTCTTGCACACTCTTGAATCTGTCTTGTATTATTTACCTTTTTGTTTGTAAATGAACAAAATGTCTCTGTAAGTGTTTACTTTATAAGTAAATTTTAAAAACTGCATTTGAACCTCGTCAGAGTTCACTTCAACCAAACCGAGACCGAGTTCGTTTTATTGTTCTGATTCACACCTCAGGAAACAAACGGACCGGAGTTCGACTGCAGTGGACTAAACAGAACAGATCTCCAGTCCATTTGGAGATCTGAAAGTCCGCTTCGTTTGGAGACGTGTGAATGCGTAATCAGACCTATAAAGTGAACTCTGGTCCAAATACAAATCCTCTGCCTCTTGAAATGAACTCTGGTTCGGTTTGAATGCATATGTAAACGCCAAGCAGACCAGAAACCGCTCCATAACCAGGAAGTGGACTATAATGCAGGGCATTCTGGGTAAATACAACCCAAACCGACATGCTAGCCCAGCCGAGATAAAAGAGAAATCCTCCAACCTCTAAAATCTGATGCCACTTCATTTTAGTTTACATTTCATGAAGAAGTAAGTTTGCTCAGTGTCTTTGTATTGTTTCCTTCTGTAGTTGTTGGTACAGCGCCCCCACAGGCGAGGAGGGGAACGGGTTGCTCTAATGGTTTGGTTTGTTGGTGAATTGAACTTTTGTCCTCATTCAAGCCGAATCAATCAAACTATCAGGTATAAAAACACATTTAGACAGATTTACTCCCAAAGGTCCTTCAGTCTTCATGCTTCTAAAAGCACAATAAAGTAATCGTGATTCAGCCGGGGTTTAATTGAATAATCTGTGCCGTCTTTTCCCAAACACCTGCAGGAGCGGCGCTGCAGGTGGCGCTCCTGCATCTGCAGCGTCATAATGCAGGAGACGCTCTGAACTCAAACACCCTGAGCGACAGGTAGGCTCACATTCACACCCTGAACAAACAAACTGTAATCCACTTCTCTGCTGTGAACACGCACCCATGTGCCCTTTGACCCCGGAGAAGGTGGGAGACACCTTGACTGGAGTGTTTCTACATGGTGACCCAGAGAAGCGGGGCCTGGCTTTGACCTGCGACCCCTCAGAGGTCTGTCCGTGTTTGGGATTCGTCCTGCGGGCGACGCACAGCGCGCTGCTGAATGGGAGCAGATGTTGAGTCTGAGGTCGGCGCTGAACTCTGACCCCGTGTTTGTGTTGACGAGGCGCCGTGGCCTCGCTCAGGTCCTGCTAACAAAACAAAACAAGCTCTCAGAGGAGAAGCTTTGTGTCTCCGCAGCTGCTTCCCTGACAAACAGCAGAGACGACTTTTAAACTACTACTGTCTGCTGCATTTAGAAACCTGTTTCACGTGAATTATCTGAAGAAATTAAAGATTTTTTGTGATAAAAGTCTGAAAAATGGGTCACACAGTTTTCACCTGATGCAAAAACATAAAATCTGACTAAAGTACTTTTGGTCTAGTTTCTACTGCAAACCTGTAGCAGCTTGTTTTAAATAAATAATTTCTTAATATTGATTAAAAAGTACTAAATATAAGTGAAATAATCTGCCATCAATATTAAGGAATTATTAACTTAAAACTGTTAGTCTGGTAGATATTTGTTTCATTTTCAGCTGCTGTGGTTCAAACTAGCCAACTTGTTCCCCTCCTGGCCTGTGGGGGCGCTGCACCAACAACCACTGAAGAAAACAACATGAAAACCTCTGAGCACAACGTCCTCCTTCACCAAATAAAACGGAAAATGAGGTGGTGTCAGACTTTAGTGGCTTTGTCTTTGACAAACTATGACAAGACATTTCTTCTGCTAACGCTAGGCTAACACTTTTATTTTTGTTGTATTTACCCAGAATTCCCTACGCTGTAGTACTCTTATTGCTTTCGGAGCGGTCTCCGGTCTGCTTGGTGTTCACACATGCATTCAAACCGCACCAGAGTTCCCTTCAACCGAACCCAGACCCGGGTTTCCAGGTCCAGTTTCCTTTCTTGGTTTGATTGAAGCGGATTCAACAAGGCCAGTGTGAATTCTCCCTAAGTAAACATTTACGCCACAGTTTTCAGTTTTGTATTTGTAGAAAATGAGACTTCACGTACATGCTGTACTTTAAAAACACATTTACTGACATATTTTCTAAAAATAATCATAAATTGTGATGAAATTCGGTTAAAATCTAGAGTAAAACTTAAAGGATCCCCAGAAAGGAACTCTAGATTGAGATGATTTAAGAAACTTTCAATTTGGAATAAAAAACTTGAAGGAAAAAATGTAGATTCCTTGTTGGCGAAACCTCTGATTTGTTCTCCTTTTCTGTTCCTTCACTTTGGCTAATTTGCTTCTTTCATGACAGAGAGACTTGGTGCTCCATCATACCTCAGGGATTATCAGATTATCTTCTCACAGCCTCTGACTGAATCAGAGCCTCCAAGGTCGTCTGCAATCAGGCTCGGTGATTCTCAACGTGAGACACAACGAGAAATACAAATACCGGCGTAAAAAAAAAAAAAACAATCAAGAAGGATTCACGCTGAAAAACTACCAGGCTGGATTTGTAAAATCAGCCACTTGTCGTGCAGCGAAACACGAACACAGAGCTGTAAAATTTTATCTGAGTGAACCTTGAAACAGGAGTTTTATCACTATAATCACTAACTGATATTATTTTGTAGTTTGAGCTCAGTTAGCTGGAATCATCTGAACTCTTAAACGTTTTGCTGTCAGGTTGGACTTTTAGGATCTGAACCTTCAGAATCACTGATTAGTTAATTAACTTTCCATTTTTGTCTTTATGGACTCTGGTTTCTAACAATAAAACTGCAGCTGCCAGGACCACGTTATGTTTTAAATTGGGAGCAGAAAGTCGCTGCATGTTTGTCATTTTTTAAGGGACACAAACTGATTCTTTGTTGCTTTTTTTTTTTTTTTTGCTAAATTTGAGAACAAAAATTACTCCCCTTTGATTTAAAGATGGAAAAAACTTTTTTATTCAAGGATGGAACTGATGCATTTTACAGCTGAGACAAATAAAAATGCAAGTTACTCAAATACAATTAATAACTGCAAGAGGAAAAGAGTTTGCAGGAGAATTGGACCAATAAAAAAAGAGCTTAAAGGTCTCTTAACTCAAAGCTAATCTGATTCGTTTAAAGCTAACCAAAGCTGCATGCGCCAACAAGAATGTGGAAACCTGATCCAAAAGGCCCAGCTCAGGCTGAGACCAGAAACCAAATGTAAACATAATAAACAAGTCAAGACATTAGACAAATACGTGTTTCTGGTCTGTTTGATGATACATGAAAGCATCCGGAGTTTCTTCCGTTCTGTTTCTTTCAGAATTGGAAAATCAGATTAAAATCATCTGATTTCCAGGCACTAAGACGTGACGTTAAGGCCGTTATGGCCATGATTTCAGCCCTTCAGCTCTACCTGCACTGTGCTGCTTCCTGTTTAAACAGCTGATCGTCACCAGCTCACTGCGAGATCGTCTGTTGCTTCAGTCACAGCTTTCAAGCCTTGTTCCATGTTTTTAGGAGATTTCTGGATTTCTGATCCTGACTGTTTTTTGACCACAGATTTTTACCTCATCCTTCTGCTGTAGGAAGAGTCCTGCCCTCCTGTCTCTGCCCTCCTGTCCTCCAGTCTTCTCATTACTGTATTTTCATTGCCTGAGACCCTGGATCGATTCAACGACTCTGATTGGTGGATTTTGTCCTGTCGTCTGTTTGTCCTGTCGTCTGTTTGTCCCGCTGTCCGTTCACCCAGCCCTCCCCAGGCTGGATTCCTGACCCCTGTGGCTCCCCATTCCTGACCTACCAGTGCGACCACAAACCAACATCATTTTTGGAATAAAACTTTCACTTGTTTTGGGTTCTGGCTGATGTTGCTTTAACGTTACAATTATACATAAAAAATTAGAATGGAGGAGAACATTTCTGTCAATAAAAAAGAAAATCAGACATTTTCAGATTAATCAGTAATTTTCTGGAAACATCATGAAAATATCTGGGCTTCAAAATTTGTATGAAAAACTGAGAAGTTTTTGACTTCAGGTGGATTTTTTTATTATTATTTTTTTACTTTTGAAACGGAGAAATTTCCCAGTTTTTTCTTGCAAATTTTCAACTTTTCAAACTCAGAAATTTTATTTTTTAGAATATTTCTGAAATCTGTTTGTATCTGAAGTGTTTTCTAGAAATGTTTGGACTTTTCAAGTTAAGAATTTTTTTTTTTGGAAAACCCAGAACCACTGAAGAAACGACAGAAAAACATCTGAAGAAACAAAAAGCACAGCTTCCTTCTTCACAAGATGTTAACAAAATGAAGTGGCATCAGATTTTAGCGGTTTTAAGATTTAAGATCTCTTTTGCCTTTAGCTAAAAACCACAAGCTGTTTTTCCCACTAGCTCAATACTAGCATGTTTGTTTTGGTTGTATTTACCCAGAATGCCCGGCACTTTTGTCTTCTTTCTGGTCACTGCAACCGAACCCAGACTGAGGTTTGAAGGCAAACCTCTTCAACCGAACCGGACCTTTTAGACAAACGGACTGGATTAAATTTGACTAAACGGGGCTGGTGTGAATGTCTGTATCACTTCTCCAACACTTCTGAGGAGTAAATGATGTTTTATTTATAGTAAAACTCAGAGTTTATGAAGTTTATGGTTCTCTTTGTGCTTCCTTAGGCTAAATCTCTGGTAGTTTTATGTCTACCCTCCGTCTGGCGTCCACTACAGCGCCTGGCTGTAGAATAATGAACTTCTTCACTGGAACCCTGTTTTCATCCAAAAACAGGAGCTGGATTAAACCTTTCGCTGTTCTGATCCACGTTATCTTGCTAACAACAAATTTCTTCCCAGAGAAACTCGTGTTGATACCTGGTGCATCCAAATTCCTCCCTGGAGGAATGACATCACTGTGTGTAAGAACCAATCAGAGCGCTCGTTTTGGAGCTATCTGCTCAGTCTTCCAAAGGTAAGCAGATTAAATGTGTTCATGGATCTCACACACATTCCTCCTGAGAGTCATCAGAAAAGAAGCGCCAGGGGCCAAACTTCTCCAGAGTCAGGAGTCACGTCTCACTCCAACCCAACTGAAAACATTTTACTCTCCGCTGTAAAAGAGTTTCAGAAACAGGTTTTAATGTAAAGGTTTGCTTTAAAACCTTTGTTTTCAGGGGGAAGAACAGGAGAAGCCCAGGTTTCTCTGCAGCCTGCAGCAGCGACAGATCAGATAAAATATGAGCAGAGTATTTATAGCAGGTGACAGAGGAGATAACAGCAGAGCAACGTGTGGCAACGCTGCTGATACAGGATTACCTCAAAACTACGACGGCTCACCAGGGCCACTTTAAACACATAAAAAATAAAGTAAATTTCCACCAAAAATCTCTAACATTTTGAGAAAAAACATGGACATATCTGAATTTGAAAAGTCTGAAATTTTCAAGAAAATTCAGAAATGTTGAGATTAATTCCAGAAATTTTCTAGAAAAAACACAAAAATTTCTTAATTTAATGAGTTGGAAAAAAATTCTAGAAAAAACCCACAAATATTTAAATCAATCTTCAGAAGTTTTCTATAATTTTTTTAACTCAGAGTTTGAAGAGTCAAAATAATTCTAGAAAAAACTCTGAAATGTTGAAATTAATCCCAGAAATATTCGAGAAAAAATGAGAAAATTTTTAATTATCAAAAGTGAAAAATTGAAAAGAAAAAAAACTAAGAACATTTTTGATCATTCCAAGAAATTTCCTAAAAAAAATTAATTTATGACTTTCAAAAGTTGAACATTTTCAACTTTTTGGATTTTTTCCTGGTGAATTTGAGTCTTTGTTATAATATTAAACATGAAAGTCAAAATTCTGAGATTAAACTCTGACTTTATTTTGAGATTGAAGTCACAATTGTTTCTTTTTCCAAAATGCTGTGTATGAAACATGGTGGTAGCAGCATCATGCTGTGGTGTTGCTATGAGCATTTTGTGAGGCAATAGAAAGAAAATGATGAAATGAGAACTTTAGTAAATATGAATCAATAAAATCTCGGCAGAAAATGAACCAAGCTCAGTCAAACTGTCTGGAATCTGTCGCCTCCCTCTTCAACAAATCTTCAAGCCTTTGCAGTTCCTTGCAAGAAAAAAAGTAACTCAAGGTAAATATTTAAAGTCGCTGCGCATGCAGTCGGAGGAATGTGTCACTTCCCAAAGCTGGACCCCAACGGAGAGAGTAAAACTACTTCAACATATTTTTACTCAACTAGAGTATAAAAGTATTTGGTAAAGAGTTTACTAACTTACTGAGTAACTGATCAAATTATCAATCATTTAATATTTAAAAATTGCATCATCAAACTGACCAAAATGTAAACTTAAGTGGATATTTTTGTATTTTAAGGACTAAAATGACAATAAGTAACATAAAATAACAAAATCAGGCAAAATATTTAAAATTTTTTTCCAAATCAGTTTCCTTCAAAGTAAAACTTTTCGAAACTTTAACAGAAACTGCAGGTGTGTGTTTGTTTTTCATTCAGTGGGTGGAAAATCCACAAATTTGACTCAAGTATGAGTAGAAAAACATCATAACATTATGATGTTATCGCCGTATTAAAAATATTCCCAAAAGTACTTTTACCAAAGTAAATGTAACGAGTTACTACCAACTCTGCCAGTTTGTCTCACCTGGTCCGCGCTGGGGTCATGCTGGATCCGTCTGGGTTAGAATGGATGGGTTCGGTTCTGGTGGAGCATCATGATGTGAAACGACGCGGCTGTGACGCGCGGCGCGGCCCCGCTGCAGGGAGTCCAGACCCAAACACAGAACCCATGTCCGCTCTGCTGGCTGTGCGCGTCCTGCTCCGGTCCTGCTCCGGTTCTGCTCCGGTCCTGCTCCGGTCCTGCTCCGGTTCTGCTCCGGTTCTGCTCCGGTCCGGTCCGCCTTTAGAAACACGCGGTAGGGAATAGTTTCTATTATTTCTGCTGATTCTCCTTCAGCTGGAGGGAAGATCCATCCAAGCAGCTGCGCTCTCGGCTCCCAAAGCGCCTCACATCCCTTCGGTCCTTCTGGGGAAAACTGAGCGCGGAAAACATGAACGCATCTTCTTGAGGACAGTCCTGGTGCAAGAACTGACTTTTTAAGTTTTCCTGCTGTTGGTCACGAGAAAATCAGTCCGAATGAGAAATAAACTGAAACTCAGTTTCCAAGTCAAATCAGCAGCAGGTTGCGGCAGATCTGTCCGCTCAAAGAGCGCAAAGAAGAGCAGCAGTGCGCAGCGCGGAGCGTCCTGCGAGCTGTGGAGCGCAGAGCTCTGAGTCGGTGACTCTCCCTCCACCTGAGCGCCGCATTCCTGCGGGGAACACGCCTCTCTGCGCCAATCAGAGCGCAGCAGCTGCGCACAACCCAGAGGAGCGTCTCAATGCGCAGCTGCGCGGCGCTGGACCTGCAGTTAAAAAAGGCAGATTTACCAAATTTCTACAAATTTTCATCTCATCAGAATGTGATGAACATGTTTTTACTACGGCGTATTTGGGCAAATAATTGTAAATAGCAGAAAAGGAGTAAATTTCTGCCATAAAATAAAAAAAAAATATTGAGAATAATATCAGAAAATTTCTAAAATTAAACTAAATTAGAAGTTGTTGTTTTCTGAACTCTTAAAGTCGAAAATTTGCTTAAATTTTTTTTTAAGCAAATTTTGAGATAAATCTCAGAAAATTTCTAGGAAATTTTGAGTTTCACAATTCAACAATGTGGAAAATTTTAAACTAACTGAAATTTTTCTAGAAAAGACTTGGAGATTTCAAAAGTCAAACATTGGACAGAGAAAACATTAATTTTCTAGAAAAGATTGAACTTTCTGAGTTTCAAAAGTTGAAAATCTGAGAAAAAAACTGAAATTTTGACATCAGAAATTTTCAAGATGCAACTTGGAATTTTTTTTTTGACTTCTTGAAGCTCAGAAAAAGTTTCTAAAGTCAAAAAGTTTTGAAAAAGTTTCTAAAAGTTTTTTCTAGAAGAAAAACCAGGAGAGACGTAAAATGGACACTATTGGCATATATTTTACATTTAATAATAACTAAAAATGCAAGAAAGTCCATCAGAATCTGATTTGCACTGAAAAAAGGTAAATAGTTGATTAGATAAATTGCTGAAATTGGTAACAAGAAACTGAATTATGTTAACATTTTAAGTTCCAAAATATTTTATTTATCCCAAAGGAGAATTAAACAAAGGATCTCCAGTAGCAGTCAGTCTTGCAGCGAATCTGAAGGGACCTCTGACTGAAGACTGCTATATGACGTACAGAGCCGGCCCAAAGCATACGCAAACTAATCTGCTGCTTAGTGGTGCCAAACTGTCAGGGGGTTCACATAAAAGTCTGAATTTTAACTCAGAAGATTCTTCTTTTTCTTTTTTTAATTTTTTTTTTTTTTTTTTGTAAATTGGGTGGAAAAAACCATGAACGTAGTTTCTGTGCTGATTTTCAGGAAAACAAACATCATCTGCGTGTCCAGACTCCGCTCCAGGTGAATCACCTCTTCCTCTGTGTCATTCTTTTTGCCTAAATCTGCTTTTTCTCTGTCTGCGTTTCGTTTCTGACGTTTCTGCTGCAGCTGTGAGCGAAGCAGCTTCTCCGGTTTCCCTCAGCGACCGTCTGAGGCGGCAGGGAACCCAAAACTACTCAAGTAGGAGTAAAAAGTACAGCGCAGTAAATGTAACTGAGTAAATGTAACTAGTTACTACCCAACTCTGCCAGTTTGTCTGACCTGGTTTGGCTGGGGTCATGCTGGATCCGTTTGGGTTGGAATGGACGGGTTTGGTTCTGATGGAGCATCATGATGTGAAACGGCGCGGCTGTGACGCGTGGCGCGGCGCGGCGCGGTGCGGTGCGGCGCGGTGCTGCCCCGCTGCAGGGAGTCCAGACCCAAACTTTCTAGAAAACTTTTGGAAATTTCTGTGACTGAAAAGTTGAAAATTTGCTTGAAAAAAAATTCTGAAATATTTGGATTTATCTCAGAAATTTTCTAGAAAAATATTTGGACTTTTTCAAAGTTTGAAAAGTCCAAAATTTGAGATGAATCCCAGAAATTAAAGTACTTTATTTACTTTAATTTAGATTTTTTGGGGGGGATTCTCTGAAAAGTGGAAAGGTTTACTTCAGTAAGTGCAGTTGGAGCTGAACTCTGGCAGCCGACCAGCGCTGGTTCTGCCAGGTGGTGCAGAAAGAACCACCTGGCCTCTCTGCCACCTCCGTCTGCTCCTCGCTCTGCCTCATTCCCTTCATGCGAAGCTGCAGCTGAGACACACCTCAGTCAGGAGGGTTCAACATACAACCTTGAGTTTTGCAGACACAACAGAAGAAACCAGATCGGGTTTGTATCTCCAAACAGAACCACAGGGATGCTAAACTCAGTGGCCAAGAGTTTGATTCAAGCAACATTTCCCTCCTCCCAGTGTGGGGGAGAGCTTTAGCATGTTGGGCTAATGAAAGCAGGCTGCACAGATCTGAAGATTCAAAATACCAGAAACATGACAAAGCAGCGAATGCCGACATTCTCGCTGCGGGAGACGGAGAGGCAGTGAATCATCAGCTGCCATCCAGTCTGAGTCTGACTGAGATTAACGAAGTTCGGCTCCAAAAAGCTCCACGTTTTCTCCAGTGGATTCATCAGACGGGTTGGAGGATCAGCAGCACATTAACAGATTTAGCTGAACATGAGTCCTGCATTAGCAGCTGCTTATTGGACCTAATGTGTCACGGTTCATGGTCAGGTCCTCATTTAGTTTGATTCTTCGCCGCCATTTCACACCAGTTAGACGGCAGGTACCTGATCCAGATGTGACAGCAGAGTGTTCCCTCCTCTCTGTCACTTCAAATCCAAATTAGCTGCTTCTGGCCACGACCCTCAACTCAACGTTAACACAAACAGACGCACAGGTATATATCTTTGAAAAGCAGAAATGGAGCCTTCTGCGCAACCAACAAGAATGCAGCAAGTGGTTTCTAGATAGTAAATAATCAACTAGACACTTGTCTTTTCCAGCAGCCATTGTACAGAAACACAGTGGTAAAACCAGCTGTCCAAACAGGCTGGGCTCAGCTTTGGTTGCTAGGTAACTGCCTTGGCTTGCTGATTGGTGAAGTTACATTCTGGAGGTTTTTGAAATGGCTCACTTTCCCGACATCAAAAAACATCGAAGGGGCAGTATTATGCGTTTTCTAGGGACATTTCATAGCAGAATCAGCAAACTATACTACCTTCATAAAAATGCTGTATATATCAAATATGACTTAAAACTAAATTTACTTCCTAACTCATTGCCTTGAAATTGGGCCTCTGTCTATTAAAGAAAGTCCTGCTCCTTGTGACACTCTGCCTTCCAACATGGCTCCTCTATTAACCCTTTAATAATGTTTTTACCAGGGTTGCACTGAGAAGCAGCTCCCATAATGAGCTCAGCAGTTCCATCAGGTGTTTGCTAATTGCTGCTGGCTAGTCTGAAGGAGCTGAGAGGCGGAGGAGCTGCAAATCAAAGGCGGAGCTAAGTCCACCCAGGTGTTTGGAGCTGGTTGCCATGGAGATTAGAGGATTTTTTTTCAAACATGCATGGAAGAATGAAAGCAACACTCCAGGTGTGTTTTGATAAGGGAAAAACGTTACAACATAATGTAAAACTGAAAAAGCAGATTTTACCTGATACTGTCCCTTTAAAATCTGTTTTGTGTTGTTAACTCAAACGAAGCCCTCTGCTTAACGTACAAATTGCTTCCCTCCCAGGTTCTTTCTTGTCATGTATAACGATTAGTTTGTAGCTGTGGGCTGGGTGAACATGTCCCGGCCCGTCAGCCAGCCTCTCCTACGGTTCCCCCAACACACACTTCATCTCCGCTGAGCCTCCTCTCTGATAGCTGAGTGTTTACAGTAATCCTCACGTTTGTGCGCCTAGCATGCGAGGCCATCAGGGCCGCCCGCCCCTGTGTGCGACGGCCTGCAGGTTTTCCATGTCTGCCTCTGTGCTAAAGGGCGTCTTTACGATGATGTTAGGGAGCGGTGTGGATTGGGAGCGATCCCACGACAAAGGAAACCGATTAACTGTGGGCTCAACTGTGGCGCAACGCAGTAAAACCTATACAGACACTTTCCATCCTGCTGTTGTCGACGCCCATGCACACACCTGAGGGCGAGTATACAGTAACCACATAACCCAGAGGTCATGTTTTTGGACTTTGGCAAGATGCCGGAGTTCCCAGAATGCACAGGGAGAATATACAAACTCCACGCAGAAAGTCTCTATTCCGAGATTCGAACTCTCAACCTTCTAATGGCAAACCAACACAAAAAACAGTTCCTCCAACTTTTTTGTGACTCTAATTGTGTAAATTCACACAAAATCAACTGATTCCTGTTTTTTTTTCCACATTAATCCAATTATTTGTGAATTTATTGCACCTGTTTTTTCCCCCCAAAAAACCATTTTAAGTGATTGCTAACCCAATTTCTCCAAAACGCTGCATACGTAGCCGCTCCCCAGTAGGCGGGGCTTGTCCCTCCGGCGCCTGAAGGAACGTCAACGTCTCCTCTGATTGGCTGACAGATGATGAGCGCTAGTAAAGCTTGCAGACAGAAGCTCAGAGGAGGAGCTGTGCCTTGAAGGCGGAGCTAGGTCCACCCCTGCATTTTGTGGCTGAATGGTTGCCATGGAGATTAAAGGATTTTTCAAACGTGCATGAAAGAATCAAGGCAACACTCCAGGTATGTTTATTTCTAAAGTAGCATCAAAAACACAAACAGTTTAGCAAACTTTGGCAAAAGTTAACAACTTTTTGTCCTCTATCGGAAGGACAAACAAGGACAAAAAGTTTACATGTTCCTTTTCAGATAATTTAGAATTACCCAAATATGATGGTGGATTCTTGTACCATTTTGTCTGTTTTAATGTGGAAAATGATCCAATTAAAACTCATCCTGCTTTTATCCCAACCTGTCGTACCGTCAGCTGGAAAGCACACCCCCATGTGATGTTCTGACATGATCTGGATGTCAGAACATCCATGATCTGGATGTTCTGAAAGTCCTGGCTTTAATGGCTCTGGCAGGATTAGGAAGGGAACTCAGACTCCCCAGGTCGGGATTTATGAGGTTCATAAGGTTCAGAAATGAAGGAGGTTGAAAAAATAGATCAGCAGCTTTAAATTTACGGCTGGCAGAGCGACATGGAGGAAATCCTCAACAAACACGTTTCTTTCCAGGCGATGTGTGTGCAGCAGTCACATTCGTCCATCAGATCTGGAGTCAGACATGAATTTGTGTTTTTTCCAATTCATCATAACATACAGTTCATTAAACACAAACAGGGAATGGAATCTACCATGTAAGCCATTTACATGTTATTAACTCATCAAAACCTTACCTGCCTTGATTCTTTCTGCATGTTTGAGAAATCTTTTAATCTCCATGGCAACCATTCACTGGTGCTCATAATCCAATCAGAGGAGACGTCGGCGTCTTATTGAGGCATCATAGCGATAAGTGCCGCCTACTGGGGAGCAGCTATGTATGCAGGAAATTATAGTCGGCCATTTTCCAGATTAGTTATGGATTCAACACGTTGGAATGATGCACAACCATTTATGAGCCGTGTGATGCTGTGAGCTGCACAGTCTGAGAAAAACAAAAACAAACCATCATCCTTCTTCTACTTCCTGTCAACTTCTTTGTCATTTCCGCCAGTAGAAATGTCCAGTTGTTGATCATGTGACTTGAAAAAAAAGAGTTTCCATTGCAGTTTTGTGGCAAAGACAAATTTCAATGTGGGTGGAAAATCATGTCATCTAACAGAACAACTTTTAATCACGAAACAAGTTTTTTCAAAATTGGCATGTTTCCATTCAGCAAATTTATTTTTATGATTTCAATTTGTTTATTTTTATGGTTCATGGAAACACGGTTAGTGATTTTGTGTTGCTAATTAAGAAATATTAGGAATCATGATAATTTTCTGCTTTAAATGCAGTAAATGTGACTTTTCTGTTATTCACCTTACTGATCATGGACTTTAACTGGACACCCAGTAAGCCTGATGCAGCAGAGTAGCAGAAGTAAGAAATACTGCCACCTGCAGATGTGAGTTAGTAATCACCAATGTTTTTCACTACTTTAGCAGAAAATGTTTAAATAAACACAAATAATTGCATTGTGCAAAAAGCTACTCATTTAGTTTTGTGTGAATTTCCACAATTACAGAACTACAAAAAACTGATGGCACTGTTTGGGCTACATTTAACTCTGAGTGTTCAAAGTTAATAAATGAAGGTTGAGCAAAAAAATCACAGACATTAAATTTACAGCTGGCAGAGGGAGGAGGGCGACGTCTGCAGGGAAATCCTCAACAAACACGTTTCTCTCCAGATGATGTGTGCAGCAGTTGAATCTGTTCATCACATCCGACATGAAGTTACATGCTTTCCCCAATTCATCTTAACACACACAGTTCATTACACACAACCGGCAATGAAACCTACCAACCGCTTTCCCACAAGAGGAATAAAAGCCACTTAAAACCTCCAGTAAATACCATCCATCACTCTAACTGAGCCGTCTGGAATCCGTCCGACAAACATCTGCAGCAGGAGTTTATGTACAGAAACCAAACAGTCTGAGGGAATCTATCAGCAGAAAACTGGGCTTTGGATCAGGAGCAAATGTTTTCCACGGCAAAACATTGTTTGCTTTTTTCTAAATGTTGCTTAAATTTTGTTTAAATAGCAGGAATCATGTCTGTTCCTCAAACAAATTCAACGCTCAGGAAATGTTTGCTTCGATGAAAACTTTAAAATTTGATGCAAACTGTAACAAAGTTAAAAAAAAATCATAAGAGAAATAGATTTGTGGTAGTCTTGGGTGAGTATTCGGACCCCTTGAGTTTTCCACATTTTGTCACGTTACGGCAACAGATCAACACGAAAGACAAGCCGGTCTTATAAGTTCTTAAGTTTTATATTGAATTGATTTGGATTTCTTTTTTGCCCAACTGTTTTGTAGTTATCCTATTGGACCAGAGCCTTTCTATGAATTTCAACGGCCTAGTCAAAGTCCAGACCAACATGTTTTTGAGATTTTTTGGCCCAATTTGAAAGTTGATGTTCATCCCATCTGACTGAGCTTCAGTTATTTTGCAAAGAAGAATTCAGCTTGGAGATTAAGAACCGAATACAACTAAAAACGACGCCTTTCTTTTAAATACAAAACGCTCAAAATCTACAACATTGTGGTCACAAAAAAACTTAAATATTTCTGAGTAAAACGTTTAAAAAAATTATTTTGAAACTCCAATTTTTTTTCCCAATTTCTGAGATCAACCACTAAATTTATTTTCTTTAATTTTTGGTGGAAATGTACTCCACCGATTTTTACTAATTTCTTTAGGTTTTTTTTAATGTAAATCTAAAAAAAAATATTTTTTATTGCAAATAAAATGATTTAATTTTTGTGTTTTAGAAAAAGAATTAAATGAGACTCGACTCCGAGCAAAACAAATCAAACAGATAAACACTGGATGCAGGAGCGACAGAAACGCAGCGCAGTGCAAACACCAACAGCTGCAGCAGAACGTTTACAGCACCAAAGCTTCACGTTTACTGAGTCAAAATCTCTCTGCAAACAAGATCCTCTCTCTGACCCGCTTATTACTGTCAGATGTTCCCACTGAGCAGAACCGGGCCTCACAGCGGTCGGAGGAGGAGGGCACAAAAGCATGTAAACAAAAGCCAAAGCCGTGAACCACATCCGAAGTCCCTTCACAAAGCAGAGCGCAGATCAGAGGCTTCAGCTCCTGCTATTCTAGAAACAATGTTTGTTTTTAGTCACTTCTGCTCTGATCCTGCTGCTGTTCTGAAGAATTCATCTATTTGAGTCATAAAGCACCAGAAGAGCAGAGGTAAGCTGTGTGGGCATCCGAGAAAGACAAAAATAGAGCAAGGAGGCTGAGGAAACTCGCGTCTTCAAAATGTAGCTAAATATAGAATCATTGTGAAGACCTCCATACAACAATAAGAATACAAACGAGGTTCCCCAAGGCTCAGTCCTGGGACCTCTCTTATTCATTACATTGATCCCACAAGTCTGAAACTGAAGTGATCCATGCCATCTTGATAGGCATGTGCAATGGATTGTGGAACAATGAGTTCAAAACCAACTAAAAGAAAATATACAGACAGTGAGCAAGAGAAAGACATATCAATAAAATGGCCGCTGTCAGGATTGACCCAAATGGAAACATGTCAGACGATGCGGATCTCTGATCTGCTACGATAACATAATTTACTTGGTGAACACAAAACGTGAAATCTATGGCTGCATACAATCGATATTTAGAAAAGACGTACAAACTCTTAGTGTGAACAACAAGGTTCTGGTGACTGGCAGAGTAACAAACACGAGGGCTACATGTCCATCTTATCCAGCAGATAAAAGCTACATTAGCTAAGCTAACTTTGATAGTTCGGCAGTAAGTACTACATTAAATATCACAAATATTTATCTTAGTATTACACTGATGTGGGTAGAGTACTCAAAAATTGTAACTGAGCAATAGTTGTGATGAGTGCTACTTCTAAGCTTATGGCTTGTTTATTGTTGTCATAGCAACTCCATAGCAACTGCCTACCAAGATGGCTGCCAGTTACAAAGTTCCCAGAAGTCTCATGAGAACGATGTATACCTGTATGCTCACACAAGCTCAGGTTATACGTTTCCATAACGACGCAGATGATACCCAGCTCTACAGTGTGATGTCACCAGGTGACTCAGAATCCATCCAATCATGGAACAGATGCCTAGAACAAATAATTTCAGGTGTCAGAGGTTTCTCCAGCTGAGCAGAAACAAAACTGAAGTTATTCTGTTATATTATATTCTTATAATATAACAGAATATATATTCTTAAAGGGGCAGTATTACGTAAAATCGACTTTTTTGAACCTTATATCATATTTTCATACCATAGTGGCCACTAGGTAGTGCTACAGCACCCACTTTTTTTCCATCTGGATTAAAAAAGAGCCCTTCTGAAATTATTCTAGATTTTATTTATTGTGTATTGTTAAAAACATTAAAAGTCCATTTTATTTTATTTTTTAAATAAACTGTCCATATGTGTATTTCATGGTAAAAATCCCCTCCTCCAGCCCATCCCTCCTTTACATTTTCTTCCTAAATGTCTTAAAAACCAGTGAAACGGACTGAAAGCGGCGCTCTGTGAGACCGGGACCAGCTTCCCGAGCCTCATTAGTTTCTGCCGGGCGGGCAGCGCCGCCCACCCCCAGCCGGTGGGAACCTGGAGGAGAGCGCTCACACCAACACAACCTTCACAGGAATTATCCAGCCTGGCATCCTGATCTGCGCCATCATGTCCCCCCCCCTCCTTCGCTCTGGTTTCTCTCTGAGCGTTTTTTTGTTGTTGTTGTTGTTTTGGGAACTGGCTTCCAGACTCCATTTGATAAACGAGTTCTGGCTGATTTCCAGGAGCCCACACTGGCCATCTGCCTGGCTTTACTGCGGTCACGCTGAGAATGTACGGCTACTGGGAACCAAATGTCTTCTTCATGACAAAACTAAAACAAATGTTTCACAGCAGATTCCTGGAAAACCTAATCTGTGATTTATAAATAATTAGCACATTTTGAAATGGTTATATGATAGATGAGCATTCCTGCATTGTAAGAAGTGATTAAATAAAGCTTTACTTATTTCTTACCAGTAAAAGAGGCTGGTTTTTCCCTCCAGGTGGCAGAAAGAAGGAATCGATCACCAAATTGATGCCATCTGACTCTAATTTTAGCGCTGCCATCAATTAGAGCTGACAGCTCCGCTGCATTCACCATCCAGACTCAGGACTGGGTCAGAGAAGTTCCTGCTAAATAAAGTCCAGGTTTCACAAAGCACCGGTATCTATGGATACGCTTCCATCGCACAAATCAACCTGAGATTACTGAAACATTCTCTCTATTACCGTTATTTCACAGCATTAACATGCATCGTCACGTTTTGGGTTTTTTTTTTTTTACCAGATTTGTTTCTTTGTAAGATTTCTGCTGCGTTTTGGGTCCATTGTCCCGTTTATTCAGTTGGCAGTTGCAGTCAGTCTCACAACGAATGTGAAAAGGCCTCTGACTGACGACTGTAGGACATGCTAGCAGCTTAATATCTGGGCAGCAGAGAAGATATTTCACAGAAATATGCCCGGGATGACAACAGCCATTGTTAGCAACCACTGCTAATCCACCTCATTTGCTTTTGCCTCTCCTCTCTAAAGCTACAGTATGTAACCTTTGTTTTAAAAAACATGCTTTTACATATTTGTTAAAACTGTTACTTTAACACAAGAAAAAATAAATATCAAGTTCCCATGTCTTCTCCCAGTGCCAATTAAGAACAACCACTCAGAGCCAGGAGGCGGGGCTTAGCGCTGACAATTCTCCCCCAATCGGCAGAGTCCATTGTGAATGTTAAGGCCAGTTAACATAGCCACCGCCAACAGCAGATAAAGTCTTCATGTAATGCTAAGTTTTTCTTCCATTAGCATGATTGACAGTGCTAAGACCCTCCTCCTGGCTCTGATTGGTTGTTTTTGACCAGGTGGAGTGCATTGCTTCAAAGGGAAATGGTAGCAATGCATATTAGTCAGCGTAGATAAAAAAAAATAAAAAATCTGAAATAAATGTCCACCAAAAAAAACAACCTCATTTTAAGATCTACAGGGAAAAAAAATATCTGAGCATAAAAAGTCAAAAATGTGTTAGAAAAAACCCCAAAAGAATTTTAGAGATTAATCTCAAGTTAGAGAAAGAAAATAAGTAAATTTCTGAGTTATGTTTTATGAAAACTTTTTATACATAAAAAAAACAAGCAGGGATATGATACTTTCCCTTAACGAACAATGTAAAAGATTAGCTTCTGAATACTAGCCAATAAGCTGCTCCCAGTTAAAAAAACAAAAGACAAAAAAATATTGTTGCCACGGTTACACAGCATAACTGTCAGAAAGTAATAAAAAGTGATCCCAAGGATCCTTCCAGCTGCACAGCATTTGACATCACAGGGAATAATTGTCCAAACATTAAACATCTCGGCCAAAACGAAGAAAAGGAACAAATCTCCTCCAACATGCTAACAAAACAAAACATATTTTAAAACCCAAGTAGATTTGGTTTCTTGTGCAAATATCTCAGTTCACTTCAAATAAGACAAAACTAACTTACAATTAACTTTACAGCAAGACATAGGAGCTTGTTTTAGGTAAATAATTCCTTAATATTGACAAATGCATTCTAGTTCCACTGGCAGATTATCTCAGCTCTAACATGACATTTTTCCTAAGTTATAAGTGAAAAACAATAGTTAGTATTTAGTTTCTACTTATCCAATTAAATTTAAAGTTCTGAAGAAACAAACATGGCAAACAGATGTGCTGCATTTCAACTACACGCTACTGCCCCCTACTGGGAGATCCAATAATGACACCAAAACTTATGGACTTCATACACAGTAAAGTTTTTTATTGATTATATTAATTTGGAAAGATAAGCACTATAACATGTTATAAACCAATAAACTTTTATATTTTGAGGGAAAACGCAAACGACTTTAAAAAAAATAACACTAAAGGGCATAAACATTCTTTAAATAACAGAACTGTACATTTTATATGCGCCTAAAAAAAAAAAAAAAGACAAAACCAAACTGGATGTTGAGACAGGAAACAACCACAGGCAGCTAGAAGTGAGCTAAAGCTGAAGAGACGTGATTATCAGCTGCTGGAATAAGGAAAGAGTCAGTAAGGCAACAGAAGGCGGGCGAGCAGACAGCAGGAAACCCTTAGAAGACAGCAACTTCACACCACAAAGCATTTCTGAAAATAGAGAAACCCTTCAAAATAAAAGCCTAGAGTATCGACATGCACAAGAAGGAGCTGCAGTTTGACTGGAAACAAACCCAAACCTCTTCTCAGAGCAAACAACAACATAGCCAGGGGACACATGCAGTATTTTTTTGTTTTTGTAGGATAAAAATAATTTGATCCCTCACATTGTGTAGGTTTAACAAAAGACAAAAAACCAGAGAGCCATGTTGCACTGCATAAAGCTGCACCTGTTCAACAGGTTTCACGTGGAAAAAGGTTGCATAGGAAACAACAAAAGAGCAAACATCAAAGGCTCTTCTTCAAAATTGACACAAGGGGGCGCTCAATGCCCACCACCACTGAGCTGTTACATAACCCACTGCAGAAATGAGCTACAGGGAGAAATCACAAGAGCACAAACAGAAAATCGGATTTTTTTACATCAAATATGAACCAAACATGGTGTGCCGTCGATTAAAGTCTCTTACTGATGGCTTCGTTCTTCTTCTTTGGGTTAATCAGCTAAAAACGGTGTAAAAAAAAAAAAAAAAATCTACACAATGTGAACCAATTAGTGCAAAAAAATAAAATAAAATAAAAAAAGAGTTTAAGTGCATTTTTACAAGGTGTCCGATGTTCACACGGTCAGTCTGCTCCGGCGGTGGGGGTTCCTTTAACTTCAGTAACAAAAACAGAAAAGTGGATCCACAGTAGCGCATGCCCTTATTCACAATTAGGTACAGTACAAGCAAATGTACATGTCGGTACAAAATGTAAAACAAAAATCATACGCAGGGCAAGAAAATCTGCAACAGAAAGGTAAAAAAATGAAGTAGGAAGGAACCCAAACGTTCGTCCAAAAGGTGAGAAAAATAGAGTTTGAACTCGATCCGATCAATTCAAAATATCTGCCATTTTTATACAGTCTCATATTTGTAAACAGTTTGCCCTTTTTGTCTCATTTGAAAATACGCTCTAATCGGCTCTTTTTTAAGAATGTATATGTATGTATGTATATATATAGATATATATATATATATATATACACACACACACACATCTATCTATCTAAGCATACATTACAAAACATTCTGACACCGCATGTAAAGAAACATTTGAAAAAGTTTAATCCCTCCTTTTTTTGTTTTTTTCTTCTTCATTTCCACCAGAACCGGGTTTTCCGCTCCAGCTGCCGGTGCCGCCTGGAACCCGGCTCCTTTTTTTATTACAGCCGCAACAGAAAACGTAAATTGTGTGTTGGATTTCTGCTGCTCTTCTGCACGGTGATGGGGTTGCTATGGTGTGTAACCATGGTTATGGTGTTTCCATGGCTTCAGGGTATCTGGCACTGAGGGGGAAAATAAAAAAACGCAGGAGGGACTCCGGCGCTCCTGGATCTCGTTTTATTCTTTTTTTTTTTTGGCTTGAGGAGGGGATGGGGGCTGAACCAGATCCCAGATCAGATTTTAAAACAAGATGACAGACCTGCAGCAGAGTGAACCGTTTGCTCACATTCCCAACACGGCGGTTCCGGCTGCGGCGGCACTCTGCCCTCAGAGTCTGTCGCTGCGGAACGTGTCCTCCACAGACGGGTCGGGCAGCACCATGTCGGGGTCACTGAGCATGCTCAGTCCGTCCAGGCTGAGCGGCTCGATGCGCAGCTCGTCCTCCAGCGGGAAGCCTCCCTCCGAGTCGAAGCACTCGGGAACAGTGGAGAGGGCGTTGCTGATGTCCTTGGACAGACTCGGGTTGGAGTCATCTGAGACGGAGACAACAGACGATGGAGGTGGGAGAGTCACAACACTTCCTCTCACTGCGACGCTGACATCAGCAGCAGGAGGCGGAAACTCATCAACTGGATGATTTTACACAAAATATTACAGAAGGAACACTAAGATGCCTCATAATTCAAAAATAATAATAAAATCTTTGGTTTCCAGGTTGTTACTATAAAAACAGTAACTACTGGTGGAAAAAAACCTGGAGGAAGTTAATTGGAAATTTAATACTGTTTTTAATGTTAATCTTGTTATTTCTGTAACATTTTAATGACTTTTTTATGTGAACTTACATCTGATGCTGATCTGAATTTCCACTCTGCAGGACAACTTGTGTTCTGTTCTATAATTTTTAAAAGCAGCAGGAAGCATCCTGCGCCCATATATGGGTTTCCTCCAGAGGGAACGCACATTTCTTCTTTTAATCCTTTCCTCATTTGTTTAGTGTCAGACTCACCTGTGAGGATGATGTTGGGCAGCCCTCCGCTGCAGTTCGCGTACAGCATGTTGGCCCTCATGTGGGAGGGGTCCTGCAGGTTTCCATGGCTACCCCCCAGGCCGGACAGCGCCGCCTGCGAGTAGTAGAGCGAGGAGGAGGACGACGGGTCGTAGCAGGAGCCCCCTGCTGAGGAGCTCAGAGCGTTTTCCAGCAGGCTGAACTGGTCCAACTGGGAGCAGATGGGCAGAAAACGGCCATCAGAGCGCGGCAGTTAGCACAGCGGCGCTCTCTGTCAGGAGTTTCCTCCAACAGCGTTTTATTTACAACAACGACAACAACAAAGCTTCATGGAGTTCTAACACCGATTTCAGAAACGTCTGCAGCTCGTTTTGCTAAACCGTAAAGATGCATTTTGCAAACAAACGATGCAGATTAAGAATCTCCTCCTCACTGAATGCCAATGGGGTCAACATCTGGCCTGCAGATGTGCAAACGTGTTCTTCTGCCCTCACCTGATAGGGCAGCGTCTTGTTCTGCCGGGTCGAGAACTGCTGCTCCACAAACGGGTCGCTGAAGAGCGACGCCAAGCTGTTTGCCTGGAAGGGAGGCAAAAACACAAACATTCAAACTTATTATCCTTTTATTTCATTCATTACAACCAGATTTATTCAGACCGGAGGCCAGAGAACCTGGTGGGCAGAGTTCCCAAAGTTTTTACTCAAGTAAGAGTGGCACTACAAACATTACTCAAGAAAAATGAAAAATAGTATTTGGCTAAAAAATACAATCAACTCCTGAGCAACTGATCAAATTATCAATCATTTAACATTTAAAAATTACATCATCAGACGGATCAAAATGTAAAGTGGAAATTTTGGTATTTTACAATGTTATTGTGACAGGACTACTTTAAAGGACAGGAAAATATTTTATATAAGTAACAAAAAATAACAAAATCAGGCAAAATATTTTTTTTCCAAATCCTGTTTTTTTCCATAAAAACAAACAAATACAAACAAAGACTACAGGTGTGTGTCCGTGTCTGGTGAATTTTTGGTTAAAACATGTTTGTTTTTCATTCAGTGGGTAGAAAATTCAGAAATCTTACTCAAGTAAGAGAAGAAAAATGACTCAACGCACAGCATTGAGTAATTTGTTTTTCAAAAAAGCTACTGAAGTAAATGTAACTGAGTAAATGTAACTATTTACTACCCAGCTCTGCCTTTGACCTGCATGTTTAGTCAGATTTCACATGATTTAGAAGAATGGATCAACAAGCTGAGAGAGAAACCTGAAAACAGACGATTCATCAGGATGAAAAGCTCCCAAGGACACGCAGCAGCAAAACACCGCTGCAACTGCTTCAGCTGTTAAATCTGATGCGTTTTTACATTGTTTTACATGTTTTAGAGACTCACCACTCAGACCCTCACTGCCTGATTCAGGTTTCAGGTTTCAATTCTGACCTGCAGAATTTGGCTGATTTCAAGTAACATTCCAAGAGTTACAATTTTAGACCCATTTGTGGATAAATAGGCTAATAAACGTGCTGTAACATCAGTTAGAAAGATGCAAAACAATCCTCCAAAGGTCACTGCAGCAAAGTGTGACCTTTTGGGGTCACCGAGACTTCATAGTAACCATTAGACACCATCTACATGGTTGAACAAAAATAAAAGTTTTGTTCAATAAAATTTTTAACAAAAATTGTATTTTTGTTCAACCACCATAAATGTAAACAATTTAAGAAACACTGAGACCTGACAGAATGAGGTTGCTGTGTGCAGGTCTCACCTGGCTTGTATTGAAGTCCAGAGGGATGTTCTGAAGAGGTGAGACAGGCTGTTGCTGCTGTTGGTGCTGTTGGTGCTGCTGTTGGTGCTGTTGATGCTGTTGATGCTGTTGGTGCTGTTGCTGCTGTTGGTGCTGCTGTTGGTGCTGTTGCTGCTGCTGTTGCTGCTGTTGGTGCTGCTGTTGGTGCTGTTGGTGCTGCTGTTGGTGCTGCTGTTGGTGCTGTTGGTGCTGTTGGTGCTGTTGATGCTGTTGGTGCTGTTGATGCTGTTGATGCTGTTGATGCTGTTGATGCTGCTGTTGGTGTTGATGCTGTTGGTGCTGCTGGTGCGGTCGGCCGTGATCCACTCCATGCTGTGGCTGCTGGTACATCGGGTACGGCGGAGGCGGTTCCCTTGGCATGTTGCTGGTATCCAAGGCGACGCCCTACAGAGAGGACAGAAAGGACCCAAAAAGACACAATAGAACCTAAAGGTTGATTTGTTCTCAATTTTTTAGTTTCTACTAGAATAAATGCATTATAATTCCACAAGAGAATGACTATCGGACTCTCAGGTGGGAATAAACCTTAAGGATGTTTTCACGGTTCGATTTCAGACCAAATCTGCAACATTTGTTACATTTTCACCTGCTGCGGTTTTATTTCACACTGCACTGAAATGGAGCAAACCCTTGAAAAACCTGTTTCCCTCCTCGCCAGTGGGGGCGCTGCACCAAGAACCACTGAAGGAAACGACACAAAAACCTCAAATGAAGGCACTGAGTGCAGGTTCTTTCTCAATGAAATGTAAACGAAAAGGAGTGGTGTCAAATTTTAGCATTTGTAGGATTTCTCTTTTGTCTTTGATAAAACATCACAAACTATTTCTACGACAGAGGAATGCAGCAACTGAAGATAGAAATAAAAAAGAAGTCCATTTCCCGCCAAAAAACTTTGACATTTTCAGAACTTGAAAAGGTAAAAGTTTGTGAGAAAATAACTAACATTTTCTAGTTTTTGTTTTCTTTTTTCATACAATGACCCTAATACGCTGTCGTACATTTTTCCCACTAGCGCTACACTCTCACACTTGTTTAAGTTGTATTTAGCCAGAATACCCTGTGCTACGTTCCCATCCTCATCTATGGTCATGAGCTTTGGGTCATGACCGAAAGAACAAGATCACGTATACAAGCGGCCGAAATGGGTTTTCTCCGTAGGGTGGCTGGGCTCTCCCTTAGAGAGAGAAGCTCAGTCATTCAGGAGGGACTCAGAGTAGAGCCGCTGCTCCTTCACATCGAGAGGAGCCAGTTGAGGTGGCTCGGGCATCTGGTCAGGATGCCTCCTGGACGCCTTCCTGGTGAGGTGTTCAGGTCCCACCGGGAGGAGGCCCCGGGGAAGACCCAGGACACGCTGGAGGGACTATGTCTCTCGGCTGGCCTGGGAACGCCTTGGGATTCCTCCGGAGGAGCAGGAACAAGTGGCTGGGGAGAGGGAAGTCTGGGCCTCCCTTCTGAAGCTGCTACCCCCACGACCCGACCCCGGATAAGCGGAAGAAAATGGATGGATGGATGGACCCTGTGCTATAGTTCGTTTTCTGCTTTTGGAGCCATTTCTGGTCCACCTTACATTCACCTTTACATCCAAACCGCACCAGAGTTCACTTCAATTGAACAGAGACTGGAGTCGGATTAAATGGGACTGGTGTGAAAGCAGCTTGTGTTTCTGTGTGAAGTTGATGTACCTGTGTGATGGGGGACAGCGAGGGGGACATGGTGGGAGACAGCTGCTTAGACAGACCCCTGCGCTGCTCGGCTCCAGGAGACAGGGTGAGGGGGCTGATGGGAGCAGGCCGCCGGCGGGGCGAGCTGCTGGGCAGACGCACGGACGAGTTGATGGACGGGTTGCTGAGCGACGACTGGAGCTGGCAGTTGTTGAGGGACGCCTGGATGGACGGGTTACTCAACGAGGAGGACAGACCTGCTGGGACAAAAAGGCAAAAATCAGATTCACCAACAGAACTCATGGGCATGGATGTCCCTGGTTTTCAAAAGTGAAACACTGGGCTGTATTGTGCGAGAGGGGAGGGAAGGGGTGAACGGGAAACGAGTGTGGAAGAAAAGAGCCGATTGTCCGAAGCCAGAAAGAGGGTCGAAATTCCTGCGTGGCTTTGGTGCTTGGCCAAGCAGAACTGTGTCCGACATGAGAGGCCGACAGTGCAGACAAAGAGGAAGGAGTGAAAGAGAGCAGCAGTGGGTGTGATCGGATCTGTGAGTGAACAAGTCAGAGACAGAGAGATCCCTCAGAGAGGCATTAATAATGTATGATCGGCTGGTGCAGAAACACGGAGCATGTTTGAGATGCTGCAGCAGTAGTTCTCACATCTGAAAGCTGAATATTAAAGCCAACAACACTGAAAATCACCAGCAGACCAGCCTCCTCTTTTAGCAGATATTCAGCCTCAGCAAAGAGGAAGCGTCTGAGAAGCTTCAAACTTCATGTTTGGGTTATGATGTCGGCAAGAGGCAGAAAACCAGAGAAAAGTTCTTTATCATCACCTCTGACTAGGGAGACAAGTTATCTAATGTTGATTGATCTTCTTTATCGACTAATGATTATTTGATAAGTGGCCGTTTTCTTAAAACCTTGAGTTTCAAGACCACATTTTTATAACATGAAGCGCTACATTTTTTATCACATGCTAAATTTTTAAACAAAATAATAAAATTTTAACATTATTTTGTATCAGCTGTAATAAATGCTGCTTGAATAAATATTAGACTTCCCTATAAAATATAACGCAGCAGGATCTTGTTAGGTTTCTGAATAGATAAATAAAAGAAGAAAATATTAACCTCCCGTGTACAGACAGTATCGTCAGTGCTGGTGGCTCTTGAAGGAAAGTTAAACTTCACTAAATTAAGCACATTAACTAATGACAGTCCTCAAAATCAACCGTGCTCGTTAGCGTCGTGACTTTTTTGTTTTATTGGTTTTTTACCATGCCTCTCCTTTTCCGACATCTCATCCTCACCTCTATAACAAATAATTCATTTTCGGTTGAGAAGCTAACGCTGCTCCGTCATGCAGCTCGATTGAATGAGCGCTATGAAGGTGAAACTTAAAAGGAGTTTGTCGAGTGTTTATATTTCTAAACAGAACAGCATTAAGCATATTTTTCATGTCATATTGGACTCGCTCAGGAACTGTTAACTCTTTTCGTTCTGGCATGGCCACCATCTTTGTATCTCTTACAACGTCTTTCGCTTCAACAATGACCATCGGTGCCCTCTGCTGGATGGCGGCCAAACTACAACACTAAAAGAAGCACTTAAGCGGACACTATCAGTTAATCGAATATAACTAATTTTGATCTAATAAACCATTAAATGTTTGCATCCATACATCTGATATTTGATTCCAACAGATTTCTGGATCCGCACAGCAAGTCTCCACCCACCCGGTGAGTTCCCAATGCCGAGGTGCATCATGGCGGCCGGCAGGTTTCCTGTGCTGCTGCCTCCGCTCAGGTTGGGGTAACCACTGCCGTCCTCAGGGTCCAGCGGGGTGGACAGCGGCGAGGGGAACTGCAGGTTGCTGAGGTCCGGCAGAGAGCCACCGGTACTCAGCGAGCCCTGGTAGTGGGACAGACCCGGGTTCTGCTCCGGAGACGGGAATATACTGTGGAAAAAATGACGAGCGATTATTAAAAGCTGCTGTCGCTGCCATTTCACAGCAGATAGAAAACATGAAGTAAATTTACGCCAAAAAACTAAAAAAAAATTTAGATTAATCTCAGAAATTTGCTAGAAAAAAAACTTAGAAATTTGAAAATGTTCAACTTTAAGAAAGTCACTTTGTGAGAAAAGCTCCTGCATTTTCTAGTAAAGTTGCTAGAAAAACAACTCAGAAAATTTTAGATTATTCAAAAAATAAAAAATTCCAGGAAAAAAAAACTTGAAATTTCAGTTTCAAAAGTCAATTTACTGACCTTTATTAATTATTAATTAATCTAAATTTCTTCTAGCAAACTTTCACCTTTTCAAACTCAGAAATTTCCAAGTATTTTTTGTTTTTCCCTCCCCTCCAGGGGTCTTTTGTGGGCTCTAGTGTCCCTCATATGACAGAAGGCTGGCAGGAAACGGAAGGAGAGGAGAGAAGACATGAGGCAAATGTTGCCGGGTCCGACGGCCGCGTCGAGGACTCAAGGCCTCCAAAAGTGGGTCGCGCTATCCCCTACACCACCACAGCACGCCCAATTTCCAAGTATTTTTAAAGAACTTTTTTGAGATTAAGCTCTAAATTTCTGAGCTTTTTTCTCGCCATTTCAGAAATTTTCTTAATTCTAGAAAACTTCTGAAATGTACTCTCTTTTCCGTCTTCCATAGGCCTAACACGGCGTCATACATAGCCACAGCTTTCATCATCTGCTTGTTTTTTTTAATTCATTAACTGTCCCTTTTTTATTTATTGGTAATGTTCCTATTTCTCCAACATGTGATTATGGAAATCAAACATGACTTATCGTGAATTGGCACAGAACAATACAGCAAACAAATGCTTGCTTTCATAAAAACGTGTTTATCAGAAACCAGCAAATCAGGCAGCGGACAGACTGCCATCCTGATCCTTTTGTTTCATTTATTTAAATTTGCATTAAAACAAACATCCTCGCAGACATCCTGAATCTTTGGCAGCTCATTGAAGGAGGATGTTGTATTCTGTGAAATCAAAATGACTCATGAATCCCAGACAGCAGTTATGATGTTACAGTTACAGGGTGGCAGGAAAGACGTCTAAGATCTGAAACGTTTGGAATGCATTTATTAATTACTTCTACATAAATTGTGTTAATACTTTCCAATAATATCTACATGAATCCATCACAAATTGAGGATTTCAAGAGAAAAAATGTAAAGTTTTGCAAGAGTTGGGCTTCTGAAGCCACGTCTAAAAATGTGAAAAGTAGAGCTAAACTTAAACCGGTTAAGAACTAAAACAACAAAATCTATGCGATGGAAAAAATGTTTTCCTGACTTTATGTTGGCCTCTCCTCCAGGAAAGATATTTAAATCTTTGAACTAGTTTAATTGTTTTCAGTTGTTTGTGAAAATTATTTATTTCTATATTTGTGCAGAGAGTAAATTTTCGAGGTCTTACTTGATTCCAGGCACTTCACATGATTTAGGTCTTGATGCCAGAGACTGGACCTGAAACACAATCAAAATTAATTGATTATTATCAATCCCCGATCATTTTGTATTGTTCCGTCCACCAGGCTCGTTTGGTGGGGTAACATTAAAGGAGATCACACAAGGATTTTCCGATTAAATGACAATTTTATTTATTAAATTATACTAAAGAAATAAAACCTGAAAAGGGAATACCTGAAATGAGAAACCAAAATAAATGAATGCAAAACCCATAACCAACCAGAAATAAGCAAATGAAAAATAAAACCCAACTATAAGATACAGACCAAACCAAATGAGGTTCTGAGGAGGGAGAAGGAGAAACTTTCTCATCTGCTGCAGCTCTAAAGCAGCAGAGCACCAATAATGGCAAAACATAACAGCTGCAGAAGGCCTGTCTCCAGACCCACTGCAGCCGTAACACTGTGTTTAGTCATACTGCGCCAGACTATTTCAGGGATTGAGATATAAATATCTGAGCTTTTTATTAATTGTTTATCTCCATAATTTTTATTTTTTATTTGTCTTTTATTCCCACATTCTTGTTTTTTTTCATGTCTATGATTCATCAAAAATACATAACTACCAGGAGAAGCAAATTAAGTCTCATAATTTATTTTAAAAATATATTTAATTACAGTTCTTATAAGAGGGAAAAACTAAATAACAGAAAACTCAAAAATACTTTATTGATCTTGAAACATGTTAGCTTCAGATTGTTTAAAACAAAAGTTTCCCAAAATGTGTCACAAGTTAAGCTAAAATAAAGAATACAAGTGAAATACATAAAAAAGTATAAGAAGGAGTTATCATCTAAAGATAAGGACCAGCAGGAAAGACAAATCTCTAAAATAAACAAGACGATAATTCTGATCAATATTTTTGGAATTTGAAATCTAATTTGTTCGACTGGAAGGTTTACAGCGTGGGACCAGTTCAGAATTTAAACACAAAATAATTATTTGGGTTCAATAATTTCTTAATATTGATGAAAAAGTTCTACTTCTACTGGCAAATTATTTCACTAAACATGGTGAAAATATCTTGTTATAAGTGTAATAATAATCTCCCACTGGAACTAATAGTTTTCAATCAATATTAAGGGATTATTGGCTCATATTTCTTAATAAAAAGTTATTTAAAACTTAGTTTTGTCTTATTTCAAGTATTTCAAGATATTTGCACTAGAATCTAGACCAAAATACTTGGTAAGATTTTGAGTTTTTGCAGATGGGGTCGTGGTTTCTGGATTTCACAACCAAGAGTTTCAGCGTGGGAGTTTTTTTTCTTGCTTTGTTTAATTGTTTTAGAGAAGACACCCAGTTGGACTCGGTTTTAAGGAATCATTTGATGACTCAGGAAAGCAAACCCCGGCAGTGAACGCTGAGGGTTCAGAGGACGAGAACCGCTGAAGGGGAGCCAGTGGAAGCACTCTGGAACCACAGCCGCTTTTCTTCGAAGTCAGAGAAATACCTCGCGCCGTCGTCAACAATCGGGATTGTAGAAATGTGTGTCTGGCTCGGTTTTGTCTGTTTAGAGTGGAACAGGAAGGACTGGTTGGACCGGTGGGGGAACATGTTTCTGCCAAGTCACGGCAGGAATTTAAGGTGTTGTGATCACCCGACCTGACCCAGGTGCTTCGGCGTCGCCTGGAACACTTCACAGACCGCTCTGAAAGAGGCGGCGCATCGAATTCGCTTCAGGTTTCTACCAGGGTGATGACAGAAGTCAGGAATCTGGACTCAAAGCTCCCACCCAGATTAAATACTCTGCTAAGAGGAAACATGCAGTAAGACTGACTCTGCATCTATATATCAGGATATGAAGATAAGCAGAAGATGTGGGTGATATGGACTTAAGATTTATCACAATATTTTGTGGTACTATTGTGATAACAATAAAAACAATAAATATTTATTGATTCTTTTTTAGGTAGCTCTAAGGTTGTGACTGCATGTCGCAGCGATTACAGCCCCACAAACACAAATACAGCTCTTGAAAAACATTCATATTTGCTTCTGTAGGATACCAGTCACATAAACAAAGTCTGATTTATATCTTTATATTTTCAAGTTTATTGGTATACAGTGGAAAAAAATTAGTAAAATTAACAATTCGCACAGTTTTGGGGAGATTAAATAAGTAATTTGAATTTATTGTGACTATTCTCCACTACAGAATGACTGGATTTGGGTCAAAGTTCAGCTGTTTTAAACAAGCCCATATCATGATGCCTCCACCGCTGTGCTTCTCGGGTGGTAAAAGGTTAGCAGTAGGTGTAAAACCCAAACATCTCCACACTGGTCCAATCAAAATAAACCACAGTGAGGCTTACAAACATTTTTCTGATCATGAACTTAAACCTGCTGAAGTCTGGTCAGCAATGAAACAGACATTTTTATTATGTCCCATTACACAAAACAAATTAATAAATTCTTATTACCTTTTTATTACTTTTGTACAGTTTCTATGGTGCACAACCATAGCAACAAAATGTTGCTTTTACAACTGGGAGCAGCTGATTAGCATCTCAAAGGATCAAATAATATCTGAACTATGACCCCAAATTCCAGAGGATTTGAGAGACTTCATGGATGCAGAGCAGAGAGAGGAGGAAGTTCAAACGACTCTTCATCCGGCTTTCTAAGCTCACAGCCAGGAAGATTCAAAGAGGAGCGGCAAAAGCAAGCGAGCTGGATTATCAGAGCTAACAGCTGATGATGTCAACCAAGACATACTACTCTGGATTATAGTCTCTGCTGCCTGGAAATGGAGCTGTTAGCATGGCCTCTTCAATCAGAGGCCTCTTCAGATTAGTTGCAAGACTGACTGCTACTGGAGATCCTAATACTGAGTTTAATTTTTCAAATTAAAAACTCAATAAAGCTTAATTATGGTGTAGTCATAGGAGGGGTGCATTGTGTACGAAAAGACAGTAAAATGTTAGAATATTTTAAAGCTTATTGCTCATATCTGTAAGTTTAATATTGTTTTTAAAAAGTAAATGATGAAAACCAGGCTGTTTAGAGCAGAAAAATATTAAAGAGTGCTAAAAGGGTTTTTATTTTATTTTACATTACTCTAACCCATCTCAGTATCACCAAGTTGTCTAAGGAAATCTTTTGAATTACTGAGCTACATTTAAAAACACAAAAATCATAGAAGGTTTGAGTTTATGAACAAAAACAGGATGAAAACACTTTTTGTGACAACATGGACGATCAAGTTGTTAGACTTGATTCAGTAGCTTTAAATACATTGTTTTATATCTATTTTGATCTTTCTATTGTATTGGTATTAACATTTCATGTAAAGGCCTTTCTGTTGAATTAGCTGTGCTATAAATATTGTGAAGCAGGAATTAGATTGTCACAGTCCATGTTTCTTGTATGTGTCCTTATCAAATAAACAATCAATTTGTTTGGAATAACCAGGTAAAAACTCACCACTTTCATTCCTCTGCTTTTAACCAAGCATCAGATTTGGCTGTAGGATTTTAATTGCTTTTATATTTATCCTGTGTTTTAACATGACATTGTATGGTTTATGCTTGGTAATTACTGACATTTCACCAAAAATCTGCTCAGCAAATGACTTAAATTCTTCTTGAGGGAAGACAGAATCATTTTTTTACATTTTTGTTTGTTTCATGCAGGAAGCAGTAAAACGATTTGATGTGAAGCAGTAAAACCTCGTTACCTTCTTGGCCTCCCACAGCTGCTTGGGAAGAGGTTTCCCAATGTCCATCAGATTCTCCTCGTTCGGCAGAGCAGGAAAGGAAAAGACTGCAGAGGGAAACAGGCAAATTAACAAAAACAAAAACAAAATCTCAATTATATTAGAAAGGGAGTAAAAAATGTGAACCCACCGTCTCCACTGCCGTCTACGTCGGCCTCATTGACACTAGCTGCATGCCAGCCTCCATGAACAACAGCAGGAAAGACAAAGAAAACCAGAGCAAAGGAAGATTAGAGGATGCTTAATTAGAACCACCTGCTGTAGAAAATGCCACCATGTCTGGCTCAGCAGTCAGCGCCCTGACAGGAGCAGCATGCTAACATGCTAACTGGTGCAGAGCAGCTGCCACGCCGTCATTCATCAAAGATGAGGAATGTTGGTTTGGACATCAAAGAAAGATGAAAACAGAGAGAAACTCTGTTTTTCTGCTACAAAGAGAACATTCTTCCTCTTTACTGCAGGTTAATTTTGGTTTAGCTTTTCATCTGGTTGATTCTGATGAATATTTCCTGCTCAACACTTCTGTTAGGAAATAAATCAGATTTTCCTCCTTTGATCCCCTAACCGCTTGTTCCTTCTTCCTCCATCACTGCAAAAACACAAAATCTTACCCGATATGTTTGCTGTTTGCAGTGCAAATGTCTTAGTGAACTTGAAAAAAGACCAAACTAACTTAACCCTTTCTGCACTGATGGATCACAAGGGCACAGAGGTTAAAAGTAGCTTTTCAGCAAGACATAGGAGCTTGTTGTAAGTCAACAATTCCTTTAAGTTTTAGCATCTTGTAAGAATGTTTTTTTCATATCTATTAAAACTGTCACCATGTCAATCAACCCCCTGTACACGCTGCTCAATGTGTAAATAGTGGAAAAACAAGTTATTACAGGAAAACCGTTTATCTTCAGTTATCAGTGGCTATGCTAACTAGTCTTAGCATTGGTAGCAGACCATGTTGTGGTGAATCAGCTGTAGTGTAGCAAAGAGGATGAGGGAGGGCATTAGCATGAGAGTGATTGACAGCGATAAGACCCGCCTCCTGGCTCTGATTGGTTGTTTCTGAATGAGAGGTGTATTTCTGCAGTTTGTACTGGGAGCACTGGGAGAAGGCAGAGGACGTTGAGCTTTTCACAGATTATTATCTTATGTTACACTGTCATGACATAACGATCATTTTAAGAAATATGTTAAGAAAACTACAGCTTAAATATTGATGAAAATACTGGTTCAACTGGTGGATTGTAACAAGACATTTTCCTCATGTTATAAATGAAATAGTTTGCCAGTGGGTCTAGCACTTTTTCATCAATATTAAAGGAGTTGTTGACTTAAACTCCTTTATCTCGTTGAAAAGTTACTTGAAAGTTAGTTTTGTCTTATATCAAATGAACCAAGAAAACAGAAATACTTGGTAAGATTTTGTGTTTTTGCAGTGCATGAAATCAGTCTTTCATTTCAGACACTTCCCTTTCTGCCTCTGCTGCAGATGGGACAATGAGGCGATACAATACTGGCACCATTAAAGCCCTCCGCCCCCCTTCCAACGTGTTTATTCACTGTTGCTCACACTCGTAACTAGGACGGAAGCAAGACAACTGGGATGGAAAATGGCTGGCTTGTGTTCTTGGCAGAAGGGAACTCAATATGGAGGTAGTAAATGCTGAAACGCTGTCTGCACCAACCGAAAGCTTGACAGCTGCGGGGTTGAACGTTAGATCTCCGCTCATTTCCCAGAGGCAGGAGAATCAGAGAATGCAGCAGAAGTGTAGTAGAAGTGTTTCCGCCCGGAGGGCAGAGTGAGTCAGTGCCGTAATTTCTAGTTAGCTGCTTCTTTAATCAGCCGGGGCTTAACACCACTCCAAACCGGCTAGAACCCTGAGAGGTGTCAACAAGGCCCCGAGGCGTCACAGCTCGGCGCGCTCACGCGTCAGCCCGTGAGGAATCGCCGCTCGCTCTCCAACAAGAGCTGCCTTTGTATCTCACGGAGTGGTATCAAGTGTTCATTCACACCAGCCCTGTTCAGTCCGCTTTAACCCAACTCCAGTCCGCTTTAACCCAACTCCAGTCCGCTTTAACTTAACTCCAGTCCGCTTTAACTTAACTCCAGTCCGCTTTAACCCAACTCCAGTCTGCTTGCCTGGAAAGTCCGGTTTGTTTGGGAAGGTGTGAATGCAAACTCTAATGCGAACTCTGTTCCGCCTACAAATCTCGGTCTCGGTTCAGTTGAAGTGAACTCTGGTGCACACTAGAGACCACTCCAAAACTACAGAGCAGGGCATTCTGGGTATATACAACCAAAACAAATACGCTAGCGCTAGCAGAAAAGTGGCTCTTGTTTTTTTTTTTACCGGAAGCTAAAGAGAAAGCTGCGACGGACCGGTGACCTGTCCAGGGTGACCCCGCCTCTCGCCCAAAACATTCGCTGGAGATAGGCACCGGCACCAGAACCCCCCAGATCCCGCTGGGGACAAGGGTGTTAGAAAACGGATGGATGGATAAAGAGAAATCCTCCAACTGCCAAAATCTGACGCCACTACATTTTGGTGTACATTTCTTGAAGAAGGAAGTTGCGCTCAGTGTCTTCTTCAGAGGATTTGTGTGTCATTCCCTTCACTGGATCTTGGTAGAGCGCCCCCACAGGCGAGGGGGGGGGACATGTTTTTCAATTATTTTAGTTTGTTTGAAGTGAAAGTTGCAGTGAAGTGAAAACGAACCACAGCAGCTGGAAATGCAACAAATGTTGCAATTTTGTCCTAAATCGAAGCAAGTCTACGGAATCATCAGGTGTGAAAACACAATAAAAGTAGTTTAAATCATGACTTCATTTTTAAAGAACTGGATTTGGTCTTTTCTTTCTCTTTTCTGCTGACTTATATCAACACATTTTGAAAAACTGTTATTTTTTGCATATGTTGAAGTTAGCATATAACCAGCGGTGAACAGTAACCTAGTACATTTACTCGAGTACTGGACTAGAGTTTGTTTTTTGAGTATTTTCACTTTACTTAGAAAGTTTATTTTTTGAGGAGCTTCTAACTTTCGCCTCCACAACCTTTCTGGGAATCTTGTAATTTTGTTTGATCCCAAACGTATTGAAATCCTGATCCTCTGAACTCCACCTGTTTGAAACAGTATGGATTGTGTCTAATATGGAGATCTGAACCGAGAAACCAAACAAATTACAAATGTAGTGATTTGATGCTGGATGTAATCTTCAGAGCAAAGTGAACATCTCCAGATGCCTTCCTGATCTCATTTATTTGTACTTCATAAGAGAAACATGGCCATCAAAATGTACCAATGCATTTTTAGTGTTTCTGGTTTTTTAATCAGGAAGGTTTTTTTAGGAACATCCTTTGGACTAAAAACAGAATCAGAAATACTTTTTTATTCCCCACAGGAAAATTCTCAACATTACAAACCAGGAACCTTCCTAGAAGTAAAGGAAAAATAAGTTTGAAGATTTAAAAAGAAAGAATGAGAGGATATTTCCACAGAGGTTGAAAGAGTTCAGTCAGAGATTGCGGTTATAAAGTTTCACTTTGACAGGCAGGAATGTGTTGCTCTGTTTTACTTTGTGGTAGTCAGTTAGTTGTTTCCAGTAGCAGCTCAGAAAACCATGTTTTCACAACCATGTGAAGAAGAATTCAACAATGTTTGTACTAATCTGAAAATACAGTAAAATACAGATGGGAAAAAAATATTCAAGATTTAACTACAAAAAGATATCTAGCATTATTCTGCTTTTAACAAAAAAGCAATTAAATAATCACATTAAGCCAGTAGGTGGCAGTAAAGTCACTATTAAGGATTCAAGAGATGAAAACTTCTAAGTAATATAATTAATAAGTTTTCCTTTGTCAGTAAAACGAAAGCAGCGTGTTTTGTTTTTGATTCCATCGACTGAACACTGACAGACCAGAACTTCCTCCTGGGTCAAAGGTCACCCATTCACACACCATCCTGTGATTTAATTTCTCTGAACAGGTTTGATCAGATGGAGTGCCAGAAGCTCATTCTTAAAGTAACGTCCTGTTTAAATGCGCTGAAATAAAGGAGGATTATTTGGAAAGCGAGAGAGAAAATGTTAGAAAACGAAAAGGGTTGAAAATTTCTGGTTTGTCCTACAGAAGAAACTAGGATTTTTAGATTTTTAGGTTTGGAGATGTGTGGACCAGCAGAGAGAGAAGCTGCCTGGATGGACTGTGTTCTCTGTTAATCAGTGACCAGAAGAACAGAAACACAAACACCATAAAGCTGGATGATAACAACCATCGGAGCTGCCTGCAAGCCGAACGCCACTGGAGTTGATTTTAGAGATAACATGTTGAATATGCGGCAAAATTTCTCCATAAAATGAGAAATTCCTCCCAGATGGTGGTTTCCTGTCCTGGTCGGTGGTTTGACCCGCCGATAACATTCCACCTACTCTTTCATGATATAACGTGACGTCTGCCCTGCTCCTCATGGTCATTTACACTCTCTCACACAAAAGACAAAACACACAGAAAGTTTGTCTGACAGCAGGAAACACATGCAAGGCCGAGCGTGTTGTGGTTCACTTTCCAGCCTTTCCTCAGATTTATAGATTTATAGATTCCTTGACAGTTCTGAGGCATTCTGCACATGTAGGTTGAAAATATTTATTATTTTATGTTCCACAAATCACAAAACATCATAATAATGGAGTTTGGTAAATAACCGTTTCATCTCTTTTTAAGGGACAAACATGGATTAGCGCTAAAATCTGGATACAGAAATCTTTTGTTATTTTTATGCTAAACTTGATTAACAAACCTTCAGTCAAGTTTAAAACCCTGATCTAAGAGGATCTATAATTGTGAAATAATTTGACAGTAAAGTACACTTGAACTTTAAAAAGTTAGTTAAATTTTCCAACACACATCTCGTGGTAAAAAACCATTTTCTGAGACGATAGAGGAGATTTTGGATCCAGTTTAAAGAACTCACTCCCTCACCTGATTTCTAGCCTTTCTGTTCAACATTATGACCAGAAATGTATTCAAGGTTTTCACATTTAAGGGTTCACAACTTTGTCATTGAAGTCCGACCAAATCAGGTCAAATTCTGTAAATCTGACATTCTTTGAAGAAGAATTGTTCATAAAAATTAAATATTTAGTGAGCCACGCGTCGGTAAAGCAGCGGGGTTCAGGCTAGCCACAGAGCAGATAGCCTCACTAGCTAATTGAAATACTCTGGTGAAATGCTACTTAACAGCTGAACACAACTTTGACTAAAATTAAAATGTTTGTTAGAAGATTCTAAACGATTTACTGATTCATTCAAATAAGCATTTTACTGCTGTATTTTTGTCAATGGACGATTCATTTTAGACTTTGTGATCAAACATTTAAGGAAGATGTTTCTAACAGAATGCAGTTCCACTCTGGATGTTTCTGATAATTCATAATATCTGTTCAGCATCTGAAATTGACAAGAAAAAATAAATATGTTTATTCTAGGGTTTTGTTTTTTTTAAGCTGCTGGGACAATTTCTTATTTAGAAGCGGTGGAGCAGAAAATATCTACAGGCTCTGAAATTTTAAACAATATATCAAAAATAAAGTACAAAAAAGTGAATTCATAAAAGTTTCTCACATAAAAATACAGTGAAATAAAATGAATAAAAACAACAGAAAGTAAAAAATGAAGTGAGTAAGTGTGTGTTACTCTCACCATTGCGCTGCGGAGGACCTCGGCCCATCTGCTGGTTCATGCCGAAGGGGTCCTGGGGGTTTGGGTTCATAGCGCTCGTATGCAGAGCAGAGTCCGAGTTGGTTCTGAGTAGGAGGAAGAGGAGAGTTATGCCAAGTGTTCCAGCACCTTGGACAGAGGCAGGAGGGTTTGTGAAGGCCGTAAGGGTCAGTGATTCACTCCGCTTCCTCTCTGCCTCCACGCAGGCGGCTTTTCTCTGCAGGCTCACGCTGACCTTACACTTACACCCTCACAGGATCGCACTAACCGAGCAGCACGCTGTGAGCAAAACACAAACTGCCTCTCCGACCAAACACTCACCCCGAAAGACAAAGAAATGTCTGATAAATATATAGTTACTGATGCATTGTAACTACTGTCATTTAGTGCAGCTTGGAAAGTTAATGAAAATGATTTTTTTTCACAATATCAATTTTGTTTGAACCTTAATCCAGACACAGGTGATAAGTGATAAAATAACCAACGGTTGAGAACTTTTTTCTATAAAATAAAGAAATTGTTGACATTTTGCTCGTTAGAAAGCAGAGAGAGATGGTTCAAACTTTACAACCAGCAGATTAACTGGTGACAACTGGACCTGTTGTCATGAAAATAAATACTGCTGGATGATAAATTGTTGATAAAAGATAATATTGTTGTTTTGTGACCACTTCCATTTGATAATGGCATCATAATGCCAGTTTGTCCTCTCAAACACCACGAAACTTTAACTTTGTAAAGAACTGTTAACACTGGAACTGGAAGATATTTTAAATATCCAAAATAAAACAACCAAGAACAATAAATAAATTGAAAATAAAAACCACACACAACTGAAACTATAAATAAAATGGATTATGATGTCTACGTGAACAAAATCGCTTTTCAAAAAATATTAATAGAAATGATGAATCCAATTTTTATTTATTGTTAAAGTGAACGGATGGATGGATGGAAGGATGGATGATGGATGGATGGAAGGATGGATGATGGATGGATGGATGGATGGATGGATGGATGGAAGGATGGATGATGGATGGATGGAAGGATGGATGATGGATGGATGGATGGATGGAAGGATGATGGATGGATGGATGGATGGATGGATGATCTCTGAGATTACCATCCTCCCTGTTGTTTAAGGTCAGGAGTCAAAAGAAGAAGATTTGCTGCATGGCTAAAGGAGTGCCAGGTTAGATTTGTTTTAAAAACAGATGTAACTCTTTTCTTTGACAGAATCTACTTTTTCTTCTTCAGATTATTTTTGAAGTTTAACTGAAAGATAGCGATATGCATTATTTTCCAGATACGGTGAAGTAGGTCAGACAGGATGAACCGGAAATCTTTACGTCTGTACTTGTGTCTGGTAAAGGTTCAAACATGTGGACACATTAACGGATTTAAATTTTTGATGCATTTTGGAATATCTCATCTCACCTTGTTGAGATGAAGGAAATTATTTCTGAGTCGTATTTCATGCATTTAATGTCGTTTTAATCACTAATATAAATAAAGGTGTTCTAATTACACCCATTTTCTAACAACAGGTTTGTTTTATTTTATTACATAATTACATTTTTGCAGTAAGCTAAGAAAAAATGTTAAAAATCTAAAGAAATTCAAAAGTTTTGAATAATTCACAGATATATTCCAATCGATATCTGAACCTATCTGTTTTTATCTGCAGTTTTGTGGAAATGTTTATACTTTTGCACAAAAAGTAGTTAAATATTTTAGTGAGTAACAAAAACATCACATAAAATTCACAAAAATAAGACTTAAAACATAATTTATATGTGTTCTCTACACAAACTGAATAATTATTAGCTATTATTCTTAAAACAAAGCCAAAAACAATGAATGCAAATGAATTAAGGAATCAAATTGCTGAAAGGAAGAAAATGTTAAGTAGGAGCCATTTTGTTAAGCCACATGGCCAAGAGTCCTAACGCGCGATTAGTAAGAGAAAAATTATTATTGTTTCAGGAAGAACAGATTAAAAAGATGAGTGAAATACTGCAAAAAGAGGGAAAATAAATCCATCCACTACACTCAGACTGTGGATGTTCACATTAGTTCACCAAAGAGGAAAAGAGAGGATTAGTGAGATGATAAAAATCAGACGGAGATTTACAAGAGAGACAAACCAAGAACATTACAGAACCAGGAGAACTGTTGGTCTCTGCGAGCGAGGGACAAAGCGATAAAGATAAACTGAGGAAAAGAGAGAGATTGGAGGAGGGACGGAGGGGGTCAAGGGTCACCTGTTGAGCTGTGATATTAATCTAAACCCCGGCCGTTTTTCCTCAGTCCATGGCTGCTGTTCCCTTCGAAGACAGAGGAAAACCAGGACAGACACAATTACTGGCTGAAAGAGGAGAGGCCTGCTAGGAATTAGGACATGTTGGTGTTTGGACAGAAAGCTGACAGAAGAAAAACCCTGGAAAACACTCAACACAACCGTTTCATTTCAGGGGGAAAACAAGACAATTCACAGGAGAGTTACGAGTGATGAAAAACCGTCATGGAGGCTAAATGAGAGCAGCGGCCGCCTGGGCTCCATTTTCTGTCTGGACGACCAAACACACAGAGCTCCTAAATATCAAATCAAAACAACCAGATGAGGTCAGTGTGGTGAAAACCAGAGGCAGAGCAGGAGCTCAAGAAAATACTTCACAAGGAAAAGGAGGTCATGACCTTTATTTAGGCTAAAAGCTGATTTTTATTTTCTTTTTGTTTTAACCAATGAATCCCTATTTTTACCCATAAATAAATCTTTTTGTGTCCTTCAACTATTGCTTGTTAGTTTATTACATAATTTATGGAGATAAACGGTTATAAAACAAATGCTACAACCTCATGAATAATTTAAAACTTCCTGCATCAGAAAATATTTCCATTTATTTCGGCTGTTTTTGTAGTTTAGCCAGTAACCCAGAGCAAACGTTTTGATCGGCTGACATTCTCCAACAACCAGCCTGCAGATCCTGGTGAAGGGATTTCTTTACTACTGCATAAATAAATGTTGTTTTTTTCTGGTGGAAGAAAACAATTTTTGCTGCAGTGAAAGTGGAAACAAAACTGGCGCTAAACAGGCACTGGTCCCAGTTTGGATCAGAACTCAAAAAATCCTGATAAGGAACTAAAACACCAGTTAGAAAATCCAGATTTTCATGGTAAACTTAATTAAGAAGAAGAGCCAATGAGATCTTCTGGACTACTTCATGTTGTCAGACAGTTTCTAAACGTTCAGTCTAATCATAGTTACTTTATGAAGTGTGATTACTTTTTGAAAACTGATTCATGTTTATACTCAGGTTTTCTTTGTTTCAGACAAATATTTGTTTCATGATCTGAAACATTTTATTGAGACACAAAACTAAAGAACTCTAGAAAGGACTAAATACTTTTGGCATTAGAAATACACAATACATCAGCATTGATATCAGTAAAACTGGGGTGATATTATTAATAATATCTAGATTGGTATCAGTGACAATGTGGACGAATCTATTCATTTTAATTCTGTGCTTTTTTATTTATCGTCATGCTTTATTATTTATTTTACATTATATTTAGGATTCCTAATTTCACTTTCTGAGCCATTTGAAGTTTGTTTTTGTCAGTTTCATTTTATTTATTTTACATTGGCTGCTGTTCTCCTAATTGCACCGACTGAACAAATTAAAGTTGTTTTTACATGTTTAAAGCTGTTGGTGTATTTAAATGTGCTGTAACGGTGCAGAATTATCCAATTAATTTGTAATTCAGTTCATCTATGTTTTAAAAAAACTCAGGGTGCATCAATTGTAGTTTCCTGTCCAATCTCTGACAACAGATCTTTAAAAACCAAAAAGTTTAAATGTTTTCCAGTGTTTTTCTGTATCGGCCGATGCTAAACCTCTGATATCTGTATTGGAGGTGAAAAATGTGGATCAGTGTATCCCTACATAACACCAATGTTGATATCGATATCGGCCCGAATTTTTAAAACCCTACTTTACATTTAGTTCCAGCCACTTCGTTGCATCTAGATCTGTAGCTGCTACTTGTTTCCCACTGAAATCTCATCTGCGGCTGTTAGGCCAAGCGTTGACTGGTGCACTTGAAGCGGGACGTTTTTTGTAAAGCAGAGTCTTTACAATCATTGTCACTATGACAACGATTAGCTTTGGATTTATGCTGCGAGTAAACCTGCAGAGGTCTGGAGGTCAGGGATTCCTCGCTGTGAAGAGGACGCCTCTCCCAGCGTCTGCTGGGGTTTTTGCTCGCTGACATTTGCTGAGCAGTTGAAAAACAAAGCAGGCCAAATACAAAACTCTCTGTGTGTGTCAAATTACCTGGCTAAGGGATGGTCGTCACTGTAGGCAGCACGCTCCATGCTTATATTTAGATATATGACGCAGGTTAAGGAATGCAGAGTAGATGCGACACTCCCAGCTTGACAACAAATTACACAAAGGAGTCGTCTTGATGTTACATCAACCACTTCCTATATGGTGCACCAGGGGCCGCATCAAGATCCGGAATCCACTCAAAGGGCCAGCAGTGGCAAGATTTATCGATAAAACCAAATAAATAGGTGTCTTTGCATTCGTTTAGTAATTCTTAGGCATACAACTGTTGACAGCTATTTATGTGGACTTTTTTTCTTCTGTTTTCTTCCATTAAGCCCAAAGTAACAAGCAAACAAGGAAAAAACATTTCAAGTTCTGGATCTACGATCCAATTCATACAAAGAAATCTGACTACTTTATTTGTTTAATTAAAAGAGCTCATGTTAATTATTGAGTAGGTAAAAAAAAATAAAACATTGTGCTATGTTTAGTTTTCAAAACTAAAATTATGTGACAAAACGTTTGGACATTACTACTCTGGAGTTTGGAGGATTTGGCCCCCAGGCCTTGTGTTTGACACACTTTTGGGTTTTTTGTTTGTTTTGTTTTTTAATGAACAAAGATGGAGTTCCGGATTTGAAAGGTTAAAACTTCTATCCTGGCTTTTGCTTAAAAATTATTTATTCACAAATGAGATGAAGCAGCAGCTAAAAACTGCAGCACAGCGTCTCCCCAAGAGGTCGCGTTGGAAAAGGTTCAGATGTCTCTGCGGGAAGGCCGCTCCGTTTCTGCGTTCTCCAGGGAAACAGTGATTTCATCCCCAGAGAGGCTGGTGCACCAAAGATGGGTGAGCGGACCAGGGGAGGGCGTGGGACCGGGCCCGGCCGCTGACCCTGAAGCAGATGTAGAACTCTGTTCAGGTCTGAAGTCTCAAGACTCCCGTTAGAGCTTTAAACCCCCGAACGGGCCTGATCCTCCATGTTCCGGCTAAAAATAAAGACATGTTCAGGAACTCCAGAGAGGAGATCAGATCTGCCGAGCAGAGCGCTGGTCGCGGCGCAGATAAGGGCTGTGTGAACCACTCAGTTCCCCTGCTTTTCTGTCACGCCTCACCATCTCTGCGTACCGACCTGCTGCTTTCCAGCCTTCGTGGAACAACGCTAGAAAGGTTCAGGGCTCTGCTCTTAAAGGGACAGTTCAGAGTTTCCTCAAGTAGGACACTTAGCAAAATGTGTCGCTGTCATAGTGACACTGATTGTAAAAACTCCTCTTAAAAAAAAAAAAAAAAACTTTCAGAAACTCCTGCTTCAAGTGCATCAGCCATCAGACACAGTTGGGCTTTCAGTGGGAAACAAACAGCAGCTGCACATCTAGATGTAACAAAGTAACTGAAGCTAAAAGATTTTTTTTCAAACCAGTTCCAATTTTAATATTTTTTTCTGACAAAGAATTTACAAATGCCAGAAAATATTTTCAAAAAGTGGCTTTTATTTCAATCATCCTTTCTGTAAGCTTCACAACAGCATCAAGGCCAAGCCACAATAAAGTTTTGTTTAAATACCAAATAATAACTGGAATATTAGCAGAGGAAAGATGCAGTTTACCAGAAAACAGAGAAAAAGTTGTTTTAATGAGAAAAAAGTTTCTATACTTATCAAATCAAACATGACTTTGTCGTTTTTCTGAAAATAGAATCAGTTGTTTCAAAGTCCTGCTACTGATAATGATTTGATACTGATGTGTTAAAAGTATTTCCTTATCTCCAAAAGCGACACTTTACAAGATGCTCAACATTCCTCATTTTGATTTTTAATTTTTTGTGTAAGAGTTTTGATTCTACTACAGTCTGTACAGTAAACGGTAGATTACTGTACAGACTGTAATCATAGCCTGGTGCTAATATTCAGTCTTAGAGTTGACCTGAATTCAAAGTCCAAATAAATAGAAGCTGTAAAACACGCTTGACAAATAAGATGGCCGTCCTCCGCGTGCTGATGTCACTCTGAACTATGAAAATCTGAACCTGTAAAAAAAATCCACATATTCCGAAAATTTTATCTTCAAAAACCAAAAATTCAATGGATCAATAAACCGATTGATCGACCAGTCCTAATCTGAGTAAAAAAATTCATCAGTGGGTTTTTCTTTATAGGTAAAATAATGACTTTTCCACCATTCTCATTAGAGCCCCACTTCAAAAACACTGAACTAACAACATAAATTGGAGCTCTTTAACAGAAGCATCAATAAGTGGGGGAGGGGCAGTTATACAATGTACTATCCTGCCACAATTTGTAGATTTTCAAGGCTCTTTAATTGTTTGTTTTGTAACCCAGGCTCGTTAATCAGAGGTCAGCAGGGGGCATTTAATCACCTGACTCATGTTCTCTCACTGTTGGCTCCTGATTACATCACCTTTACGTTTCCAACTCATCAGACGTTTTCCTGATGAAATACTGATCAACAAGTCTCTAAATATCTGTGTCAGCCTTCCTAAAACACACACTTCTGCTTCCTGTTGCTCCTGGTGCAACTGGCACTGCAGATGTTTGCAGCAGTGAAAGAGTTAAAGCTGCTCTGAGGCTCTCGTCCACAGCTGACTAACGATAATGAAGCGCAGATGTAGCTGGAGTTGTAAACACTTACCGCCCCTCTCTTTCCCAGGAGATGGACAAGCGGGGAATCTGCCCTCACAGCCAAAACACTTCACATGGACGATGTTTGGATATAAAGGGCTTTATGTACTCTCAACATACTCTTGTATTACTCCGAGTGATGGAGGCTTTTTGCTCTGATGATAATTAGTAAACACAAACAGAGTCTTTGTTTCCTCTACAATGCTGAGCTGCATCTTCATTCTGATAGAAAACACGAATATGGAGCAATAAAAACATCTGATTTCAGGCTGAGATGCAAAGATCAGATACTAATGTTTGTATTGGTTCCCACAAGTCTCAACCAGAAGTGATTTGTGCCATCGTGGTAGGCAAACGAAATGCATAGTGCCCCCATTGCTTCCAGACCAACAAAAAATATGTTGACACTCATAACTAATGTGTGAGAAAATGATACAGAAACAAAATGGCTGCTGTCAGGATCGACCCGTATGGGATGGAGAATGAAAACATGTCAGACAACGTGGAGAAGCTGCCTCTGATCTCATAATACGACACAGTTCACTACTTAGTGAACACGAAGAGTGTGTACAGCAAGGAGGAGCTTCGGTCCTGAAATCCATGGATGCACACATTCAACGTTTCGACAGCTTTGTAAAGGAACAAGATGAACAACAAGGTTCTGGTGATTGGCAGAGTCATATATCAATACACACAAAGGCTACATGTTCGTCTTAGCTGGTAAATAAAAGCTACATTATCCAAGCTACTGTAGCTTTTATCAGTTCAGCAGAAAGTATTACAGTAAATATCTCATATTTATCTTGGTATTACACGTAGATGGACAGAATACTCCATTTGTAACTGAGTAGTAGTTGAAATGTACTTAAACTTATTGTTTGTAAGTTTAAGGACAGAGCTAGTTCTAAGCTTGAGGCTTGTTTATTGTTGTCATAGCAACTGCCTGTTACAAAAGTTCACGTGTAACGTCACATGAGAACTATGTATTGAAAACATTGCAGGTTGGGCATTGGTGACAAAGTGCCCAATCCATGAGGGCGGATCTGTTCAGTCTAACTCTATGATTTGCACTGAGAGTGACATCATACTTTATTATTTATTCCACATTATTTTTAGCATTCCTAATTGCTCTGAACTATTTTTACATGTTTCACCAAAGTAGTGAATCTATTGTTTTTGTCAGTTTCCGTTTCTTTATTATTTATTTTACATCGGCTGTTCTACTCTTAATTGCAGCTGAGTTGTTTTTAAAGATCTGACCAAGCTTGTGCAGCTGTTGGTGTATTTAAATGTTCTGTACTGGTGCAGAGTTCCCAGATACATTTGTAATTCAGTACAAAGTAGATGTCTGGTTTTTTTTAAAGTCATTTCAGCGCTTTTTTTTTTTGCGTTGGATGGTACTAAGCCTCAGGTATCTGTATCAGAAGTGAAAAATGTGGATTGTTGCGTTACTGGTTTTCATGCTAATAAGTGGTGCAGTTTAATTTTTTTGCAAGTGACTTTTAACGGTAGATCTCCTAAAATCTGGTCGCTCTTCAGGTTTTGAAAACTCTCTTGCATGTTTGGACTGGGCCAGTTGAAGTGCCACTGAGGCCCTCCTGTGTGTCCCTGTGTTTTCACAGGCGATGTGGGCCAAACTCCACAGCTACGGAGGAAGTTTCTCCCTGATGCATGCTGTGACAGCAATCTGCTGCAGGTTGGAGCAGGAGGCTCAATATGGCCTGCAGCTACATGACAGCAATGCATGTTTGGAAGAGACGGAAAAGATACAATAACAGTACTTAAAAAGAAATATGGCAGTTATGAGTTAAACCATCTTTAGTGCTGCTGAATGACTCATGCAGCGAGGTCAGATTCTGAACATTGAGACTGCTAATTCACAGGCAATATACTTATTTTGATTTTATTTACTTGTTGAGTTTTTTGTGTGCACACAAAAAACTCAAGAGTCTTTAAAGCAAGACTCTTGCTTTAAAGCAAGAGTCTAAAACCTTTTTAGGAGTAAGTATTCGTAAAGAGTAAAACAGCAGATATTAGGCAATAAAAGCAAGTATTCTATCAGGCCTGCTCTATTTTTGGCCAATGTTCTAAACAATCCAAGTTGTTTTCATTCATTACCTCCAGCACAGGAAACACTTCCACTAATCTGCTATTGTGCTAGTAGCAGAACTAATTATTTTGATTAGCGCTTTAGCTAATGATGAAAACTTTTAGCGCACTTAACGTCCCCTAAATTAATTTTTCGGGATAAATTCTAAAGCACTAATTTATTTTAATACATTAGCATTAGCTTCCACTAAATACCATGTTGGTTTAGCGTGTTATCGGAACTAAGGTTTATGATTAACGCCTTAAAGCTAACGCAAATAATGTTTTAGTTAGGGGTGATTTAATCCGTTAAATGCATCAAAAACACATCACAACTTCATTTCCTGCTTGATTCCAAATCGTCTCATCTGTCAAAGAAACTGCAGAAAGTCTTTTCCTAAGCAGTGAATCTTTATGAGATTTAATTGTTTAATTAAAACTGGGATTGGTGAGTTAAAGCTCAAACCAATGTAAAAATTGGCAACAAAAGCCTGAATCATAAATTTCCATTAAAAACATAACAGGTTTGATTCTGTGATCTGGTATTGTGATTAAAACAAAAGGAGCCATCACATTTTTTCACATTATTTAAATGAGATGAATGTATTTCTACATTAAGAAACTGATTAATTGCTTAATTAATTGCTGATGTCAAAGTCATTTTTAAAACTCGAGCTGGGAATTTAGCTTCCCAATATAAAGTTGGATTTTTTTCTCTGTTTGTTGGTAGTTCCTTTCTACTGTCGCCACATGCTTGCACATAAGATGACATTAGCAAAGCGTCCTAAGATCGGTCATGTTATGATTTTATTATTTTATTACCATAGTAGTATGACAATGAGTCGTAAAAAAAAAACAATTGAATCAGACTGCATGTGTTTTTTGTTGTTGATTCATCTTAAACGACTGGATTTTACTGGAATGAAATGAATTAAACTTAATTTAGATGACATGGGAGTCTATAAAACAGGATTATAGTTGGTAATTTGCTGTAATTTGGCCCTACATGTGGGAACTGAATTGAACTGAATTGGTGGCAGCCAGGTTTTAAAGAGCTGCTCTTTTTTCTCAGTGCTTTATGTTCAGTTTTGAATGTAAAGCTTTGCTGAGTTCAGCAGCTTTAAGCCTCATGGTGTCTCTCTAGCTTCAAACTGAACATTCCTTGGAGGTCATGTAAGTTTGCTGACTATTTTGTCTGGGCTTCTAGAGAGCCAGAAGTTCCTGCATGGCTTCCATTGTTTATTATTGTCAATTACAATTTGCAGAATTCTAATATCTCCGATTTCAAAATAATTTTTTAGACTCCATTAAAAAAATGCTGAATCATTTAAATACAAAATTACGCATCTGGATCACAACTAAGGGAAAAGTGTCATTTTTTAAGGGCTAGTATCGGTATTCTTGGAGCTGATTGGTCGTTCATGGGAATTTAATTTCACAACATTATCAGCGTTCTTATTGATTATCAATTGGTTCACCCCTGCTGGTGTTGGATATTGATATTGGCCCAAATTGTGCATCAGTGCATCCTTATGCCAACATATATAGTCTGTTTTGTCATGATAACAGTTTTCTTATCACTATTAAACCATATTTGTACCTAAAATCACTGTAATGATTTCATCTTTTAGGATTTCCTTCAACATTCTTCCAAGAGTTGCAGCAATTTCCTCCAAATTGTTGTGAAAAAGTTGATCTCAGAGCTCAGAGTGGTCGAAAGTTTGAAATTATTCAAGTTAGGTAACTAGCAAGCTTTTCCTGCAAACCACAGCTGACAAAAGAGGCATGAAAATACATAAATCATGAAAAGACAACAGCCAGGCAAACTGAATGTGTTCAATGAAAACAGATATTTTTCTGCATTTTCCATTGAATGTTTACAGAAACAATTAGATGCACATTTGATTGATTATCAATCAACCATTTAATGTACATTAATAAAATTATTTTGCTCATTCTGGAGGTCCCATTTTGTGAATATATTTTATTGTTTAAAATCTAAAAATTTTTTGAGAATAATTAAGTTTTGTTTAGAAAACTTTAATTGTTAAAAATTGTTAAGTTTAACAATCTTCTGGTCTTCAACCCGAGCAAATAGTTCATAAAATGATTCCTTTGTGTAGAGTCAGGAAGAAAATAATTATTTTAGTAATCAATTAATCGATTATTCAGTAAAAGAAATGGCACATTCCACAGATTTGTCATTTAATCACTTAATCCTTTTTATACAATATTAGAAATACATTAAAAGATACATTAAAATAATTAAATTCCTTTTTTAAATAGGAAAATAAACATATTATTGACTAAATGTGATATCGAAGGATTCCTTTAGTGAATCTGAACCAGGAGAAGCTGCAATCTATTGACGGATAAAAGTATTTTTACCTTAAATACAAATTGTTCATATTTATTTGCAGTTTTGGATTAAGACTTGCTCTAACTGTGTTGTTTTTATCACTAAATGGCCTTTTCTAAGTCCAGTTAACGATTAATCGATTATTAATTAGCCGACGATTATTTCACAAATCAATTAATCGAGATTAATCATAGCAGCATACTTAATTTAAAGTTGTTTTAAGTGAAGCGTCAGCTCCCTCATGTCTGTCGGAGAATCCCACCCAGCCTGAGAGCGCTGACGTCGGGTTGCTCCGTAAAGACATTTGTCAGCCAACCTGTTCTGTGTCATCGACAATGAGAGGGTGTAGGCCCCGTTCGCCTCCACAAGCTGCTACAGCGCGCTCAGCGCCGATCTTGGCCAGCATCCGGGTCGTGGAAGAAGACGAGGCAGGGTGATTGGCAGCTGGCCAAGGCAGCATACTAAACACAAGAAAGGAGACAAAGCAAGCGAGCGAGCGGGGAGGAGCCTGGCATGGCTTTTTATCTCAGGCCCATAATTCACTCCCTTGTAAACACTGAGGGAAAGCTGCCGACCAATACGCTGCTGCTCTGTGTGGGCACGACCACAGCTGGTTGGAAAAAGGAAAACCTTGTGTCTCACACTGTGCTGCACAAGTTCGGAGATTTTCAGTGACAGCACAACAAACCCTAACAGTGGAAAATCTGCTGTTGGGCATGACCTTTACAGGAAAAGGCTACCTGTCAAACACTTTCAGCCTCCATGCGGTTCACGCAGCATTCTAACACTTTAAACATTTGAGCTGAAATCCCAGCAGCTCCACCCTTCAACTCAGAGCTTCCCCTCTCATTCACATCTGTGATCCGGGTTTGATAGGGAAAATTCTGGCGTCTGGATCAGAACAGAGAGGAAAGACGGTGGCGACCCGGGAGAGGAAGCAGAACAAACAGAAACCATAAGGTTGGTCTCACCTTCTCCAGCTGTTGTCTGGCGGCGGCGACAGGTACACGGCTCCATACGGAGAGCTCTCCATGTAGGGTTATGTCAAGGAAAAGATCAACATAAAAACAGAAGTGATGGCATAAAGTCACTGTGATTAAACTTAATGTTACAAAGAGCCATAACGTGGTGCAAATTACACTGAACAATGAAGTTTCACAGTTCAACAGCTAATTAAAAAACAAGATAATTATCTGAATAACAGCTCAAACCCTGAACAGTTTCTCACTGTGTGTAGTAAAGCAGAACATGTTTCATCTTGCTGTCACCGAGCCTGATAGTTGAGCTGATTAACGCGGGAAAAACTTTCACCAGAAGCAAACATCACAAAAAAACAAGCCAGCAACTCTTCAAAAACCTGTACTTAAAGTTTAATCAGCAGGGAGGAAGATTTTCAAAGCCTGCAGGTCTGTTGCCACTCATCACATGCAACACAAAACATGAGATAAGCCACTCAAGCGCATACAAATACAAAGTGGAGAAGGCTAACACCACTGCAGAGCTTTCTCCAAACACCACTGCCAAGCTTTCTCCAAACACAGACGAGGATAATTCAAGCACCTCTCTAACGTATGACACACCTGGGTTTCGCTTTTTTAATAAGTATCTAGCAGAGAGAGCCGTATGAGAAACTGTAGCAGGACTCCTTAAGCCTGAAACAAGAGGGAACTGACATAATTACAATAAAATAAGAAGAAATACCACTGCCCAACAGTAGGTGGCGATAACTGAAACACATCAAACACATTAAAATGCAAGAGAAGAACTAAAAGTTCAGCAGGTCGTCAACAATCTGATATTTACTGAATCTATTCTCAGCTTGAGAATAGAGGGTCGACGATTTCAACGTAAAATATCATCACAAACGCAAATACTGGTGTTAAAAAATAAATAAACAGGCAACTTCAGAGCAGCAGGTACATAATGCAGCGTTATTTTTCACTAACGATACCTTCACACAGCAGGAAAATGCAACCAAAATCCTAGTGAGGGCCACACTTCGCTAATCGCAGAGCAAAATCTTCATTTAGTGCTTTAGATAATGCTAAAAACGTTCAGTCCATTTAACTCCCTCAACTGGGTTGTTTCATAAACTTGTTGAAGTTTCGGTTACCGACTGTTCGGCTAGTTAGACGTTTATATTCACGCTCTTATTTTGAAGTGGGTGAAGATTGTTTACACTGCAAAATTATGTTTATTCTGTACCCAGAATGCATTGTAAACACTTTAAAATCTACGTTAGTCCTGACTGAAACCACATCGCTCTCAATTAAACAAAGTTAGCAAAACTCAACAACTATAAAAATGAAACCAGGAGTCTTGTCCTAATTCAAGATATTTGCAGAATAAACTAAACAAAAATACTTAAGACTTTGTGTTTTTGCAGTGTAGTGTTAAATTAAATCAAAGTAAACAAACACATAGAAAGGATCAAGAAAAAGAGTAAATAATAAAACAGGTCAGTTCATTAAACTGCTGCTGAGGATTAATTGCTTTTGGCAGCACAAGATGATTTGATTCGAAACACTCACTACACTCGTAACATCAGCAAGACATCATCATTATCATCATCGTGTTTGGAAGCAGATTCCTCATTAGGTTCAGCTGTCAGGACAACATGTTGGATAAATTCAATTAAAATGGTTAGTACTGTTTTGGGTCAAAAACTAAACAGCTGAGTGATTATCTGTGATGCTCTGATGGTGGGAGATTCATACAACCCACACAAGCACACATTAGCTGGCTGCAAACAATTAAAGCTAACAGGAAGAAAACATTAACCGCTCTGCTCTTCACTCCATCTTCACCAGATTACAAGCTGCTCGTCAACCTACCACTCTCACTTTATATTAGTCATAAGCTGAGCATGGCGTTTCATGCGTCACATTCATTTTAATGACTAACTCCGCTCCCGAGGCAACAATACACCTCCGTCGTCACAATCCAGAGAGCAACGTAAACACAAACAAGCAAACAGGACCGGCTGCATGGCCGCAGGTTCAACGTGGCGACGTGAAACGCGTAAGGAAGGATATCTGCCGGCCGTGCTTGTCGATGGGTCGGCGGTGAGGAGAGTTGATGCGGTTCCGGTCCCTGTGGACCCGCTCCACCAGCCCGTGGTGGCGGGTCCCCCGGACCGAGTCCAGCCCCGAGGGGAAGCCACCCTGTGGAGCAGACAGGAGCAGGAAGCTTACAACAAACATACAACAGCAGCACAGTTCCCAAAAAAAGGTCTGTTATTCACATCTAGCATCCAGATGTTTTGATCGGATTTTATTTTTCTGGAAAAGTAGCAGCATTATCCCACATTAAAACCATTTTAAGCATCCAACCCTTAATTTGAGCACTATTCAAAATGGGAAAGATAAGACAGAATGTCATTCCAGGAAGGCAGAAAGTAGCTGCAAACCAAAATCTGCAGCCTGAGCAATAATTAAAGAGACGGTATTCTGCAAAATTGACTTTTTTGAGCTTTACATCATATTTCTTTATTGAATGAATACATTGAAATTAAAAACTCCAATGTGTGATTGTGTTACTGCAATAAAGGCTGAAATTAATTTAATGCACTTTCGACGTTTATCCTTGCTACCAATCAGCATGAAGGACACACTGACTCAATTTCCTGCCAGCTAAAACTCAAAGCGTAACAGTAACACAAGCCGGAGCATAAAGCCCCTTTTCAGATCGATGAGGGTCCGTCTCCCTCGGATACGGATCTGAATCATTAAAAATTAAGAATCCGACACGTCAGAATCTTTATAATGCACTGAGGGGAAGTTTTCTACGATGTTTTTGTCATCACCATGGTAAAAATAACCAACATGAAGCTCTTTTAGCACTCCCACATGGTGCAGTTTGCTTCCTTCATAAAACGAAGATCTGCAGAAATCAAACGACATCACAGACACGTCTCAACAATGTGAGTTACAGACAGAACACGTGTGTTTTTTCTGTTTTAGGAGTGCTGCATTAGCCAGAGAGGTTTTGTTCATTTGAACAATGCTTGATAAATAATTATAAAGGGGAATCAAGGTGCAATTTAGGCTTTTTTTCCGTTTTGTTCTGAGAAGGATAAATGGACTCTTTGAGTAAGAGGAGCTTTCTCTCTCTGTGCTGGGATTGATTTCTGGACGGCAGCTCTATTTAAAAAGAGCCATTCTTCCAAATAACAAGGGCGCCTTTACCTGGACCTGCAGCCTCCCAGCAAACCCTGAGGGAGCTGACACAGAAAGAGGAAAGCTCAGCTTCTGAAAACTGTCAAGGATTAATGCACTGATGTTTCATTCTCCCCTCTTCGTCCATAACTCTAAATTATTCAGAGCTTCTAGAAAAGGTTTATTTGCATTTCTGTGAGTTTAGTTCCCAGTTGAGCTGTTTGTGCTGGAGAATTAGACATTAGGAGAGGCTGCCTGGCAGAACTGGCATTGAGAAGATGGGGCAGACCTTGATCTGGCAGATTGTGATCTAAAGATAAGCAGATTCTACAGAAAACATCCATGTTTGTGTCTTTTATTTATCTGTTCTATCCACATGGAACATTTTCAGGACTATGGCTTTGCTTTGTTTGTTTGAAGTGATGCAAAAGGCTTCAATAAAACAATACTAACCATGGCTGTTCTTTATCTGTTTTTACAAAAGATTGTGCTGAAGCTCCTAGAGGTTTCAGAAAAGCAGAATGTTGTTGATGCAAAACAGCTAAAAAGTCTGTGAGCTGGCTGATCTCCTGCACAAAAAGCCGAATCCTTGACAAACCGAAGGAATTACTCAATAAAACTCGTCCTTGAAACGATTCATAACATTTCATTTTGCTCTCCGCCCATCAGAGCTGGAGGCGTATTACGAGTTCCCACCTGAAAATCTGCGTTGGTGTTGCCGATCTGATTGACGTTGGGCAGAGAGCCACCATAGTACTGCACCCGGGACTGGGACAGACGGAGCTGCTGGACCTTCTGGAACTGCACCTGCAGGACGCCGAGACAAACAGGCATCAGAGAGGGAAGAACTGCTGATGTCCCTTTAAGAACAGGGAAAACCCAGATGATGATGATGATGATGATGGTTCTGATAGGTCAATTCACAACATTTGAGTTAAAATGAGGCACACCTGTAGAGGCATTTTTAAATTATGCTTCTTTGAAGATGTTAGGATAGATCTATGGTCTATCCAAAACATGTTCATTACATTTTTGCACAAAATCATTCTTTGTTAATGAGATTTAGTCTGCTCAGTTCTGCTTATTTTGAGCTGTTTTAAAGTTTAGTCACTTTAAATCCAAATAATCTGCTGCTGGCCACGCCCCCAAACTCAACATTTACACTCACAATTGAAAAGGGCAGCAAACAGATGCACATTTATACAACCACACGTCTTTGAAAAGCAGACATTGATCCTCCTGCACAACCAACAAGAATGCAGCAAGTGGTTTCTGGATAGTAAATTAGCAACAAAACACTTAATTCATTTTCCAGACACCAAAAAACATTAGATTATTGCCAAAAAACTTCTGGGTGATTTTTTAAGCATTTGGACTGTTTTTAAAAGCAGACCCAAATGGAAATACAAAAATGTACAAAAAGTGTACCTCATACAATATGTCTCCTTAACAAAAGCAGTCAAGATATAGAGAGGTTCCACATCCATATGTTCAGTTAGGTGGTTAAGAAAAAGTCTTGTACCAACATAAGAAGAAATGCCGCTCAGTGATGAAGAAGCCACGACTCCAAAACATCGTAAGACTTCCCAAGACGTCGTCCAAACAAACAAGTTTACCACCAGAGTGGTTACAAAGTCGTTTTGGTGTGGCCAACACAAAACCCTGATCTCAGTCTCATGGAGAATCTGTGGGCAGAGCTGGAAAGGCGTGGGCGAGCGACACGGCCGGTCTACAAACCTCACCCAGTTCCACCAGTTCTGGGCAAAAACTCCAGAAAACTGCAGTGAAAAGCTTATGGAAGGAAACCCAAAGTTATATCTGATATTGCATTTTGTCTGGGACTTAAATTCCTCAATAGGACATCTCTGACAATTACATTTTGTTGGAATGGAACCAATAAAGAAAATAAATTATGAATATCTTGTGTGCAAATGAAACAGGCATTAATTTAAGATCAGGCAGGTAATTTAACTAAACAAAGTCATATTTATTAAAGTATGATATGCATCCTGGTGAGTCTCATTTGACTAAACAGGTAATAAAACATTTTCCATTAGGTCCACATTTCTATGTTTAAAAATAGTTTTTTATTGGTCTGATTTAATATTCTAATCTTAAATATTGTGTTTTCATTAACTGTTAGAAAATCATGATGATTAAGAAAAATAAAGGTATTCAGATTAAGATGTTTCTCAGATTCACTCTGCGTTCACTAAATTCATCTTTTATAAAACTTAGAGTAAACTTTTCAGTGATGTAACAACATTATATATGCATAAGTTGCTTGTTGTTGTGGTTTCTCTGTTGTTGTTGTTTTCTGTCTTTCTGCAGATTTAGAGGCAGACTTCTATGGTGTTGATTTATTTATTCTCTCTTATCTCGCTTCACTTTAAACCTTTTCCCCAAATTTTGGCCTTTTTCCATTTACTGTGTCCATTACACTAAAAAAACAAAACAATTTCTGATAAAGTTTCATATATTTCGAATGAAAATGGAGATAAATGAAGGTGTTAAAATATCAGGCTTTGGCCAATTAATCCATTTGATGTGTTTCATTTCGACTTAATAGACGTTTCTGTAAATCACTCTCCACTAAGAAAAGTAAGTCAAATAACCACCAAATTATTTAGTAGAAATAATTCTCCTGCAAGAAGTAAAAAAGACGTTTATAAAATACTTCCTAAATCATCAAATAATTTTGCTTTCTATTTCTTAAGCTTTCTTAAGAGAAAATCCTGAATATTTTTTCAGTGTAAATGTGCAACCTGAAGATGTTTCCTTCCAGGATGGCAGAACTAATTCTGGTGCTGCACAAACATAAACAGCAGTAAACAACGTGCCTCTGATAGTAGTGGTGATGTTTCCATTAAAAAAAAAAACAAACATCCAACATAACACATCTATTGTTCATCAAAATGCAAACGACCTGCCGCAAACAGCCACTGAGGGAAGTCCTGGAACTGTCTGTGCATTCAGCTACCGAGGATGGTTTCCTAAATCATTTGTTTGCTGGTGTGAATATTTAACCATCTGGTTCTAAACCCAGCTATCCCGTGTACTGAACAGGGTCAGCACCAGCTCATACTTTACATCCAGGCATAACTCAAAACCACATCATTTGTGAATCTCACAGCTCAGACGAACACCGTAGGAAAATAGTGTCAGAATTTCTATGGGTGTAATTAAAGGATGATTCCCTCATTAGGGCATTTTGTCCTTCTGCTGCAACAACAAAGAGACATAAGACAGGAAGTGGAAGGCAAGTCTGAAACAACTTCAGGATTCTTCCATTTTGTAAAGACTCAATAATCCCCAGGATTCGCTTTGTGAGGACAGGTTACAGCGTTGAGTCTCTATGGTCAAACACTTCTTTGGACCAAAGACAATAACAGAAATGTCACAAAACGTCCCTTTCATTAGAAAAGCTCCTATAAGCAAGATGAAACCAAAAAAACACTTCAAAAACAAAAACTGGTCGTCTTGAGGTCTATTAAAGGACGGTATAAGGCAGGGGGGTCCGAAGTTGGTGCTGGAGGGCCAGCATCCTGCACGTTTTAGTTCTGTCCCTGGTAGAACCAACAACCTTTTCAGCATGTCAATGTTCTTCTTAGGCCTTTTAACGAGCCATCATTGGATCCAGGTGTGTTAAACCAGGGAGAGAACTAAAAGGTGAAGGATGCCGGCCCTCCAGGACCAACTTTGGACACCGCTGGTATAAGGTTCTACCTTGACTGAGACATGCAATCAGTAGATTTTAGATGGTCATGTCTTTAGTCCACCATTACGATCCATGGCTCTCCAGGCCAAATATTGCTGTCATGGAGCCACAGATGCACATCTGAACATGGTGATGACAACTGCAATTCAATATTTTGAGCAACTTTAATTTACAGCCAGAAACCAGACAGTCAGAAGACATTAATATGTTGACTGGCAACATGGCTTTGATAGGCTCTCCTGTCACATAATGTAATACAGGAGGACTTTCTGTTATTAGTCACCCAATAGAAATACCTGGAAAGAACAGTTTGTGATCTCTGATACATTCCTCATCCAACAAGAAATAAACAAAATGTAAACACTTACACACGTAGTAAAACATTTCTAAGCAAGTTCTCTGCAGGAAGTTAAAAAGCCCAACCCAAAAAGCAATAAATTAATCAGTTGGACGTGAAATTACAGTGAAGTATGGCAGCTCAAAGATAAAGGTTGTTAAAGTTAAATCAACTAGAGTTGAACAATACCATTTGAACAGGCAACATACATGATATGATATCAATGGCTCCCAACCAGCCTTCATGTTTTAGATGTTCAGCTCCAGCAGGGCTGATTAAAGTGACTGCAGGACCTCCTCTGCAGGCCAACTACTGCTGCCCAACCTGGTTAATCATCCAGTTATTTAAGCAAAAACGAGACGCTAAAAACGGGCAGAACTGGAGCTCCAGAGGAAAACCACCGTATTAAATCATTGCTGAAACTACCACAGTGATATAAGTTGTTTGGAACCCAACAGTCATCAATCTTCTCTGTCTTTTCCATCATCACAATCCTCAAGGACCGTATCAACATATATTACTAAAGCAATATATAGTATGATTTAGTAATAAACAACAATCGATGTTTGAGGCCTAGTCCATACACAGCCAGATATCTGAATACATTTATATGGACTTTGGATTTTTATTCACCAGAAAGATCAGTTTAATATCACTAAAAACAATTATTTCTAAAAATTCAGACCAGTGTAGAGAGTTCAGAAGACTCCATGTTGGAGATTTAGGGTCCCACACATTACAGTCTGCGACAAATTATCTGCTAATATATCTACGTTTTTGCTTTGACATGATTCCCAATCAACATTGTCTTCTGTTGTATTAACTTTAAAAGGCTGAAACGATTCCTCGAGTGATTCCAGTATTTCAATTATTAAAATTCCTTGAGGAAAGTTCATCTGCCTTCAGCCTCGTTATGTTTTATTATTTAGGCACCGTGTTCCGGCCGGGACTTTTTATGCATTCTCACTTCCGCCTGAGTTGTTGACAAAAGCTAATGTTTGCAGCATAACGTCCAATTTTCAAGCTGGACCTCAAGACTGGAAGGATTTTACTGATTCATGATAATGTTCGGGTTTTTGTCGTTTGTCGGGGGACCAATAAGCATCTTTAAAATGACGGGAGCGAAACTTGGAGTACGGCAACTTTTCTCCTCCCGTAGCTGCTGGTTCAGAGCGAACGGCGGGATTATTTATACAGGTGAGCTTTCATCAAAATACCGGAAAATAAGTTTCATATCATCCCGGTCGCAACAAGCGGGTGGCGAAGCGCATCGTGACGTTACATACCTGGGAGATGTTTCTGTGTGTGATGAATGCAGGTGTCACATCCCGTCGCTAACACAAATGAACACAAATCCTATAAATGGCTGGGCAAGGTGAGATTCATCTATTAAACTGACTGAAGAAGAATACATAAACAAAAAGATGGAGTATAAAATTTTTTATAGAATTTTATTATTTCATTATTACACTGAATACAGTTTCAGATCTTTGTCTAACTTGTTTTCAGGTTAACTTAGAAAGTGAGCTGTTATTGTTACAAGTTAATTTTCTAGACTACAGAATAGTTATTGTTAGGGAAGCTCAAATGTAATTATTGGACTTATTTTGATATGCGATAGTAATACTGCTGTTATGTTAGATTTACCAATGTTTTATTTTATCTTTTTTTTATCCGATTACCAGATTAATCATAAGATTAATCGATAGATTACTCCATTACTAAAATATTAATTTACAACAGCCCTATTCTCAATATATAGATCTGTTCACACAAACGAACCTCCTGGTGCCATATTTAAATTATAACAGGAAGTCCTGGTGGTTTTGAAGCAATCTGATTAGCTAACATATGTTGTAGCTTTGCTCTTCACTACCCCATGTGGGTTTGGCAATTTAAAACAATGCTTAGAAGAAAACGTCAATTCATGTGGATGAAAACATTTTGTGATATTTTTGAAAACATTGTGGCAGAGATTTTCATTTTAATAAAGACACGGCTAATGTGTACAAGCCTTTAGTTCTTTTCCTGGTTCAACAAACCTCGGGGTGTTTTCATAACTGATAATCCTGTAGACGCAGTTCAATTGGAGACCAAAATTTGTTATATTTTCAGCTGCTGTGGTTCTCTTTCTCATTGCACCTAGTCAAACAAACCAAACCCTCAGGGCTAGCTGTTCCCCTCCTCGCCTGTGAGGGCGCTGCACCAAGAACCACTGAAGGACACAACATGAAAAATTGCACACTGAGTGAAAGTTCCTCCTTCACTAAATGTAGACAGAAATGAAGTGGCATCAGGTTTTAGTTGTTGTGGAATTTCTCTTTTGTCTTTGGCTAAAGACCACGAGCCATTTCTACCGCTAACGCTATACTAGCATGTTTATTTTAGTTGTATTTACCCAGAGTGCCCTGCGTTGCAATACATTTCCTGCTTTTGAAGCAGTCTCTAGTCTTCTTAGCACATATGCATTCAAACTGGAACAGTGTTCACTTCAGCCAAACCGAGACCATCTTTGTAGGCAGAACAGAGTCACATCAGAGTCTGGTACACATTCACACCTCCACAAATTAACCAAACTTTTTAGGCAAACTAACTACAGCTTAACTAAAGCTGACTTTTTTTCCCCCAAACTTAGATCACAACTCCAAACTTTATGTACCCTGCCTCTGCAAACCTGATTTAAATGAGTGGCTCTTCAACAGGCTACTCCAAATGGCATTTGGGTTTTTCTTAACCCTTCTCCATGTTTCTGCTCCAATCCACCTGATCTTAATGACTGCGTTGCCTGCTCAGCATGGCATCCAGCTGCAGAAACCTGGTAATCAGCTACTGATGTAAGTCAGCTGTGTAGCAGCACGTAAAACGTGCATGACCAGAGTTGAGAGACGCTGATCTAAATAATGCAGAACCCAAGCATGATATTGGTGACATTTAAATTTTTATTTAAGGCTAGTTTTAACCCATTACTGTGGTTTTTATGCTAACAAAACAATTTAGAGAGACAAAATAAATACAAAGTTTGAATTTACAAGTCAACTCAGCGCATTGGGATATCATCCCGAAAATAACAGTTTCCATGTAGATCCTGTTAATATCTGAATGAATCACATTCAAACCAGATAAGCCCATAAATATGTTATTTAATAACATCTGTTACATGGACAAACAACTGACTTATTTTTCAAATAAAGGGTTTAATACAGAAAAAAATAAATGGGAAATTTTGCTGTGGAAAAATTTCAACAAATTAAAAGAATGTATTGTGTTTGAAATTAAGGGGGGGAGGGGGCAATTAATTTTAGTGGCAGCTGTAGTTCCAGCCAATTAGTTATTCTGTAGAGCAGTGTTCAATTATACAACTGCAGCACAGTGTGTTTTATAGGCATTACAGCCAAACATATTGCAAATGATTAGACTAGTAAACACACACACACACACACACACATATATATATATATATATATATATATATATATAATTCCTAAACATAGATATACAAAGTGATAAAAATATTTTAAAAAGTAAAATAAATAATTGAATAAATTTTTGTTGAAATTGACTAATCCACAAATAAAATATTTCCTTATATTTTAGTTATTTAACAATTAAAATAGACACAAAACAATACATAAGAAATAATGATTCTACCAGCCAATCTGAATATCTGCATGTTTGATCTGATTTTTTAAAGCCCTTGAGCAAGGCTATTCCTGCAAGGTTGGTGCTTCTGCACACCCGATTTAAATAAATGGCTCATTAACGGGATTCTGCAGAACTGAAGGAAATGTGGAGGAGGAGACAGAACCATTTGGATCATCTTCCTGCAGATGTCAGAGGAAGAGACATCTGCAGGACATTGAAGAACTACTTAAGATAAACATACAAATGAGTGATTAATTTATTTTTTCTCTTAAATTTAAATATTTGAAGTCATTTTATGTTTACCAAGTCCAACTCCAGAAGGAAGGAAAATCAAACTGATACCACAAATCTCAGCCCAATCTGAACGACTAGCAGCAGCGACTGTCCGGGTTCAGTGGACCACATGCAGGAGAAAACGAGCTGTATTTACCCTGGATACGGTGAGGTCGGTCATGAGCTGCTCAAAGGCCCGCGTCTCCTCTGCTTGCTTCTGGTTGTGCAGTGCGATCTTCTCGCTGAACTTCCTGGGGTTGGAGCCACCTGTGCCCGTAGAGCCGGACATTGTGCGGGCCGCAGTTTAAAAACTTTAGCGGGGGGGTAGAAAAGTGGAAGACCGTTCTGGAGATGAGGCGGGCGGCTGTTTATCTTCCAAAACCTCTCTGAGACCGCAGCTGCAGACCCATTAGAATCCCTGGAAACACTCCGCACATGAGCGGCAGTACCAAGTTGCCGCAAACTGACTCCGTTCGCCTGGTCCTGCTAACGCGGCTAAGCTAACGTTAAGCTGTCATAAAAGTTATCCCCCGATTACTTGTAGCGAAATAAATTAAAACTCTGCTGCTGTTTTAATGTTTGGAAATTATTCACACTTAGTTTCGAGAATACATTGATAAACAGCAACTTATGTGCGTATTTAACTTCATATTAGCGCATTTGAACAAACTACTTGTTTGAATGTTAAGATAACGTTAGCATGTTGCTAACACAACACAACTGAACGAACATCGGCAGCTAACCCCTTTAGCTAAGCTGCTGAACGGACCATGTCTATAATTTTAAACAACGTATCCTTTTGTTGTCTTCTTCTGCTAAAAAAAAACCTCAAGTTTTTAACCTCTTCGGCTAAAATGCTGCGACAGAACAGCGACGCTTTAAACTGTTTCAACAAGTGTCCGTTGGTCCCGCATTCATTCACTTGATACAATTTCCACTTTATTTCCCCTAAAGTGAGAATAATTAGCTCCCAAACTGTCCGTGTGCGACGCAATCCACGCTAATAGTTGGGATAGATATATCACGGCTCTCCACAGAAGAGGCGAGTCCCGAGTTAATCCACGGACAGCGCAGAGATCTCAGACAAACTCCGGTCCGACGACTCCATGAAGATAAACAAAGCAGCGCGGACGGAAACGCTCGTCTTTTCCTCGCCAATATCACACTTTTTTTAGGTGGTTATTTTCCAAAAACGGCACAGATGTTCTTTAGTTCATGAGTGCAGGAATGACAGAGCTAGAAAACGGCAGTGAGATCCACAGGCTTGTTATCCCCCATACAGCTGCTGCCTGCGAGAAAAACATTACCTCGTTAAACTCTGTCGACGCTGCCGGTGGCCACAAGAGGGAGACAAAGTCACCTTAACGATGCTGCCTTGGATGATTAACCATTTAATTCTGTGATCCAAAACGTTTTTACTTTTTTCACTCTCATCCTTGCTCTGGCCCCATTAACTCCTCATTCAACTATTCAGACCCTCCCCCTGACCATGTGTTTTATTAAACATTTGACACTAAAACAAAATAAGTTTACTTTTATAAAACATATAAAGTCTTGTAGATTATAGTAAATGTTAAGATTATCCTGAGCAAGCATGGAAGCTATTACCTTTTGCCCAGTTCAGTCTGTGCTTCAACCTGTCAACCAGAAAGATGCAACCTATTAATAGGCACCATCACTAGTTTTATTTTAATTTGAATATAAATATTAGCTCTGCTACCCTACCTGCAAAGCACATCAACCTTACAAAATAAAGAGTTGGTGAATCTAGAAAAAATCTTCCTTTGGTTACAAAACTGAAGGTAAAAGTCTAAAATAGATTAAAGTTTTAGAGCAAAATAATTATGTCCACTTTAAAGGACAGGAAATTAACTGTAAAAAATATCAGTAATTCAAGTTAAGTAATTGGTTCTTAGAAGTTGGTATTGTACAGCTTAATACAATGAAGAGTGGCATTAAAATCCACAGACACAATGAAACTGTTTTGAGCTGTCCATGATGTATTAATAAACAGGTTTAGTCTGAATACCTGCAACATTTCCTCTTTTCATTGCTCCTCTTATTGTCTGTACTTCCTGATTCACTTTTCTTGCTTCTGTCTTTTGTAACCATCAGATCTTCAAAATCCACCTTCCAGACATCTTTATTAAGAAGTTATTATTGTATCAGCCTGAACACAGATGTTTCTTCCATCCCAATCAAGCCAAAATATTTCAGTTTTTAAAAACAGACTCACTAAATGCAGACCTATTTCAGTTCTTGGACTGGTTTACTGAATGTTTTAGACATAGACCTGGTTTTCAGTCTTCTGGACAGGCATACAAAATGTCTTCATTGTTGACTTTGCTGCAGTACTGCAGTGACTGCTTATATGGGGTGAGAAGATAAATTGAATTTTCCTAGTTATGAATTTATGCAGAAAACAGACTAGGCAAAACGACCAGGGACCAACGAGACCAATTAATTCATTTGCAACGTGGGAGAAAGTCAGAGTACCCAGAGAAAAACCCATGCATGCACAGGGAGAACCTGCAGAATCACCCCGACTTGCAGAAAGAACCCAGGAGCTTCTTTCTGCAAGGCAACAGTGGTACCAGCTGCAGCTCATGAATTAATATTATCCAATAATCACAGAACTAGCAACCTGCCTCAGGAACAACCACAATGCATTGAAAGAGCTTTATTCTAAAACAGGTAGAGTACATCACAGTCTGGGCTGCAGACAGCATCACCCACTGACAACTTTACACAGACTGAAAATTTAACAACCGAGTCCACACGGTCCGAGTTTCAGGAGGAAACTGGATGGTGTACAGCGCCACCTGCTGGGCTCCCCCTCCCCACATTTTATCAACGTAATACTGAACATCATGCAAGAGATCCGTCTCAGGCTTAGCAAACATAAGCTATCATTTAATGGAAACTGACAACATATAAAATATAAATAAAGACAACTTTGATGCATTTTTCATTTAAAATACAACAGAGTCTTTGCAAATCAGCAGACACGTCTTCACCGCAGCAATCATAGACCTGCTTTAATCAGAAGATAAATGGACTAAAGTGGATATATATTCAAATATATAAACTAATGTGTCAAAAAACTGATCGACGAGTCCATCTCAGCAAAAGTTTGGACTCTGCCTGCTTCATGAAACATGGAAAAACACTAAGAGGTTGGATTAGTGCCAATATTTATTGTCCATAAGTCTAAAAAAGAAATATTTAGATTTTCTCATCAAATATTCACCACTTTTGTACAGTTAGGGGTGAATTTCATATCCAAAAATGGAGCTAATTTATCATTTCCCCTTCAAAACATATTTCTGTTGGGAGCAGCAGGAAAAGAGCTCAGTGCAGATAAAAACCTGGGCTTCAAAATGCTGCCATGTATTTTTCTGCTGATGCTCAATGAATCTGGATTGAGTAGGTAAACATAACTGGGGAAAAATATCTTTACATAAAATAATCTCAATAACAAATCAAAGCCCGTGTACAAGATATTCAGAATAATTCAAGCAAAAAATACAAATCTGACTTTGCTGCAGCTATGCAATGAGATGCATGAAAAACTTGGACAAAAGGGCACATGGAGATGCACCTGATATATTTATTTAAAAAAAAAAACAATAAAAATAATGCACATAAATTTGCATAGGCAGAAATGAGAGGTGCAGTGAGAGCAGGCGTTAAGGCAGCCCCCAGGTTCTGTTTCATTTCAGTGTCTGTAGCTCTTTGCTCCTTTTCTTGTCTTTTTATTTCCCGTAGAATTTCTTGTTGAGCAGAAAGATGAGCAGGTTGACGTTGACGGTGGCTTTGTCGAAGAGCTTCATCACAGCCACGCCTTCGTACTGCAGCTGGAGGAGATCCTGGAAGGCAAACGAAGACAAAAACATTCAAAAGATTGAAAACGTTCACAGGGTTTTCTCAGCACACATCAAATTTATGCAGAAATTCACATTTATATGCAATATTCTGACATCTGATGAAATTCTGAATGATTCTTGTCTTTATTGCTTGGAATGGTTCACAGTTTGTCCACATGCTTTACGAGATCTGACCCCATTTTACTGAAGATGCGTCCAAATTGGCAAAGCTCTGATCTTTTTCTCTGCATCCATCATGCAGAGAAAAACATCACCAGATTGTTCCTGACTTTTGTCTCAGGATTTTTTTGGAGATTTGACTTTAATCATGATGCTTCACTAACAACTGCTCACACAAAAGGACACTGACTTCACATCTGCAGAGAGATGTGGCGTAAAAATAATCCATATCCAATTTTAATAGATTTTTTTCTCCCTTTATTTTCCAAGAAATAAATTATAAATTATTTTGTATTTTCAGAAAGTGGCTTTTATTTCAAACATCCCTTCTTTGAGTTGTTAAACTGAGATTTGGGAATTTTTGTATAAATACTAGAATATAGTCATAATATTATCAGAAAATGATGCAACTTTACCTGAAAACAATTTATAAAAGTTACAAGAAAAGTTTTCATTAAAAAATCTTCTCTAAAGTTCTTGACCTGATGTGAGCAGCTCAGTCCGAGTTGTTCTTTCTTCAAAACAGAAACAGTTGTTTACACGACTGTTTCAAGCTACTGCTAAAATTAACTTCATTATGTGTTAAAAGATTAAGTATTTGTAAAACCTAAACTACAAGATGCTCCTCCATTGTTAGTTTTCATGTTGGATTTCTTAATAAAATCACTTTATTGTCCTATTCTTGTCATATTATGACTTTCTTTTACTAGTTAAAACGATTAAATAAAATTGCAGCTTGGCCCAAATATTTGACTGCTAGCCTGAATTTAACGTCCAAATAAAAAGAATCTGCAAAACAAGACGGCTAACACGCTGAACTACGGAAATCCAAAAAGTGCATTAAAGAAAAAATAAATCCAGATTTTTGATAAATGGAATCCTCCAAAACCAAACATCTAATTAATCCATAAAACTGATTTATCTCTAACCCCCGACATGGAGCTAGATGGTCATTTTGGGTCATATTAACATAAGCAAAATTAGTTTTTAGGCAACAATATTTTGAATTAATCTGCTTCAGATTGTTCTGCTCAACAAAAGAAACATTCACCACCAAAACCGGATCAGCAGAGTTTGTAAAACTCGGTGGTTTCGCTGCCAAGCCTCCTGGTTTGCTGAAATGCAGAGCAGTACCTGATATTCTAACGGTAACGTCTCCAAATGTACGCCCATGAACTTGGCCTTCACGTCGAACACGCCAACCGTCTCGGAGGGAGAGATCTCAAAGATGGCATTCTTATATCTGTAATGGGAAAATTAGATTCATTCATGAAGAATCTGATAGAAAACACAGTGAAGTACTCGTTTAAACTCTTTTAAAACGGCATGCAATAACCAAAAGCCAGACTCATTGAGACTCATTGAGCTGCAGTTCGTTACTCACTGGTTGGGCTGCAGATCATCTATTGAGATCAGAACTCCTTTCTCCTTCAGCCGAGCTGCTGTGTATTTCTGGGCAACCTGCTTACTCTTCTTGGCCTTGTTGTCGCCTGGTTTCCTTGACAACCTGAGAGGAAAACATGAAGTACGCTCTCAGAACAAAGTTTATAACAGGTTTTATAGAAATCCTTATCATCCTTATTCTCCTACTGGCTTTGTTGTAAAAGTTTCCAAATTAAACATTTTTTAGAGTTTATCAAAAAACAGCATTACACCTGATGGCCACTAGGAGGCGAAAACAACACGCATTTATGCAGAACTTATTTAGGAGTTTATGACTTTAAATCCTATTTGTCTGCAAATGAGTATCTCTTTTGACCTTCCACAACGGCTCTTAACGCTGGACAAACATTAAAAAGAACTAGCAAATATTTTTAATTTCAGATATAATAAAAACACGAGTTTTTAACAATTTTTCATTTATTCCTGCAATATTAGCATTGAATTTCCACAAAGAATAACACTAAAAGAACTAGTAAAATGTTTCTAGATCTGACTTGTCATTAGGTTGGAATCTATGCACTTTGTTATATTTTTTATTTTTTAATTTTTTTAATCTCTCAGAAAAAAGGTCCATCCTTTTTTTTTTTTGCTAAATTTTATCATTAACTTTATTCATTGACATAAATAATAAGTGATAAAAATAAAAATAATGTTTAAAAACACTCTTCCTCTAGTAAATATTTATATAATCTTATAAACTGTCTTTTTTCAAAAAATCATGTGACATTTTAATCTCTAAGCAGGTTTTTTGTGGCCGGCCTGAGAGTAATTATTAGTTTTTTGGTTATAAACATCTGATCTTTAAAGACTAAGTACAAAAAAGTACTGTTCTAAAAATGCTAAGGTACTGGACTGAATACTGTTAAAAAAACCCAAAAAGAAATAGAGAGAAAAACTAAATCAGTCCCACATACCCACAAAAAAAGTTTAAACACTCGTAGAAAGTTTGAAAAAATGGCCGCCAGAAAATCAGTTTCAGTCTGCTGGGGTGGTTTAAAACTTTTGCACAGCACTGTAGATGGATTAAAACAAAATTCTGCTCCTGGTTGGCTCTGATCTGGATGGGTCACTGACCACATCGCCTCAAATACAGGTGTAAGACTGGGGTGTCTACAGTCTGGCCCGGGGACATTTTCGGCCCTCTGAAGGATTCTGTGCGGTTCCCCAACCTCCACTTTTTCATATTGTAGAGCAAGATTATACATAACATCTTAAAAAAAACCTCTGAGGTACCAAAAACTAACTTCCCATTTATTAACGTTTCTATTTTGTCATAACTTTGGAGTAAAACCACCAACATCAACAAATAATCAGAAACTGTGGGCCTGTAACGCAGTCTTGAAAAATCTTTTTCTGTTTTGTATCTACAATGATTTCAAGTTTATTCCTGAGCCGATAAACTCTACAAAAGGAGCAGAGAGATTGTTTTAAATCCCTTTTGTGGCCTCTGAAGTACTTTTGGCCCTCATGGCTGGAGGTTTGGCTTTCAGGAGGATCACCTGGAGGACCACAGGTGTGGCGTCTACTTACTTGCCCTTGCTGGCCAGGTTGTCCATGCACGTCTTGATGTACTGGTTGTAGGAATCGATCTGCATGTTGTAGAAGGTGGTTTTTGAATTCAGGCCTGAGTTGGTCTGCTGAAGCTTCACCAGCTCGGCTTTCCTGCGCTGCCGATACCGTCTCTGGTTCCTGATGTCCTACGGCGCGCGCGCACACACACACACACACACCCCCACACACACGCACACACACACACACACACACATCACATTACAACCAGGGTAATGATGTGACCCTGGTCTTTAGGTGGCTTGCTGCCGCCATTTTGGAGACTAAACATAAACTGCTTGTGTGGGGAAAAATTTAAATTAATTTTACATCAGTTCAAAAGATCAATAAATAGATTAAAACACTAAAACAAATGACATTATAGCTGTAATTTCAGTCGGTTTTAATCTTATAAAAGCACAACATAGTTTTTCCACCCATTCATTACCGTTTTTATTTATTTCAGAAAACAAAAATGTTTAATTTCAGTTTCCATTATTTTGTTAGTTTTAGTGGACTACACTAAAACTGTTTTTTAAACCCCACAGATAAAGAGTTATTTTTCCAACCTTGGCGATGTCGTTGATGAGGTCCTGGTACCGGTTCTCTGGTTGGACCTTCCCAAGCTCGGCCAGCCGCTGCAGATTGCTCTTGATCTTGTCCTTTTTGCCCTGCAGGGTCAGGCTGTCGTCCACCACCGGCTTCACCTGCTTCATCTTCTCTGGGGTCTTTGCATCCCTGATGGCCCTCCTCTGCATGGCGCGCTGGTACTCCGCTTCCTGAAAGCACAAAAACAACATGGCCTCAATAACTACATGAAAAATGTTATCTTGGTTGCAACTTTTGGTCTTTTAAGGCCTGAAAACACAATGTGCAACTGCAATAATTGTTAGAAATCTCTTGGATTTGTTCACTAATGATGGGAAAGATGAAGAGGTTCTACAGGAAGGCCTTCCCAGAATCTGATTTATCCATTTCAGAACCAGGTCAAATGTGTGTTTTGAATTGTTTTCCTGTTGGGACACGAAAACACAGCACAGCATTCTGGGGGATATAGGCAGAGAAAAGGCTGTAGATGCTCAACCTCTCATAGCCAAGTAAGCTAGGTGGGTGGAACCAACTAACTTACTTGCTCCTTGGTCACCTAGCAACAACCTGTTGAGTAGCTTCTGGTCACTTAGCAACAACCTGTTGAGTAATTTCTGGTCACCTAGCAACAACCTGTTGAGTAATTTCTGGTCACCTAGCAACAACCTGTTGAGTAATTTCTGGTCACTTAGCAACAACCTGTTGAGTAATTTCTGGTCACTTAGCAACAACCTGTTGAGTAATTTCTGGTCACCTAGCAACAACCTGTTGAGTAATTTCTGGTCACCTAGCAACAACCTGTTGAGTGACTTGCGCAGCAGCAGTTTCAGATTATGCTACTTTGCCTCAAACTACTTAAAAATAAAAATCAACGCAGTGGAATGAAAATTGTGGATAAAACACGAATGGTCACGCCACCAGTTGGGCTGTGTTTCAGATATTTAAAACACAAAACTTATCAATAATTATTGATATCGGCTGAGAGGCAACGCTTATATCTAGACACGTTTTTCAGCCATATGGTCCAGCTATAATTGCTACTTTGTAGTTTTAAATTGGACTCCTCCAAATGTACTCGTCAATCTATGTCTTATATGGCTACCAAATCTCTAAACTCCGATTGTTCCAGCATCTTCTAGTCCACTGTAGACCAAAGTCTTGGTGGTTCCTAGGTTGTTCATGAACATCCTAAAAATTTTCTTTTTATCTGAGGTCAGTTTGAGTCAGATGTTAAAAATCTAGACAGAGCTCCAACTGAAATCCATCTAAACCTTTTTGATTTATCTGTATTGGAAAAGATGAATCAGGCCAACATGATGCTTCTAGAAGGACATTAACATCATCTCCAGTGGTGGGCACTGCTAGCTGGAAAGCTACTTCTGCTAACCCTAAAGCACTACTTGTAAACCTCAGTGCTACTAAAGCACTAAACCAACATGGTATTTCATGGAAGCTTGTTTCTGTACGTTTGTTTTAAATAAAGTTATCGGAGAAAAAAAGAGAGAGAACGTGAGGAAACGGAAAAGCTGCATAAACAGCCTTCACCCCCTTCAAAATAAGAGCATGAATATAAAAGTCTAATTTAATTTTTAATGGTTGACAACTAAAACTTCAACACAGATTTCAGGATTTATTCAACTGAAACTTTAAACAACAACCAAGTAAATTAGCGTTTGAGTTTATCTGAAAGAATTTATTCAAAGTGAGGTGCACTAAACGTTTTCAAAACTAGCAAAAACGGGGTTGTGCTAAAAGAAAAAATTGCTCATATTGGCTCATTAGCTAAAGTAAATTGCTGGATACTTATGCATTTATTTAGCCAGATTTTAGTAGAGGTGCTGGAAGAATAATTGGATTTTCTGAAGGTGTCTTTTCTTGGACTTTGGTTGCTTTCATGGTTTGTTTCCGCAAACCCTGATAATATCCGGTGTGCTTAAAAGCAAAATGAGGAAAGAAGACACGTCAGTCTTGAATGAATAGGACTGTCTGGTTAAAAAACAGAAGTTATCAAAACATCAGGAGTTGTTTTCTGCTCAACACAGTGTGGATATAACTGATTTGATGAAAATTTATAGTAGATAAACAGCAGAGCAATCAGGATTACTAATGACAGAACGACTCCATGAAGGAAATTCTCTGGGCCTTAAATTTTTAATTTTTAAAAAAAGAGGATATTGCCAAACAGATGGGAAGTGCAACTCTGTTTCTGTCACAAAGTGAAGACACCATTTGTCTTCAAGCATGTTAAGTTCCCATTTTGTGCCTCAGTTTAACGCTGTAGTTTTCCACTAATGAAAGAAAAACGCTGCGGACATGGCTAAATGCTGGGCGCTCTCTGGTGTCCGTTTGAAGCAATGACTCAAATCATTCATTTTCACCACATCCAACCTGCTCTGGAGACGCTGTTAAATCCAGGATCTCAGTCAGCGTCTCTCCGGGTTGGAACCGGATGACATCCACAATGAGCCTCTTGGTGCTGGAAACGATAAAACGAAGATCAAAATGTTTCTGATTACGCATCAGTAGATCTTCCTGTAGGGGCCAAACTCACTTGAGCAGGAGAGTCTTGGCGTCCATCTCTGTATTGGCCTCATCGGGAACGTCAAACTTGTTGGTGAGCGTGAGTGAGACCTCTGTCTTTCCCATCAGCTCTTTGTTGGGATCGTCCGGAGGAAGGGGATTTTCACCTGACAGGCAGATGGAGGGCAGAAACGGTCAGAAACTGCTCTCATCACCAATGTAGCCAAATCATGAAAGTAAAATGCTGCTTATTTCATTAAAATAAAATAAATAAAATCAACAATTTTGGTTCCTTCTGTGGTTTTTACCCTTACAGGAGACATAGTATGCTTCCTTGAACTAGTTAGCATATGTCTACGAGCTATACAAAACATATTCATTACATTTTCTTTGTCACAGAATCTGTCTTAGATAATGAGATTTTAGTCTGCTCATGTCTGCCTAGTTTGAGCTCCTTTCAGAATAACCTATTTTAGGGCGTCTTATCACTTTAAATCCAAATAAGCTGCTGCTAAAGGTGTAAATCTTTAGTTAAACCCCCAACTAAAGGTTTACACTCACACTGCAAACAGATGCACAATTATACAACCGTACATCTTTAAAAGGCAGAAGTGGAGCCTCCTGCACAACTAGCAAGAATGCAGCACGTAGTTTCTGGATAGTAAATTAGTAACAAAACACTCGTCTTTTCCAGCAGCCATTGTACAGCAAAAATAGCTGAGATACCAGCTGACCAAACAGGCTGCCATTCAGCTTGGGTTGTTAGGTAGTGAAATGGGCTTCACTCATTTTCCCAGCACAAAGAAACATGAACTTATTGCCAAAAACTGGCTGAGCTTTTTATTTTTTTGTTTGTTTGCTGTTTTTTTGAGTTTTTGATCTGTTTTTAGAAGCAGTAGAAAGACAAACTGAAGAACAAAAACATGCAAAATGTCAATTTTTGCATAATATGGCCACTTTAAAAATCTGAGTCAGTTTAGGGCCAGAACAGATTAGAGACATTTTAAAATAATCTGGTCATTTTAATCCACTCACCAATAAGAGACTCCACAGTGGGGACTTCCCCCAGATCCGTGAGCAGCTCATGGATGGGGTCATTGTGTTCAGGTGCGATGGCGTCCTGGTGATCCAGCAGCAGCTAACAGAACACAAAAGATCGCTTGTTTTAATCAAATAATCATGGAATAATCAATCAATTTTAGAACAGAGTGATTTAAACTCACAGTGTGAGTGTTTATGATCTCTCCAATGGAGATGTAGATGACAGGTTTGGTGACCGTGACCAAGTCCGAGTACTGGTCCACATTGAATTTGTCTTCAAGTGAGGGAACGTCACATGCAGACAAAAAGAAACGCCTGTGAAAGAAGGAGAAAATAATGAGTTTGAAAAAGAAAGGGAACATTTTTGGCAGCAGTATTCAGAAGTATTAAGATTTCAGACCTGAACTTCTGGTGGGAGGAGCTGAGATATTCGTTGATGGGGTTGAGGTGAGCGTTGTCTCCCAGGAACATCTTGTTGGACGCAGCGTGCTGAAGCATCTTGGCCACAGAACCCAGGTTCCTTCTTTGCTCAGTGGTAAGCTGACCTCCAGCAGACACCTCGATAATGTCGAAGGCATCAGGTGCTACAATAGCAGGGTTCATGTAGCGGTAATACAAAAGGTTCCCCACAATCTGCAAAGTTCAAATGGCTCCATCACTTCAATGATGATACTCAGAACAAGTGGTATTTGTGCAAATAATCTCTTTTCCCATTTTACAAGACCTTTGGCATAAATATGAAGGAAGTGGGGATTTAACAGTTCAGTCAATGCTTCAGAGAGATGCAGAAATGTCTAAATGATAAAGAGAGCAGCATGAAAGAAAGCCTAACAAGGTGGCTTGGCTCACCTCAGTGTCAGCAGAGATAAGGGAGCAGCTGAAAATCAACAGAGAGAAACTGGAGCTGGTTGGAAACGTGGAAGGAAGAGGGCAACACCAGAAGAAGATAAAGGAAAGAGATGTGTAACAAAGAAAGGCAGAACTGGAAGAAAATGGGCATGAAAAGTGTTAAATGAGTGGCAGCAGTAAATTTAAGTCAATGGCTCTTAAATGAGATAATGGGTCAATTAAACACACTTTATGTAAAAATCCTTTAAAAACTAATATTCACAGTTGATTACTCTGATAACATCCTTAAATATTGTTACCATATGATGAACCACAGTTCATCATTATGATTAAAGCAAACATTAGCATAAAGGCTTCAATAGTTACCTAGTGATTAATTACCATAAGATCATCCATAGTTTGTTATGATTAAAGCAAACATTAGAATGCCAACAATTATAATTGACGAGAGGATTCCAACATTCATGGTAAATTGTGATAAATGTTTGCATTAGCATGCTGATGTAAGCTAACAGCTTAAACACTGTCAGTACTGACATTAGCATACCAGCTTCCTCAGGATTATTATGATTAACAGCTACTAATATATATATATAATCATTTTTTTAATGCTAAAATCCAAAGTTAATCATGATCAACTTTAGCACGCTAACTTCCATGGTTAGTTGTTATGATTAAACTTTAGCATAATAATGTCCATAGTTGGTTATGTTTATTGCTAACATCAGAATGCTAGGATCCATCATTTTTACTTTGGTTGACATTACAAGGCCATCAGCCCTAAGTGATTATTGTTATTAGTCCCAATATTGATTTAGATTAATGTCAACTTTAGCAAAGTTAAGATCCAAAGGTTTGATTAATGCTAACATTGCTATGCTTTAGTCTACAGTTGATTATTACAATTGGTAGCCAGTCAACATCTAAAGTTGGTCATTATGACTAACATTAACATGCTAATATCCATGTCTGTTGTTACTATTAGCCTATTATGCTAACATCCTCAGTTAGTTATTGTTACTATTGCTGAAATCCATGACATCACCTAACCATAATTAATTCTGACATTACCGTTTTCCAAAGTTAACCGTTTTGATTTCCCAACTCATTAAGTAAGTAAATCTGAAATAATTTGTCATGCAGCATAAATAAGTTTTTGTTTTGTGGAAACTGACAGAAATAAGTTAATAAATTATGATGCAAACCTTAAGCAGCTCATCCTCCGTAGAATCTGGGAACTTCTCTTGTAGAGTGTCTTTTAGCACCTTGGAGATGAACCGCATTCCATATCTGAGACACAAAAATAACAAAGTGATGTAAAATTGAAAAAAATAAAATACAACAGATCTTTATTTTGATAAATGAGGAACGTACGGAATTTTATCCACAGAGACGATTATCGCTGACAGGAATTTATCAGTGATGCTCTTCATGTGCTTGATGGAGGCCTCCAGTCTCGTCCTAACCTCCTCATGAGACATAGCTTGTTCTGGAGTGACGTCATAAGGCAGCTTACTGTTAACAAGACAACAAAGAAACAAAAAAAATCAACAAGTACAACAAGGAATGGTGGAGTTGGGGAAAAGTTAAGGCAAACTGACTAGTAGTTCTTAAAAAAGAAGATTTTCCAGAGCAACTCTTAGAAACAGCTGTCCATAACTATTGAATGTTCATTTTGAAGTGTTTAGATATGTTTCATATATCTAATGGCAATAAAGACTTCTCAATTGAGAAAGCTATAAATAATTTGACAGCAAAAATGTTTCTTTGAAACACTGATGCAAATAAGTGGTTCAACAAAATATTTTTTTGTTGAACGAACAAAAATTTGTTCAGAAATGTCAGATATCTTGTAGCTGAATACCAGGAAATAACCCTGGACCATTGAACCGTAAACATCTTCCTTTTCTCAAAAGAAAGAACAGACAACATAGATAAAATAGAGGAATGAGACATTCAGTGCTCAGTGGTTCTGCTGTGTTTAATCAGAGTGAAGAGAGATAATAAAAAAAGAAGTGAGTGTCATCAGCATAGAGGGGAAACAACACACTCCATGAGATAACAAGCTGCTTTTTTCATCTTGCTTTATTACATGACATTCAAGAGGAACTGATCTGATAAAGACGTGCAACTAAACAAAAAACAAACAAGTTAAATCAACTATACCTAGAATGAAGAAGGACTCAAAACGAGCCCCATCTCATGATGCAACCCTCTATCTCACCTCGCTTCTCCAGTCTGCGACTCCATCTGGTTCACCCAGCCTTTGTAGATGTCCACTGGGTCCGTCTTGATGTTTAGCGTTTTGTCGTCCATAATCTCTTTGACCACAGGTGCCAGGATCTGCCTCAGTGCGTTCTGTCCTCGTGCGCCTCTGTGGAAGCTCACCACCATCTTGATTACTGTTGGATTTCCTGTTACAATCTCCTTCATCTGGTCCACTTTTGACCTACAAGCAGTTTAACAACACAGTGAGTTAGATAGTGATGTGTGTTGGAATATACAGTGTTGCATTAGGTTAACCATATAGGCATTCATCTGAACAGAAAGGCACTCTTTAAAATCACAAAGACAAGAGAACATGACATTTGTGTGATGCAGATGTGATTTCAGTTTTGTAAGTTGGGAAATGGTTACAAGATTGTTACCTGCATAAACTTGAAAAATTGCAAGGATTCAGGAACAACTGGAACTGTGACAAACGGGGACAAAGTCTCAAGTATACCTTTCCCCCATCCACTATGAGGGCGTCTCCATGACAACCCTTAGGCGCCAGCTACATGCTACCGGGTTGTTTTGGAGGGATGCCAGGAAAAGGCCTTTTCTGACTTACCATCACAAACGTAATGACATACAGCTTGCTGCCAGGAAAAACATACAACTTAACAAAATGTAGAGATTGAGACATTGTTATGAACAGTCACATAATCTGTTGAAAGAAACTCCAGATGTGATGATTCTGAGAAACTGTGGTGAAAATCCAGACTAAAGCAAGTCAACAAATCGACACAGGTTGGAAAGCCAGACTGGACAAAACTTTTTTGTTAAGATTGATCAATTTCCAACAAAGTTGGCACCCAACGTGGGACTTTACCCGCAACCCCAACATTAAAAGTCTCGAGCTCTACCGAGCTAACTGGAATGGAGATTATAATTTTTACAGAGTGCAGAGCAAGTTGGACGTCAAGTCTTTCACTTCATATGCAGACAGCATAATAAGCAGAATGGAACGACCGACTCATAATGCTCCTCAGCATTGACTGACCCATAAAAGAGCCTCAGTTAGACAGAAGCATTCTTCTCTTGTAAAACTAATAGTGTGAGTTATGACATCAGGACTTTGACTCTTACTTGATCTCTTCCTGCAGAGCAGTTTTGAAGAGCTTCAGGAGCAGGTACTCCTCCCTCTGGTTTGAGGCATAGTTATACAGGGTGAAGATGACAGAGTCCATGAACTTTGTAGATTTATTCTGTGGCATCTGGAAGATTAACTTGGCCAGGTATGTCGGGTTGGTCTACAACGAATCAGATGGAAAGAGAGGTGTTATCAGGCAGACAGGTGGATTTGAAACAGGAATTCAGCAACAGACCAATACTGTGAAGGATTGTCACCTGTAAAAGGTAAAAGAGATGCTGATAGGCCTCAAGCTTGACTCTCTTCTCCTTGCTGAGAGCCTTCAGGCCCCCCCTCTGCTTGTTCATCATCATCATGTCGGACAACTGGCCCTTATTCTTCTTGGTCAGCTTCTTGCTGTGGGACACCACCTCCTGAAGGGTGATCTTGTTCTTCACCAGCAGGCCGATCTTGATGTCCATCAGGTTCAAGTCGTTCTCCAGCTGCTGGTTGGAGCGGATGTTTGTGACCACCTCCTCACGGAGCCGCATCAGCTCTAGCTCCTCCTGGAAGTCCTGGTCACTGTGATCCAGCAGGTGGACGAACTTCCTCACCACCGCCATTGGGGGATTTTCAGCATTAACTGTGGAAAGTTTGCAGAAATGTCACATGACCACTAAACTCAAGAGGCCATTTGACAAAGTGGGTGACCAACTTGGCCAGGCTATCCCACCTTTCATCTCTTACTTACTCAGAGTCTTGTAGTCATCCCTCGCCTTGTTAGCTCTGATGAACGCCTGGATCTTCACCACATCATCAATCTGCAGCGCAAAACATTAATCAGTGAGTCACAGATTTCAATCCACATTGATTCAGAAAGTAAAGTAACGTTTCTGATGAGTTGATGTAGGTTAAAGATCTCAAAACATTGAGGAACAATCTAAAGATATTCAAAATCAGATAAAGTAATTGACCGGAAAAGGGTTGCCAAGTCATTCCTAAGGGATTCCAGGAGAACCATCAGCCAAAGTTACCCAAAGAGTTCATCAACAACTCATCCAAGAGAAATAAGAGCCAAGAACAACATTTTGGTGAAACTCTCCGAGAGTGAATGAATTTAAACAATCAGGGGGCGATTACTTTTCATAGTCTCAGGTTGGCGTAGAACTGCAGGTGAAAAAGACTCACGTGATCTTCAAAGTACTTCAGACGATCTTTATACTTCTTACGAGCTTGATGCATTCGGACCATGGACTGAATCTGAGACAAAGACAAATCTATCAGTTTTTAATGCTTTTGGTCTACAGTCGGGCGACAGATCACTGGAACGTCTTCCCAGTTTTACCTTGATGGCTTCGTCGGTGTGATCTTTCAGGTGCTGCTTGCGCTCCTGGAATGCCTTCCTCTGTTTGTAGCCTTTCCAGTGAGCCTGACAAGAAAAGGTTGGGTGTCAAACTGTCTGATAACATCTGGGTTTAATCTAGATGTTTTATAACAAATTTCTCACCTGGATGCGCCTCACAGCCGGGTCCTGAGATTTCAGGAAGTTCATCCGCTCCTTCAGGCCGTTTCTCACCAGGTAGCCGCGACATCGTGCTTGAAGCTTCGCGATTAGAGTCTCGTTAGCGAGCCAGAGCTGCTCCCGGTTGTAGGCCGTAGTTACCCCAGAAACGACCCCCTGATGGGAGAAAATAAACGGTCAAACGAGGCGTCCCACCTCAGGTGAGGCCCATACCTGGCAGAGACCTACCTGGATCTCCTCCTTGTTGATCTGCATGTTGTTTGGCTCGAAGGCGTTGGGCTCCACCCACGTGCCCTCCTTGGTCTGCAGGTTGTAGTAGTAGTTGTGTCCACCCTTCACCCAGTGTTTGACCCACTCACTGCCATTATCACCTGGACAGACGGATTGTTTTCATAAGAAAAATGTCTTGTTGTAAATAAAATTGTCTGCCAAAGGAACCAGAACGTAAAACAAGCAGCTACAGCTTGCTTAAAAGTTACTTGTAAGTTATTTTTGTCTTAATTCAAGTGAACTAAGCAAACTAAAAACTAAACCAAAATATCTTAAGATTTCATGTTTTTGCAGTGTAAGTGTGCTTTACTTTTGCAGTTATCAAAAAAATTTGTAATTCAGTACATTTATGTCTGTGTTTAAAACAAAATGTTCTAAGTCAACTGAGCACTGATTTTTCTGTATCAGATATGGGAAGAGAAAAACACTCTAAAAAAGCTCCTGCTGAAAAACTGCAGGCTGTTAATGAGAAATTCTCCTGTATTTAATCATAATTACATATTTCTACATGCTGCTGCTTCATTACCTCCTAATAATGTTCTTGTCTTTCCAGGATTCTTGGACACTCCCTTCTTTGGGTGGTTTATACTGTTAGCCAACAGCTGCATGCACCTGTGCAGGTGTGCATGCATACCTGTTTGTCGAGGCTTAAACTGAATTGTTTGTTCCTGAGTTGCAACCTATTGTCTCTTTCTCAGATCATTCTGTTCTTGCTAATTATTTTTTTAATCAATCTCCACTTGATAATTACACAGAGAAAAGACAAAAGCAATGACTCAAACCAGGAGTAGAATGAATCATTTCTGCATCTCCTCACCTTCGTTCTTCTTCTCCTCTTTAATCTTGGCCAAGTCGTCCTGATAGGTCGGTGCGCACTCCGCGGTGACGCCGTACAGACCGGCTCCTGGACTGCGCAGAGCAGCCAGAGTCCGAGCTGAATCTCCAGTATCCACCGCCTCGTTAATGGCCTGGATGGACTGGGAGACTGTGGGAACAAAACCAAACGTCAAGCATTACAGTTTCCCCGACATAAACAAGAAACGCTGGAAAGCAGAGGGTGTGTGTGTGTGTGTGTGTGTGTGGGTGTGTGTGTTTTCTTACAAAGCAAGGCCTCCTTTGTGTCTTGATTTGCCTTCAAAATGGCGTCCTGGATCTCATCCAGCCACAGCACCGCGGACGGATCCTGGGTTTCCTAAAAGATAAAAAAATAAAAGCAAAATTATTTTTAAAAAACACAGCAACAATAAAACCAAGACAAATGATTTTTAATGAATGTCAGCAATAAAGTTTGTTCTTAATGCACAAAAGCTACAAATATAATAATTCCTAATGAGAAATTTCACAACCTAAAAATAAATCAATAAATAGATAGAATTATCAGAGACAAAGAATACCCAAAGGTGAGACAGGGTGTCCCAGCAAAATGAGCGCAATGTCAGAACGTAGCAAAGCTTTCTAGAGTGAAATGTAAAGCCACAAACCAGCCTGGCCCAAACCTTGGGTCAGCAACAAGTCAATGATCAAACACCTTCAGCAAATCTTCAACAAATTGGCTAAAAAACAAGGAAATTAATCAAGACGTTACAATGGCCTAGTCAAAGTTCAGACTCAAACACTGTGGTGGATCCTTAAGAGAGTCAGACTCACTTCATTGACATTTGACAAATCAGAGATGCACTGCAGAACAAAGTTTCTATTAATATTACACTGTAAAAAGTATTGTTGGTCTCTTTTCCAGTGAAAATATTTTAGGACACTTGAAATGAAACTTACAAGCAACTTTTCAGTGAGATATAGGAGCTTATTTTATGTAAATTATTCCTCAATATTGATGAACAAGTTCCAGTTCCACTGGCAGATTATTTCACTTATAACATGGAAAATGTTTTGTTATAAGGGAAATAATCTAAAACTTTTTACACCAATATTAAATAATATTAAATAATTATTGACTTAAGGAAGTTCCAGTTTCTTGCTGTAAAGTTACTTGTAAGTTGATTTGTCTTATTTCAAGAGTTCCTAGATATTTGCACTGGAAACCAGAGCAAAAATACTTGTTAAGATGTTGTGTTTTTGCAGTGTATGTCACAAAAACATCTGGATGAACTACACCAGTATAAAAACAATATTATAGAATAAAATAAGATAAGAAGGAAGGCAGTATAAATACAAGTGCAATTTTTTTACAATTTGTTGCTTCTGCAACAGTTGTGCACAAACGTTTGCAAATTTGAATGAAAATTTGATAGCTGCCTAATCATGGGGTTTACTTTATTTTTTCACATTGCATTTTTACATTTTGGTATTTATTTTCTACAAGAATCCTGACAAAAAGCAAATACTGTGTATTTATAGATGAAGTAATGCTTTTGATTCATCAGAACCCGCACTAATTTTCCACTGCAGTGGTGCCAACCCGCCACCAGATGGCACTCTTTCTGCATAAAAGTTTATTTCTAGCGCTTCTCAGGTTGCAACGTCCCCTTTCATACCTCCCACCCCTCAGGGAACATGGAAGGAGGCGGGTAGAAGATGAAGAAGAAGAAGAAGAAGAAGAAGAATTAGAAGTGTGGGTAAAACTGACACCTGATCTTCATCTCTCAAGCAAAGGGGAAGAAAAAAACTGGGCGTGTTGGTGGATAACATCTGTAGACGCGTGCACAGAAAGTAGTAAACAAACCTGAGTGTAGGTTAGTGTTTGTGTGTTTGATTTGTAGTTTGAGGGAGGCGGTCGACAGGGTGTGGCCGGAGCAGGCAGGGGCCTGGCTGGAGGAGGAGGAAGAGGAGGGAGACTGTGCAGCTTAAACTTTATGACTGCATCATGGAAATAGAGGAAGTGAGAGCTGGGGCGGTTGAGTTTTCTAGAGGTGCATTAGTTCAACTATCTAACATTTTATTCTGCACTTCATCTCACTTCCTTAGAATCTGCCTCTAGAACACTGCGTGGGATGTTTTGTTTTATTTTTAAATTTTCTCAGTTACAGCAGTTGGAGAAGTTGAGCTAAATAAGTTTATTGAGTTCAACACTGATTGAAGATTTTTTTTTTCTGGACAAGTTAAAAGAAATACAAATGCAAATCTTTCAGTGTCAACACTATGAAACAAAATCTTGCCAGTAATTTTGGTTTGGTTTCCAGTGCAATTATCTTAGTACACTTGAAATTAGACAAAACTAACTTACAAGCAGCTTTTCAGGAAAATACAGGATGTTGTTTAAAGTAAATAATTCCTTAATATTGATGAAAAAGTTTTGGTTCCACTGGCAAGTTATTTAACTCAAGACATTTTTCCTAAGAGGAAAAATCCTCCAATGGAAAAAGTAATGCTTCATCAATATTAAAGTATGATTTACTTAAAATAAATAATTCCACCTTTAAAGACACTTTTAATGCAAAGTTGCATAAAAAGTCCATTAAAAGTGTCAACTTTGCATTAAAAGTGTGATTATTTACCAAATGACACTCCATGACTTCAGTCATAAACCAAGAAAATGATGTTCAACCCTGAAACATCGTCTTCATGAGACTGTCTTCAGTCAGAGGCCTCTTTAGATTCGCTGTAATACAGACTGCTACAAGAGGTATTCCCTCTGCTAACAGACATCCACATCTACAATAACACCTCAAGAATCTGAATTAATAAGAGTTATTTCCCTTTGGGATCAATAAAGTGCTTCTGAATTTTCATTAAACATTTATGAAGACTCCTTCATGTTCATGACAGGTATGTTTATAACAGTGCAGTTACACCCCTTCCAATAAGGCATTACCTCCTCTTGCCTTAAATAAACCAATAAATAAACCAATATATTGCAAGAACAGTTACTGCTTTATCTGTAATTCTGCAAAAACAATCATCTTCTGGTGCGTTCCATAATGAATGAAAGGTTGGATTTATTTCCAGTAAAGGATCAATTTAAAACCTGAGTATGCGCCGAGTCTTTCCATCCTTGGTTGGATTGCTACAGCAACAAAATAACGGAATAATAATCTGAAGAGAAACATGATTGAGTTAGTCGGTGGATTCTGGGCTGGACTTCAGCGCTGAGCTAACTTCTGCTTCCCGCCTCGCTAACCAACAGCTCTAATGAGACCAAAGCGAAACGCAGCCCCATGAGGTAAACACACTCGCTCCTTTGTTTCTCCAGCTCTCCTGAACGCAGATCAGCTGCAAACTCTAACTTCCAGTTTCACTTCATCTCGGCCACGAGGCTCGTCCTCCCGATGGTCCCGCGCTCTCTCTCTCTCTCTCGCTCGCCCGGGGAATACCTCATCAGAAAACGACAGGAAGCTGCTGTAATCACCAACTCGGTCTTCAGCCCAGGGATCGGTGTGTGTGCCCATGTAGCATTCAGCTTTCTGTCCTTTTAAGGAGTAAAGCAGCAGAGGTCCTGCTTGTTATTTCCTACGCATGTGAAATCAGCAGAAAAAACAGATTTGTGTTGTTCCTTACCATCTCTGTGGAACCGTTACTAGAGTTCCCCCCAAATAACCTACACAAACATGTCATGCTAAAGCCACTTTTTTAGCCCCTAAACACATTTTGTTGTGTACTTTGAGTCTGTAGGAGTGCAGGAAAGTTCATTTCCCTCCTGGTGCTGTTGAGAGCTTTAGATTTTGTTTGAGTCATATTTTTCAAATTTGTTTATATTTCTGTCTTCCTTATTGCAGTTTTTGAACAATTAGGTCAGACAGTATCTGCTGCAGAACTGCTAATCAAGGACTTAAGGCTAACCAATACAGAGCTCTCATTTGACATCACACTTCCAGGACTTTTGTAGTTGACAGCAATGCGGGCTAACTGTTAGCTCCTTGAGGACAGAACTGTATGGCGTGTTAAATACTACTATAATAAACAGTTTGCCATTGTTTTTGTCTTGAGGAACACATGATCCGAATGGAGGCAGTGACGTTTTAGTGTTAGCTAACTCGCTAGCTATGTTGAGATCTTGTTTGCAAGACCTGTTCAGTCGTGTAGCTGTAGCATTTTCTGTTTCAGACATGTAAGGTTTCCTTAGATTACAGCTGTTTCATATGAGTCGATATCAATAACTATTGATTAGTTTTTTGTTTTAAATATATGAAATACTACCAAACTAGTAGAGTGACTTTTCCTGTTTTATCCACAATTTTCACTTTACGGCATTTTTTTATTATTAAGCAGCTGTGAGGAACAGTGGTGAAACCTAAAACTGCTGCTGCGCCACTTACTCAACAGGTTGTTGCTAGGCAACCAGAAGTTACTCAACATGTTGTTGCTAGGTAACCAAAGAGTGAGTTAGTTGATACCACTAGCCTAGTTTAGCAGGCTGTGAGAGGTTGAGGCCTACATCTCCCAGAATGCTGTGCGGTTCTGGATTGAAAATTTTCTATGTATTTGATATTGTGTCAGGTGTAAACCTAACCCGCATGAGACAAAATTAACTGGGAAACATGCACCACTAACACAATTAACACAACCAGAGACACAATGGATATTTTATATGAAAGCAGCAACATAAATGCAGGTTGGTTTTGATTTCTAAACATCCCCAGTAACTGCAGGGACAACTATAAGGTTTTCCTTCAAAGTGTAAAATGTTAACTATGCACTACTTTGAGGTGGTTAATCACATAAAATCCCAGTAAAACATTGAAGTTTAACGCCATTAAAAGACAAAGTGTAAAAAACCCTCCAGGCTGAATGATTCATTATGATTACATACATAACAAAATGAGTGGCGGCTTCGTTTCTACACAAACTACGGACCAAAAGTAAAGCTGCAGCTAACACCTGCATGCCTATCTGCAGCTTGCCCTCTGCTTCCCCTCCCTACGACGAGCAAAACGGCCCAAATAAGGAGCTTCTGCTCACAACGTCACACACAAATGTGCCCTGCACTCGCTCTGCTCGAAAGAACCGCACTTTCCCTGATAACCCAGGCAAATGAGTCGGGGACAGCAGGAAGAGCTGCTGTCCAGGCAGACGGAGCTCCGGTCTGCTGTGTCTCAAGATTCACAAGCCGAGGAGGAACGGCTGCTGAGCCAAAGTTACACATCCTGTTTGGATATGGGACAGGAAGTAGAGGGGGAGCTGGGGAGTGACAACACCATGACATCAGCGTCTCCTGCAGGCCTGAGTCACATGGAGTCATCTGCACATTTCTACCAGCCCCACTGAACGCATTCACAGTAAATCAGCCTTTCCAAAGTTCTGTCACAATAAGGCTGGAACAATTAATTGACTTCATTGTGATTAATTGGAGTCTACAGAATCAATAAATGGCCGTTTAACCCAGAAGAGTGCAGAAATCTAAACACTTTGAATTTCTTAAAAAGCTACTTTGTCTTTCCTCAAGTGGCAGTTTTAGTTTCACCTGGTTCAAATAAACACCTTTTGCTATCAAATTACTAATCCAAAAAATAAAACTGACTAGTAGTCAGTATTATTTTTAACTGCAGATCCATCCTTTGTTGCAAATAATCAAGCATTCACCAAAGAAATGCTTTAGGTAACGATTGCAACAGTTTCCTAAACTGAAATACAATTATTATTTAATCATATAAGAAAGTTATTAAATGAAGTGTTTCTTTGCATGTTTTAATACATTTCTAATGTGTAAGAAACACTTTTGTGGCTAAATAAAAATCTGCAGAATGTGCCAATTTGATTTTATCTGATTGATTGTCAGAAAAATTAACATAATAAGTTTCAAGCCTAATCATGAATGAAAACTGGTGAAAAAACGGCCACAATGCAATACAAAAACTAAATCTTACCAAACATTTTGGTCTAGTTTTTAATGTAAATATGTTAGTACATTTAAGTGTGTACTAAGACATTAGCACAACAAAATAGACCAAAAATACTTATGATTTTGTGTTTTTCCAGTGTAACTAACACAAACTCTATAACATTGCAGCATATTTCAACAGAAGATGTGAGATAAACACCGAATCTCACAGAGCTGCATGTTTTTCCTCCTAACATCATTTTCACACCTGACCTGTTCATACAAGGTCTTCAGCTGGAAAATTCAAATAAAGTCGCGTCAACGTGAAAATGTGAGCAGCAGTAAAATAAAGTAACTGTAGTCTGGCAGTTTGCATGAGCCGTTTGCATAAAGCTCACTAAGAAAACCTGAAGAGGCAAATGATGAAGAAAGACTGGTGAAGCTGGAGGTAACCTGAGCAGGGAAGCATTCAGAAAGTTCATTTATTTACAGCTTTCTTCACAGAGAAAAAAAATACTACTTAATATTCAGCATAATATCATACAACTGCAAACCTCAGGCTACGAGCTCTTTGTGAATGTTATTATTGGAGCTAACAACACTACTGTTAATCTGCCAACAGCGAAGCTCATTTTTCATTTAGCCCAACCCTAACCTTTGGGTTTCCCTAAATTAGCTTTTACAGATTCATTTATGTGAACGTTTTGTAAAACTTTCAGCTGAACAAAGTTCAACATCTTTGTTGAAGTTTATTGACTGTTAACTTTTCTTCGCGTTTGTATTTATGCTCTTATTTTGAAGGCTGTTTACGCAGCAGCTCCGTTTCCTCTCCTGTTCTCTCGTTTTTTTTATTCCCAATGACTTTATTTAAAACAAGAAACAAAATAAAACAAGAGGTACACTCCACACCATGTTTGTTTAGCGCTTTAGCGTTAGCGAAACTAAGTATTGAATTATCAGCGTCTACTGTTGTAATTTTATGACTGTCAAATTATTTTGAGCCTTTTGTACAGATTTAGCTAAAGAAATTGAAACATTTTCTGTCTTTTTGACAAATTAAGTTCAGTTGGAGGCAGTGATGCATGTTTTTCAACTAAATAATTACCAAGTATTTTTTAGGTTTCTTTTCTGGCTGAAACCAACAATTACAATTAGAAACCCTTTTTTCTGACCCATTTACACCTGTCAGGTGGTTTAGCGAAGCCCAGAGTCAGCATGCTTCAGAGACATTTTCTTAAACAAAAGACAGAAGAAACAGCCTGTGGATCCTGATTCTAAAAAGAAAACAAAGCTGCAACATTAGCCAGGCATAAATGCAACAAAACGCCTCATGATGTGCTGCTGTTTGGGTAGAAGGTGCAGAAAAGATTTGCAAGTTTGTAACATGACTCCATGCAGGCTGCACAGAAATGCAAACATGTGCAGGTGGTGGAAACTGAAGCTTCCTGCATCATCTCAGCTACCAATTTCAAAACCCAGCTGTTAATATGATTAACCCTGCAACCAAGACACAGAAGGGAAACACATTTCTCCTGGGATAGAGCTCCAAATTCTCATAGAAAGACTGTTTTTTCTCTGAAGCAGGGATGCCCAAGACAGACACTTCTACTCACTTCAACTCCACTTTTACTCAAGAAAAATACACATAAAAGTGAATTTTTTCCAAAATGTTATTCAAGTAAACGTAACTGAGTAAATGTAACTAGTTACCAGCCAACTCTGGATACAAATCATGGCTCCCAGAGAGGAACGTGGATTTGTTGCATCACAATATTCATCTCTAATATCTCAGAATGAGATCCAGGCATCAAGCAGCTGATTTGATGACATTTATTTCTGCAGATTTTAATTAAAAAGTAGCATGAAAAGCAAACTGAGCCAAAAATCTATGAGGTAGAAAAACCAAATCACTATTTTCCAACCGTGTCAATTTAAAAAGCTGGTATTTAGCCAAGCTGTCATGTACTATGCATACACTGCAAAAACAAAAAACTAGACAAATATAATTGGTATGATTGTATGTCAGCTTTAAAAAAGCACTTTAAAACTAGCTTTTAACTGCACCAAAATGCAGTTTCTAGAGCAAATATATTAGTACACTTGGAAAAAGACTAAACCAAGTAACTTTTCAACAAGTTAAACGCAATTCCTTAATATTGACGAAACATTAAGGAGCTTGGGGGACCGGGGCCTGGCTAAGGGGACCGGGGCCCGGCTAAGGGGACCGGGGCCCGGCTAAGGGGACCAGGGCCCGGCTCGGGGGACCGGGGCCCGGCTCGGAGCGGCGCCTCTTCCTGCCGTCTGCAGGATGCTTCGTCTGACTTACATGAGCCTTCTCCCTGCGGGCCTCCAGCAGCTTGTCATGGTAGTGCTGAGCGATGGACGGATCCACATCTGTGAGCTTGGCGGACGGGTTCTGCAGCATGTCCAGGGTCTTCATGGGGTCGCCTTCGTCCAGCGCCTCGTTGATCAGTCCAATGGCAGCAATTCCTGCATGGACAAAGGAAACAGTTTACTACAACAGACTGAGATAATTTACCCTCGTTGTTTATCCTCATCAGCTTGTTGATGGTTATTATTTTTTCATGTTTTTATATTTCCATCTGAGTCTCAACTGTTTCTACATTTTTCCCGTATTACAAGTATTAATGCCTTGTTCCACTGGTGGATTATTTCACTAACATCAATATTGAAAATGAGTTTGTGCAAGAAAAAACAAAATGATCATGTTTGGTATAGACTGTAGACCAGTGGTGTCCAAAGTGCGGTCTGGGGGCCATTTGAGGCACGTGGGCTGATTTTGTGTTTTTGATCTACATTGAACAAAATTTCTCCCCTACAATATGAAAAAAACTTAAAAAGAAAAACTTTATTTTCTCCATTTGAGATTTTTATGTTTTTGGCCTGCAAAGATTTTTGACCCGATAATTTGGACCCTCATTGCAAAACGTTTGGACCCATCCTAACCTGTTCATGGAATCAATATGGGTCACCTTTAGGTGGTTTGGCTGACCAGTTAGAGGTCTAGTCAAAGTTTTTCTGGTGTGATTCTTACGTTCGTGTTCCTCCTGCACGGCCAGGTTGACCTGGTCGATGCAGGCCTGGATGTCGTTCCAGGTCAGATATTTGCTGCCCTCCTGTTTGGCTGCGGCTTTCAGGCGCATCAGCTCGTCCATGTACCTGAGCAGCAGAGAAAGCAAAACACGTCAGCCTTCCGTAAACGTCTGACTGGAAACGACCCGGGCGCGTGACCTTCGACCCTGACCTCTGCGCGTACTCGTCCTCCACGTTGCTGAGCCCGGTGACGGAGCTGGCCAGCTGCCTCCACAGGGCGGCCCGGTCTCCCACCTCCAGCGCCTCGTTCATCAGAACCACGGCGGACAGCATCTCCACGGCAACCAGCAGCTCAGGGTGGGCCAGGGAGCCCTGCAGGACGGGACGCGGCGAAAAGTCACATGACTGATGATGTCATCACTGGAAATATGTTACAGTTTGATTTATCAATTTTGGATGGACAGATGAATGATGGATTGATAGATTAATAAACTGATGGATGAAACGAGGCTTTAGTAAATCAGGAATTTGGGATTCGTCTGAAGAACTGCTGACTGATCTCTGCAGGTTCCTCTGAGGTCAGAATCGCCGAGTCATGCTAGTTCATGTTATAAAGCATCAGTTTGTGCTGAGGTCAGCAGTTTTCATGGAGCCTCAGGTCGGCGCCGTTTGGCTGCTGCAGGTGCGTCTCGTCACCTCGGCGCTCTGCTGCTGCAGACAGGCCAGCTCCTTCTGGTAGAGGTCGGCGGCGCCGGGGTGAACCTCGGGCAGCTGGGCGTCCGGGTTCATCAGCTCCTCCACCGTCTTCTCCGGCACGCCCGCGCTGATGGCGCCGTTGATGCGCTCCACCGCCTTCAGCACTGCAGCAGGCAGGGAGCGGACACAGGTGGGAGATAAAATGAATAGATTTTAGTGTCACGTGAATTATTGTACACCAATCAGTAATGAAACAATCACACAAAGAATCTGAAAAAGATTATATTAATTGTCAATATTAAGACAGTTAGTTGATAACGGGATCTTGTTTGTAAAGTTTGTAAAGTTGCATATTAGCTAAATGTTTAGCTAGCACCAAAACATTTAGCTAGGACCTAAATATTGAGCTACTAGAACTAAACAAATTTATGAGCTAAATATTTAGTTGGAAACCTAAATATAGCTTGCTTTGTAAAATAAATGTTTAGTTGGGAAAATAAGTTTTTAATTTGGAAATAAATATTTATTTTGAAAACTACATATTCAATTTGAAAGTTGAATATTTAGTTTCAAAGCAAACATTTAGCTTGAAATTAAATATTCAGTTTGGAACGCTGACATGTATGAATAAGAGAATAACAAAATATGACTGAAAAATTAACACCCACACTTAGTAAATTTACAAACAGCACAAAAAGACCAATAAAAGGTTTTATTTTTAAAAACGGTGAGGAAGCAGGTCAGTTACGACATCTTGACTATGATAACCGTAATGCTCCGCAGTTCGGTGTGTTTGGGTTCAGTTCACACCAACAGTCGGTGTGTGAAGCTCTTACTCTTCAGGTATCCGGCGGCGACCTCGTTCGCCACGTCCACGCCGCCCTGCAGCTCATCCTTCGTCAGAGGTTGTCCAGGAGACACCTAGCATGGAGAACTGATGATGAGGAGCCAGGAGAGCAAATCTGGGACAATCTGCGTGTGTGTGTGTGTGTGTGTGTGTGTGTGTGCGTGTGTGTGTGTGCGTGTGTGTGTGTGTGTGTGCGTGTGTGTACCTGCTCTTTGTTCTCCCTCTCGCCCTGCAGCTGCTTCAGGTACCAGTCTTTGTTCCCAGGCTGCAGGTTCTGAACTCCGACGGCCTTCAGAGCCTCGTACAACTTATCCTCGTCTCCTCCAACCAGAGCCTGCTCTGCTGCACTCAGGGCGTTGCTCACTGTAGGACAAGGGTCAAAGGTCAGCCAATGCATCAGGACAAACAGGGTATATTCATGAGCCTGTGCATGCAGCGCCTTGCAAAGGTTCTAACAACCCTACAGGCAAATACTGTGAACTGTGTGGCATTGAAAATGTTGAGCCCAATAATACTGTCAAGGAAAATGTAGAAAAAAATTGTGGAATGGAATCGATTATTTGGGATTTATGCAAAGAATAGAGGCTGTTAAAATGATGCTGATACTTTATTCAGATGACACCGAACCAACACCAAGTTAAATTGATTTAGTCAAAGATTTAAATTTGGTTTTGATGGATCTTACCGTTCACCATGTTGATGTTGCCCTGGATTTCTGCCTGAGTCAGAAGCTCGTCGTAAATGTCTCGCTCTGCCTCTGTATTCTCCAGTTGCTGCAACACAGACGACAACATTTTATTAGCTTTAGACAATAAAAACTGTTACTTCGAAGGCGGGGCTAGGTCCAACCTGCCGTTTTGGTTGTCATGGAGATTAAAGTATTTCTCAAACATCCAGGTACGATAAGCTACGACGTTGATTCTACGATTTCAGTTTTGCCATTCTTACTCGTTTTCGTGAGCTGGCCACCTTCTCCCCCTTGGCTTGGTAGAGCGTGTCGTGGTACGTCTGGACCGCGTCCGGGTCCAGGTTGAGCAGCATGGCGTTGGGGTTCTGCATGGCGGCCAGGGTTCCCTCTGGGACTCCCTGGTCGATGGCCTCGTTGATGGCGATCACTGCAGCGTGCACTGAGGACGGAGGAGCAGAGTCAGAGGCCGTTTCACTTCTAACTAAAGTTAGAATCAACTTCGCTGCTCTGAAAGTCTAATAAACACATTTGGACTCCCACAGAAACTGTAATGATGGTTAATTATTTAATGTCTAAATCAGATAAGTGTGGTTTATTAGTGAGCTGCAGCAGCTACACTACAGAGAAAAACAAGAAAAAAACGGCTGTATTTTTGTCGTTGTTTGGACTGCATAAAAAAATATTAGTATTTTAGGGGTGCAAATACATTAGTGCACTTCAAATAAGACAAAACTAACTCACAAGTAACTTTCAAGCACAATACAGAAGGTTGCTTTAAGTCAATAATTTAATATTGATGAAAAAATACTTGATTGATTGGCACATTATTTCACTTATAACATGTGAAATAATCTGCCAGTGAAACTAGTCATTTTTTTTCCTTGATAATAATTGAATTAAAACAAGCTCCTGTATCTTCCTGAAAGTAACCTAAGCATCAGTTTTGTCTTATTTTAAGTTTACTGAGATATTTGCGGTAAAATGGAGAGCAGTCTTGTTAAGGTTCTGTGTTTTTGCAGGTCAGATTCTCCCTCTGCTCACATGCAGCTTCGTCCACCGACAGCTCACTGGCCAGAATCCCTCCGATCTTGCTGAAGGCGGGCATCTGGATCCCATACTTCGCCAGCTCGTTCTTCATGTTGTTGATTTCCTCCTCTGTAGGAGACGGCACAGAGCAGAAGCAACACATTCAGGGACTGCAGTGGAAAAACCAAAACCAGTAAGAAAAAGCAGGGAGGCTGCAGAGGCGAACTGTTCCTGGCGACGTTTGACAGTCGGATTCCTGAAGCTGCCACAGACAGGAAAAGCTCTCACTGTTACTAATGACTTTCACATTTCCAGCTGCTCCTTCTGGCCGCAGCTGCTCTGCCCACCTTGTTCTCCTCTCTCAGGGTTTTACGGTGTGAACAACTCCGCAGTATTTAAACTTTCAACTGAACTTTACAAACAAGGGAACATCTGGAATGCTTACGAAGACACGGTGAGGTTAAAAATAGAAAGACTGACGGAAACAGAGGCAGAGATTCCTTCACTCACCTGTGAATGCTACTTTTCCATAAAGATCCTGGATCTGTGGAGCCAAGCCCAGCTTGAACAAGTACAGACTGTAGAAATAATAGAAAAACACAGAAAGAGGTCAATTTTATACAGAAACTATAGAACAATACATGCATCATCATTAATCAGATTAAAAATTAACACATTCTGCAAATTTTCCATTAAACTGCATAAAAAGTTTTTGTAAAATATTAGAAATACATTAAAAGGTGGAAATAAATAATTCAATTCCATTTTTAAATAAAATAATTAACATTTTATTGCCAAAAATGCAATAACAGCAGTCCTTAGTGAATTTGAAAATGCCACGTGAGGTTTCTTATATATATATATATATATATATATATATATATATATATATATATATATATATATATATATATATATATATATATATATATATATATATATACACACCAATCTGTATAAAACTCATCTAACAGACAGTAACAAACAGAAAACAATTACTGACTGTTCTTGATGGTAAGGAACCTTTTAAAAGCTGTTAAATTCTTCGTGTTTCCATACAAAGTCTTTCCATTCTGGCTTAAATGTTTGTTTTGGTTTCCACTTTTCAATACCTGCATTGTTCACCTCATGACAACATATTTAAACAGGTTTCAGCCCAACAAAGCTTCAATGGAAAGTTTTTTAAATAACTCCATCTTTCACAAACAAACAGCCCTTTCTGAGCTCAGCGCCTGGTAGCCAGAAAAATCAACCAAAAGGAGGAGAAACCCAAGCAGAGCTGTGAGTTTGACGTCAGTGTTTGGCTCTTAAACGTCTCTGGACCAACAGGCGGCGAGCGAACCAACCTGAGAGCGTGGATACAGTAGACGCAGCGCGGCATGTTCTTTCGGTCGTATATGTCTGTGGTTTCTGGGTAGAAGATCTGAAACAAAAGCAGTGAGGTAAGAAAGTCAGCGTCATGTTGGAGCATGTGTCCAGAAGATGAGCTCAGAGTGAGAATTACACAATGTTAATGATCATTTACACACCCAGCAGCAAAGCTCACTGCTTCTGCAGTCAAAAACGTTCTTTCTACTGGAAACGGGAAGCAAAGGCCCCAACTTTCCTCTATGTTACCAATCAGAGGTATCCTCGTGATGTTAGCGATTGATTTCCACATTTTTGGGAGCAATTATCAATTATCAGCATTTAAAACTCCACTCCTTGGAAAGAGTTGTGCTCACCTTGGGCAGTCCCTTTTCTGCCATGGCGTTGAGCCACTGGATGACGTTATCTGTGTGTCTGAAATGGAGGCCGGTTGCCTGCAGGAGAGAAACACAATATCAGACCTGAAGAAAACACCATTTCTGTCTTTTGAAGAGCTACCGTTACAATATGAACTGTAAGAGGAAACCTTATTCAGCAAAACGTGTCACATGAAAATGGTACAGGGTCTGGCAAAAGGATTTACATCATGAATCCTTTACACATTTCATCTTGTTGCACAGAAATCTGTGCATTTCACTGGGTTTAATGCTGCAGTCCAACATTAAAAAAACTGAGGCAAAAAATGAAGATTCCAACAATTAAAAGTGATACATTATACTTCTTTGAAACTCTAAATCCAAATAAGCTGCTGCTGGCCGCGGCCCCCACCTCAAACTCGCATGAGAATGGCTGAAAAAAGTGCAATTATACAACCGCACATCTTTGAAAAGCAAAAGTGGAGCCTCCTGCACAACCCACAAGAATACAGCAAGTGGTTTCTGGATGGTAAGTCAACAATCATTTGTCTTTTCCAGAAGCCACTGTAAAGCACATGCAGCTTGGGTTGCTAGGTAACAGGCTGAACTCCGCAGGGGTTGCTAGGTAACCGCACCAAGAAACATTAACTTATTGCCAAAAATAGCTTGGTGTTCTTTGGGCGTTCTTAAAGCGCTCAGATTGTTTTCAGAAGCAGTAGAAACCTACAAAATGTACATTTTGAATAATAGGTTTCCTTCTGGAATAAAAATTGTTTGTTTGTTTTTTTTACTGAGATGGAGAAACTTTAAGGCCTGCTGTCATTTTTAACAGATTACAATTCACACTCTCGGTGGAAATATTTTCTTCTGACTACTTCAATTGCAGAAATGTTCCCTGATTTCAAAACTTTGGCTGAAGTGGTTTTTGTAATTCCGGTCCAGAGCAGATTCATCCTTCAGACCAACATCAAAACCCCCAGAGAAGTCGTCTGAGGTAAAAGTCCAAATCTTCATGACCACAGCTTCTGCAGCAATCCTCCTTTAGATATGTGATTAAACTCAAACTGGGTCAGCAATTCCTGTCCATGTGAACCAGGAGAACTTATGAGAGAGTTCAGGCTGCAGCAGGTGAATCATTCATAATTTAACTGCAATCATTTAGTTTAATTGTTTATGTGCAGTTATTGGGGCCACAGTCAGCGGTTTCTGTCACTGCAGAGAAAATGTTACATTCATTTAAGAGCCACATTGTGAAATTACACATTAAGCAGATACATGATGCGTGTTACAGCTTCATCTGGTTGAATATTAATGAATATGCAAGATAAGCAGCTAATAGCATTGAATGACACAAACTAAAAGCTGTTGAACATGGGAGAACTTTTTCTATATTATTTATATAGTTTGTACATATAATAACAGATTAATCTCTTCCTGCTGCCACTGGTGGGAAAATATGAGACATCAAACTTGTTTACTGAACATTTTGTGTTTTTCAAATCTAAAATCTTCTCACCTTGTAGCGCGTCTGCTCACGATCGTAGATCTTCTTGAGGGAAACCGTCTGCGGGGCAAAGAAGTTGCCCAGTTTGGCCAGATAGACGCCATTTCTCAGCCCCTCCTCCAGCTCCGTTGTCGGGGGCAACTCCTCGTCCAGACAGGCCTCCATCCATCTGCGGAGGGAAGAGGAGGCACGGATGAAGCCAAACAGCAAAGATGACTTCCTCCACAACCAGGGGGACTGAGCTTAAAGGCTGATTCCGCACAAACATGAAGGGCTTTAACAGTTAATCAGATTAATCATGAATAATCAATTAGTAAAGTAATCATAAACTCATTCAGTGACTGAAGTATCCAGACTCAGAAAAAGGCCATTTGTTGATTTGTTGTTAATTGAAACAAAAATGTACAAAAAAGTAGAAATTGTGCATTAAAGGTAAAATAAAAAACTGAAATGTCTCCTCATGTGGCAGTTCTGTGAAAGTTTTTCTTGTCAAGCACTTTTTGTCATCTATTTAGTTTTTGGCTAAACTAAAACTGAAAACATCAGAAAAGGCTGAACTTTTCACAGATTGACATTAGAAGGATTTTTTTGTATCTTTTGCTTTTTGTATATTTTAGGCAATAAAATGTTAGTTTTCTTATTAAAAAAATTAATTAATTATTTGTTGATATGCATCTTTATGTAATATTTTATTATATAACAAAGGCTTGTGTTTAAATCTGCAGGATGAGCCATTTATTTGATCTGCTTAATTCATCAGAATAATCGATTACTAAAAACATGCAACATGAAGTCCGTAAAACAGCGAACCTGAACCTTAAAGTGATGTTCTGCACGTTCTCATGAATTCATTTTTATTTCTCATTACAGCTCCGTGCTGCTAACCGCTGGCCTGCAGCACGCAGTCAGGATTCCTCAGGCGTGACATTTCATTTCTTCTAGGTCATGTTATGAAATGACATTCCTGCTGAGTCAGCCCTGGGCCACAGAGGAGACGCGCTGCGCTCCCTCACTGGGAAGGCAGGAATGATCGGGTCTGGTCCAATAAAACCGCTCTGATAAACCTGCTGCGGTTACAGAAAGTTGGGATGTTTTCTTTGAGAGTTTCTCTGTTCATGCTGAACATAAGACCATGATTGGTTATCTTTTAATCTTGTGGTTCTCTCATGTAAAACTCTGCACTCACTCAGAAACCTTGCTGCTTATAAATATGCTAAACTCTCAAAACTATGCACAAACTTTCTGTCCTGTTTGAATCATTTGAAAAGCCAGAATGACATCAGGTCAGTTCTTCTGTGCAGAACTTATTTCCTGAACAATATCTGAGATATATAAAGTTTAATTATTGCAGTAGAAAAGACTTCTGAGATTTATTTTGATTTTCCACTTAAAAACAAAATCTTACCGAGTATTTTTGTCTAGTTTCTAGTGCAAATATCTCAGTACACTTGAAATAAGACAAAACTGAGTAATAACTAACTTTTTAGCAAGATTCAGACGTTTATTTTAAGTCAATAATTGCTTAATTGTACTTACAATACAGGAGAAATATCGGTGGATATTGTCATCAATTTGATGGAAATGTTATATTTAATGAATTACTGACCTAAAACAAGCTCTTATATCTTGCTGCGAAGTTACTTGTAAGCTATTTTAAATCATTTTTAAGAAAACCAACTAATTTAACTAGAAACTAGATGTTTGGTCTCTGACAGGAAAACTAGAACAGATTGGCGTTTCAGCCAATAGAATGACAGCGTGTCACTGTGACATCACTATGGCACGCTAGTTTCACTAAAAGTGTTCACTCCAGGCGGTTTGGATGAGACGATTCAACCAACTGCAGCAGTGAAGACGCTGCGCCCCCGGCGGACGCTGCTGCGCCCCCGGCCGACGCTGCGCCACTTTCGGTTTCATTCACGTTTGTTTAGGCTCAGTTGAAGAATCAGACTTCATGGTGACATCGTCCACAATTGCAGCAAAATTGCACACATATATATTGTGTTATACAACAGAGTGTCTTCAGTCAGAGGCTTCTTCAGAACCGCTGTAATACAGACTGCTACAGGAGATCCTTCCTGCCCATAGCCATCAGTATCTACAATAACTATCTGGAGGAAGTTGGATAATACAAACACTGAGTTAATCCTGAGGGAGATTTAAGTAATTCTACATTTCAAATCTTTTTTGAAATTAAAACAACTACTGTTTGCCAAAATGATTAAAATGCAAATAATGATTAAGATAATAAAAAAAAATACAATCAAATCTATTTTTATCATCATCATAAATAATAAAATTACAATTGTACACAATAAATATAAGTTTTTTATTATAAATAAATAGAAAAATAAAATCTACATTTACACACAACAGATTTTTACAGTTTGAGCCGAAACCTCGGCTCTCACTGGGAACGCTGGATCTCCATGAGGAATTTCCCAGTGCCAGAGCAGATTTAGTGAAGTCCCATTAAAAAAAAAAAAAAGAGAGAAAGAAAGAAAAACAGCCTCTCCTTTAATCTGCTGAGAAAACTCTCCCACTCCCCTGCAGCCTCAGCAGGTTACCTACATCCTGGGAAAGATTCCTCTGCTCCTGCAGACCTGCCTCCCTCTGCATGCACACACACGCATCTCTGCTGCAAGAGCTGCAAGAACAAAACGGGGCTTCTGAAGGTTTTACTCATTAACCTCATCTTAGCTACAGTTTCAAACAAAAGCCACACCCCAAACTAACCAACTGAGCTGCTTTTAATCTGCCTTGAACAGGACATGAAGGTCCCAGAGGCACTTTAACTCCCAAAGGACTTAAATGATTAAACGGATTAAATGTAATAAATGGATTATTGAAGTGATTGCCAAGTAATTTAGTAATTGATTAATCGTTAACTAGAGTAGGCCATTTGCTGAGAAAACACTCAAAAAGCAGTAACTGAGCATAAACTATACAAAAATATAAATATTTAGCATTTTAGGTAAATTAAACCCATTTGTTTGTAAATATGTTCAACCCAGAACTCCTGAAGTCACTTTTAGCTTCATTTAAAAATCTGTAATAATAACAATAATAATAATTTCCTACTAAACCTGCCATGCTAACTAGCCTTTGCATTCATTACAGGCTATGCTATCAGGAGGCAGCTGCACCGTTAGGAGTGGTGATTGGCAGCGCTAAGGCCCGCCTCCTGGCTCTGATTGGTTGTTTCTAGTTGGCACTGAGAGAAAGCAGAGGGGATCATTTTTTTTCACAGAATATCCGTCTCATATTGTACTGCCACAACATAGAGGTAGTTTCAACAAATGCATAAAAAATATTTACATACTGCAGCTTTAAAGCAGCTGTACAAACTGTGTCTTATTCTCAACGTGGCGCCTCAATTTCAGAGTTTCCCAACACTTTCCTGAAGTCTCTTGGTCTGCAAACAAATGTAAGGGCAAGCGGCTAACACCAGCTGAAACAACTTCCCTCTCAGGAAGTCGTGACACGGGGGCTTTCAGACAGGCCTGCCATTGAGGCCGGGGCGACCGAGCCGTGGCGCGGGGCCGGGGCCCTTCTCTCAGGAACAAGCCCCCACTTTCACTCTCTGCTGGCGCAAAGAAAGGCTCCATAAAGACTCCTAAGTAATGACTCTCTTTATCAAAGCTACACACTCCTTCCAGCCGAGCACAAACACGGTCACACCCTCCACTTAACCAGCAAGATCTGCAGCTATGAATGGGATTTCAGGATGTCTCTCTGAGAACAGCTCAGGAAACAAACGTACAGTTGTGTTCTCGACTCCAACAGGCATGTCTGCAATTCAAAATAAACCCACAGATATGAAAGTAACGACTGGAATCCTGATCATCACTCCAAATATGAAGGTGTAGCCGTCTAAAGGTTGCTGCTCCAACTCATTCCACACATTTTAAAGCTCTGAGCTTTGCAAAGAAAGAAATATGTGCTTTATCTCTGATGCCATCAGAAAGTTATTTCTGAACTTAAAATAGCAAGATATGGCTTTAAGATCATAATTACGTCAAACAAATTTAAATAAAATGTCATGAAAACTATTGATTGAAATTAGTTCCAATAGATTAACCAATAATATATTCTGTTTCTGTTGTAGTTCGGCCGCCATCCAGCAGAGGGCACTACTGGTTGGAAGCCTATTTAAAACAAGATGCATCGCTTTACAGGAGAGAAACTTTCCTAATGGAGTCCAAAAATGCTCCTTATGAGTTCTGTTCAGAAATATAAAAACTTAATAAGAGCCTTTAGTTATCGCCCTGATAAGACGACGAAGTAAAGACAGAAACGCGGAGCGGAGAAAATAATACCGAAAAATAGTAACTTGATCGACAACAGACATGATATGCCAATAAGGACGGTTGATTCTGAGGACTTCCACGAGTTTATAAATACATCCAAGTTTAATAATCTAAAAAAAATAATAATAATTCTGTATTTAATGCAGTTGATTTTTTAATGTGTTTTTAAATATGGCATGAAAAAATAGCCCTTCACTTTATGGAAAGACTATATTATGGAAAGTATTAGGGCCATTGTAGACAAAAAAAAAAAAAAATTCACCAAAAATTCTCAGATGTTTTCTAGAAGACTCAAAAAATTCTCAGATATTCTCAAAATTTGAGATTTTTTCTAGTTAAATTTCAACTTTTTAATTTAAAAATTAATTGCCTTTTCTATCGAAAAATTCTTTGACTAATCTTAAAATTTCTGAGTTTTTCTTTCAAACAAATATTTCACTTCAAACTCAGAAATTTCCAAGTTTTTGTCTAAAAAATTTCTAAAATGAATCAAAAAAAATTTTAGGCCTTTGGTCCAACTCCAGAATACAAAGAAAATGTAAGTTTTAGGAATCAATTAATCAAATTTAATTAAGAGCTACATTAATTAAGAGCTATTGTAGAAAACTATTATTTATTATTTTCTCAGATAGAAAATATTCTGGAAATAATTGTGAAATAAACTGACACATAAACAAACAAACAAACAAACAAACATATTGCAGCGTAAGGGAAATGTAGAACGTGCTTCCAGATTGCTGTTAGGAAGCTGTAATAAAACCAGAGGTCAGAGGTCAACCTCATAGGAAGAGATCTTCTGCTGACCATCATCTCTACAGGAAGACGCTCTGACTTCTTGACAGGAAACTGACGCGCTGTAGCCAAGTGCAAAATAAAGATGTTACATAAACTCTTTATTCAGACACAAAATAAATTAAAACAAATGACACAAAAATAAAAGACATTTTCCTCCAGGAAGATGAGAAATGTTGAACCTTTTGTGAACAGCTTCTGCTTCAAACAGTGAACAGATAATTAACAGACCGCAGGCCGTTTCTGTATGACTGTAAAGTATTGTTGTCCTGCTAAAGGGAGCGGCCCAAAAGGTTTGACTCACTGATTAAAAATAATTTTAAAAAAGACAACATCTTGTATCTTTTTCTTAAAGATGAACAGGGATTTTAATAGATATGATGCAACAGTTTTCAAAAAGCCACTGTCAACGTGTGGGAAACATTTTGAAACTGTTGCACCAGAAAACATTTGCTTATTCACACGATTTAAGTTTATGTTGGGCATTTTATCGTTTATCAGAAACTCCTGCTTCCAGTAGGGCAAAGTAAAAACCAGAAAACCAAAAGAACATTCAAGATAATGTTCGATACTGATGTTTCTGCACAATGTTTCTCACAGGATGCAGATTTATTTGCAGCACATTTACCAAAATAAGTGGATATTAAAAAAAAAAAAATTAGAAACAAAGCAAACCTGTATCACATTTTCTCAACTCTAAACTACATGAACTTTGCTAAAATGTTGACAATAGATCCAAAAATGTCAAAATAACAGGAAGCTGAGTCTAAAGGTTGGTCATGGTTCAGATTAATTTAATTTTAGAAGAACAAACTCCAACTAAACCTACAGTAAAACTGATCACTTCACATTTTTTAAAGCTAATTTCAAATATGAGATTTAAAGGAGCAGTGTTGTATAAAAATTGACTTTATCTTTACTGCCCCGTTAACGAGGAGAAGCAAAAGCAAATGAGGTGGATTAGCTGTTTGTTATCCTGGCTATGATTACTAAGACATATTGAACTTATGCAGCTGACTGCTTCTTAACTGGAAAAGGTCAAAACTCTTGGATTGTGGGTAATCAAAGGCTAGATGAGTCTCCTTGGACACCAGCTTAGACAGATCATCAGATCATCTCTGCTAGATTTGCTTCAGGATCATAGAAGGAGGTTTAGAGATTTTCTGGACCCGTTAGACAGAGAGCTGGTCAGCGGTCAGTCCGTGGATGTTGTGAGGTTTAGGGCGGGGCTGGCTGTTGCGTAACAACATTAACATGACAGTCATGAGAGTCTTCAGTCAGAGGCCTCTTCAGTTTCGCTGCAGGACTGACTGCTACTGCATCACCATGCATCAGTCTCTGATATGAGTTTGATAATATGAGTTAAAACCGCCATTTTTTCACGGATAGGCAATAAAATCCAACAGTTTTGGGTGCAGAGAAGGTTTTACCTTAATACATGTGCATTACAGGACGACTTCAACAGTTTGCCCACCAGCTGCCTCAATCCGTTTCTCCTAAACAAATGCAAAGCAGCGCTAGCTTTAACCTGGGAATCCCCTCCGATTTACATGCAAATACGAACACACGCATCACAAAAGCAAACACACAGTAACTCTGGGCAAACGGATAAATCTTTTCTGCATGCTGAGTGAAAAAAGGCGGAAGTGCGATCACTGAATAGCTGGAAAGGCTGATTACATGTGGCGGCGCAGACATCCTTCTCCTGCTCTTTTCATTTCCTTCTACCGTTAATTTCAACCCTGATTAAACCGAATGACTTTACCAAAGCCTGAATAAAACAGTGGGAGGAAAGTGAAAGAATGACAGCCAAGTTGTCCATTACATGCTTTACTGGAACACTGGAATCTGACCTTGTTCTGTCTGCTGGGCCTCCAGCAGCAGCTGGTTTAAAGAGCCTCTCGGTTTAAAGTCCTAACGATGCTGGGCGAGCTGGAAAAACCAAGACATGTTCTCTGCACAGCCTCACACATTCCCAGACTGAAATCTGAGACGTTTTCCAGCTGTTTCAATGGTTTCCATCAACAGAATGGCTCAAAACTTGAAAAAATAAGTCATTTTTAGTTTGTTCCCCAAACAAACATCCTGAAAATTCAAAATAAATATTAAAATCAGCTTCTGCTCAGATTGGGTAAAGGGCTTTTATTCTGAAAAGCTGCAGTTTTTAGCTAAATGTAATCAAAGGAAACAGACACTTTTTTTTTATCAATGAGACAAATTATCGTTTTTTTTTTATCAACAATGTTTCTAAGATTTTATTTTTCTATAAAAATCTGACTCTTAATGCAAGATTTTTAAATTATGGGGCCAAACGAAATTATCCGATTATCTGTTTTGGCAGCACGTACATGAGGATGATTGGCAGCTGTCAGACCCTCCTCCTGGCTCTGATTGGCTGATTTTGACCAGAATCTGTGCATTTTTGTCTCTTAACACACAGTCAGAACATGAAGGCAGTTTTAATCAATATGAGAAAAATATTTTTTAAAGTTAAATGATTCACATGGAAACGACATTTTTAACCTCCAAAGTAAAGGAACCCTCACAGATTACAAGTAGCCAGAAACCTGGAGAGGTGAAAGGTCGGAACAGAGACCGACTGTTGCTGCTCTGACAGGTGAATAGTTTCATGTTTCACCGGCCGCCAGGTGAGATCCAGGTAAGAGGCGGGGGGACGGCTCCTGATCCCTCTCCTTTCATTTCCTTTTGTCCTTCCCTCCCTCCGTCCAGCTTACCGCCAGCCCGGCTGACTCACGCTGACATGTTTTCCCGGAGGCGTCCCCGTTTCCACGGAAACAACCTTTACAAAGGATTACACAAAAACCACTAAGAGCAGCGTTTAACAGCAAACAAGCTGGTTTATGAGGCAGATTAGCAGGCAGACAAAGGTCAAGGTCACAGCAAACCGACTCAAACATGAAGGAGTTTTAAACATTTCAACAAATCTTGTTTCTTTTTGTTTTGTTTTGTTTGAACTCTTGCAGCAAACCGATAAACTGAAACAACCTGAGATAATCTGGATTGAAATCACTGGGAGAAGACAGATTAAGAATATTTTATTTCATGTTGATCTAGTTTTAGATTTAAACAGTTTCAGGTTTGGATGCGGCTCTTTGCCCAGGGTGCCTGTGTGTCTGGGGGCAGCATAAGCACATAAAAAGAAATCAAACCTGCTTTTTTTTTTATCTGCTAAAGCCATTATGGGTCTGAGGTTCCAGTTCAGTGATAAATTAAAGTGATATTCCACCATTTTTGAGGAATATTAACTGTAATCCAACCTGAGCTGCACTAGAGAAGAATCTCTAACACACAATCTGATATTTGGAGAATTTACGACAAAAAAAAACAACTGATGGCCCGATGGCTACGCCTGAAACCTTTAGATGTTCAAGTTCTGTTTGAAAATAGCTAATCCGGATTAAAAGAGATTAGCAAAGTAAACATAAAGGGAAAATTACATCAGAATAATGAATCTGCTCAGTGAACGGTCCGTTTTTTTCAGCGTGTTTCAATTTAAATGGGGAAATCTTTCTTCTCATCTTGAGTCTTTGAGTCTTTTCCACCAAAAAGTGTCATTACAGTTACACCAGTTAGCAATAAATCAATTAATCACATGACAAAATCATTTGCATAATTTCTTTTTCTCTCTTTCTACCAAAAACTGGATGATAAAAGTTTTCAGTCTGGTGCTTCTTTAGTCTTTTTTGAAGGATCATTTTGTTTACAGAAACGTCCTAATTGATTTTCTTTAGTTGTTTGTTTATTTGTTTTGTATATTTAAAATGTCTTCTGGTTCCAGTGTTAAATGTTCACTACAATCTAAAATGTATTGATTTTATGCTACTTGAAAATGTTCTGAGAACAACCAGAATATTATTTATTGCAATGATTTCTTCAGGGAAAAACAACAATTATTAAACAGTTTCAATATTTTTGCTCAGTTCAGACGGACTTTTCTGAGTGAAGGGGGTCAGAGGTCAGATGTTATCTCCCTCTGAAGGTTTTCAACACGTCAGTCTTGAGCCATTGTTCCCCATCAAACCAACACAATGTGGGCTTACATAATCTCCCCTGCAGCGGCAGCAGCACAGGAGGGTTTGAGACTTTTTCAAAAACAGGAAATTACAGGCAAACAGCTTCAGCAGGAACTGGGCTGGTCAGGCAGCCAACAGAAAAACTCTGAATGTTTCTAAAATAAAAGCCTCCATTTAGAGTCAAATCCTTCAAATCCTCTAATCTGTGTTTTCAGAGAGGATGAGTGTCATAATAAACACTTCAACATGCATGACGGATTAAAGATTAAACTTTTTGTGGCCAGAGATTAAACATCTGATCATGCAGGAAAAATACAGACGATTTGATTAAAATGAAGAAAACTGATTTTTATAGGATTTTATAACTTACAAATAAAATCAAGATTTTTAAAACCAGATCCATTTTTAGTCAATTTGTTTCTAAAAAAGACATTTTAAATGACAAAAAGTGACTTATTTCAATCATCCCTTCTGTTAGTTATATGACGGAAAATTACTATAAAAAATGACAATATTTTATTCTCTTTTAGAGAATTAAGATGCAATTTTACCAGAAGAAAAAAATCTTGAAAATTGAGAAAAATAATATATTTTTAATGAGAAAAAAAAAACTAAATAAAAGTGTTTTTATTTCAATCATTCTGTTGATTATATAACAGGAAAATGTTACAAGAAATTATCTCAAATAATTAAAAATATCTGAAGTTTTCTGAAACTATAAGACCAATTTGGTTTTCCAGATTTAGTTTCTATTGTTAATAGAAATTTGTGAAATATATGTTTGAATGATAATTTTGTTTATTTTGCTTCATAATTGACTCTATTTATTGTTTTGTTTATTTATTTTGGATATTTAAAACGTCTTTCAGCTGCAGTGTTAAAATGTTCACAAGAATTTAAAGTTTATTAATTTTTGAGAATGTCTTCTTGCATTATATAACTAAAAACAAATTTAAAAACAACAATATTATCGTTTTATCGCAATAACTTCTGGACAATAATTTATCGTCCAGCAACATTTGTTATCATGAATCATTTCTTCCTCCAGAGGCTAAAAATAGCTAAATAAATAACATTTCTAATTATCTACAACTGCAGTTGCATCTTTGACACCTGCTGATGTTTTCACACCATCAGGACATTCGTGACATTTACTGTTTTAGTTTCACTGTAAATTCTTCTCATTATTCGGTGACGGCTCACGTTAAACATCCCAACAAGACAAGGAGATTTTTGTAAAAGAATGTAAATGTTAGAATAAAAAGCAGGTTGTCGTCGTGATGCAGAACCAGAACAATAACAAACTTAATATTTCAGCAGGAAGGGTAAACCTTCAGTATTTTAATGTCGTAACCCGACTTTAATAAACGTTCTGCTCTGGAACAATAAAGATAAACTGAGTAACGACCCGTCAGAATAAAAGCTTAAGGTCAAAGTCGCCTGAACGGCGTGGGGGGGGCGAGCGGGGTTCATGACCGGAGAGTAAATATAGACTCAGTTAAATTCAGTCCCACACAGTTTTAGAACAATTAACACAGATGTAGCAGGAAATGACATCAGAAACTCTCACATCCATTTACAGCAAGAACTGGAGAAAAATGTGAGTCATATTTAATATTTAGTTTAATCAAGTAAGCTACTAAATATGGAAAAATCAAATAACATTTGATTTTAAGAATTAATTCTGACTTTAAATTGCTTCATATAAGAGCAGCAAACAAAAACTTGGTGCTGCATTTCAGGCAGATCTTATAATTTATTAGTAACTACGATAAACATCTCAGACATTTGAATAATTTAACTTTTAATCTTTGTTTGATATTTATAGGCATAGATTATCATTGTTATCATTTGTCATGATAACAAATTTTTTTCAGACGGTAAATTGTCTGGAAGTTATTGTGATAAACAATAATATCGTTGCTTTGACAATGTTCTCAAGTTATATAACGATAAAGGCATAACAATAATAATACAAACTTTCTAATAAACATGCAACACTGAAGCTGGAAGACATTTTAAATATTCAAAAATAAACAACAGAGAAAGTGAATTATGAATCTCTGTAGACTCATGCAAATGGAAATTATCTAAATTTATCATATGATTAATTTACAACAGGCCAGGACATGCATCATGCACTCTTGGTATAAAACAAAGTAGAAGACTTTTATTTTCATGTCAGATTGTTCTTTAAAAAGGTTTAAAAAAGGCCAATAAAACGAGACAAAACGTCTCAAACTGAAACTAAAAATAGCAGTAAAACTATTAAAAAGTGAGAAATATTTTCCCCTGAAAAGAAAATTTTAATTCCTGGATTCTAGTTTTGTCTCAACTGAAAGAAAACTCAGCCTGCATCAACCATCTGCTCTGAGGAGACAAATCATCCCAGGGCCGCACAAAATCAGTCCAGGGGCCGCAGTTTGAGCCCCCCTGCTCTGGAGGACATAGAAAAATATTTCCCAACTGAGATTTTGGGAAATATGCCAACATTTTCAAATCCAAGATATTCAGAAAGGCTGAAATCTCAAAAGAATAAAATCTAAAACATTTTTAACCATCCACACGATGCGTTCACTGCTCAGGGAAAAACTAGATTTTTGAGTCAAGCTTAAAATCTTGATTTCAGACTCAGAGGTTTTTGGAAACTGATTCAGGATTTGGTTTAATTTAAGGAAAAATCTCAAACCTAAAACTTTGAATAAAGCTGCTTGATTATTCTAAATAAGTAAAATTTTTATGTATTTTTGTCAAACTTTTCCCTTTTACATTATACTTTCTTTCTTTACTTAAGTGCTTTGAATGCTTCCCTGCTGTTTCTGCACTTTTCCCCTTTTTCTGTTTGTTGAAGCTCCAATTTCAGACTCAGCTGACTTGGAAAGATCAACATATTTTGTCAAACTTGTTGTTGAATTACAATCTTTGAAAACAATTTGTTTCAATCCTAGTTTCTCCTTTCAGACGACAGATTTCTTTTCTTCTTTCCATCAAATGTAACCGGACTTAACTGCACATTCTGACATTTTGTTTAACTCCTTCATGTGGAAATGCGTGAAAAGTTTCAGGTCAGTTACGTGAGGAAAACTTCCCTAAACGTATTTCATATCTTTTGATAGAAGAAGTTGCATATTTTCCAGTAGATTTTAATCTTAGCCGCTCCAAAGCTGCTGGATGCCGAGTTGTTTTGTTAGCGGTGGATGAGACAGCAAAAAATAAATAAACACTGATGATGTAATCTTCTGTAAATGCAGAGGCAGAGCTGGATCAACTACAACCAGAAGAGAATAACTAAAAGCAGCAGAACAGGATGTCCAGAAATAACCGACTATAAACTCACATGGAAATATAAATCTGCACCAAAAGACCTGGAAACATCCGTTACATGTTTTCATAAAAACCCCACAACCTCTGTTTGTTTTATATCTTCACATTTTCTTGTTTTTTTTTTAGCCCAAATTTGACTTGTGAACAAAAACAGCCGGAAACACGAGGAAATCATGTCAATGCAACTAGAGGTTGCTGTGGCGACATCGATGGAGAGGGACGGCTGCTAGCATCATCCACGGATCGATAAACAGCAGATTTCTGAAAACCCTTACAGCTGCATTCCCAGGAGGACTGGCGTGTGAGAAAAAAATGAAAACAATAGTAAAGAACATTTATAATTAGACCTGGAGCAGGAAAGGCATCCAAAACGACTGGCAGGTTTCAGTAGAGAAAACATTTGCTTTCATGTTAGACTGATTCAAATCTACTGAAAGGAAAAGTGTTGGAGGGGATCAGGTTCAGAAATGGTTAGAGTCAGAACTGCTGGTGTCCAGTTATGACAATTATGAAATTACTTGGAAGAATAAGTAGGATTTTGGATCTCCATAGTTACATTAATGACCTCAGTTAAAATCCATAAAATTATCAGAACTACAAACAAGGTAAAAGGATCAATAGCATCAATATTTGAGGAACGTTACAATACAGAAAAAAATTACAGATTTAATACAGACTGTTTGGAGAAACAGCTTGATGTCAATAGAGTTTTACACTAAAAAAAAGACTAAAATATTTGACTTAAAGAGATTATGTTTCCATTTATCCAAGTAGAAGTGATGCAGATCATCACTAATGAGGGATCTGTTCTCAGATTTTAAATTTTTTAAACATCATTAAAAATCTGAAGTCTCCCCAAAACCAATCCCAAAATCCAATATGGCTGCCGCAGGTACCGCACTGCAAAAAACACAAAATCCTAGTAAATGTCTTTGTACACTTGAAATAAGAAAAAAGAAACTTTTCAGCAAGAAAAAAGATAATAATTCATTAATATTGAGAAAAAAGTTTGAGTCATAAGTAAAAATTTGGCAATAAAACCGGAACTTTTTTATTACTTTAATGAATTATTGTTTTATATCTTGCTTTAAAGTTACTTTTTTGTCTTATTTTCACTAGAAAATAGAGCAAAATGCTGCAAATATTAATATGACTATAAAAACAAGAGCTGACATGTTTAGTCATAAATATAAACCTTTTAGATTTTAAATTTGTTAAATTTGAATCCATTAACTACAGAATCTTTTCTTTAAATCACCTAATCAACTCCAGCTGCACTTTTCGCTTCTCATTTGAAAAGTCAACAGACATGAAAATATCAGCGATCATTTAAATAAAGTTGTGATAATGGCCGCCCAAAGTGACTCGAGCTTCACTCCGTTTCTGTTGGCAGGAAGGTAATATGAAAATAAGAACGATAACACGGTTTGCATCTGTGCGCTGCGGCGGGCGTCGACCAGATCCACGACGATACGCCGACGGCCGTCAGAACGAGCTGCAGGGCATTCCTGCAGGCGCGGCTCGCGCCCGTCGCATGCATTCCCCTCGTTCCACACACATCAACACACCGTCTCACCACATGGTCTGGGTCTACCTGAAACTCTACCTGACGGAAAACCACAACACTCAGGGAGACTCCTGACGAAAACACACTGGATTGCCTTCAATAAAACACACAAAACCTGCAATTCATCCAGAACATCAACATTTTCTATTCCTCTCATCAAAACTGTTTAAAAATAGTGAAAAGGAGAATATTTCCCAACTGCTTCAAAAAAAAACCAACTAAATCTTACCAAGTATTTTTGGTCTAGTTTCTAATGTAAATAACTTAGTACACCTGAAATAAGACAAAGTAACTTTACAGCAAGAAACAGGACAATAACTAATTAATGTTGATGAAAAAGTACCAAGTTAAATAATTAGTACATTTATTAAGAAATTATTGACCTAAACAAGCATCAACATCTTTATGAAAAGTTACTTGTTAGTTTTATTTTAATGAAATATTTGCTCCAAAACTAAACCAAAAATACTTTATTTCCAAAACCACTAAATATCGTTTTTTTTTGTTTAGTTTCTAGTGCAAGTATTAAACTATTACACTAGAAATTACAAGTAATTATTCTGCAATAAATAGGAGTTAGTTTTAAGTCAATAACTCTACAAAATTTAAGTTCATCAGTATTAAGTAAATATTAACCTACATATTTTTTTAAAGTTACTTGGAAGTGAACACTTTGTCTAATTCCAGATGTACTAAAATTAGACAAAGTGTAATTTTGCACTAAAAATTGGTACAGTAATAGTTTGGGTTTTTCCAGTGCAGGTAACAAAAAATATGCAAACAAAGACGATTTTACTACATCAAACTGAGATACAAAATGTTGCTGCCTTTGGCATAAACTGCGTGTGGCTCATGAAAAACTCGGTGCTGAAAACTTCCACATGGAAATGATCAGAGGCGCCGAACACCGTAAGTCAGCGAAGGGAAAACAGAAGCAGCCAGCGGCAACCAGGAACGTCCAACACAGGAAGTTTTAACCAGCATCTGAAAAGTTTTAAATCCTCCACAAATACAAAAAAAATCCTTTAAAAAAAAACAACACCTAAAACTGCCCTAATCTTTCAAATATAAATTAACCATCGTTTATCATTTATGGTGATAAATTTTAATTTATTGTGGTCATAATAAATTCCAACTAATTAGGTTTAAAACTCCCAGAGCTGTCCTCACTGTCAGGATTCATATTTAATTATTTTCTGCAAAATGAGTTCAGTAGAAGCATCAATAAATTTAAAAATAAAAGTTACCATGTGCAAATTTGTGATACAAATCACCATTCTGGAGAAGAAGTGCATTACGAACAGAAATGTTTTTCAGGAGCTTTAATTGTGTTTGTTGGGGTTTACCTGCTGCAAAAACACAAACTCTTAAAGTATTTTGACTCATTTCTGGTGCAAACATCTTAGTACACTTGACTTAAGACAAATCTAAGACATTTGCTCTGCAAACTACACTAAAAATTGGTATAGTAATATTTAGTGCTTGTGCAGTGGACACTGATACGAGTTTGTTCAATAAAAACTGAAGTGCAGACATAATTCCTTCCCTTTGTGCACTTCCACATTTTCATCTGCAGGAAATATCATCACATCGATTTCTCAAAGAAAACAAAAAACGTGAACTGAGCAGCTGTGGAGGTTTATGTTTTAAATCCTAAACTTGAGATATTTAACACTGGAACCTCAAAACATTGTCCTGAGCCGTATGCAACGAAAGTTCGTTCTGTATACACCCTGTGCATGCAAAATGATAATAAAGTCAGTCTAAGTCTATTTCTACCACCTGCAGCAGCAAATGGAGCACAGAAATAAATCTCAGAGATCTCACTGCTGGGTGAAATGTGATTTTTTTTTTCTACTCCTACTTTGGTCAGGAAATGGCCCAATTTACACAAAGCATGAAGATGGAGTTATGATAACTTCCCTCAGAGTTCCTGCAGAGTTTTCCAGGAGAAAAAAAATCGACGTGGCTTCAGCCGGAGGGAAACCGGAAAACCAGATCAACCGAATCATCCAGGGATTTCCTGAACGTCGCAGATGGACGATAACAGGCCAGCAGGCGACGGAGCCGCCATTTTTCTTCTTCAACAGGCTTTGCAACAGCAGCCTTCAGCTTGCACCGGAACCTGTCGCCACGGCAACCTCAGGTTTCTGTGGCAACAGTGTGTGTGTTGGGGGGGGTTGTGGGAGTTATACCAAAAAAAATCAGCAATGACTGAGTCACTTCCTGTCTCGAGCGATCCTTCCTCTTTTGAACTTGCCGATATTTTTTCAACTGCGTCTGCTGACTGAGCCGCCGGGACGCAGACCCGACCGCGCCTACTTCATCACTCACTGCTGGTCCCGTTTTACATCAGGCTGGTTTTAAATACATGAAATATAAACCTAAGTTCAAACTCAACATTTCAAGATATCTGCTGAACCGCAACATTAACTTCTCAGAGAGAAATGTGAGAAAATATTCAGGAAACTAAAAAGAAACTGGGAATGATTTCAGGCTGAATATGGGTCAAATACACTGCAAAAACTAAATCTTATCAACTATTTTCTAATTTTAGTGCAAATATCTTAAGCAAGATACAGAAGCTGGTTTTAGGTCAATAATTCCTTAAAGTTGATGAAAAAGTTCTAGTTCCACTTGCAGATTTGATTTATAATATTTATAAATATATTGTTATAAGTTAAATAATCTGCCAGCAGAAGCAGAACCTTTTAACGATATTAAGGAATTATTGACATAAAACAAGTTAAAGGTCCCGATATTTACTCTGTTTAAATGCAAACAGAAAAATCTGGATAGATTAAATATACTTCAGAAAGAACATTTAATCTGCTAAATATGCTAGATTATATATTTTCAAAAAAGTTTGAATTTTTGCACAAGTTTCCCTTTCAGTGAGCTGCGCAGAAGAAACCGTGAGACGCAGATTTGAGTGGTGATTCTCTCTGTCGCTTCCTGCAGATTTCAAATCTGAAACCAACTCTTGGTTTTTCCAAATATAGATCATCATTTCACACCAAACACATAATCAGAGCCATTTATTTATCTGAAGTAGAAATCCACAGAAACTGCATGGATTTCCAGTTCACATCAAGTCCAGCATGAAACTAAAAAAATAATCTGAGATAGACTTAAAGTTTTATCTCGGTATTTTGTGGTATTGCTGTGATAAAACCAGAAAAACTATTTATTATTTCATTTTTACAGTATTTACAGCCCCACAAACACAAACACTGCTCCTAAAAAACATTCCCATCTGCTTCTTTAAGACACCAACCGCATAAAGACGTTTGATTTAAATCACTAACATGGAAAACTTGGTTGCATTTAGTCATATTTTCACATTTATTCATACTTACATTGAAGAAACAGTGGGAGAAAATAGTAAAGTTAATCATTTGGAAAGTTTGGACGGGTTTTAAACATCATTAAATAAAACGCCACCAACAATCAGTAAATTAACCATTTTCAATTTGCCTTTTTAATCCACCAATCACATAAAGATCATTAAATCTTAAATGCATTTAATCAGATTTTCAAATCTATTTGTTATTAATTGTAAAACGATCCATTTAGAGATTTGGGACCTTTAAATAATTAATTTGACGTTTTTGTGACAATAAATTAAAATTCTTTTCTTAATAAGAAATTTATCACAATAAATAATAAACGATACAATAAATGTCCAACTACAATCAACACCAGCAGCATTCCCTTTTGTAATTCCATTAGGACACAAATAAATCTGATTCTACCACTAAACTGCGTTTCGTAACGGCTTCTAATCATATTTTCAAATTCTGTGACAATAAATCAAAACTCTCATCACAGTAACAAATTTATCACGATAAACGAATCGTGTCTGAAATCTCAATCAACTCCAACTGACAGAGGGAGACTGGAAAACCCAAAACCAACAAACTCCCCCAGCCAAAAAGTCCATGAAAATGACTTTAAGATCAACGGATCATGAAGAAGTTGATCGTCATCATGGAAAATGAAACACAGCGGTTCTGGTTCTGGTTCTGGTTCTGGACCGGCCCAGCAGCCTCTCACCTTTTGGCTTCCTCCAGGTGACACAGATATTCGTAGGCCATGTTCTGCTGCCGCTGCTCGTCCATCTCCTCCGCCGTGAGCCGCTCCACGCCATCCAGGACGGCTGCACACAGAACACAGCGTGTGAAACCTGCAGGCCAGGGCTGCCCAAAGTGAGGCCCGCGGGCCTTTTGTGGACCCCGGACTCATTTAGCGCGGCCCCCCAACTGCAACTCAAAAATGATAGAACTTTTCCCCGCAGACGGAAACTTTGCAATCAGGGTAAAAATTGTTGCCAGCGGGCGTGCTGTGGTGGCGCAGGGGCTAAGCACAACCCACACATGGAGGCCTTAGTCCTCGACGCGGCTGTCGCAGGTTCGATTCCCGGCCTGTCAACCTTTGCTGCATGTCTTCCCCTTCTCTCATTATCCTGTCAGTTAACTATCAAATAAAGGTCACTAGAGCCAAAAAAAAAATTGCTGCAGAGGAAAATGTAAAGTACAACACAACCAAGTTTTAACAAAAGATAAAATCAAGTTTATCCAGAATCTTTTACTGAAGTCGACTTTACTCCAGAAAATTTTGTTTCCAGAGACCTAATTCACTTTATTAGATGTTTTATTTATTTTTGAATATTTAAAATGTCTTGGCGCTCCGGTGTTGAATGTTTTTAGAATTTAAAGTTTTTGAGAACGTTTTCCTCCATTACTATTATGTCACTTTATTATCATTTATCGCGATAACTTCTGGGACGATTTATCGTCCAGGAACATTAGTTATCATGACAGGCCGAGAAATGGAAACACAACAGAAAAAACTTCTGGAGGTTTAACTTCAACTTTGATTTTGACTGAATTATTTAGTAATTGATTATTGGGATGATTAATCAGACTTTTAAAAACCGACACATCTTTCATGTAAACACCAAAACTTTTTTAAAATAAGAAAGTCATTCATTTGTAGCAAAGGAGGAATCTGCAGTTTAAAAATAATCAAACATTATTATATTGATTATCATATAATAATATGAATTTATGGTTAATCTAAAAACAATTAACCAATTAATAACTGGATAGCAAAAGGTGCTTAATAGGAAATTATTATTTTTTTAAACTGAATTTAAACCAAGTGAAGCTAAAACTGCCTGTCAGGAGTTTTGTTGAAACTTTTTTACAGAAAAATAATTTATTTTTATTCTAAATGCAAAATGTATTTATTTATTGTTCAGTTTTGGCTTCATTTCTGCTCAGTTTTACTTCCAGCAAACGATCATTTCTGAGTCGGTGTGCTCCAGTTAATTTATCGATTACTAAATTAACTGACAACTATTCCAATAATCAATTGATCTGATTAAACAAATATTGTTAAAAAGTTTCAGATTCTTTGATGTTTTAAATCCAGATAAAGAATTAATTTAACTTTCCCGCTTTTAGACATTAAAGCTCAAACAAAAGTTTTAAAAAGTTGCTGTTTGAAAAACACAAAAGTTTGCAACAAGAAATGCAACAGAAACAGCTGAGCTTTGCCAGTCAGCTGGCTGAAAGCAGGTTGTCCTTTTACAAGACAAAAACCTTTTTATCCATGTTTTTTATTTTGTGTTTTTTCTCTTTTTGTTGATAAGATTGTGGGAACACGATGTTTTTAGTCAAGGTTATGATCCCAGCCTTCTTTAAATCCAGAAAAACGATGCATCAAAGTTACATTTTAACCAAAAAGATTTATAGTTTTTAGTTTTGTTACATTCAGTGACCAAAAATAAAAGTCAATTTCTCACAATGTCAGGAGAAATTGGAGAAATCGGCCCAGTTCCGGTCTGAGGAGAGAATCCAGACGATGATTATTTAATCTAAACGCAGCGATAAGATTCCAGAGTGGGAAAAAAACGTTTCCATCCAAGAAGGTGGTTCCTCCAAACATCTTGCACAAGAAAACGACCTCATCCATTAGTCATCTGCCAGTCAACACACGTCAGCATGCACTGCAAAAACACAAAACCTTACCAGGAATTTTACTGCAGACATTGTAGAACTTTTAAATAAGTCAAAACTAACTTAAAGGGAAAGTTTCAGCCCAGTGAGAGACTGTTTTAAATCAAAAAATCCTTTATTTTGGTGAAAAAGTTTTAGTTCCACTGGAAGATTATTTCATTATAAAAATACATTTTAACCCACGTCACAATTAAAATAATCTGGCAGGAACTGGTACTTTTCACATCAATATTAAAGAATCATTTACTTAAAACAAGCTCTCATTTTTTACTGGAAAGTTACTTTTAAGTTTGTTTTGTCTTATTTAAAAGTGATGTAAGATATTGTCAGTGGACACGTGACTAAAAGTACTTGGTAAGATTTAGTTTTTGCAGTGCAGCACTGATTCCTGAAGTAATTAACGGTTCATTTGTACTTTTAGCAGATTTGATTAAATTCAGTAACCTTGGTAAAAAGTTACTTGTAAATTTAATTTGTCTCAATTCAAGAGACTTAAAAACTTCAACATCAGACGACCTGCTATATTCCTAACTTAAAGTAACTTATATAAGTTTGTTTTAAGTCAGTAATTCCTTAATATTGATACAATGTTCTTGTTCCATTGGCAGATTTACTTTCTCAGTAACATTAAGGAATTGTTTGCTTAAAACAAACTCCTTTAAGTTACTTTCAGTTAGTTTTGAACATATTTACACTAAAAACTAGACAAACATACCTGGTAAGGTTTTGTGTTTTTACAGTGTGCCAGTGAGACAGCAGCTTTAAAATCCCAAATTAAAGTGAAGGGAAATATTTTAGGGCTCAAAGCCAAAAATGTTTCACCACAAATGTAGTTACTGGGGAAAAGAGAGAGAGGAGTGACATGTAATTGCGTGAGAACGATTTTAAAAAAGAGTTAAAATGACTTCGAAATGTTTCCAAAAGCGAAATAAAGTTTGGCTTTCAATGTGTGTTATGAAGTTGTAATCAATAGATCTGGGGATATTGATGTTTTATTGGTGGAACCGGATCAGTTCATTGATTTTCTCCAAACTTTGCCACCTGGTGACCCAGCCGCCGACATGTAGGCGGTGGAAACTGGTTTCCTGAGAATCTGGGAAACTTTGATCCTGACTCATGTCAGTATTAAATGAATCCATAGAAATTAAAAACTTGTAAAGGAAAAGTTGTGCAGAGTGTGAAAACGGGCCTCCTCCCTCCGCACTGCTGAGGAGAAACGCGGAAGTCGTAATAAAAGCTGTGAACACGCTGTCAGAGGTAAAAGCCAAACCTGGAGGGCTGGAGCCACTTTTAGGGAATCTGTTAAGAGTTTGCATGAGCAGGAAACGAGCTGGAGCGCCAAGCGGCTCCGCTCTGCGCCAGTAGAGTCTGAAAACTGCGCAGATTCATTCGAAACGAAGCGTAAAGAGTCAGAAACTTACAGCCATATCTCGGCCGCTGCCCGTCTACGTCGTCTGAAGTTGACATCCTCCCGTTCAGAGAAACTCTCCGCGCTCCACGGCTCGCCTCACAAGAAGATTTCAAACTTTGCGCACGGATTGATCCGCTCTTTCCAGACTCTGCACTGCGCCAAATTCCGACAGAAACCCGTTCAGGACCCTTCGGCCCTCTTGTTTCCTCTTCTGCACAGTTTGAACGGAGACTCTCTTTTTTTCTGCTTCTTCTAAGCTCACTGATGTCACAGCAGCAGGGTGTGTTCTTAATCCTGAAGTACGCGTTTCAGGAAACACGGCGGCGCGCAGCGGCTGAAGAAGCAGCGCCTCCTGCTGCTCATTACGCGAACTGCACCACAAAACTTCCTAAAGTTAAAATTTACAATCATAAAGCATTTATTTTATTTTTAGTGAAAGACCAACAACAGGGCAAAGATGTGAAGTAAATCTGCTTTTAGTAAAAAATAAGTCCGTCCCATTAAATTAAATCCAGTAATATAATAATACATTACTGGATCTATAATACTAATTATATATATTTAGTTTTATACTTTGTGTGTATTTGCATAAATATGTAAGTATACAATTCTATATGTATTTAAATATACAAAAAATATTAAATAAATATTTCAATATTCTTTGTATATTTAATTAAATATGAATTTATTTTTTATATACTAAATAAATATAAAGCATTAGATAAATAGGTTTAAATCTATAGTGGGATTTTCTCCCTTTCAGGGTAAAATATCTTAGAGATTTATAGTGTCAATGTGTCATAACTTATTATATAAAGATTACAATGAAACAACAAAAATACAGTTAAAATTAGAAATTTGCATACTCCAAATAAAAAGACACATGTTTTCTTTTTCTCAGTAACTCAAGATAATTAAGATAAATCAAACCAAATGTATTTTTATTTTAGTTCAGTAAGAATTTCCAGGAATAAAATATCATTTTTGAGATTATAACTTCATTTTTGAGCGAAGGGGGAGCTGCACTGTGAATATTGTGATTTTCCAGTGTAGTCTAACATTTTTAGAAAAGAAATCAGTGTTGGTGCAAAATATAAACACGTCTTGGACAGTTGCCACATTTTAAAAACTTACACACTTCAGTCGTGCAAAACATTTAGTTGGACTTAGCTCCGCCTTCGAAGCACAGCTCCTCCCCACTCTGCTCCTTCCGACTAGCCAGCAGCAATTAGCAAACACCTGGTGGAACTGCTGAGTTCATTACAGGAGCTGCTGCTCAGAGCAACGCTGGTAAAAACATTGTTACAGGGTTGATGGAGGAGCCATGTTGGGATGGATCTTAAAGAGACAGAAGCCCAATTTCAAGATGTTAAATTATGAGTCAATTTCTCTTAAGCTATTTTTGACATATGTAGAACATTTGTGTGACACGTTTTTCTTATCTTAAAAGTGAAATAATCTGCCCGTGGAACTAGAACTTTTCCATCAAGATTAAGGAATTATTAACTTAAACAAGCTGCAATATCTTGCTGAAAAGTTACTTATAAGTTATTTTTGTTTTATTTCAAGTGTAATTTGATTATTGCAGTAGAAGCTGAACCAAAGTCACTTGGCAGTATTTTGTGTTTTTGCAGTCTGTCTTTCCTTTTGGCCTCTCCCAGGCGGAGCTTCACCGTTCTGCATAAAACAAGAGAGAGAGGTTCTGCTGTCGAAGCGGCCGGGTCTCTCCGTTCCTCCATCTGATCTGCAGCCTTCCTCCTCCTCCTCCTCCTCCTCCTCCTCTTCCTCCTCCAGCACCATGGAGAGCTCCAGGTTGCTCCAGGCTCTGCTGCTCCTCAGCCTGCTGTCGGCCCGCTGCCACGGCCAGGCGCCACCGGACAACTTCCAGGATGAGAAACTGGACCCAGCTGCAGACCGAGACCTGGTCAGTGACTCCAAAAACACCAAATATTAAATAATGAAAGCTTAGTTCCTCTGGCAGATTATCTCATTTGGAACAAGATATATAAGTGAAATAATCTGCCACTTTTTAAAGATATTGTTTACTTAAAACCAGCTCCAATATCCTCCTGAGAAATAACTTGTGAGTGAGTTTTGTTTTATTTATTAACTGAGATTTTTGCACAAGAAACTAGACCATAAATACTTGGTGAGATGTTGTGGTTTTGCAGTGGGTGTAATAATATCAGCTGTAATGAGTGTGAAGTGCAAATGTGGCTGGATTTTTATTTATTGTCTTATTTTTCAGAAATGCTGCTTGTTTTAAGTCAATAATTAAATTAAATTGAATATTGATGAAAAGTATTAAATCCTCTGGCAGATTATTTTCTTTATAACATGGGAAAATGTCTTGATGTAAGTTAAATAACTGGTGTATTTTAAATTAATATTAACGAGTTATTAACTTAAAACGACCTCCTATTTCTTGCTGAAAAGTTAATTTTTAGTTAGTTTTGTGTTATTTCAAGTGAACTAAGAAGCTTGATAACAAAATACTTGGTAAAATGTTTTGTTATTCAGTCTGATGAGTCTATAAATGATTTGACATGAAATTTGTTAAATTATTATTAATATTGTTTATTTGGGATCTCATTTTCAGAGTTGTTATTTCTCCGTGCCTCAGGTTTTAAAGCTGTTTTCTACGACAAAATTCACATTTTGCATAAATACATTTTAATTATTTATATATTTACAATTAAAATTTATCTTTCAAACTGATCTATATTAATAGTTTTATCATTTTATTTGCTCTGGTTTCTCTGGCTGCATCAAGCTTTTTGTTTTTAATTTATTTATTTATTTTTTTTTTAACTGTCAGTATGAAAACAGGAACCAGCTACAAAATGACCAAAGGCGCATTATAGATATAATTTACTTCACAATCTGAATAAGATATAATAAAGTATAATTCTACTCACACCCCAATTCTGTGGTCCATAAAGAAACTGATTAAACTAATAACTCTTCAATAATTACTGAAGTGACCAGACATCATGTCACCACACTGTGGAGGAAGATTCAATCTGTGAACATCTGTTTAATAAATCAATAAAAACGAGAAAAAACTTCCAAACAAAAACAAAAAATATATAAAAGAGATGAATATTAATGAATAATTTGCATTAGATTGAAAAGAAAAGAAGAACAGAAACAAGAGACGTTTATCTAAAATATGTCACTTTTTAACAAAGAAATATATACATATTTTTTTAATTATATCTTGATATAAGTTAAATAACTTATATATATATTATATATTTCACCAAAAACTTTTGCACAATGATGAATGTCCGTCTTTTGTGCAGCAGATTTATACCAAATGAGTTAATGAGGAAAAATGTTTAAATTTACAACAAATCCATAACATCTCCTTTACATTTTTCTTCTCTTATTCAGAAAAATAAATTTCTCTAAACCGTAAAAATCTTGTTTTGTAATCTTTGTTGCTGGTTCTGCAGGTGGAAGCTCTTGAGGTTCTGCTGGGTCGGATCCACAGCCGGGTTTCTTCCACGGAGAAACGAGGGAGCATCCCGCTGGTGAGCGCCGCTTCCTGCAATAAACTGATGCAGTGCAGCTGATTTTAAAGCTCCATTCACTCATTTATAACGTCTGCTGAGTCATTATTCTGTGCTGCAAACATCTTTCTGCTCGTTGTTCATTAAAAGCCTGCAGAAAAGCAAACCTGCTGCCACTAATTAAAAGATAACAATCCTCTAATTACGGCTCAAATGAAGATGAAACTCTGATTTCAGGCCATAAAAACCTCTCAGAAAATCAATCAACTCTGGAACTACAGACTCAGTTTGAGGTAATGAGCGGGATCTAATTATTCCGATGAAAAATGTTCAGCTGATTTTCCCTCTTCTGACTCTGATTTATGCTTTCAATTTATTCAGAGGAGAAACATTTGAAAGTTTAATCAAAGGTTGAAATAATAGACAGAAATGACTAAAGAGGTCAGGCTTCCTTATCGCTGCAGCATGTAACTTTTATAAAACAATGCTTTTACATATTTGTTAAAATTCTCTTCATTAGCTGTAGAAATACAGCACTATTATTGACAACCAATCAGGGCCAGGAGGCGGGTCTTAGTGCTGTCAATCACTATTGTGCCACAGCTAGTTCACATTACATAGCCTGCTACATATGCTAAAGCTAATTAGCATAGCCACTGATGATGGAGGAAACAGTTACGGTTTCCCTGCAATAAGTTAGCACATTGAGCAGCGTACAGTAGGATGATTGACAGCGATAAGACCCGCCTCCTCGTGTTGATTGGTTGATTTTGACTGGGAGCGATGCATTTTTGCAGACTGCGATAGTAATTCAGGACGGAGATGGAGGAAATCATTTTTCTGCCTCACAACAAACTGACAGAAATCTTCTAGAAGAAACAAGTAAATATCTGAGTTTGAAAAATATTTAAAATCCGCTTTAAAAAAGCTCAAAAAATTTGAGAATCATCTCAAAAATTTTAAAAACTGGAAATAAAATTTTTAGACTAATCTCTGAAATATTAGCCTCAAAATTTGAAATATTTTGAGTTTAAAAACTCAAAATATTTTACTTTTTAAACAGATTTTTCAATATTTGTTTTATTTCTCTCAAAATTTCAAAGTTAAAATATTTTTACTTTTCGATCTCAAAAATGTTCATGTTTCTTCTTGAAAATTTCTTAGATTAATCTCAAACTTTCTGAGTTTATTGTCCTAATACACCAATAAGTATGAGGGAAAAAACATATTTTTGTAACAGATGCTTTAAACATTTAGTTCTGACTCAGTTTGGAAAGTTTCACCGCCTGTCTGTCCCCCTCAGTGCGGGATGGGGGGCCGCTGCGCCGTGAAGTTCGGCCCTCGTATCGGGAAACTCTGCGACTGCGGAAGAGGCGCCAACTGCAACTCCTACCTGCTGAAATGCATCTGAGGAGCGTTTATTTCTCCTGACTTCCTGCAGGGCCGAACATCCTTCAGCTTCAGCTTCCGGTCGCCCAATTACCGTCCACATCCGCCGTCATTTGTCTTCCTCCGTGCGCTGCCGCTGCTGCCTGAGGACTAGCATGTGTTTTCCGCTCCTGACAGCGGCCTGAAGCATGCAGATGCTTCCTGTCCAATAAACCCATACGTCAACATGCACACCAGCAGCTTCCGTTCCTTTTATTTCTTACAGCAAATTTCTTTTTCAGGTTTTGGTTTGGATTTAACTCCAGAAACTTGTGTCCATAGAGATAATTTAAAGATCATCTAACAAAAAATTAAATGTGTTTTTGTCATGAAATCAAGCTGGAAAGAACATCTGGAATATTTTTTGACCTCATCAATCTATAACCCATAAAATCAGTTTAGTCAGTTTACGTAATTATTTAGACTGGACAAAACTACAATTTGACAATCTTGAATAATAATTTAAAATATCAGAATTCACATTCTGGCTATATTAATTTAAGATATCATCTTCAATTGCATTTCAACGGACGAAAGTTCCTTTCTAAATATTTCAAATGACGTCACAAGACTCGTCAGACATCTGTGTTAAATATGGCGATGAGTCAAAGTTAAAGTGTTAAAGCCCTTTCAGCTCAGCAGCTCAGCGCGTGCAAAGAACCCAAAACTTTGTCAACTTGTAGACTGCTTCAGAAATCTGCAAATAATTTCAGTTTTATTTTCTTCCAATAAACACAATTCTCATAAAAACGGCTTAAAGTGCTGCTGCCAACTCACTCCAGAGCTACAAAGTAAATGATGTAAAATGAACCTTTTTGAGCGTTACGTCATAACATGATGTTATTCCACCATCAGAAACAGACCTGTTTGCCTCTCAGACCACCAGTTTCCATGTAGCCAGCAGCTGGTTGCCATGGAGACCAGCTGCTGGCACCAAGATGCCTCTTTCTGTTGCCGTTTTCCAACACTGGCTGCGTTTCCATTGATCTGTTGTTTGGCCGTCATTTGGCCGCATCGAACCAGCAATGGAAACGGTTTTTCAAATCACATGAGCCACATGATCAACCAGATGTTGCTACTGGCGGAAGCGGCAAAGAAGACGACAGGAAGTAGCTGGAGGGTGATGCTGCAACATGTTTTTAATGACTTATTGCGTGAACAAATTTACTCAAGTGTGATTTTAGTTGCGTTTCTTAGTTAATGGAAACACAGCAAATGCAAAATTGTGCTTTTTTCCCCCCACAATTTGCGGATTATCAAAAAAAGTTTTGTGTACATTTGTAAATGAAATCCAGTTTCTGAGTTTTTGGAGATAATTTTATCAACTTGAATGTTCTCTCCTTTTTCCAATTTTATTCATTTATCTTTCTGAAAACTGCAGATAACGAAGTTTAAATTAAAGTATAACTTCAGTTACATTAGAAGGACTGGATGACTGTTTTTGTTAATCATTTGTTAATTTGTTATTTCTGAATATTGGATTCTCTTTTCTCAAATTAAAGGTTGGATTTTTTCATATGCCAATCTGAGATTAACCTGTTGGAATGAAAACAGAAACTCTTCTGTCTTCAATGGAAGTTGATCAAAACCGCTAAGCTCATCAGAAACATTCAGTTTGTTACACTGATAACTAATTAAATATTTCCTCACTTTACAGTAAAACTTTTGTTTCAAAGACAAATTAAAAGAGAAGTTTTGCAGCGACCATCCTGTGAGAGGATGTTTTATAAACGAAGTTTGAAGTGTTTTTACGTCGATTTGTTTCGCCTTTTTAATGGGTTTGAAACTCCCAGAACAACTCGTGTTGCGTCGGTTTGGCACTTAGCTTTAAATATGTAAAATATGTTCGTCTCATGAGCGACTCAGAGCTTATGAAACAGATCCATCACGCTCGTCTCCGGGCAAAACGCAAAATGAGCCTCTGTGTTTTCATTATGAATGCTGTGAGTCCATTAATTTAAATATAACTCAAGGCTTTTAAACTTTCATCTTCAGATCAAACCAGATGGATGCGCAGCAAAAAAAGAAAAAAAGAAAGTTTTCCTTTTTATTTAAGGCATCAACTACTCATTCCGGCCAGAAGATGGCGCTGTTCCTTTAAGAAACGTTTCGGTAAAGTTGGCTGGTCATCGGCAGAAATGTGCAGGAAAACATGGCGCACCGCAGCAGGTGACTCCACTAATGAAGCCCCAGTTTAAAACACCAGTTCACCCATTAACGCATCCAGAATCCCAGCAGCGGTTTTATTTGAGATTTTATGCTGAAAAAAAAAAAAAAATCACATTAGACACAAAGCTTAACGACTCTTTGACCTAAAAATGTGAAACTGTGAAGCTCTTTTTAAATTATTTCTTTTGGAAGAAACTGGTACACTTTATTTTCTCATTTTGACAAAACAGAAAAGATACATTTCACAACAATAAAAAATAATAATAATAATTAGTACCTGATTAAACCTGAGATGGTCAGTTGGTATCAACTGATCAAGAATTTAAAAAATATTTTTTCTAATACATTTCTTTTTCTCTGTCTGTCTATTTATATTTAGAAACAGTTTTATAATAAATCTTTGAGAAGCAAAATCTACATCATACAGAAGATAAATAAAACAAAATCTATCTATCTATCTATCTATCTATCTATCTATCTATCTATCTATCTATCTATCTATCTATCTATCTATCTATCTATCTATCTATCTATCTATCTATCTATCTATCTATCTATCTATCTATCTATCTATCTATCTATCTATCTATCTATCTATCTATCTATCTATCTATCTATCTATTTATCTCATTTGTCTCCCATTTGACTTGAATTCAAAATCATAATCAGCTTTTAGAATGAAAAAGATCAAAGAAAGAATTATTGTTAAGATAAAACATCTTTCAGTTCATTTTAATGTTTATGTTTAAAACTGGTAAATTGAATCAATAATAAATCTTACTTTTTTGTGTAATGGATTCCAGGTTTTTCTAACTGTATCTGCAGAAAACGCAATAATAATGATAAAAAGCCAAAGTTTCAGATTTATCTCTGTTCAGGATTAAAATAAAAAACCCACACATCTAAAAACAGACTCTGCTCCGGACTGAGTCAGTCTGATATCGGGTTATGGTTGCAGTTCTTCATGCAGACTCACATGAAAATGTAGAAATGTAAGCAGCAAAATGAGACCTTTTCCTTTTCAGACCCTAAACAAAGGCACGGGTTACCATGGCAACCTCAGCTCCACCAAAGGGCAAGGGAAGTGACCAATGCGTTTCCTCTTAAAGCTTTTTATCGACATGTTTTTAATGTCAAAGCAGCGGCTGAATAACGACGGGCGTCCCTCAGGACCGCACTTTGTGTTTGGACCTCACCTGGACGCAGGTGAGGCTTTTGTCAGAGAGTAACTGGGACCGGAAGCAGCTCTCTGGTGGGACATAACTCCACTTTGAGTGTCGAACAGAAATACTTTCCTCAGGTCCGGCAGCGGGTGACGAATGTCCTCATTACATCAGCCGCCATCTGGGATTAATTATTCAGGGCCTGTAATTGGTTTTGGATGCTTGTTGAACAGCGTCTTATTTTGGTTTTATGTGTTGGTGTGAAAGATGGTTTTAATGACTCCTGATGAATGAACGACTTTTACTAACTCAGCATTCTGCTGCGATTGCAAACTGGCCCCATAACTGAAGGGGCCACATGAGTGTTGGAGCCACAGCCTGTAGACAGAAAAAAGAGAATAAAAAGAGAAAAAAGAAAAAGTTTCTCACAATCTCAGAAAGTTTCTGAGATTTTTCTGAGATAAATCTCTTAAATATCCCAGATAAAGACCTAAAGAGTTTAAAAAGTCAAACCTTTGCAAGAAAAAAAGCCAGAAATTTTGAAATTTATTTCAAAAGTTTTTGAGAAAAAATATGGAAATATAGAAGTTTGAAAAGTCAAAAATTTTAAGAAATAAATAAATTAAAAATTTAAAAAAATTTTAGAATAATCTCAGAAAAAAATAAAAATTATTTAAAAAGTCAAAAATTACTTAAGATTTGAAATGTCCAAAATGTAAAAAATTTGGAAACAGTTTCAAAAGTCAAAAGTTTCCAAGGAAAACAGAGAAATTTTGAGAATAACCTCAGAAAGTTTGTAGAAAAAACACTTGGAAATGTTTGAGTTGGGAAAGTCAAAAATTTGCCAGAAAAAAAAAAAAACATTTTGCAAAGTCAAAAATTAGAAATTAATTTCTAAGTTTTTCAAACTTTTATCTAGACTTGACTTTCAAACTCGGACATTTTCATGTTTTTTCTAAAAAATAAAAAAATAAAAAAATAAAATCTGAGTTTAATCTCAAAATTTCATTTTTTACCTAAAAAGATTTTGAGTGTTCATACTCAGACAATTCCATGTTTCTCTCTCTCTCTCTCTCTCTCTCTCTATATATATATATATATATATATATATATATATATATATATATATATATATATATATATATATATATATAGATCAATCTCAAAATTCCGGTTTTTTTCCTAGTAATTTTTCCAGTTTTCAATCTCAGAAATCTCCTTTTAATCGTTTTCCTCAAATTAATTGAGTAGCTAGACGTTGCGACAACCATAATGTTAGGTTTTACAGTGCATTTGTTGGTTAAGGATGAGCTCTTTTATCCTGGTATATTTTATAGTGCAGTGACTCAATAATGATGTGAATAATTTAAGAGTATCAAATAAAGCATGAGTGACTCTGAGTCGTATTTCTTCCAGCTGCCCTGACATTTCGGGCGTCTAGCTGAGGAAATATTACAGTTTCTCCTCGACCTTTTCCTGCCCAGGTGAAGGAAAACTCGGTTGTTCATCAGCAGCAGCAGAAACAACCGCCAGACACACATTTAGGAGGAGGATGAAGCCGAAAGCAAAGCCCTGCTGTGCTCACAAAGTTTCCCCGCTTTCACTGAGTCAGCATGTTTTACGAGTTTCCCAAACTCAGATTAGAGTTTGACGAGCCGCATTAAAAAAGCAGAACCTGCGTTCAGGTTAAATATAACCAGGCCTCTTATTTATTTATTTTAAAAATACATTTATATATTTTACTAAGTTTCCCCTTCGGGGAGGTGAAATCCTCCTTTCATCAGACGGAGGAAAAGCTGACTCCGGGTTTCAGCTGCTTTGATAATTATCTTCTCCATGTGGAAACAGCTGCTGCTCTTCAGTCTGGACACAAACCCGGAGATAAACACGCTGCTGCGCGCGCACCGCGTTCAGTGCTGCGCGCGCCGTGCAGCGATCACTGCGGCGCGCGCAGCTTCCGCGACTCACAACAACAACAACAACAGTAATAATAATAATAATAATAATAATAATAATAATAATAATAATAATAATAATAATAATAATAATAATAATAATAATAATAATAATAATAATAATAATAATAATAATAATAATAAAATCCACAACAAGATGAACAACTTGAATTCTTTCACCAAACTTCATTATTTTTGAGGCTCACGAAAATCAGTAACAGCTGCAGAAATAATATTTTATCTATTTATTTACATATTTACAGTCCAGTCGTGTCTGTAGAACTGTTACAGCATCATGCGTTGGATTTTCTTCCTTCATCATGAGATGTGCAGTGATGTGAAACATGGTGTTTGTGTAACATGACAGCTAATCTGCGGTAATTTGACGCTTTCAAAGCTTTTATTTCTTTGAGCTTACATTTGGCAAATGAAAAGGTTAAACATGTTCTGGAGGTTTTAAAATGTTTTAATAAGCTAAAAGCAAAAAGTTGCTGCTAAATGAATCTTCTGTACGTTCCAATTTATTTATTCTTATATGGTAATTACCATTTTATCTCAGGGTTCTTAATTTTTATGGAAACATTAGAAAATATGAAGAACACAAACAAATTTATTATCCAAAAATAACCTTACAGCAGTAATATTGATTATTTTTTATTTTTTAAACATATTTGTTAAAACTGTCACCATGTTGTGACAGTTTAATGAGAGATCGATAATCTGTGACAAGATCGATGTCCTCCAATCGCTCCCGAATGAAAAGCAACCAACCAGAGTGAGGAGGAGGAGGGTCTTTGTGATGCCAATAATCCTCATGACCACGCTGCTTAATGACCATTTATCTGCAGTCATTGGTTGCTATGCTAACGAGCATTAGCATTTGTGTCAGATTCAATAAGAAAGACGCTGTAACATAGCAGAGAGCAAGCTGGGAAGGGGAGCAGCGCTTACATGAGCATGATTGACAGCGCTAAGACACGCCGCCTGGCTCTGATTGGTTATTTCTAGTTAGAACTGGAAGAAACCGGAGAAGACTGATTTTTTTTAAACTATCTGTTTCATGTCACGACATGGTGACCGTTTCAAATATGTTAAAAAATATATTTGATAAACGTTACATGCTGCAGCGTTAAGCATCCATGTCTGAGCACTTTTGAACATTTTTAAATTGAAAGTTTCTAAACTTCTGGCTGAGTATAACAAGATGGTGTGGTCACATCTGAACCAGAAGTGATCTGCGCCATCTTGGTAGGTAAGTGCAGCGAAATGCAGATCCAAGGCTTCAGACTAACAAAAGAGAAATGTGGACACTCTTGAATAAAAAGAAAGAAAAATACATGATCATGGTTCTGATGAATAGCAAAGTAAGTGCATGTAGTAACAAACATGTAGGCTACATGTCCATCTTAGCTAGCAGACAAAAACTACATTAGCTAAGCTAACTTTGCTAGTTCGGTAGTAAGTACTACGGTAAATATCACTGATATTTATCTTAGCATTACACAGCGGAGGGCAGAGAGTAGTTATAATGTACTTATGATGTTTATAGGTTAGACAGGAACAAGGTGAGAGCTGTTAGTTGTTGTCACAGCAGAGGTGTGATGTTACATGAGAATGATCTATTCTTTAAATTGAACTCACTGCGACCTCCATGTGTGTCGTATGTAAGATACTGACTGCTTCTGATTACTCCACACAATCCCGTTTTCATTAAAACTCAAAATAATTCTTATTGGAAAAATCCCAAAAAGATTAAAAATCTGATGAAGCAGGGACTTAATTCAACATAAAATGATGATTATAAGAATACATGAAAACCTGCCTGGTTTGTTTTTCTTTTCTGGCAGGTTGTTTTTGGTCCTGGTCGTCCATCCGCAGTGAATCCAGGTATGACGAGGTGTTTTAACTCAGCAGGAGGCATGCAGCTTTTCTGTTCACACAATTATCAGCAGAGAGCAGCTTTCTGTTTGAGCTCTAACTGCAGCACTAGCATCTATAAAATAAAAATATTCATCTGCAATTAAAAATGTAATCACAGCAAATTTTGGCACTTTTTCTTCCATTATTTGTCCTCAATCAGAATATTTTCCACCCAATCAGCTGCAGAAGGAAGGAAATCCTTTGATATGAGTCTGACTGTCATTAAAGTCTCGTTATTTGACATGTTCTGTTGCGTTAACGTGTCGAGAGGTGTCTGTTGCAGACCTGAGTGGGTGGAGGAGATAATAACTGCATAACCTGTCACTCCTCACCAATAAATAATAAGTCCTTTAAAGGCTGCCAGGCGCGATGGGGACTCAGGATGTTTCTGCAGAGCATTTCAAGCCTGTTAAAGGGATGATGAGGCAGCTTTGATCCTCCGTCACTGGGATTAAGATTTCAGCTTTTAAGGCTAGAAATTATAAAAGAGCAGAAAAATAACTGACTTTCTATGAACAATAAACTCTTTTTGGAGGAAAAGTGCTGAACTCCACCCATTGCTTTTGAATCCAGGGGGACAAAGGATGAGTAAATAACGTTTCGCTCTGTCAGCCCTGTGCGTCATTGTGAGGTAATTAAGGGTTGCGGGTTTGGGACCTTTTCGCTTCTGTCTGCCTACACGGTGAACATTTGTCCTTAAATAATGCACACTGTTCATCCTTGTGTAATTGCAGTGCGCAGAAACTGTAGTGACATTTTTTCCCAGCAATGAGAGGAATTTTTTTCCTCATCCCTGCTGCTTCTCTGCATAAAACGTTTGTGTCCAGAAATACAAAAATACACCCGCCTTCAGTCTTACGCGCAAACAAAACCTACAGAAGCAAAGGAAAACATACTTTTATGCTGTTTTTGACAGAGTGGGAGTGTTTCGCTTTCGTAACAAGTGGCTGTTAACATTTAAAGAAAATGTGAGGTTCTCAAAAAGGGCACATCTTTAGGTAGCGTTTAACAAAACCAGAAAAGTTGAGGCTGTTTTATAAATTCTTTCAGGAAATCTTCTTTTCAATTATTGCACATGTGCAAGATGATGCTTTGCCTTCCCAGTGTTTTCTTTGCAGCGTTGACATACAGTCCAGAAACATGTTTATAACAGCCACAGCAGAAAGGACCTACTGACAGCTTAGTCCACCCAAAACTAACCTGTCAGATATATCTTTAATCAGTTCTGTCCCCACAATAAAGGCACATTTAAAAACTAGTAGAATACCATAATGTGTTTTTATTTAGAAGCATATTACTTATTTATCATTAGGCTTCATTTAAACAGCTGAGATAAATCTTCTCTCCTCTCTGTCCACCTGAAAACTCCTGGTAGCATAAAGTGCAAAGCTTCAAGCACTGACAGATTGAAACCACAGATTATTTTATTCCCATTCCTTGTTGCAGCTGCAGAGTCTTCTGTTCTTTACAGATTTCTCCATATAAGTCTGTAAAAAAATCAAATTTTCAGATTAACTGTAATGTCTGCAGATGAAGCTCAGCTGCACTGCAAACTAACAAACAGACTAACTAAAAATAAATAAACTAATAAATCCAAATACACAAAAAAACAGAACACAGGAATAAACCAAGAAACTAAGAACAAAGAAATGAAATAAACATAAATGGAAAAACAATGAAATTATCAAAAGGGTTTGAAGAAATCTGCCATTTTCTTTTGACAGAATCTTGTTTTGTAAAGTTTAAGGATCAAAATGGATCATTTTCATTTTTCTTCTTTGTGTTTGAAATGAAGAACTGACAACGAGGTTTTTCCTGGATTCTGGAATAATTCATGCAGTTGAATGAAATATTTCCATTAGAAAATAACAAACCTTCATTACTGAATCCACAGATTATTATTGATCCATTTTAAAACAACCTATCAGGAGTCACAGTTTTTTCCCCCGGAGAATGTTATAAATTAAACAATTAGGAGACAAATCTAAGATTTAAGCTTAAATTTATTTAGTATTTATTAGGTATATGAATAATAAATAATTTTGTAGATGAAAAACAGATGAACGATTGCTGCAGGTTAATCAGTTCAACCCGTTACAAAACAAACAAAAGAATCCTGAAACGTTTGTGTCCAAACTTCACTCCGACTCAACTGGGAATTAAATCAATTCCAATCTGCCGTTTCTGAGATTGTCCGCAGATACGAAGCCATCAGTTGCCAGTCAAAGGTGCAAAAGAAATCAATACCGCAGAAATATTTCAGGCTTTTCAGAGCCATAAGTGGGAGGTCAGCTGGACGAGACGAGCCTGCAGGCTGCAGAACGCCACGTTCACTTCATCATTCAGACAGAAAGAAAGAAACGGTTCAGATAATGAAGAGGAAGATTCTGCAAACCTTTAAGAGAAATATAGAAACTCATTTCACAACCAGACGAAACATTTCTCTACTTTTAATTGGAATGCAGGTAAAATAAATAAAATAATAAAAAGGTTTATGTTTCATATCCACATGAACCTTTATTAACAAGAAACTCTTTAAACCTTAAATGAATTTATAAAGAACCACGGTCAGATCCAGAAGAAGTTCAATAAAGTATTTTTATTCATTCATATTACGTCACTGATATTATGGGAAAGTCTTGCTTTTGGTGAAACATGTATTGTTGCAAAAACACAAAATCTTAACAAGAATTTTTGATCTGGTTTTTGGTGCAGGTTGTTTTAATACACCTGAAATAAAACAAAACTAACACGAAATATGAGGTTGTTTTTTTGAGTAAATAATTTCTGAATATTGATTAAAAAGTTCTGGTTAAAGTGGAAGATAAATTCACTTATAAGATAAAAATGTCTACAAGTGAAATAATCTGCCAGTCGTTCATTAATATTAATGAATTATTTACTGAAAACAAGACAATTTTTCTTGTTGAAGAGTTATTTATAAGTTATTTTGTCAAAAGAAGACGAAACCAAAAACTCCAGTTTTGGGCAAAATCCTAATATTATCAATAATCCCCAATCTGGTTCCTCTTTTGGAAACTTTGGGGCGTTTTAGGCTGATTCATGATAAATCCATCATGAAGGAGCTTCAAGATATTAATAATCAAGTCAAACTTCTCTCAGTTTTGCTTCCATGAATACTAAATACATTTTTAAAAAATGATATTACGTGGAAAAAACTCAATTTGTGCTGCATAATTCAGCCTGTGGTTGGAATTTCCAGGTCTGTGTTCATTTCACGCCTGTTAATGGAAACTTTTAAGCATCCAGTTGAGCAGCTGAGTTGTTGGCGCCTTGGGTCACAAAGAAAGAAATGACAGATGAAATGACAGATGAAATGACATCTGCTGGAGGTTTATTTTAAATATTTATTTTAATTCTTGGAAAAGATTAAAGGGTGAAAACAAAGAAAGAAAAAGGAAGAGAGACAGAAAAATTAAATCTGAAAGACTGACATGAAGTAGCTCATCGCTGTGAGATGGAAGGAAAATAATGCATACAAAATCTGAAAAGTGTGGTGTGTATTTGTGTGTAAGGAATGGATGGATGGACCGGCGGACGGACGGACAGATGTTTTGTTGGATGTTTGTATTTCCTGTGAATCTTTATTGTTGTTCATCTCTGTGACTCCTGGAAACATAACACATCTTTTCCAGACAAACCAATAAAAACACTGATCAATAAAAACACTGATGAAGGCAGCCAATCAGAGGGAGTGTTTCTTCCACAAAGATCAGTAAGATAACTTACTAACCCAGAATAGTTTTGATCCAGACATTATCTCAATAATCCACTAAAAAACATAAAAGAAGAAGAAGAACCAGAACCGTAACATCCGGGTGTGAATGGCGGCCAAAGCCTTGAAACCATTTTCTGCTTTCATGGCAGCTACACTGATGAGTCACTCAGTCATGAAATGAGTTGTGACGGCGGCCGGTGAAGTTTGCGTTGCGGCGACGTGACACCGGCGCTGTAATGATGCTCATTAATCATGCTGGTCTGATTCCTGCTCAAACGACTCGTGGGACTCGAGATGCAGCAATTAGTGATGAGTCACCACGTTAACGGCCGACCTCGACCCGCGCAGCGCCACGACCAATCAGAAAGGACGACACTCTTCCTTCCTATATGTGACATCCGGTGGGTTCATGCAGGACGGCTGACGCTCTGCTTTCCCACTGCAGGTGTTTTCTGCTGGACGGCTGCTAACAAGAGAACCTGCCAGACGTCAAATCGATGTGAGAATAATCCTGGAAGTCACTGATAAAATCTAGAACTTTTAATCCGCCATCTTTCTCTGCAGGTCTAAATCCAAACTTTCCCATGTAATAGCCCTCAAACAGGGCCGGTCCAAGCATTTTGGGGCCCTAGACAGGTTTTTTGGGGGCCCGTCATACCAACATGTGAACAGCAGATGCTTCTTTATTCCTATGATGCTCTATGAGTAACAAAACTGCCATCATTAGCATAATTTGTAATTAGCTTACATTATACCAGATTTTAACGTTTTGTCTAGTTTCTTGTGAAAATATCTTAGTACACTTGAAATGATGCAAAACTAACTTACAAATAATATTTAAAATAAATATTTAAAGCCTTTGACATGCATACTAAAAGACTTAAATATTTAGTTTGAAAAGCTAAATATTTACTTTTGTAAACTAAATATGTAATTCTAAATATTTTGCTTCAAATAATTCTTTTGCTTACTAAATATTTAGTTATTTTGTTTCTAACTAAATATTTAATTTGAAAGTGAAATATTTAGTTTGGAAACTAAATATTGCATGTGCATAATGTGCATTCTGGCATAACTGACCATTTAAGAACATTTATCATTTTAATGTGGCACAAAATGAAATTATTTTTCTTCTCCTGTTTTAGGGAATCAAACATGGAGGATTATCTTCTGCATTTGACCTGCAACAACACAAATACGTTTATAAAATTAAATAAACTACCTGGAGTATTTTTGGTAAATTCGGTTTCTTTCCTTCCTCGTTTTTCACAAACAGCCACATCACAGGTCAGGCTGAATGCAACCCACGTTTCTTTTTTTTTTAGCTTTGATAGAATGACCTTTGTGAGATCTGAGGTCAAAAATAAAGCTGTTATTTTTTCGACACTGGAGTAGTGGGTGTTGATGTCAGTGAAGATCAAATGGGAAAAAAAAGACAAGGAGGTTTTATTTTCGCTGCAGCATTCACCCAAAGTAATTCAACGTGTTTTATAGATGTGATGCAATAAAACACATGAAGAGTGAAGATTTGATAGATATGAACAAATCTAAACCAAAAGTTTCAGTTTTCAGGGAGTTTGTTTCAGAGTAGATGAGAATAGTAACTAAATGCTGCTTCACTTTGTTTAGCCAGTCCAGTGATTTAACAACAAAGGTTAAATATTTAATAAAATATCTCATTTTCTTGGTGTTGTAAAGGAAATCTCATCTCCAAAAATAAATACATCCACCATTTTCTCTATTAGGAGTTCAGATAGAAAACATTTTATTCTGGCAACATCTAATGGTTTGTATTAATTGATCTAGTAATAGACATTGATTAGTTGATCAAATTAAACTCTGAATCCAATAATGACACCAATTTTTTTTTTAGCTTTCTGGTCTTTAGCCACATTTCCAACCTCACATTTTTAGGATCATAAACCAGGTATTTAGTCCATTCTGAATAAATGCTTCAATTTTTATCCAAATGTTCAGAACATTTGATGCCAGTCAATTTCTTAGAGATTACACATTTGAACACTGTAAATTTCATAAGCATAAATTTAGGTATGATGCTAAGTAGATCCATTGGGCACTTAACAAATGAATCAGACTGTTCTGTCTATAATATATATCTTTATATATATATATATATATATATATATATATATATATATATATATATATATATATATATATATATATATATATATATATATATATATATATATAATATATATGGTGGTGCAAGAATGGAGCCTTGAGGACCTCCAGATCTGATTCTCGTTTTGTTTTCTCAGGTTTATATTTACCAAATAATTCAAAATAGACCAAAAAGTTTAGTTTTTATGGTGAAATGTCTTAAAACTGTTTGGTCAGATATGTGGCTGTCATTACTTATTATGGAAGCACTAGATTAGGTTTCTTTAAAAGAGGTTTGATTGATGCAATGAGAGGCAAAGCAGTTGTAGGTCCAACATGGATGAATGAATGTATGACTGCAACACAAACACAGACTGACAGACAAACAGCTTGATTGGATGCTTTTGGGCTAATGGCTGCTGGAGATGCTGGAGGCAGAGAGCTCATTAGACTGTCTGTCAGTTGGTGTTAACTCACCAGCCTCAGACACACGGAGCCGCAGTAAGCAGAAGAAGAACTTTAAAGGATTTAAGGTCTAATAAAAGGGGGAAACAGCTGTGTTTAATTAGAAATAAAATGAGTTATGATTATATTTGTGTCACTGGGCAAAGTGTCAGTCTGGGGGAGTTAGAGGAAGGTGAGCGTTTCTCTTTTCAGGATGGTGATGATCAAACAGATGGAAACGGTAAGCAGAACGACGTATCGGAGCCATTATAGACATTATAGACATGAATACGTTTCCTCCAAAAAAGTCTGAAAATATGAGATCAATCTCAAACATTTTCTAGAAAAAAATTGGAAATCTAAGTTTGAAAAGTTGAACATTTGCAAGAAAGAATCTCAGAAATCTTCAAGAAAACACTTGTAAGTTTCTAAATTTGAAAAGTCAAAAAATGTTGAAGTTTGGAAATCTGAATTTCAAAAGTCAAAACTTTTCAAACTGAGAAATAAAAAAAGAGAATAAAGTCATAATATTATGAGTAAAGTTATAATATGAGAATATAATCATATATTTAGAAAAAAGTGAAAATATTATGAGAATATTCATAATAGCAACATTTTATGAGAATAATCTAAAACAAATATGAGAGTAAAGTCTAAATAACACAAGAATAAAGCCATAATATTACAACTTTAATCTCTGATTCTTCTTGACGCTGCAATATATTCAATAAAACTGTTTAACAAAACATGCAATCACACAAGAACGTTGTCAAAACAGTAAAAAAAATCTACGTCAAAATATCAGTATTTTTTCAATCTGAATTTTCAGTAAATGTCAGCTTGTTGTCAGTGATAACTCCCAGGTTCTTACAGAACTCAACGTTCTCCACGGGTTCGTCTTTAATGGGAGCTGAAGGTTCTGCTGAGTCTCAGTGAGAGAAACACCAAACAGCCAGAACACAAATCTGTGTGCATGACAACAGGAACACATACAGAAAGTTTAGTACAAGGAAGAAGACCAGTAAAAACACAAAACCTGTAAAAACACAAATACAATAAATAAATCCTTCTTAAAAAGGGCATGTGTGATATTAAAACTTAATATAATCTGCAGCTGTGTCTGGTGAAGTTTTGGTTTGTTTTTCATCCAGTGAGTCAAAAATCCAGAAATTATATTCATGTAAGAGAAGAAATACTTCATAATAAAATTACTCAAGTAAAAGTAAAAAGTACAGCGCAGTAAAAGTAATTTTTTCAAAAAGTTGCTCAAGTAAATGTAACTAGTTACTACCCAACTCTTCCCAAGAGACAACATCAAATAAACTCTGATTTATCACAATTTGTCAGTGAAGGCATAAATTGATGGCATTTAATATATTAAAGAATAAAAACACCAGATAAATTGAAGGTAATAAAAGGCCAAAATGGAAATAATGTGTTTAAAAGTGGAGCTGGACTCTCATGCTGTAACACGGCGAAGGCTGCATGTTGTCATGCTGTTGCTCCAGTCGTGTCCTTCATCCTGTTCTGGACTGATCCAGCTTTAAACCCGCCACTGATTGCTGGATTCGGAGCTGATGCAGAAAGAGGAGCAGGAAGCTTTGATTGTGCCTGAAGCTGCATGACTCACGTCTCCCTCCCAACACCGGCTTTAACGACTGAGACTCCAATTTAACGTTTCATTCAGGACAACCGGGCCATTTCATTCACAAACATGACTTCATTAGTTTTTTGTGCGGTACGTCGTTTACAGTCAATGGCTCGGTTCTGTAGGAGACGCTTCCACGCTCTCGTTTGCTCCTCTGCACCGCCGAGGTCATTAGGTGATTAGACTCGACTTTCTGCAGACTGCAGTCCTTACAATAAATGATCAGAAAAGAAAACGTCGACTTCTCTGAGTGAACGCTTCACGTGTAAACAAATACAGGCTGGTGTGAAGTAAATGAACTCCTTTTCATGGACTAAACGTCACGTCAGAGGAAGGTAAGCAGCAGCTTTATGCTCCAATAGAGGCATACGCTGCAAAAATACTCAATTTTACCAAAAAATACTCAATTTTACCAAAAAATACTCAATTTTACCAAAAAATACTCAATTTTACCAAAAAAATACTCAATTTTACCAAAGAAATACTCAATTTTACCAAAGAAATACTAAATTTTACCAAAAAAATGCTCAATCTTACCAAAAAAATACTCAATCTTATCAAGTATATTTGGTCTAGTTTCTACTGCAAATATCTTAGGCCACTTGAAATATGACAAAACTACCTGATAAGTAACTTTTAAGCAAGATATAGGAGCTTGTTTTAAGTCAATAATTAGTTATGATTGATGGAAAAGTTCTAGATAAACATGGTGATTATTTCACTTATAAAATTAAATGTTTCCCATTTTACAAGTGAAATAATCTGCCAAAGGAATTAGAACTTTTTCATCAATATTAAATTATTGACTTAAAACAAACTCCTGTATCTTGTTGAAAAGTAAAAGTTATTTTGATCCTTTTTCAAATGTACTAAGATATTTGCAGCAGAAATCTTACCAAAAATATTTGGTAAGATTTAGTATTTTTTGCACTGCAGGAAAACAGATCTATAGAAATCAGAAAGTTACGGCAGTCAGATGCAATTAATTAACTGATCTTCATTAGCAGCTGCATTTCCCTTGACCGAATAATTATACAAATTTCAATTATGAAAATTAATTTACTTAATGGAAACACAGGGATAAAAAAAAAACTTACATTTTCCATAAAAATTTGAGTTTCACAAAACTGCAACAGAAGCACAAACAGAAACTGCACAAACACAGAAACAAACAGGTGTTACTACTGAGGGAAACGACAAAGAAAACGGCAGGAAGTGGTAGGAGGAAGATGGTGCAACGTGTTTTTAATAACTTATAGTGGGAACAAACTTATATAAACTGCAATTGCAAAGTTGGGTTAATTTTGCAGAAAATGGCTAAAGTTCTGCACACATTTATATTGGAAACAGCTAATGTGATCACTTGTATTTAATCACAGTTCTGTGATTAAAGTGAACTATAGTCAGGTGGTAATGGAGAAACATAAAGATGTGTCATCAGCATAGATGTTGTAGTATTCTGAAATACAAACTGGGACGCTGCCAGTCAATCTGGAAAAAGCGTTTCCAAACTCTCTGAAACACATCATCGCACAGAAAGCCAATTAGAAGAAGAAAAACAAATTAAATATTTCTTATTCTTCCCAAGAAAGGAGAATTTGAGTAAATTTGTCTGGTGAGAATGAATAAAGGAAGAAGTTCTCTGTTTTTTTGTCAGAGAAATTAAATGGAAGAACAAGAACTTCATCTCAGCATCAACATGTTCTGCAGGAGAAGAACAAACTTTCTCTCAGGCTCCTTCACCCTTTAGCAGTTTGATCACAGCTGATATTCAGAGATTCTTTCAGCCACTTTTCAGTGAGGCTGAAGACTAATTTCAAGCTTGAGAGGAATTATTTTGCATGTCAGACAGCAGCCTGTTGAAAATGTGATGGAACAAAGGAAGATTATGATCATTTGCACAAGAATAACCTGAGAGTTTAAATGCAGGCCACGCTGGAAATGAGCCACAGAGAGAATCATCTGACGTACTGAGGGATAAAAAAATCTCACTAACTGTGTTTCCATTAAAATAAAGTCAAAAAACACAATTATTTCCATTAAATAAGAAATACAGTTTGTATTGACTATTTGTCCAAAACTCAAGCTCAAAAATAAAAAAGTCAAGACTCAAAAGTGATCAAAGCAAAGTGAATTAAACTCTGATAGTCAATATAGTGCACTGAGGGTTACGCAGTCCAAAAAAAGGATCAAAACAGTTCAAATGCAGCTCCTTTGTTAGTTTATTCCATTTTCCAGATAAAAACAAGTTACAGGCTCCACAGGATCCTATAGTTCTCCTGTTCTGACTCCTGGACCTGTTCTGATTGACTGAGACTGACGTAACTGGGACTGACTGGTTCTGGTTCTGACTGGTAAAAAACCTGCTGACCACCCACGACCCTAATGACCTTCCTGAAACCCTCCTGTTTATACTGTGACACACCCAAACTGAAATTAATTAACTAATTGAGTGAATTGCTAACCAAAGCAATTCACTTTGGTTATAAATATTTGTTTATTTTCTAAGTCAACTAGAAAATAAACAAATAAAAATGAACTAAATTTTAACAGAAAACAGGTAAATAGCTCCTTCACAGTTAAAATCACACTTGAATAAGCTGGTTCAAGCAATAAGTCATTAAAAAGCCTTTTAAAACTTCTTCCTGTCGCCTTCAGTTTGCGGCAGTAGCAACATCCGGCTGCCGATCACGTGACTGATGTGATACGAAAACAGCGTTTCCATTGCAGTTTTGCTAAAATCATCCATTTCGATACAAAAAACTCCCTACGCTTAGCGCAAAAACTTTTTTAAAATGAACAGTTTGGTTGTTTTTTTTCAAAATTAGCCTGTTTCAATTTAAATAAATTAATTTTCCTGATTTCAATTTGAGCAATTTTATGTTTAATGGAAACGCAGCCACTGATGGGGATTTTTAGGGTCATTTTAAAGATTAAATGTTTTACTGCTAGTTTGAGATAATCTGGGAATAAACTGCCTGTTGTTTACATAAAGCTGCTATTTATTGCTCAAGTAATCCATTACTCTGTCAGTAACAACCCCATGCTGTTATTGTTGACTTCTCGGAGCTTTTCTTGCCCAGCAACTTTTACGGGATGACTCACCCAAGGCGGCTGTTACGCATGACAAAAAAGAGGGGGGTAAAAAAAATCAAAGAATAAGGTGGAGCAAGCAGATGGAGCATCTCACATAAAAAGGTGTTTGTCGCGGAGGACCTGACTACTATCTGAGATCCGGGGAAAGGGCCACATGTTGCTGCGCACAGGGACCATGCAGAGCTCCAGGCTGCTGAGCGGGACGCTCCTCTGCGCGCTGCTGCTGCTCTCCGCCGGCGCCGCCGGAGCCGAAGCGCAGGGGCTGCTGGATGCGGAGTCCGAGGAGGAGCTGAGCCCCAGAGCGCTGCGGGATTTCTACCCGAAAGGACCGAACCTGACCAGTGAGAAGCAGCTGGTGAGTCCTTGCAAAAACCAGGATATTTAGACATTTTAAAGCAATTTTTCACTTGAAATTTCTTCACATAAATTTTCATTTAAGCCCAATTAAAAATTAAATGGCGTAAATTGTAGTTTTTAATGTGTAAATAGTGACATTTTGCATCTGAACTTTCTGTTTCCTGCAGCTTGGAGCTCTCCAAGAAGTTCTTGAAAAGCTGCAGGCTAAACGACTTCCATCGTGGGAAAAGAAATTTGGTCAAGTCCCAACGGTAGATGCAAAACACGCATTGTATTTTTTTTCACCAAACTTTTCATATATGTGTTTATAATTTAATCATACTTCTTCTGTTTTTGTCCTCTCGTCAGTGTGATGTTGGAGAGCAGTGCGCGGTGAGGAAAGGCGCACGAATCGGGAAGATGTGCGACTGTCCCCGGGGAGCTTTCTGCAACTTCTTCCTGCTGAAGTGCTTATGAGCCTCTCCGGATCGGAATGTAGCTTCTAGAAGAGAAAACTTTCACTGAATCCCTTTGTAATTACGCCCAGATTTTTTTTTATTGCACAGCTCAGGCGCAGCTGGAGTGACTGTCCAACACTTACAACAAAGAACTGTAGAAATTGTGTTATTAGGAGTAAAACAGTCCGTGTTATTTTACAAAAAAACGACATGAGGATGAGAATATCATAAAACGTTTCTGTAAACGTTTTATGATAAACTCAACCCGTGGGACCATAAGCACACTGTAATGTCAAACCAGCAATATTATACCCTTCATCCGCTGTGTTTTGTTTCAGCTGAATGTTTTATGTGTCATGATAATAAAATCCTGTTGTTTTGTAAAGCAGCGGAGTGGCTGTGTTCTTTAAAAATGTGTTAAAATGAGCTGGATAATCAGGTGTTGTGACACCAAGCATCCTCCGGCTGGTCAGAAAATAAAATATCAGAAAAAGGTTTAAAATTAAACCCAGATGAGCCTCAGAGGAAGCGGAGATGAGCCAGAAAGTGACATCTGAGTCAGGCTGACACCGCGCCAGAAACACCGAGCCTCCTTTCATTTCCCCCCGGGCAGCTGCAGGATGCTGACGACAACACGTGTTTTTAAAAAAGAAGCCTTAAATAAATCTGAAAAATGATCTATGGTTAATTAGTTGGCGCATATGATTAGTTCCCCCATATGATTCAGTAGTAGTCACATTGCGCTACAGTTAGCAATAAGTATTTCTGATTACGTCTCTACCAACTTTCCACATGTAAAGACTTACAATTTTGAATAATTTTGTTTTAAAATAACTCAAACTCCGTCAAATGTTTGTGAACAAAACATGACAGATTTTCAATAAGACTGAAGCAACATAGCATTATGCTAATTAGTAAGGCAGCATTATGCTAACAAGAATAATTACAGGCGTGTAGCATTATTCTAATAAAGAAAAGCATAACCAGACAAAGTTTTGAAGGTAGGACATAAATTATATTTTGCCACGTTAATGTTCCATAAATTACATAAACACTAAAGATTAGCTGTGTTTTAAATATTTGCAGAAATAAGCAGAGCTGGATTTGAATAAGCAATATTCTCCTTCACCGAACAGCTAAATTTGTAATAAAGAATAAATTATACACAACTGGACTCTATTTATAATTAGCTGATTTTTTTAAACCGCATTGGATTCATTTAGAACTACCACTGTAAAAGGTTGTGTACAAAGTTCTGGTCTGTCATGAAACCCCAATAAAATGCATTAATCTTAGTGGTTGAAACATAATAAAATATGAAAACAATCAATTTGCAAAACGAAAGGAAGTACATTTAAACTGAATGCAATGACAAAGATATGATTCAAATCAAACATTATCATACAGCACCATAAAAGTCTGTTTGGGGGTTTCTATCCTTTTTCCCTCAGTTTCTGTCCTTGTTCTTGACTGACAGCTTTCTGAACTGTGTGTGACAAAAAAAAGACTAAAGTTTAGGTAAGAAAATGAGCTAGAGATTAAAATAGTTTCAACAGTTGAACAGTTTTTGTAAGACTGAAAAAGTATCCAAAATATCTGAAAAATGAGCCGAGTGAGGATTAATCCATGTCGACTCTTAAGCTCATTGGAAGAAACCAACAAACCTGCAAACCTCGGTCTCGGTTCTGTTGAAGAGAACTCTGCTGTGGTCCGAATATGAACTCCAACCGGACGCGACACCGCTCCAAAAGTAGGAAGCTGACTACAGCGCAGGGCATTCTGGGTAAATACAACAAAACAAACGCGTTAGCATAGCGCAAGTGGGAGAAATGGCTTTTATCAAAAGAAGAATCCTATAGCCACTAAAATCTGACGGCGCTCCATTTTGTTTGCATTTTGTGAAGAAGGACGTGCTCAGAGTCTTCAGAGGTTTTCGCGTCGTTTCCTTCAGTGGTTCTTCGTGCAGCGCCCCCACAGACGAGGAGGGGAACGCGTTTTTCAAAAGGTTTAGAATGATTCAGATATTTTGGTCCCAAATCGAACCGAGTCTACCAGACTATCAGATATGAGAATAGAAACAAGTTTGATTGAAGCGAAATAAGAAACTGAAGCAAAACTAATAATGTAATTAGAAACAAATAATCAAAATAATCCAAAACAACTCAGTCCTGACATTTGAAACCAAGAGAAGAAAAACTTCTGCACACTGCTGCTCATGCAGGATATTTTACATTACAGTAAAATAACCCTACCATCTCCTTTATTATACATTTTCAATTTTCATTGAATATCCACTTTTCTGTGAAGATAATGCCTGATTTTTATGTTTTGCTAATTTAAAGCCAATCGCATGTGAAAATACATTAAACACATTAGAAAACTTAAAACTTAGAGTAGCTGCATGGGATTCCTGGCAGAGCAGCTTTCACAGAGGAAGTCTGACGAAGCTGCAGCTGTTGTAATCACACTCACCTGGCTCTGCTTCCTAAACCTCCAAATGAGCCAAAACTCACACGACTTCAAAAGGCTGAGCTCTATTTATAACGTTTGGCTCCAAAGCTCCTGAACAGCAGCTGATTTTTCAGAAAAACCAACAACAAACCAGCTGAGCTTAGTGTAGACACTGGCAGCAACCCTCAATTTAATTTCTCTGTGACACAACAAAGTGCAATGCTTCAGATAAAACATAATTATAGAGCATTCTGTGGTGTTGTAAACCGCTAACACCATCGATTTAACCGGAATTTCATGAGACTGACAATGAGTCGAAACCTTCAGCCGTTCATGCCCTCACTCTAAATAATTAACTTTTGTTTAAAGCTGTGAGACCTTCATAAAAATTCAAAACAAATAGCTCATGCACCTGCAGTATAAAACTCACTTGTTTATGACTGAACAGCGATAATTTTATTTATGATTTCAGGGGAATTGTAAACTCTTCTCAAGAAGATCATAAAATATTTTAGTCAATGAAATGTGGGAGTAAAACTGCTGGAACTGATTTTGTTTTGCATATTGTTGTTATATTTTAAAACCCGGTTCTGCTCTTTTATCACTTTGGATTATTAAGAGCCTCTGATTGGGGCCAAAGAAAATACATGTGGCTGCAGAAATTGGAAGTGAAATTATCACCAGTTTTCTACGGAAGACAATTAGGGCCACTGAAAAAACCCCAGAAAGAATTCCAACTTTTTTCCAGATTTCCATCTCTTAAAATTCAGAGTTTGTTTTCTGAAAATATGGATTTCAATCTCAGAATTCTGATATTTTTCTCAGAATTTCTTTTTCCTCAAAATTCTGACTTTTTTCAGAATTTTGACTTCAATTTCAAACTTTCCGTAGGCTTCAACGTGGGTAAAACACACAAAAACAAAACAATGCTGACAAAAAACAAAGGGGAAAAACCCCCAAAACAATACAAAAATAGATTATAGATAAACAATATCTAGAAATGCCAAAAAAAAAATGAAGTGCAAAAAACATATTTTACAAAGAAAATATAAAAAAAGGGGATATTCAATTTCTACTCTGATATGCTAAATAAAATCATGTCTGACTTTCAGACTAGTGGCTATGAAAGAGTATCAATAATACAAGAATAAAGCCATAAGACGTCCTGCTTTGCATGCAAATAAACAGCAAACATCTGGAAGAACTGATCTACTTAAACAACTAATGCTGTAAGCAAAGACATAGATATGAAAAAGTTCAAGTGCAGGTGAGCCTGGTAAAAATTAAATATGACAAATTATTTACCAGCCTTGGAAAGAGAATGAGAAAGTAATGCAGCTTACCAACATGAGAAAATATCAATAAGTGGAAGAGAAGAGAAGAAAGAAAATGAAAAACAAAGATTAAAATAAATTCAAAAGTGAAGAAAACAACAGAGGGAAAAGAAAATGAATACTGAGAAGAATAAAAAGGGAAAAACAATCAAAAGAGGAGAAAGATGGAAAAAAACAAACAAACCAGAAACAGCAGAAGAAGTAGAAGATGACTAAAAAGGACAAAAGAAGAGGAAGATAAAAAATAAAACATCTGCCAACAAACTGGGATCGATTTTGTGAATCTGAGGCGGCTGAAAAGAACAGAACCTTTACATTTTCAAAAAGCAAGTCAAGAAACAGAAACCAACAAAATGGCCGGACCCGAAACTCCAACAGGACCAGACTGGATCCCCTTCAGTCACCATCTGGTCCAGAGTGATCAGCATTTCAGAGACAGTTCACTTAGAAAGAAGCTTTAGGTTTTTACATTTTTACTTTTTTCACCTCAGAAATGACGACGTGCCTCATCTCCCTTCACAGACTTCACAAGTTTCCTCCCAACCCACAAGGAAAGTTTATTCATTTAGAAATGAATAAAAACAGAAATCCATCCTCTCCACTACAGATGACAGAGTGACATGAAAAATATTAAATGTATTAGTAGATATTTCCTTTAGTTTTGTTCATGTCCACCATTAATGTGTTTATTCTGTTTTCTCAGCTGCCTCTCATCAATGATGCACAACGTTCTGTTTGTTTCAGCTCCTACAAAATCCTCCTTCCTGTTTCTTTATTTGTCCTGGAAGAAACAATATAGTAACTAATAAATCATTGATAGCTGGACAGGAACTCACACAGAAAGAAAGAATATTAAAATTCATATTTATTCTCACCCAAATCGGAAACTGCTGCTTATAGAACATAATTTACCCTGTGAAAATATCTGTTTCCTCTCACTTAGCATCAAAACAATTTATTTTTATCAGCTCTAACTCAAGTAGTTTTTACCTGCTGAAATGATTGTTTTTTCTGCAAACGTTCACACTTTGAGGCTCTCTGACCTTTGCTACAGAGACGCCAACAGCCAATCTGTCAAAAGCTCTCATGCTTGGATTGACAAAACATTCATCATGGATATTATTGCATAAGTCACAGCTGCTAATTAATGTGACCTGCTGATCTTTTCTTCTAGCCCACAGACAAATGTCAAAACTGTTAGAAAGTCATACGGGGTCTTTACCAAAACTTAATCTGCAACTTTTGCATGCATCTCTCCAGCACAGTCCAGTAGACTCAGTTCGACTGGGAACCAAGAAGTAACATTTGTTACATTTTCAACTACTGCGATTCTTTTTCTCACTGCACCGTCAAGCCAAACTCTGTTCCCCTCCTCGCCTGTGGGGGCGCTGCAGCAAGAACCACTGAAGGAAACAACACACAAACCTCTGAAGAAGACGCCTAACACAACTTCCTTCTCCAAATGGAAACAAAAACAGAGTAGCGTCAGATGTTAGCGGTTGTAAGATTTCTCTTTAGTCTTTGGTAAAAGGCCACAAGCCATTTCTCCTGTTAGTGCTAATCTAGCATGTTTGTTTTGATTGTATTTTCCCAGAATGCCCTGTGTGATAGCCCACTTCCTGCTTTTGGAACAGTTTCCGTTCAGCTTAGTGTTCACATATGCTTTCAAACCAAACCAGACTGAGACCAAACCAAAAACGACGAGCTTTAACACAAACCCAGACCGAAGTTTGTAGGAAGAACAGAGTCTGATTTTTATGGTTGATTAGCATTAGCAGCTCTCTAAAGAAACCAGAGTTTCTAGGCAAACAAACTGGAGTTGGATTAAAGCAGACTAAACACAACTGGTGTGAATGACCTCTTAAATTACCTTTTTTATTACAAATGCTTTGAATTTTGACAGCATCTTCCAGGAACAGCAGTAGAGACTCTGATCTATTCTAATGCCTGAAAATGAGACACTAACAGTGTCACCCAGTTTACTCAAAGCCCCTGAAGCTGAAGGGAATTTAACCATCCCTAATTTTATTATTTACACTTATTTAAACATGTCTAAATGCTTCACATAAACTGAGGCATTCATTGCTTCTCCTGGCTTCACTTTCTGATCTCCACCATCGAGTCAAAATGCAGCAGAATCAGTTGAATGATTAAAAGATTTTACTTCCATGGATTCCTGCCATTTTAGCCTCCAAACATGGCCGTCCTCAACACATTTAACTAGCAGCCTGTTTTCTATGTGCCACGCTGACTCATTAAAAGCTTTCGTCTTTTTTTATGTGCCAATGACGGCGTCTAATGAAGCATTCGGAGGATGAACCGTTCCAAGAACATTGTACCATCGTCCTTTCATTAAATTCATCCACACACCGAGCCAATGAGACGGCAGCTTATATAATCACGTAACTTTGAGCTGCAAAGTTAGATAAGGACGTGATGCGAGTCTGTGAATAACTCCAAGTTGTTTCAGATGTAAACATAAGAGATGAGATGCAGTCGGAGGAAGTAAGCGTCTCTCGTATGAGAAGAAATGCTTTACGGTGCGGCTCTTCTGTGCTCGGGTTGTAAATTGGACCGTTTATCTTATTTCTTGAAAAGCAATACTTTCAGCAGACAGAGAGGCTTTTCTCTTAATTCCTCTGAGGATTCACTGGATTCTGTCAGAGACTGAAATGGAGGATAAAAGCTTTTGTGCTCCAGACAGACACGGTCTGTTTATTGTCTGATGTTTTCACATCATAATTTTACCCTTCCTTTAATGAGGTGAGGAATGTTTGAGTGACCTTACGATCCTAGGGGTGATGTTAGAGGTGGTATGATCTCCTGTGGCCCAAAAGAATAACAGGAAGCTCCCTCCATGTGTTCCCATCACTTATTAGTGAGGAGGAACAGAAGCTGGTCCCAGTTCAGTTGTGACCCTGATTATCTGGAAGTTGGAATGAAGTCAAGTCACCTCATCAGTGATAAAGGAGCGGAAGATGAAGTGAGATTCATTAATGCCAGTTACCATTGGTGCACACCGCAAACTACAAAATTAGTTGTGCTAACCTTGAAGCCCTAATAAAGAACATTCATTCTGCTAATGCTAAAGCACTAATCGCTTTAGCTTTGCTAACCCTGAAGCACAAGTCATAAATATTAATTCTGCTTACTCCAAAGTGCTGATCATAAACATTTGTTCTGCTAATGCTAAAGATTAATGCTAGTTCCACTAACCCTAACCCTATGCTAAAGTGTGATAAATCTGGTATACCGGTTTTTATCGGCCTGTTTCCATTAAGTAAATTTGTTTCTGTAATCCCAATTTGTGGAATTTTATGATCAATGGATACGCAGCTACTGTTAAACAGTTCCCCACTGAGATTCGCCCCGATGTTCTGAACCCTCTGGACATTGTTGGGCCGCCGTTGTTGACGTTTTTCTTCAATAGCTGCGTTTCCATTGATCATAAAATTGCACAAATTGGAATTTAAAAATATGAAGTGGCTTGTCGGTTGCACCAAAATTAGCTTATTTTGCAAAACTGCAATGGAAATACTGTTTTGCATCTCACGAGTAACATGAACACCAACTGGATGTTACTACTGGCGGAAACCACAAAGAAGATGACAAGAAGTGGTAGGAGAATAACATGTTTTTATTGACTTATTGAGCGAACAAACATATTCATATGTGACTTCAATTGCAGTTCTTATTTAATGCAAACACTGCAACAGTGAGATTGTGTTTTTTGACATTAGCGGAATATCAAAGTTTTGCTCACATTTGCAATGGAAACACAATTCATGAGACATGAAGGGAGACATTCAGGTTGCTGTTGCCGGTTCAAATGATTGTCAACCTCCTTGGGAAAGAAAGGTGCTAAAAAGAAACAGTGATTAAACGTAATGATTGCGTAATTCTAATGTACACAATTATATGCTTGATGGAAGCACATCTAGTGACATATACCTTACTGTTAAAGATTCTGTCTAAACTAAGTACATTAACGAATTATAGAGCTGAATATTTGTTTTTGCAGGATACACTTTGCAACCTCCCCAATCCTTCAAGGTTATCAAGACAATCCTGATGGGATCCAATCGAAATGACCATCTGTGGAAATCTAATTTCATCACAAGCATCCTGCAGGCATCACGGAGCAGCAGCTCCTCTTGGATATATCCTGACCTTTCAGCCAGAAAACCATCGGATCAGAGACAAAATACAGTAACTATAGAATGTTGTATGCTGCAAAATAAGGCATATTTGAATTGCCACAAATGGTTCTGAAATCATCATTCACAAAGAAAAACGTTGCAAAAGCATTATTGGTCAAGTTTCTACTTCAAACATCTTATTAGACTTGAAATAAGACAAAACTAACTAATATAGGAGCTTGTTTTAAGTCAATAATTTAAGTCAGATGTTCTAGTTCCACAGTCAGATCATTTCACTTACAACATGGGAAAATGTATTGTTATAAGTGAAATAACTGGTATTGGAACTGACACTTTTTCATCTATAATCAGGAATTATTTACTTAAAAAAAGCTCCTGTGTGTCCAGCAGAAAAGTTACTTGTAAGTTAGTTTTGTCTTACTTCAAGTGCACTAGAAGCTGGACCAAAAATAGGCTACCTGATGAGATTTTGTGTTTTTACAGAGGTGCTCTGACACAAGGCTCAGTTCATAAAAACAAATTTATTTACTGAGATATTTGCACTAGAAACTAGACCAAAAATACTCGGTGAAATTTTGTTTTTTGCAATGAATGGCAGACATGAAAACACTGGAAGTCTTACTGTTCCAACTGTTAGTTGGAAGAGCTTAAAAAAAACACATAAAGAGTTTATTACTTTGTTGTCATTGATTTGGTAAGAGGAAACATTTCTTTTTTTTTTTGTTTAGATATACCACTTTTCTTTCAGAAATAAAAAAATAAAAACCTTCATCCTGAATGCGCCTCTGTGTCTGAACAGAGTCCATTCTCTTTTCAAAGCAAACAGCTCGACTATTGAAAAGTTTCTTTGTGGCTGGCTGGGGAAAAGGCTGTTTATCTTATTTCCGGAGCAGCAATACTTTTCCCCGACAGCAAGGATTTGTTATTGATTCTCTGGGGAATTACCGCTGATTCCGATAGAGATTGTTTACGTGGACAAGAGTGTTTCTCCCCACCCACGTCGCGGCCCCTCCAACCTGCGGCGATTGCCCATCGGTGAGGACGTTTGTTTGTGTTTGATAATTCGACAGAATGACAGATGGCGATGTTGACAGAAGCAGGAAGAGGCGCGCGATGATTTAGAGAGTGATTGATGGAGACAAACGACGCAGCCTGAAATAGAGAGCGGCTCTGTGAGAATGATGGTGGCTGCAAAATGCTCGATACGACGAGAGCAGGCGATGCTTCCGGCAGGCCGGCTGATTTATGACGTCTGAACACACGTAAACACGATCAACCTAATTTCCTATCATGTTAAATAGTTAGAGCAGCTCATGTTTGTTTGTAAAGGATAAATGTAATCAAATCAACGAAAATACGTCAAAGTTTGTTTGGTCAAAAATGCAGAATGTAACTTTAACAAAAAATTGTGTCGTGACTGTATGATATGAGACACATAATATGTGAAAAACAATTGAGCTACTATCACTGCGCCATTCAGTCAAAAATAACCAATGAGAGCAAAGAGGAGGGTTTTAGCGCTGTCAATCATGTATCTGTACGCTGCTCAATGTGTTAATAATAGAAAAATAACTCACTGTTACAGGAAAATTATTTATCTGCCATCAGTGGTGACTATGCTAACTAGCTTTAGCATGTTTGGCAGGCTATGTTGTAATGAACCAGCTGGATTTGCAAATAGCAGGAAGGTGATTGATAGCACTAAGACCCTCCTCCTGACTCTGGTTATTTCTGACTGTTTCCATAAAGCTGCAGCATGTAACATCTACAAAAATATGTATTTTCCATATTTATTGAAACTGTCGCCATGCTGTGTAACATGAGACAATCTGTGAAAAAAAAACAAAAAAAAAACAAGCTACTCCTTGAGTTACTATTGCGATCTGCAAAAATGCACCACTCTGGATCAAAAACAACCAATTAGAGTCAGGAGGAGAGTCTTAACGCTGTCAATCACCCTCCTGCATGCTGCTCAATGTGCTAATCGTGGAAAACAGTAACACCATGTTTTTCCACCATCACATAGAGAGTGCTATTTACTTTGTGAATTAGGAAATGCTAAGACATATGAGACAATGAATAGAGCAGATTGACTAATATGAAGCTCAAAATGCTACTTTCAATATATAAATAAGACTTTAAAAATGGGCTAAGATACAAAGAGTTCCAGAAATAAATGTAATAAGAACTGTAATAACTGAAGTGCACTTGAGCACTGATTAATTTCATGCTATTATAGCAGAAAATGTCAAGCTGTTTCAAAGAAGCTGACTCACCTGTGGCATAAATATTAAATACTGTATAGTAATTATAAGCACTTTAATCTAATGGCCTAAATACTTTCCCATTATCAGTCAGGCTGCAGAAATCTCGATGAAAAATGTTTCTCTGTCAAGATTTTTGTTGCTTTATTCAGTTAAAACCAGTTTCTGTTGCTCATTGTCTATTTTGAACACCCTGCTGTATTCAACTCAGAAAATTGCTCCACAAACTGGACAGTTGGGTTGTAAACGACTTAAACATGTAAACGTTTTATTCAGAGTATAAAATGTTGGTTTTTTTAATATTTTGTACAGGTTAAATGTTGGGAAACAGCTGTTAAAATTTTGTTTAGCCGATAAACAGAAAAGCGGGAGAAATCCGAGCTTTATTTGAACGCTGTTGCCCTCTAGTGGTTCATCCCCAGATTTACCTTCAGTACCTAGAATCAGTTTTTACACCTGCTCAAATTTTCTACTTTCTTTAACCACAACTTTAAAACAAGACACCCTCTTGTTTTCATCACGTTTTTACTGGTTGTCATGTTTTCTTTTTGGTTTGAACCGGTTTCTGGTGAATATCTGGGATAAAAGAAAGAAAAATTATTATTTTTCAGGTTGTTATTTTTGTCCTTTTGTCACCAGCTCAATCATCAGGCTTTCTTCATGCTGTGTTTTAATAATTTGGGAAGGTATGCGCCGGCTTTCCCTTCACCTCACAACTGAGTCAGTTTCTCATTAAAGATGATTGTAGTTGTCAGCATCAGAAGTAATCTGGTGACATTTATGTATGATATCCTCCTCCAGTCGAACGCCTCCAGCCCTCATCAACACAGCTGACCCAACATGTGCTCTGTGAGTGTGTGCGTGTGTGTGTGTGTTTCTCCTTTCATTAGTCGATGTGATCTGCTTGTCACTTCCTACGTTGTTGCGTTGAGGCACATTTGTACTTCAAAGAGAAGCTCCTCATTATTTCCCTGATGGCTTGTATAAACGTAGTGATGATCTGCAGACAAACACAAACCAGCGCATGCAGGCAAAGCGGAGAATGAAACTTTGTTTTTAACATATTTTACTACTAAAATTTTTTTTTAAAGTGGTATGCATGATGGTCACAGATATCACATTGAGACTTGCTATTGGTCACCAAATGTTTGCAAAAACTATTCTATTTTGTATGTTGACCTGCTAAATAAATGAGCATTCAGCGTTTCAAAGTAAGCAAAGCAGTGAAATTTGTGTATCAATGTGTAAATCATTGTAGATGTTCAAGGTTTGCAAGTTAAATTTTATAGATCTTTAAAAATCTTATTGGCAACAAAAGCAGGATGTTGCTGATTCTTGTTTTATTTTGCTAGGTTTATGAAATTGGCTTGTCCAAGACTGCAATTTAGGAAAAAACACTGGATATTTTTCTTCACTATTACTAATACATTTTATAGAAAGCAAAAAACTGGATGAATATTGAGGGGTCCATGGCCCCGCCTTGCCCCCTCTTGGGGACACCACTGTAAAAACGCAAACAAAACAGAAAAAAGATTGCTTATGATTGTTTTCAAGTTCATTCAAATATTTATTTTTTGTATGTTAATCTAACATTTATAGAAATATTAAATCAAAATTAAATTTTCTATCTATTTTATTATTTATTTATTATTATTTAAAATTATTTATTTCCTAATCGTACTTGATTCAAGCAAAATCCATTAATTTTAAGTAAAGACAAAAAATAAAACATTAAGTCAGTCCCATAATTTACATCAAATTAGTTTTTATTGTCAATAGCAACACAAAGTACCTAAATATGAAAATACAAAGATTAATTTTATTAGACTCAGGTTTGAAGTTAAACGGATAAAGTTTGGCAGACAGATTGACCGCAACCTTTTTGGCTATTGTTTTTTTCTTTTGCTACTTTTTCTTTCTTTTTTTAAATTTAATTTAAAACACCAAATATTCCACCAACTGAAAAATTGCTGCAATTAACATTAAGCTGATTTAATAGTTTTTCCAAATCAACAAAATTTATTTTTTTTACACAAAAAACATTGCTTTACTGTAATTAAAAATTTTAAAACTTAATTCCTTCTATATTTTCATCATTTGATCTTAATGCAGAAAAGTCCATATTTTCATTTCTAGTTAACTGAATTATGAATGTTGTTTATCTTTAAATTTACTTCCTGAAAAAGTCCAGAGATCAACACAAGTCTGTTAATAATTCTCTTTTTAATCCAAAAAAACACACAAGTTGCTCAAAACCAGCCTGGAAAAGCCAGAACTGCTCAACGCTCTCGGTTAAATTTTATTTAAAAATATGTAGAAACAGGAGCACATGTGTAAACACACACCAACAGGGGAGACGCTCCTCTTCAGCATCAACCTGAACCGGAACGAAAACCACAAAAAGCAAAAAAAAAAAAACTTCACAGCAGCATTTTCACTCCCTCAAAGTAAATCCTTCCAGCTCAGCGTGTTGCACATCACAAACCTCAACAACTTCAGCAAACATTTTATCCTGAAAAACAAATAAAAGCCACAGAGTTTAACTATTCGCTGTACAGAAACGCAGCTACTGCAGGAATCTGGTAAATGATTGGAGACCCTCAATTCTGCGCAAATGTTTGCACCTTTAGCTCCTATTTTTTATTAGAACTAAAAAAAACTAAACTTCAGCAGCACCAGAGACCTCTACACTGCAAAAACACAAAATCTGAGTATTCTCATCTAGTTTCTAATGCAAAACCTTGATACACTTGAAATAAAAGAAATAACTTACAAGTAACATTTCAGCATTTTTTTGGAAACAATTCCTGAAAATTAAAGAAAAACTGGTAGTTCTGGACGATTATTTCACTTTTTTTTCTTAGGACAAGAAAATTATTTTAATAATTAAAACAATTATGTACATCTTTTCTAATCATATTTAACTTTTTTAAAATAGCTATTGCTTATGTTTTAGAATTATTGAAATAATCATTAATATTCAAATAATGATTTAATTATTTCAATAACTATTTACTTCAATAAATACTCACATATTTAAATAAGCAGTTATTTAAATTTTTCATTTAATTATTCAAGTACAATAAGGAATTACAATTTAAATAATTCCTTTTTAAGGAATTAAATAATTCAGTTATTTGTTTCAAGTAAATAATTGAAGGAGTCACTGACATAAAATAAGCTTCTATATTTTGCAGAAAAATTACTTCTAAATCATTTTAATCTTTTTTTCCAAGTGCACTAAGACATTTGCACTATCAACTAGACAAAAATACTTGGTAGGATTTTGTGTTTTTGCAGTGCAGAGAGCTCCAGTCCTGGTCAAAAATAACTTAAAGTGCAATAGAGAAGGATGAGGAAGGAAACCCTAAAATTAAAGAGTTTACTGGAACCGTCAGAAAGGAAACAGTAGCATTTCTAATCTGCTTCGTTTGGATGTTTACCGTCACTGAAAATGCTGAAACTGTTCAGAAACTGAAGTTAAAGTGACAGTTTTATTTCAACTGAGTCAAAGGTTCGACTAAAAATCAGCAGCAACTAAACCAACAACATGGTTGCTCGTTACTGGTTGTAATCAGTCAAGAAGCCATTTTTTTTTGTAAATTTAGCGCTTCCCTTTTGTTCTAAGAAGCATCGGGTTTGGCTAACAGTCTGGACCTTCATCCTGCGGCTCGTCCTGGAACGGGTAGCTGAGCGCCGGAGGGAAGCCCTGAGTCCGCGGCAGCTCGTCCAGCAGCACCAGGTCCTCCACCTCCCTGCCTCTGTAGCGCCGCCTGCAGATCTTTACCGTCACTTTCCGGCCCTGGAACACCTTCAGCGCCTCTTTGGAAGCCATGGCCTTGGCGGCGGCCTCGTCGCGCCCGTAGCCCGTGCCCATGTAGACGGTCTGGCAGCGGATTTCACACACGTGGCCATCCTTCTGCGTGCGTCCCGCCGGGAGGCCTGCGATGTCCTTCAGCGGTACGAACACGCACGTCACCGTCTGTTTGCACGACTCCACGCAGCTGCGCAGGATCTCGAAGTGGTCCAGGTTGGGGCCGAAGCCGCCGGCCGACACCAGCTTCCACGCCACGGCCTTGTAGAGGCGGTTGAAGAAGGGCTGCTGCTCCGCCGGAGCCTGAGGTGGCGGCCCAGACTTCTGGATGGCAGACCGCGCCGCCGCTCTCCCGGACGGCCGGCTGTCAGCCTCGGTTCTGGATCGTTTCACACAACCTTCAGGGTCGCCGTCTGGGAACGAAGACAGAACGTTGTTGATACGGAAGAAGACATGTTTGATGATGAACAAAAAAACACAACAAAAAAACCATCAACTAGAAAACTTTTCACCTGGTCACATCTTAAATCATGCAGGGATGCAAACAATTCATCAACTTATGATTAATAGTTGATTAATGGTTTAATAGATTAAAATTAGTTCCAAATGTGCCCTGCAACAGACTGGCGACCTGTCCAGGGTGTATCCCACCTCTCAACTGAAACGTTCGCTGCAGATAGGCACCAACACCCCTCCACTAGGGATAAAGGTGTAAGAAAATGATGGATGGATAGTTCCAAATGATTAGCTAAGCTGTGTTCACACCAGCCCTGTTCAGACCGTTTTAATCCAACTCCAGTCTGTTTGCCGGTTCGTGTGATGTGTGAATGCATAATTGAAGTCTGGTCTGCCTCTAAACCTCGGTCTGCTTGAAGTGAACTCTGGTTCAGTTTGAATACATATGTGAATGCCAAGCGGACCGGAGACCGCTCCAAAAGCAGGAAGTGGACTACAGAACCGACATTCCCAGCATTCCTGAAAAGATTATAGCATGATAAATAAAAACATCATACCTTTAAGCAAGGTTGATTTTGAGGACTGTCCAAGTTTAATAATGTCATAAAAACACAATTTTATATTCATTCAATCAGCATTTAACCATTTAATGAATTGATTTCAATTGAACAAATTTGTACAAATATGAATGAATATTAGAAAACTCAACATATTATGAAAAATTTTGTCTAGTAATAGAAAGAAATCTCAATTAATCCACAACACGAATTTTATGCACCACAACTCTGGAACAAACTTCCAGAAAACTGCAAAACTGCAGAAACTTTTAAATCTCAACTAAAAACCCAGATGTTTAGAGTTACTTTTGAATCATAACAAATGAAATACTGACCAATATTTTGAAGTGGCATAATGGCATTTAGCAATATATAAAATGCTTCCTGGTTTTCTCAATTGTTGACTGTGTGTTGTCTTTAATAACTTTATATTTTTGTGTTTTTGTGATGTAAAGCACACTGAACTGCCTTGTTGCTGAAATGTGCTACATAAATAGACTTGATTGACTGATTCATACGTTTCTTTTTCTATTCAGCATATGGTCAAAAATGTTTTCCTTTATGAAGACAATCAGTCATCTTGATACAAGAGAAAACTCAGGTTTTTAAGAAAATGGCTGCCATTAGCTAATGAGATCAATCCAGATTCATTTATCCTAAGGCTTTTTAAAGAATTGCAGGCCAGTAACTGTGCAGGACGCTGTAAACACTCCATCAAAATTAGATGTTCTTTTTAAAATCCCAAGTTAAAGCAAACATAACTCAAACTGCTCAATAAAACCCAACCAGCGTCACTTTTATGATTCACAATAATGAAAATGTGGTTTTCATCACCGTCTGGGGCGCTGCGCTTTCCTCTGGCTGTGATTCCGTCTTTTGTCGTTTTGTGGACCGGCGGGTCCTGGACGGCGATCCCTTCGCCCATATCCTTGATCTTGTCCATGACGGCCTGCGGGTAACTGAGACAGAGAGGAGAGCAAAGTTACATCAGCTGGATGTGCAGAGAAGTTGGAAAAGCTCAGAAGGTACCGTTTTCTGGTGTTTGATTTCTAAAATTACTCCACTTTATTAACTGCTAAAAAATGTTTGACTTCATTTCTTGATGGTAAAGCTGAAAATTGTTTCATTTTTAATAAAATGGTTAATAAACACAAAGTCACTCGACAGAATATTAAGGCTAAGCAATGATTCTGAATTAGAATGAAGTAGTAATTTTATGAAAACTCTACACAAATATTAAAAAATTTAAATGAGGAATGTTGAGCACCTTGTGAAGTTATACTTTGGTATTGGTTTTAGAGATAAATACTTCATCTTTAAACTCATCAGCATCAAATTATGACTGGAATTTGAAACTATGTAGCAACAACAGAGTTTATTACGAAGAAAAACACACGGACTGAGCTGCTTATGTCAGTCCCTGAAGGACCTACCTGCAGCCGAGGAAGACGTGGTTGGCCCAGACCATGGACAGAGACAGCAGTCTGTCCAAACTGCTGTTGCAGGTTCCCGGCTTCACCGTGGGGAAAGCCTCCATGTTCCTCAGGATGAACTCCCTCCGAGCAGACCACTGCTTGTTGCTCTCACAGTAGCCCCGGAATGACTCGATCCACTGGGCCAGCTGCGGATTCTGGCTCAGGTACTCCGAGACGTCATCTCCACATCTCACCCCCGCCATCCCTGATGGACACAGGAACAGTGATTTCCAAAACTTCCACTCTGAATCAAAGCAGCACCCAAGTTAGACCGACTCAGATTAGCATTAACCAACATGAAAAACAAGTAAGGATAGCTTAAGCCGTTGAATATCTCGTGTTGAGCTGTTATTACCTCACCTGGTTGTTTTAATTTAACTGACCAGTAATGTTACAAAGTGGCACTCACCTGCTGACGATAAGTTGAACCAAACGTCAAGTCGAGAAACATTAGCTAGACCAGAAGTCCCACGAAGAACTACAAAGCATTGTTTATCTTACATGGGATAAGCAACGAGGCCGCCATTGTTTTGGAGTCAATATCTCCTTTAACAGTAAGAAACTCACATGCTGAGCTGTTTCTGTCGCGATACGCTGCTAGCTAGCTACATTGTCGAACAGTGACGTAAGAGCCGCGACTTAGGAGAAAAACTACAATTCCCACAACTCGGACATAAAATACCAGCTCCTATTCGCAAATGGCATAACATTCGCAAATTAAGAACAACTTTAAACCACCCAGTCTGATTTTTGAGGCATATTTATTAATATTTTTAAAACAGACACAAACGAGTTAGCGTTAGCTAGCTTACGTTCGGCTGCTGTTGGTATCCATAGCAACCGCGGAAGTGCTAGCGTTCATCCAGTGACGATTTCCGGTTGTTCTCAAGTCTAATGGCGGTTTGTTTTTGTCCGTGAATGAAAAAATAAAATTCTGCTTTGATTTATCGGGCTTTTTTCAAAAATAATAATTTAAATATTAAATATGATTCACGAGCTGCTGTTGGCGCTCAGCGGATACCCCGGAACCATCTTCACATGGAACAAGCGGACAGGTTTACAGGTAAAACTGATGCAAAATGGATTCCAGCTAGCTATTTTGTGAATTTTAAACCCTTCATTCATACTTAGCTGTTTTTTTATTCCATGAGAAAATTATTTGAGTAATTTAATTAAAAAACTAAAACACAAATAAATATATTCAGTCCACAGAGTTATTTGTCGTGGCTTTCAGGAAGCGAAAATCCAATGGTCAGTTTCTCACAGACTTTAAATATTACATAAAACCGATGAAAAATTTGAGATTTTGGCCTACACAATCATGACTGCTGAATAGACAGTTGTCCAGCAGACAGTTCAATAAAAGGGAGTGCTACATCCAAGCATCTTAATCGGAAGTTGAGTTGAAGGAAAAAGTGGTTGTGAAAAGTTAAACAAGCAGCTGCAGATTTTCAAGAGTCGCTGTTCCGAGTATCCGGGACATGAGATGCAAATGTGAGATTCCTTGTGTGAAAACATACTAGATTCTGAAATGGCGCTTTAGTAATTTCTCCACTTCCGGTAAGATTGATAGTTATCTAAATTGCTTTTCCACTTGGTATTGTGAGCAGACTTTCCTTTTAGGATTAAGGACTTCAAATAGTTTAGAAATGTCCATGTAACCCTTCCCAGATTGATGAGCCGCAGCAGTTTCCTCTCTAAAGCATCAGGAATTCTGTGTACACTGCAAAACACCAAATCTTACCAAGTATTTTGGTATAATTTCTAGTGCAAATATCTTGGTAAATTTGAAAGAAGACAAAATTAACTTACAAGTAACTTTTCAGTAAATAATAATTTAATGTTGATGAATAAGTAGAAGTTTCACTGGCAGATTATTTCACTTTTAACAAGACATTTTTCCATATTATAAATAAAAAAATGTACCAGTGGAACTAGAACTTTTTCATCCCTATTAAGGAATTATTGACAAAAGTTACTGAAAAGTTACTTGTTTAGTTTTGTTCTATTTAAAATGAACTAGGATATTTGCACTAGAAACTAATCAAAAGTTCTTGGTAAGATTTTATGTTTTTGCAGTGCTTGGTGCGGTTATCTTAGTTTGACAAACTGTAATTTTTTATCCCAGCTAAACATCATATGTGGTTTCTCTCCTAGGTGTCCCAGGACCTTCCCTTCCTTCACCCCAGTGAGACCAGTGTCCTGAACCGGCTGTGCAAACTGGGCTCAGATTACATTCGCTTCACTGAGTTCATAGAGCAGCACACTGGCCACGTTCATCAACAAGTGAGTCTCTATGTTACACAACTTTACTTCCACAATAAAGTTAGCAAAAATTACAAACTCAATGAGTCCAACTGCCCGTTTAATTCATGTTTACCTGGAATTGTTTAACTTTGAATTAAAATGTTGTGTTTTTCAGGAACATCACACCAACCAGCCGAACCAGACGGGTCTTCATGGAATCCACCTGCGAGCGTTTTGCACCGGACTGGACTCTATGCTGCAGCCGTACCGACAGGCGCTGTTGGACCTCGAACAGGAAGTAAGATCACCGCACAGCCAAAGACTTCGCCTAGCTTAGCACATAACAGGACGCTCGTTTAACTTCCGCTTATGTTTCAGTTCCTGGGAGACCCACATCTGACAATATCACATGTGAATTACAAACTCGATCAGGTAACTCAGGGAACAAACGATTATGTATTTTACAAATGTGACAGTTTGACTGAACTTTTGCTTTTTTTAAATGAAGTTTCAGTTGCTGTTTCCCTCCGTTATCATGGTGGTGGAAACTATAAAGTCACAGAAGGTAAGAAGCATTTAATGAGGAGTTTATGATCTAAAACATTTCATTTTGATGTATACTGATGGCCACAATAACACTGTGATGATAATTTTGATTTTGTATATAATGCAGCTCTTCATAATTTAACCCTTTTCAGAAACTCAGTGGAGATTTTTTGCTGCTTTTTGACATATTCTGATATTAGAAGACTGGTTTTCTTTTATCTGAGTGACAAGGACTCCATTTCTCTGGTATGGAGCTAAATTAGGGCCATACAATTTGTAAAAAATAAAAAAGTAAAGAAAGTAATAAAATATTTTCAAATTAAAATAAAGTTTGAAAGTAAAAAAATGAATCTTTTAAAAAGTTTCACTTTAAAAACTCAAACTTAAAAAACTGAAAACTTTTTTCCAGTTTTTATCTTTATTTTCAGTATTTTTTTCAAGTTCAAAACTTTATTTTTTTCAGTTTCAAAAATGTTTTTCACTTTTAAAACATTTTTTGTCTTTCAGATTCAATTAACTTTTCAGTCTCAAAATTTTTTTTAGGTAATTTTTTTTCTTTTGAACAAACTTTATGGCACCAATTTAGCTCCATTCTCATGTTTTTAAAGCACAGTCGGTTAACAGAGTCGTCTGGATGTTTTAGATTCATGGCTGTCAGATCCTGGAGACGGTGTACAAGCACAGCTGCGGGGGGCTTCCTCCGGTGCGCATGGCTTTAGAAAAGTAAGTTCGCTCCCGTTTCAAACTTTGTTTCTGTTTAACTCTGAGATGCAGAACGAAAATCTCCTCTGGTGCTTCTCTTCATGCTTCCTGCAGGATTCTGGCCGTGTGTCACGGTGTGATGTACAAGCAGCTCGCCGCCTGGATGCTGCACGGGCTGCTGCTGGACCAAAGCGAGGAGTTTTTCATCAAGCAGGGCCCTAGCGCGGGAGGCGCCGCCGCCAACCAGGACGAGGAGGAGGAGGACCTGGGACTGGGCGGTCTGAGTGGAAAACAGCTGAGAGAGCTGCAGGACCTGGTGAGGCGCCGCAAACAGAACTTTACTGCTTCAAATCTTACCTAAAGAATGGGAACAAATTTTGCTGGACGATAAATTTCCTCAAAAACTGTTGCTATAAATGAAAATTTCATTTTAATGTAAATGTAATGACATAATAATAATGACACATTCTCAGAGATCAATAAACTTTAAATTCCTATGAACATTTAACACTGGAACTGGAAGACATTTTAAATATCCAAAATAAATAAACAAAACAACAAATAAAATGAATTATGACATTTTTTAAATTGTTCTTCAAAAACGGTCTAGTTAAAACAAATTTATGTGTATCAGCATCACATAAAGACTGTTACAAAGTCAGCCTTCTCTCAAAATATTTCTATCTATCAATCAATCAATCAAATTTTATTTGTATAGCACATTTCAGCAGCGAGCCATTTCAAAGTGCTTTACATCAAATCAAACACAGAAACACAATTTCTAGGATTAAAGTGGCATCAAGATCTGCTGTTTTCTGTTTTTATGATGTAAAGCACTTTGAACTGCCTTGTTACTGTTAAAATAAAATAAACTTGACTTGATGGTTTCTAACTTCTGTCTTTTGCTCAGCGGCTGATCGAGGAGGAGAACATGCTGGCGCCGTCTCTGCAGCAGTTCTCTCTGCGAACGGAGATGCTGCCGTCTTACATCCCCATCCGGGTGGCAGAGAAGATCCTGTTTGTGGGCGAGTCTGTTCAGATGTTTGAAAACCACAACCACAACCCGTCCAGAGCCGGTACTGACCCGCAGACCTGCGCCCAGCATCGTGAGAGCGCCCCCTGGTTCTGACCACTGTTCTGTTTCAGGCTCCATATTGAAACACCAGGAGGACGCGTTTGCTGCCGAGCTGCACAGACTCAAACAGCAGCCTCAGTTCAGCCTGGTGGACTTTGAGAATGTGATCGACGGGATCCGGAGCACGGTGGCCGAGGTCGGTGCAGATGTTTGAAATAACACTTTTCTTTTCCAGCAGCCATTGTACATGCTGGAACTCTGCTTGGGTTGCTAGGTAACAGGCTGGACTTGCTAGGTAACGGGGAAGCACCTGCTGACCCATCACATTACAGCTGACAGGTTTTTAAAACGGATCCAAAAACACTTTTAAGTTATTGCCAAAAAACTGAAGTTTTTTTCTTAAGCTCTTGGGTTGTTTTTTAGAGTAATAAAAACCCAAATGGGAGAATAAAATTATGCAAAATGTGAATTTGTATAATTAAAAATACATTTTTGGAACTTTGAAACCCCAGGAGATCATTGGTGGAAAGAAAATCCTGATTTTCCAAAACTGAAATCTCCAGAAAGCAGTAATTTGATTGATCAGTAACGGGTTAATGGCGGCGCCCTGCCGCCGGCGCCCTGCCTGCTGGCGCCCTGCCTGCTGGCCGGTCCAGATTATGTCTTTTTGCTCTGCAGCATCTGTGGACGCTGATGGTGGAGGAGGCGGATCTGCTGGAGCAGCTGAAGGTTTGTGACCATGCCGTTTGTTTTCTGGAGCAGAAATCTTTGAAGGGTGGATGTGTGCTGACGTTTCCCGGCCTCTTCCAGATCGTTAAGGACTTCTACCTGTTGGGCCGCGGGGAGCTCTACCAGGTTTTCATCGACCTCGCCCAGCAGATGCTGAAGGCGCCGCCAACAGCCGTCACTGAGCACGGTAAATATGGCTGCCGAGACTCTCGCAATTATTTCTGTTTGTCTTTCTTTTTTCTCTGTCGTTCTTTATCTTTCTGTTTGTCTTTAACTTTCTTTCTCTTTCCTTCCTTCCTGTCTTCCTTTACTTTGTCTCTTTTTCTTTTTTTTGTTTATCTTTCTGTTTGTCTTTTGTTTTTCTTTTTTACTTTACTTTGATTTTGTTTCTTTCCTCTTTATGCTGTTTGTTTTCTTGTATTTTATATTTTTCTCTTTGGGTTTTAGTTTTTTTTATTGTCTCACTGTCTGTTTATTTTCCTACCTTCTGGCTGGTAAATGTGTTTAAAGTTATTTTTTAAATTTATTTTAAAAGTTTTCATGTTTCTGTGCTTTCTGCCTGCAGACGTTAACGTTGCCTTCCAGCAGGCGGCGCACAAGGTTCTCCTGGACGACGACAACCTGCTGCCTCTGCTGCACCTCACTGTGGACTACCAGGGGAAAGAGGCCAAAGGTCAGCTCACAACTTCACTGCTAACAACAAAACATTCAGCCGATCAGCGGAGAAACATCGTAAACGCTACCCGGTGATTTAAAGTTTGTGAGGCAGAAATATTTGTTCTCGTATATAAATTTGTTTAATTTATTTTGGAATAATTTATGCCTTTTAAGCTGAAAATGTGGTAGTTATGATGCCAGAAGTTTACTTTCTGGTACTTATTCTGCAGTACTTTCTGGTACCGTGGGAGTATTTTAAGAACATTCTTCTGCTACTTCACAAGGTTCTTTGTTTAAAACTTTTATTAAATTCTAGTATACTGGAAAAAAAAGCACTAGCCGGTTATTTTTATGTACTTTCTGTAACATTTGAGGTATTTTAAAGTTTTTGGGGGATTTCAGGCTGCATTCATCGTCTTATTGTGTATTTTGTAGAACTTTTTTTGAACGACTGAAACAATTAATTGTATTAATAATGATGAATCGATTATTGAAATTATCATCATCTAACTTAGTAATCAATTAATCGTTAGTATACAGACTGTCAAAAAGGCAATTTCCAGAAAGAACAACACACTCAGAGCAGTAAATAAACCAAAACTACAAAAATAAATAAATTAAAACTCCTCAGTTAAAACATTTACAGACAAACGATTCCTTTTCAGAAGAGCCTAAAAACATTTAGAGCTTCTTTAGTTTCATGTTTTCTGCAGCTGGTTCCAGTGAGGGGGATCAGATTTATTCTGGTTTGTGTTTCAGAGGCGTCGGCTCCCAGAGACGGAGCCACTCCTCCTCAGGACTCGTCTCCTCGGGAGGCTCCGCCCACTGGCTGGGCGGCCCTCGGCCTGGCCTACAAGGTCCAGTGGCCGCTGCACATCCTCTTCACTCCCGCCGTCCTGGAGAAGTGCGTATCATTAAAGGGGCAGTACCACGTAAAATCTACTGTTTGCAAGGTTTTATGTAGCATAGGAGGTGCTAAATACCTGCTAATACATTCCTGTCACTCTTTAACAAAATTAAACTGCCCCATAACACACTATTTTACAAAAACAGTGTTTTAACTGTCACTCATGACACATAAAATACACTTATTAAGCACAGAAAAGACTTCATGCCTTCTCTCAGGGGATCCAAACGGAAAGAGAAACCGTCTGGTAGCGTGGGAAAACATTTCACCCACCGTAACGGTTCAATCCGTTAAACTCACAACAACCTGAGAGGTTAATATACTCAACAGCAGAGATAACAATTCACAGTTACAGTCACAACAACACATTAAATGCAAATTAAATCATGATTTCAAAACCAGAAATTACCCTGTTGTTTAGCAGTGAAACTGTCGTCTTTTCAAAATAAAAGCTCATGTAATTTCCTCATATAATTTGATATGAAAGTTTACATAATTACTTCATTATGCTATAAAATGATCATTTGTCTGTGGAAAACACAGAGCACCGGCCCTTTAAGGGTCGGCCCTCTAATGTCTGGGTTTCTGACGTCGGCCTTCATCTCCACTTCCTGTGCGTCAGGTACAACGTGGTGTTCAGGTACCTGCTCAGCGTGCGGCGGGTCCAGTCGCAGCTGCAGCACTGCTGGGCTCTGCAGATGCAGAGGAAGCACCTGAAGTCCAGCCAATCAGACGCAGTGAAGTGGAGGCTCCGCAACCACATGGTGTTCCTCATCGACAACCTGCAGTACTACCTACAGGTAAAACTGGATCTGGGCGATAAGTCCGTTTTATTGATTAGTACATTTTTATTTTCCTTAAATATCTGGATTTTTTTTTTTTACCAAAGAACTCCTTGCTGATGTCAGCAGGAGGCCATCTTGTTTTACAGCCTTTATTTGTTTGTAGTTTGAATTCAGATCAGCTCTACAGCGTATGATTTGGGCCGGGCAAAGATTTTAAATACGAGAATACAGAAGTAGAAGAAGAAAGCTGAAATAATATGAGAATAAAGTTTTAATGTTACCAGAATAAAGTCATAATATAAGGAGAATGAAACGATGTTTTGCACAAAAATACCAAAACATTTTAATGAGGAATGTTTTTTTAAGTTATATTTGATAACTATAGAAGCGTTTTCCTTATTAAAACATATTTTTGTCGTAATATAAGATGTTCTGATAAAATCTCATCTGTATTCTGGCAATACTACAACTTTATTCTCGTAATTAAACCACAATTCTCTTATCCTGGCTTTCAGTCATCCTTCTTATCCACAGGAAGGATGACTGAAATAAAAACCTCTTTCTGGAAATATTTTCTGTCCTATTTAATTTCTTTTTTAGAAAAGAAAATGAGAAAATCGGGTATGAAAAAAATCAGATGTTATTTTCCAGGCTAGATAAGATATTGGTTCAGAGTTGTGCTGCTGGCGAACAGTCAGATTAACAGTCAATTAATCGACGACTCGATTAATGGTTTATTAGATTAAAATGAGTTTCGATCTATTAACTAAAAGTGTCCAATTAGACCTTCTTTTAGTGTTGCAGTACGACCGTATTCCAGCAGGGGGCGCTGCTGCTCATCCTTATCCAGCTGTTACGGAGTTAAAAATGGCGGCCATAACAGAGTCTGGAGTGGGACGACAAATGCACTTTATGCAGTTTGTTTTGAAAGATAAAGCTATAAAAATCTGATTCACAATGAAAAATTATGTAAAGTTTCAGGCTACATGTAAAGGAAATGCAGTTGATTGTCTTCCTAGAGGAGAAAACTCAGGTTTTGAAGAAAATGATGGCTTATAAATTAACCATAAGCCATCTTATGACTGAGTGATCTCATCGTCAGTCAGATCAGTCAGCTTTAGATCAATAACTGATCATTTGAATGGCTAACAGCTTGTGGTCTCCAGGTGGACGTCCTGGAGTCTCAGTTCACTCAGCTGCTGCAGCAGATCAACTCCACCAGAGACTTTGAGAGCATCCGGCTGGCCCACGATCATTTCCTCAGCAACCTGCTGGCTCAGTCCTTCATCCTGCTCAAGCCGGTACGTCTAATGAACATCTGCTGCTCAAAAACGTCATTTGTGCTGCTTTTGTTCTGAAGATGTTCATGATAGTTTAAAGATCAAAAGTTCAACCACAACATTTTACCCAAATCAAATTGGTGTCAAGTGTTTGTGCTGCATTTGTTTTGAAAATATTCTTGACAGCTAAATGTCAGGCTGGAGTGGGAATGGTTGACCTCTGATGACCTCTGTAAGTATTTTAATTATTATCTTTAAAATAATAGCAGCACAAATCATTTCCTCAGCGCAAACATTTTTGTTTGATTCAAACTTTCATTAATATCTTCAAAGCAACGGCATCACAAGAAAAACAGTTTTGCTGCACAAACATGGCTGAGTTGATTGACACTAATTTGTTAGACTTGAAGAAGGTCAAAGGTCGTCCAGTCGGCGTCTGACCTCCGGTGTGTTGGCCTGCAGGTTTTCCACTGTCTGAGTGAGATCCTGGAGTTGTGTCAGAGCTTCTGCTCTCTGGTGGGGCAGAGCGTGGCGCCGCTGGACGACCGCGGAGCGGCTCAGCAGCTGGACCTGCTGGTGAAGGTAAGCCCCGCCCACCCGGCGCCGGCCGCGGGTCCGACTCGGTGCTGACATGGTGTCGTTTCAGGGCTTCCGGCGCCAGTCGTCCCTGCTCTTCAAAATCCTCTCCAGCGTGAGAAACCATCAGATCAACTCGGACCTGGCGCAGCTGCTGCTGCGTCTGGACTACAACAAGTACTACACCCAGGCCGGCGGCACGCTGGGCGGGTACGACCCACACCGCAACCAGAACCTCCTACAGGAAGTACCACGGCGACGCAGGGCCAGTGGACATAGGAAGGAAAAAAGGAGAACATTTGGAGAATAATCTCAGACATTTTCTAGAAAAAACTCAAATTTTGAGATTAATCTGTCTTTTTTTTTATTAAGAAGGAAATCTCTGAGTTTGAACAGTTGAAAATTTTCTAGAAATTTGAGTTTCAAAAGAAAATTTGAGTTCTTTAAATTCCTAATAACATTAAAACTGCAACTCGACTTAAAAACCAAATTTTTTGCTTCTTTTCTTTTTTCTTTTACTAAAATGGTAGCAAAAAAACTTGCTACCCTTTAGCAACTTTAGCAAATATTTGACTTTTTAAACTCAAAAACTTATTTTTTCTCTAAAGGTTCAGAGGTTAATCTCAAAATTTCTGAGTTTTTCGGCGTAAATTTTCTCCTTTTTTGTTTTTTTATGTATAATGGCTCTGCTCTGCTGTCGTAGGATGATCCAAACTGTTTCTCTAATGAAATCTTTCTCTCCAGGGTTTAAGAGGAGCAGGAAGACGATCAAATAACCAGAAGATTTACCTCGATCTCAAACTCCTCCAGACTCGTCGCTTCAGGCTCCGTTTGGACTTTTCACACGATTAAAGCAGCAGTTGAGGCTCATTTCTCACATAAAAAATATTTAAGGAAGAATTTAATTTATATTTTACTGGGAATGTTGCACATAAGGCTGGGCTTAAGGTTCATTAAGACAAGAACAGATAAGTCATAGTGAAGAACTTCTATCTGAAAACTGTAATAAAATTTGAAAAAAAAAAAAGATTGGCTGATCTATGAATCGATCAGTTGCAGCATTGCAACTTATTAGATGCCCACATGTTGCTTGAAATAAAATTTATTCAACTTTCAATGTTAATATTTAAACATATGTTCAATTTCATAAAGAATCATTTTTAATCTAACTTATTTAATGCCTTTACATTCTTTTTCTTTTCATAAAGTATAAATATTTATACTTCATCTTGAAGATGTTTTGTGGCTCTTGATGCCTGCAGTGATGTGAGGATTTAGCGTCTCCATCCAGGTGTTAAAGGTTTGAGATCCAAAATGTTTAGTGAAAATGTTTTCTTTTCTAGACAAAAGACAAGGAATCTTTTTCAGTGCTAATAACGGATCATTTGTGAGAAAAAAAAACAAAACTGAAATTTCTCAGTTTGAAATAGTTTTAGAATATTTCTGATTAGTCTCAAAATGAGTCTTTTCTAGCACATTTTTGACTTCAAATTAAAACATTTCCAAGTTTTTTTAAAAATAAAAGTTAGGAGATTATTCAATATTGTTGAATTTTTCAGCTGGGAAGTTTACTTTTTATTTCCTCAAAAAAGAAATGCAAAATAAGTGCTGTTTTTTTTTAATTAGCCAGTTTTTGACTTTCCAAGGTAAAACATTTCTGAGATTTAGCTCAACATTTGAGTTTTTTCCAGAAAAAAAACAACTTTCCAAGCTCAGAAATTTCCAAACATTTTCTAGAAAATTTCAGAGAAAAAATCTCAACAGCTGAGTTTAGGGAAATTTCCTCTCTTCCTAAACATTTTGGGCCATTTATATGTGATCAGCTTCCATCCAGACTCCAAAATGAGTTTATGTAATTAAATACCAACATGAGAGTCTCTTTTGTGCAGACATCCTGTCCAGCGCGTGACTGATTTATCTTGTGTATTAAATGTAAATATATCATGTAAAAATAAACCCAGGCAAGTTAAAATGAAACATGTCACAATTTATTGTCCCATAAAAACACATTTATGTACAGCAGAGGCATGCAACAAACACTGAGCTTGGTCGAAGGCCTTACGGAGTCAGATTATGAGGAGGAGGAGAAGGAGGAAGAGTACTGAGGCCGGCTGTTAAAGTCCAGACGCTCCCCACAGATTACGCTGTGGACGAGCCACTCCGGAGACACAATGGGCACTTCCTGTGATGTCACGCTCCGTTCCACCGCCGCCGGACAGGTGTGGTCCGCCACCACCACGTCGTACTTCCCGGCAGGAATCTCTGTGGAAGGAAGAAACAACAGTCAGCCATGTTTAGTCCAACAGTCAGCCATGTTTGGTCCAACGGTCGGCCATGTTTAGTCCAACAGTCAGCCATGTTTGGTCCAACGGTCGGCCATGTTTGGTCCAACGGTCGGCCATGTTTGGTCCAACGGTCGGCCATGTTTGGTCCAACGGTCGGCCATGTTTGGTCCAACGGTCGGCCATGTTTAGTTCAACGGTCGGCCATGTTTTCCCCTGAGATTTCAGGGAGAATTTTGGGATGTGGGTCCGGTACCGGTACCAGATGCATCGCTGTCGGTCTGGTGCTGCCGTACAGATGAAGCTCCGCCCATCGTCACCAGCTGGGCCCACAACTCATTCGGCTTCTTGCACACCAGGAGCACCCGGAGTGCTTTGAATGGGCTGCAGCGCGGATGCCTGAGAAAAAAAGACTTAATTAAAATCACCTGAAATGATTTTAGAGGAGGATCAGGACCACCGAGAGAAACAGATTCTGAAGAAATTCTGATCCTCCTCTAAAAGAGAGAAAAAGTCAGAATTCTGAGAGAAAGTCAGATTTTTTCCCTCAGTGTATTAATCCAGAACCTGCGGCCCGGTGGCCCGGCGGCGCCTCACCACTCTACGATGGCGTCGTCGGGGCCGACGCCGGCCGGCAGCAGGTAGTTCCTGTAGTTCAGCAGCTTGTTCTCTTTGCAACAGTCACGCACCCAGATGTGGGAGACGCACGGAACGCCGCTGGCCAAACACAACAGGTACTTCCTGGTTCGGCAGTGCTGGTCGGCGATGAGCAGGCTCTGATAGGCCGCCTTGCACTGAAAAAGACAAACGGGTCGATACGAGACAGAACTGTGGTGGAGCTGAATTAGATCGAACTGGTGCGTCACAATGTTTGTATTTTCTTCCTCGTTCTTGAATATTTTTATAAATTAACTGCTTCAGGGTAATTTGAATAATATCTTTAAAAAGAGCTGCACTAACTGAGGAACAAGGAGGGAAACTTGCTGATATTCGTGAGATCATACCTGCTCCTCGTTGAAGTCGGGCAGGATGAAGCCGCCGCCGGCCTGCAGCTGGGACTCTGTGTACGGTTTGTTGTACGGACCCGTCTGGACGTAATCTGGGCCGGGAATAAAACGTCATCAGAACCAAGAAATCATCCAGGAAACTCCACATCAATCATTAAACCCTAAAAAAAAAAGAAAAAACTTCTGGATCAGCAGCGCTGATGCAGCTCACCTTCCTCGTCGTCGCTGGTGACCTTGTTGGTCATCCGGTCGACCTCTGACGACGCCGTCAGCATGAAGGCGAAACCCATGAACAGAGACGAGTTCTGGGGCAGCGGGCCGTGGGTCTCCACGTCGTCGCTGGGCCGACCCGGCAGGTCCGATCCGCTGCCGGACGTGTTGCACACGCTGAGCCGCTGGCCTGAAGAACCGCCAGGAAGCAGAGAGAGTTACAGAGGAACAGGAAGGGCGGCCATTTTAAAACAGAATGAGCCAATCCCAGGATTCCTTCACGTTCTCCATGTCTGGATCTAAAACCGATGAACTCAAAGGTCTACAGAACCACTTCAGAACACTTTTAATGTGTAGAAGAAGAAAAGTTTTGGATGGATGTTTGGATGGAAAGATGATTTTTTAAAATAGATTGATGAATTGAAGGCCAAACTGATTATATTTTCTAGTTTTTTAGACGTTGAGGCAGAAATCCTGAAGTTTCCTTCAAATATCCCATAATTCCAGAGTCGATGCTGAACGCTGATGGGAAAACTGAGCAGGACAAAACAAACAAACAGTTCTCTAAAATAACTCAGAATGAGTTAAAAATAAACATTTTAATCCGATCTTCTTTTCACCACAAAACGCATCCCGACAGGGTCAAAGGTCACAGACACCGGGTGAATTGTCCCTCCACCTGTGCACACACACCAATCAGCAGCTCGTTACCCGCTCAGCCTCAGCAGCAGCCGTCACTCAGGAGGATGGAGGCGCCGGGCCGAGAGTGGGCCAGGTCGTCATGGTAACGGGTCACACTCAACAGATTTCACAATCAGGAATCAAAGCCTTTAAAACACTTTCTGATGGAGGAACTTCAAGCAACCCTCAGAGAAAAGATAAAACCCTAAAAGTCCTTCCATAAAATATTTTACTGGAAACGTTATAATATCATAATTTAAGTTAAAATCCCTAAAACAGAGACGAGGATCAGGGCCAGCGAAGGAGAAAAAAAGAATTCTGACTTTTGAGCTCAGAGAATTAAACTTAGGATTCAAATTTTAAAAAATAAGAATTCTGTGAAAAAAATAATTCCAAGAAAGAAAAATATCAGAAGTTTGGTAAAAACATCAGAATTTGGTGAAAAAAAGTCACAAATTCAAAACAAAAAAATCCTGAATTCTGAGATTAAAGTCAAAATTCTGACAGAAAAAAAAAATCCAGAAAAGAAAAGAAATTCTAAGATTAAAATCAGAAAGATTTTTGTCCTTCAGTGGCCCTAATCATCTTGGGTACAAAAACAATTTTCCAAATTTCATCCAGTGGATCCATGAAGCCCCGCCCAGTTTAAGCCCCTCCCCCAGTCCGTTTAGATCCAGTCAAGGTCCAGGTGGGCGGAGCCCCGTACCAGCTCTGGCTCCTCCCCCTCTCCGCCCCCTCTTAGACGGCGTCTTGTTCTCCTCCGACGGAACCAGCTTCCTCTTGCCGGACGGGCCGGGGGTCCGGGCGCCGCCGGGGGAGCTGCGGCTGGGCGTGTTGGCGCCCCCTGGGGTTCCTCTGCGCCGCCTCTTCCCCTCCACCAGGTTATCTGAGGAAGACAAATGATCTAACTTTAACCACAGAACACTCTTCAGTGCGGACGCTGTTACTGAGTCAAACCTTCATATAGAGCCATGTTTCTGGGGAAAATTTATACACTTTTATGCATTTGGGCCTTTCAACCACATGAAAACTTAGTTTATTATCACTGATCTTTTCAAGAAATCACAAAGTTTGACAAAATGTCAAAAGATTTCTTGAAAAAAAAACCAAGAAATATTGAGATTAATCTCAGAAATATCTGAGAAAAAACATGGAAATTTTCAACTTTTCAAACATTGAAATTTCATTTTTTCCTAGAAAATGTTCTTTTCAAATTCAGAAATGTCTCTTTTCTACAAAAAAAAAACAAGTTAAAAGTTAAAAGTTGAACAATTTCAACTTCTGAAACAAATTTAAAATTTTTTTACTCAAATATTTTAGATTAATTTAAAAAAATTGTTTTTTCGAGGAAATTTTTAAACTGAAATTTCCATAATATTTCTAGAAAACATCTGAGATTAATCTCAAAGTTGTTGAATTCTTTTTGGGGTAAATTTACTCATTTTTCTTTTTATCTACAATGATCATACAATCAACATCATCTTGTGTTTTATTAACTTTATACACTAATACATTATTTTAAAGTATTTATATATAAACTGTCCACACAAATGAACCTTCTGGCCCCAAACAGGAAGTCATGGTTGTTTAGAAGTAATCTGATTGGCTGAAACAGGTTTAGCGCTACACCGCCCCTGTGGGTGTGGCATGTTTAGAGCAACGCTGTGGGTCCTCAGAGTTTGGTACCCAGGCTGATGTCGGAGGCTTTGGTCAGCGGGGTGGTGGGCTCGTAGGGCCCCAGGCTGTGCTGCTCCCTCAGCTTGTTGCCCTGATCCAGGGACAGGATGACCGCCGTCCGGTTGTGCCACTGCCTCTGGCCGTCCTTCTCCACGCTGTAGAACAGATCCTGGCCTTCCGTTTTGTGGCCCTTAACGACCCCTGCAGAGGACAGGAGCACCGTCACAAAAACAAATGTTTCTGGATGTTAAATTGTCCCAGAAGTTATTGCCATAAAAAATGATACCAACCATTTTCAAACAACATAATGGAAGAACAAATTCTCAAGGATCAATAAACTTTAAATTCTAGTGAATATTTAAAAGTCGGAACTGGGAGACATTTTAAATATCCAAAAACATCTCCTCTGATTGATTAACCTCCTCGTCTTCCTCACCGATGCTGAAGTACTCGTCCTCCAGCAGCGCCGTGACCTCCGTCTCCAGCGGGATGGGGTCGCACAGCAGGATGTCCTTCCCCGCCACCTCACACTCGTAGCCGTCGTCGAAGCGGAGCCGGAAGCGGCTGTCGCCGGCGTCCTTCACAATCCGGCCAGAGTAGAAGTAGCCGTTGGACGACCACTTGGCAACGACGCGCAGACCGACGAAGCCTCTGCCGGCCGACAGCGCCGTATCCGGCGACGAGCGCAGGGAGTCGGAGCGGCCGGGCGGGTCGGCGTCCGACGGGCTGGCGGGGAGCCGCGGCGGCATCGTGCAGGCGATCGGCTCGTCGTCAGAGAAGGTGTGAGTCTGGGCGAGAGCGCCAAGCCTCCGCAGCGGGCCGGCGCCGCCGCCCCTTTAAGAGACGGAGAGAAACAGTCAAACATCGTTCCTCCGCCGTTACACTTTTCTTTGACTCTCTCTAAACCTTCGTTGTGTAGCTTTTATAGCAAATATGTTTTTTACATATTTGTTAAATCTGTCATGTCGTTAAGTTTAACACGAGAAAAAAAATTGTTCTCTTCTACTACCGTCTGAAGAAACGCAGCGCGCCTGACCAAAAACAACCAATCACTGCCTTAGCGCTGTCAATCTACCTCATGTATGCGCTGCTAATTGTGCTAATGGCAGAAAAACTATTTATCTGCCATGCTCGCTAACTAGCATTCATGACAGCCTATGCTAGCTGCAGTGCAGCAGAGAACAAAGCGGAGAGATGATTGACAGCAATAAGACCCGCCTCTTGGCTGTGATTGGTTGTTAGTTATTTTGATGTAAATTGCTCATAAAGAGGTCTCCAGTCATCTTTAAATAGTACCATTAACAGCCATAAAAAATGTTACAAATCTGAATTAATCAAAGATCTGCTGTCTGAGTGAGACGTTAGTCAGACTCTTCATTGACTTCTACTGATTTTGTTTCTATTTTTGCCAATGTTTGTGTTTTTAGAGCTGCACAGAATTATTTGAGCTTATTTAGTCATTCTGCTGATTAATCAGGTAAAAAAAAAATTGGTACAATTTGCTGATTTTTTATTTAAGCCTTAATATAAAATATTAGATATACATTAATAGATGCAAATAAACAAATAATTCACTTTTTAAATAATAAATTAAACGTTTTATTATCTAAAGGTAATAGTTCAGTCAAGACTTTTTATTTGTAATCAGGTTAAAATTATTAGACATAATTTTGTTCGAATGGAAAATAAAAGAGTTTTTATAAGTAGAGCGATGTTTACCCAGAGACTTTTACTGAAATATTAACTTTGTTGCACCAAAATCAGCTTCTAATATAAAAAATGGCTAAATATAGCAAACATTTTGAAATAAAGTGACTCAAATCTGTTTTCATAACAGATTAGATCTTTTCAATTTGAGAAATATGAGAAAACTAAATGCCTTTTTATTAAAACAGACAACATGCAAACATCCAATTACATCTCTTTCCTAAAATGTGGAAACAAAAAGATTGCTTTATTTGTTTAATTTTAGTTTTGAACGTTTGGACACCACTAGTTTAAGAAAAGTGATTTTCATTGAGATAAATAATTTTTGGGTTATTTTTTGATTTTTCCAATAAAACAAAGCAAACAGTTTGGTGATTCTCTGTGAGGCGTGTTAGTGAAGAACAGAAGGAAGCGAAGGGTTAATTTGAGGAGCGGCCTGCCCTCCTGCTGTGGGCGGAGCCTCAGGCCGGACTCACCTGGACGGGGAGGAGCGGGACGGGGGCCGGCCCCTTCGGGCCCTTCCTCTGGGGGTCAGCGGGACGAAGCTGCTGCCGCCTCTGACCACAGTGACCACCGACCCCGCCCTTTGACCCCTGTGACCCCTCTGTGGATGCCCACCTCCCCTCCTGGGGCTGCAGACACACAGAGGGGACGAACGGAGTCGGACCGGCTGCACAGGTGTCGACCCGAGCGGACGTCTTAAAGGGGCAGTATCATATTAAAGAAGCTTTTTCAAGCTTTACATCATATTTTAATGTTGCTTTGATTCTTTCATGCATGTTTGAGAAATTTTTTAATCTCCATGGCAACCATTCAGTGTGTAAAACGCCTGGGTGGCCCTAGCCCCGCCTTCAAGGCACAGCTCCTCCCCCACTCAGCTCCTTTAGACTAGCCAGCAGCAATTAGCTCATTAAAGGAGCTACATCTCTGGTAAAAACATTGTTTACGGGTTAATAGAGGAACCATGTGACGACTTCCTGAAGGTGGAGTTTCAGAGCAGGAGCTTCTTAAAGAGACAAATAACCCTGAAGGGCAAAAAGACGATTCTTCTACATGCCATCTGTAGCGGCGCTGCCGCGGTAAAACGATTCTGCTCAAATGAAATCTGGAGGTGTAGGTATGATTAATTCAGTGCAGTGTGCCACAGAAAAGGAAAAATAGTGCAGAAAAACAACTAAAAATCACTTGTATTCTCTCTCTTTCTCTGTGTTGGTTACACTATACACAGACCCGTTGCCATAGCAACAAACTGACAACAACTCCACTAATGTATCATCATCATTGTAATGTATTCAACACCAAAAAACACTCAAACATTTCCCCCACAGAACGTTCAGTCCGTTGCAGTAGTACATTTTTAGTCTTGATGTTTATTTTGCAATTACTAATATGTGATCGCCGTGTTAGATTAGCTACTGCTGCTAATAGCTGCTAGTAGCTACCACTGCTATTAGCTAGTCTAACACAGCAGCAGTTGATTAGCTAGTTTAAACTCCTGCTTTACTGATGGTCTGAGAGTTGATGTTTAGGTCGGCTTTTTTTAGTTTTTAAATGAACCGGAAAACACAGAATTCCACATCACATCCACATGTTGAGATAATCACAGTCAAGCTAGCATAACTGACCTACTTTCTTCTCACTCGCTATTTTAAAATAAATCTTGTTATCTAGATGTTGTAGTGTTGACAATTTGTAACAAAGCACTGCGTCCATTTTTCTTTTATATATCAGGTTTACATTTAAGATTTAGCATGGTATTTTAACAGCAGGACAGCAAAAAACAAAGCTAGCTATCATCGGCAGGCAGGTTTTTGTGCGCCGTCGCGCTGCAACATGTTCACATTAACTGAACGTAACATAGTTAGCCTGGAAGAAACGATACTGCCCCTTTAAACGGACCCAGACTGACGCCTGTGGCAGCCTGGACCAGGCGAAGGTCAATGAACCACTGAGATATCAGGTTAGAAAGTCAGAAGAAGTGAAGAAGCGGCGGCTCTGCATGCAGGAAGAGGACAGAAAAAAGGAGGAGAACCGGGTCAGGGGGGTACCTGATGGATCGAAACGCCCTGCTGGGCGGCATGACGAAGTCGGGTCTGCCGCTCGTCCCACTCGTCCCGCTGGAGCTGTGGTGCAGGCTGGAGGCCTTGGAGGACAGGGAGCTGATGTCGCCAAGGTCACCAGAGGTCATGGAGCTGCTGCCAGTGCGGCATGGAGAAATGTCGCTGTCCAGAACCTGACAGTCCACCACAGGCTCCTCGCTCTCCTGACAACAAACAGGATGGGTCCAATACAGAGGGATTCTGATGGATCTTTTTCCTTCCACTCAACTTTCTATGAATAAGCTTAAATGCACTTGAGCTTCTTTAGCAGAGACTTTTTTCTGGACATCAAGACGTCAGTTGTTTTCACCAAGACGTCTTAATACAGGAGTTAAATTACATTTAATCCATTAAAATTATTATTTTAGGTAATATTCACATTTCTCTGAATTCTGGTTTTTCAGAAACGGTAAAGAATATTTACAAAAGTTACACAATCCGAACACCAAACGGAAACCAGGAAGGAGCTGTCCTACCATAACAAATGTAAACAGGAAGGGAAGGACGAAAGAAGGGGGGAAAGAAAAAAAGAAGGAAACAAGGAAGGAAGGTAGGAAGGAAAGAAAGAAAGGAGCAAGGAAGGAAGGAAGAGTATCCGGCGTCACGACCTCTGAACTCTTCCAGTAAACTGAAACATTTGGTACCAGATCAAGTCAGAACTGGTGCCAGTCCCCGGTGACCTCTGACCCCTGGTACCTCTGTGACCCTGCGGTCCACCTCCCTGCCGTCCTCGTAGTAAACGTCTGTGATGATCCGCGTCACGGTGGTCCGGACCTCCTGGATGGTGCGGACGTGCCGACGGTGGGCCGGCGCCGCGGTTCTCCTGAACGACGGCGTCTCCGGCTCGCCCTTCAGAGACAAACGCAGAGAGTTAGAGAGAGCGACGCACTTCCTGTCAACCATCAGGGCGACGGCGAATCCGTACCCGGCCGCCAGGAGAGCGAGGGCCCGACCCGTCCACACCGGTCTGCTGGGAGGAGATCCGCTGCCGGGCCTGAAAGACACCAGAGGTTCTGATGAGTCCAATTCCGACAGACTGAACCTCCAGCAGACAACAAATCTCACAATAAATAAATACAACAATCTGCTCAATGATGCGGCTAACTCTGTTGCTGCTGCACTTTTTCTTTCCACTCAACTTTCCATGAATAGGCAGCACTGCAGCTTCTTTAGCAGAAACCTTCGTCTGGACTGGGAGGAATAAAACAGGAGGAAAGGTGTAAAACAGTTAATGGATGGATGAAAGAAGAAAAGATTGAAGTCATAAAAATTATGGAAGGAGAAGAAATATAAAAATGGACAGAAGGAAGGAAAAGCAGACAAAGGAAAGTAAGAAGGTAGGACAGAAAGAAGTTATAAAAGGATGGAAGAAAAATATACAGGAAGGAAAGGAAGGAAGTTAAGGAAAATTTGAAGGAAGGACAAACGTCAGTCCTACACCTTGTAGAACCACTTTTATCAAATCCCCCATCACCAGCCCTCCACCACCGTGCAGTATGTGTTTTTATCCAGATCATCTCTGTTCTCCATCCGGTCCAACTCACCTTGCTGGGCGGAGTCACAGAGTTGGCGCCGCCAGGTGTCTTCTGGGACGCCTCCTTCTGCCCCACCTCCACGCTGGTTGGAGGACGGAGGTCCGGAGCTTCCAACGGCTCTCGCCTCTTCCTGTCCGGCTCCGCGGGAACGGCGGCATCTTTAAGGCTGTTCTGCGGCGCCCACAACGCGTCTGGCTGTGACGGCTCTGATTGGCTGTTCGGGAGGCTGTTGCATCCCGGCGGGGAAACCTGGGAGTTCCTCTGTGGCGAGGCGAACAGTTTCCCCCTGAAACAGACAAACGAAGCTGTTAGCGAAGCTTCTCAACTGAACCAAACAGATCAGAGGCGTTCCTCAGGGATGTGAGCTCAGTCCTCTGTTCTTCACTCTGCTGACGTTTCAGCCTAATTTATCCAAAAAAGGTTCTTGCCTGAGGACGGCGTTGTTTCCAGGGTGAGCGTCGTCCTCCGCCCCCTGCTGTCGGTGAGCCTGTCGAACCCGAGTGAACACCGACGGGCTGCAAATAAACACAGTAAACCCAAATCAGTTCTGCTTGGGATCAAACCAGCAGCTAAACATGGTTTCCTCAGAAACGGGGAAGGATGGTAGGAAGGAAGGAATTTTTTCCGTCCTTCTCTAGACCTAAAAAACTCTGATATTAATTCTCTGTCTCAGAACTCGGCTCTGTGAGCCTCTAGCGGTGAAATCTTTCATGAAGGGTTTCACTACAGAGCGAATTCAGAGAGCCCCGTTACCTGGTTACAGCCGTGGAAACCGTCGTAACCGTGGCAACCGACTCTTCCTCCTCCTCCGACAGCGTCGGCTCTAAACAGAAGAGTCATGTGAGTCAGAAGGCGACAGGAAGTCTGGCGGCGTGCGGCCGGACAGGCGGGCTCTTACTCTGCAGGCTGAAGCGTTCGGAGCCGCCCTCCTCCACCGGCGTCACCAGCTTCATCCTCAGGCTCAGCTTCCCGTCTTCCCCATCAGTCGCTGCGTCGTCGCCTGCACCGCACGGCTTCTCCGAAAAGGGAGCGATCTCTGCGGAAAAGTCAAATAAAATTTTTTAAAACGTAGAAACAAACCTCCCAGATCCTGTCTGACAGCGACCGGCATGGAAAACCCACCGATGGGCGTGCTGTGTCTGAGCGTCTGCTTCAGCTGGCTGACCGGCGGCGGCGTCGACCCCACGGCCGGACCAATCAGCTCACCCTCTTTAGGAAGAGTGAAGTGGAAAGAAATGTCTGCGACAGAAAGGAAGACGCCAGCTGAGAGGAGCAGGAAGCAAAAAAAAACAATAAAATATACAAAAAAAAAACAAAGAAAACTAAATATAAGAAAAGTTGGTAGTGATTTGCAAAAGTTTTCATGCAACTTTTTCAGTGTATCTCAGAACATGGCACTGAGATTTTTGTTTATTTTTAAACATTTTTATAAATAAAAATCTGTCATATTTATTCTGCTCATATTTAGACAGAGGACAAACCAGAGCTAAAATGTTTAGGTCAAAGTTCATATTTAGTCCCGTAATATGGAGCTAAGCTGGGGCCAAAAAGTTTGTTCATAATAGGATTTGAAACTGGAAACAATAAGTTTACATGGTTGAAAAACGTATCACGATATTAGCATTTCACATCCTTTTATATCAATAATTACTGATTAGTTCTTTAGTTTTAATTATCTTAAATATTGCCATACCAGTGGCACGACCGTTCCTGTTTTATCCAGTTTTCTTTCCATGTCGTTATTTTTCACTTTTAAGCAATTATGAGGCAAAGCGGGGAGACTTGGAACTGCTGCTGCGCCAGTTCATCAGCAGGTTGTTGCTAAAGAACAAGTCAGTTGCTAGGTAACTAAAGAGCGAGTTAGTCGATTCCACCAACTTTGCTTAGCTAGCTGTGAGAATTTGAGCAGCTAACGTCTTTCCTCTGCCTACATCTCCCAGAATGCTGTGCGGTTCTGGATCAGAGTTCAGTGAATATTCTAAATATTGAACATTCTACCAGATGCATTAATTATTGATATTGATCACATGTCAATCACTATATATGTTGTTATTGATTTATTGTCCAACCCTAATTATTGATAGCAACTAAAATGAAACTCCTATATTATTTTTCTGCCATATCATCCAGACATTAAAAACTCTTTCAGGCTTTTCTACGTGAATAAAAGCAGCGCCAACCTCCAGAACTGTCACTCAGGCTCTTGTCTTTGACGCCCTCCATTTCTCGCCCGCCCAGGGCGTTCTCCGCTCCCTCTTCCTGGCTCTGCTGCCGGTGGCCGTTAGCCGTGACGGTCCGTTTGGCTCCGTCGCCCTCGGAAACGCCGGACTCCGGCTGTGAGGCTCTGTCTTTCTCTTTGTCGGTTGCAACGTCGACGCTGTCCTGAATCTCCTCCTCCTCCATTGGCTCTGGGGACATCAGCTGACTCTCGGAGAGGACCAGCGCCATCGCTGAGGCGCCACCGGCTTTCTCCTCCTCTTCCTCACAGTCGTCCATCTTGTTTTTGTCCGTCGAATGGTTCTGTTCCGTGGTGCTGCACGGCGTCTCCTGCACGCAGCTGTTTGCCGCCGCGTCAGAGTGGTTAGTGTTGCTGCTTTCGTTCACATTAGTCTCCGCTTTCTGTTGCTGCCTGTCGGACTCATGCGGCGGGTCCGGCTCAGTCCGGCCGGGTTGGTGCGACTCCTCCAGAGCCGGGGCGTCGACGCCCGGCGGCTCTTCCAGCTCCTCTATCTGCGTGTCCTGACTGTCCTCCTCCACCAGAACTGGGTCGCCGCAATCGGCGTTCACAGAAAGCTGCAGCGCCGCGGAAAACGGCGCCGACTCCCGGAGTGGAGACTGGGTCTCAGAAGGCGACGGAGGAGACTTCCTGCTAGCTTCTTGGCTCTGTGTTGGAACAAAAACATCCTGAAACAAAGAGAAAGGTTTGGATGGTGAAACCAAGTCTTTAATATGAGTTAATAAAGAGCAGTGAGTGTTGCTGCTTTCATTCTTAAAGGCCCATCCTTGAGTTTTTTTCCTTTTTATGGCACAGTCAAGCAACTATGCTAACTTCAGTTGCTAAACAAAATGCTACATATATCAAATCTGACTTAGATTAAATCTGACTTCCTAATTCAATGACTAGAAGTTGGGCCTCTGTCTCTTTAATTCTCTTTCTGAAGCTCCGCCTCTATTAACCTTTAATAACGTTTTTACCACTGACAAACAGCTAACTGCTGCTGACTAGTGAAGTTTTGGTTAAAACATGTTTGTTTTTCATTCAGTGGGTAGAAAGTCCAGAAAATTTACTCAAGTAGAAAGTAAAGCGCAGTAAAAATAATTCTAAAAGGACATTTTTTTGAAAAAGTTACTCAAATAAATGTAACTAGTTACTACCCAACTCTGGAAATGCGTACATGAGAGAACTCTGGCTGTGACGGCACAGGGAGCGCTCGCTCTGAACCAGAGGCATTCTGGGAGATCGGAGCAGAGGTAGGTGAGTGTGGCCTCGAGGCGGCGTCCGTTTCCATCGGCTCGTCCTTCGCCGCCGCTCGCTTCTCCGGCGGAAGCGAGGTGTCCATGGGTTCCGCTGCACATATTCAGGTCATTAGAGCCGGTTTTAATTCGCTCACCGGCCGATTTAAATTCACTCACTCACCATCGCGTTCGTTTTCCGCTTCGGTCGGCGAGCTTGGAATGATTAAAGGAGTGTGGGGGAAGTTGTCCGGCGTTGGGGCGACGAAGTCAACGGAGCTCCTGGGCAAACAGAACCCCAAAAAAAAAAATAATCATTGCAGCCCTAATAGAAATATGAATATAAATTGATCATTTTTTCCATAAACCGATTAATAATTGGAATATTTACATAATTAGAAGCAGGTAAAACTAAAACTGCCACTTGAGGAGTTCAACACATTTACAGAAAAGTTTTGAATATTTTAAAATGTAATGTATTTATTTTTTATAGAGTTTGGCTTCATTGCTGCTCTGGGTGTTTTTAGAGTCTGTATGCTCTGGATAAAAATTTATTACTAAAACTGTTGGTGATTATTTAATGATTGATTAATTGCAATTAATTGAATTTATTCTGATGGATTCAATTAATCCCAATAAATTTGACTAATCAATATTGTTTAGATTAATCATGATAGTTTCAATTAACTGTGATATTTTAAGAAATTCCAATTAATTACAATTAATTGGATTAATTATTTCAGCCCTAATCTAGTTACTTTTTCAGGATTCCTAATCCCTTACTTTGCTCTTTACTTGAAAAAAGTAATCAGATTACTGCTGGTGACTTACTGGGACAGACTCTCCTGGACCAGCGTTCCCTGTCCGGACAGATGCAGCAGCTGCAGGCTGTGGGCCGGCGTCGAGGTGGGCCGGGCCGGCTGCTCCGGTTCCGACACCGTGCTGTCCACAGCGGCGCCTGAGAGGTTTCAACCAGACGCAGTTATTTACCGGTTCTACACGCTCACTGCATGAACGCAGCTCGCCAAACGAACATACCCGACTTGTCGGCGTCGAACAGATCTTCCTGAGAGGACAGGACGTCGCAGTCCTGCTGGTCCGGCTCCTCGGACTCCTGCAGATTCTGGGAGTGCAGCAGAACCTGGACGGTCAGCTGGCGACCCGACTGGCAAACGGACTCGGAGGAGCTGCTGGAGCTAACCTCTGACCTGTAGGAGAGCGATTTTTATCAGAAAGCGCTAAACCGAGATTTGATGTTCCTCAGGGCTCCGTTCTTGGGCCGCTCTTAGTTTATGCCTTCTTAAACATTTTATTAATGTATTACAGCTACATTTTGTACCATAACCTGCATAATTCTAACACACTAAACCAAAACATTAGCTCCACTATAAGCGGAGAATGACACTCTACATTATGTAAACTTTACCAAACTTTCCTCTGCCACAGCAGACCGGGAAAACATTTGCAAACCAATACAAAATATGCAGAGGAACACTGAATTAAACTGTTCTGTTGTCACTTTTATTCTCTATTCAGCCATTATTTGCGTAGAAGAAATGCTAACCTCAAACCTTCTGATTTTAGCTAACCACTGGTTAGCATTTGAAGAAGCTAAAAAAGAAAGACTAAAATCTTATTATCTCAAAGTTTAGCAGCTTTTAATCTGGTCAATTTAAGTTTATTTTTAATCGTTGAGAATTAAAATGGTTTACCTCACTGATTTGTTATCTTGATGCGTCAAAGTTTTGGGGGCAACACACTGCTGCTCTGAAATAAAAACCAAGAACAAAAACACACAGATGTTGGCCTGATGAGTGTCAACACTGTTAGCATGCAATAAAACATTTTCATCTAGCAACAGAAACAGCAAATACATGTAAATGTGATCATTTCCTGCTTTAAAATAGGAGATTTCTTTGGTTTTTACTTTCAGAGCGATGGCTGAGATCCCCGCCAGCTTCAAGGTCCTGACTCTGTGAGAGCTCCAGAAACCCAAACTGAGATGATCCACCTGGAAACACACAGAAGGAGCTGATATGACGCATAAAACCAGAAAATATTTAGTTTAAACTTCAGTGTTCAGCAGGAGGAACACCGACCGTCAGACTGAACACAGTTAGTCGTAGAATCGGCTCCAGGATCCATTTCAGAATCCTCAGGTACAAACCTGGAGAGATCAATGGAAAAAACATTGTTATTCCACTGGATGGATGGACAGAAGGAAGGAGGGATGAAAGAGAGGAAGAAAACCAGAAAAAAAAGAAAAGAGGGAAGAAAGAGAAAAAGAAAGAAAGGAAAGAAGTAAGGAAGAAAAGAAGGAAAGTGTTGAGGAAGGAAGGAATGAAACATTTTAATGAAAATAAAACCTGTAAATATTTCCTCCATTTTTTATCTTTATGTGTGAAGTTGAATCGTTTCCTCGCTCCAGAGAAACTCTGCTTGAATTATACATAATATAAATAAAGTCTGTTCTCCTTTTCCTACTCACGTGTATAAACTCTGCTGTGACCAGCAGGTGGCGCCATTACAGTGGAAAAAGTTTAATCTTACAGAAAAACCAAACAAAAAACAAACCCATCATAACATCTGAACTGGTCCTTTATGTAACTGGAAACCAGCAGCACCAGTTCTTAAACATCCAGTACTTTCCTCCACCCTCATTTATTTCACGTCCCATGTAATATTTCCACTAAATGTGGACCAGAACCAGGACAGGAAGCAGGGAGTACTTACTTATTCTTGCTGGGATGCGGACAGACGTTGATAACTTGACTCTCCTCCTGCAGCGGCGAGCTGGGGTCAGCTGCAGCCGTGACCTCTGAACCAAAAAAACAAAACATTTTAAAACATTACAGGTAAGATGAAAATGCAAACGTAGTAAAATATGGATTATTTCACGTGCCTGGTTCGACCTGGTTGTTACTCTCTGATTGGCTGTCAGTTTGGGAGCATCTACTTCCTGGTGGTGATGATATCAGTTCCTGGAAAAAGAAAATAAACAACTTTAGTAAAAAGATAATAATTAAAATTTTTTTAAAATAAAGCATCAAAGTGTTAACAGCTGCTCTGAATAAGCACTTAATTTATTGCTCTGAGTTTATTTATTACTACTTTTTAAAAGTTAAAAAGTGGGAAAAGCTACTTTTTACTTTTACTTGAGTAATTTTATTATGAAGTATCTCTATTCTTACTTGAGTACAGTTTCTGGATTTTCTACCCACTGAATGAAAAACAAACATGTTTTAACCAAAGACACACACCTGCAGTTTTTGCTAAAGTTTCATAAGTTTTTTTTTAATTATTATTATTGATAGAAACTGATTTGGAACATTTTTTCTTTTGTCTGATTTTGTTATTTATATGAATTATTGTAATTTTGGTCCTTTTCCAATTAACTTTATAGTTTGGTCCATCTGATAATATAATTTTTAAATATTAAGTGATTGATAATTTGGCCGGTTACTCAGAACTTGAGTAGACTCTTCTCCAAATACTTTTTTGACTCTTACTTGAGTCATTTCTTGGATGACTACTTCTTACTTTTACTTGAGTAAAAATATTTTGAGGTAGTTTTACTCTAACTCGAGTAAAATTTTGGGGTTCTCTGCCTCTGATTAAGTATGATGAATATAGAGTAAATACTTGTAGCTGTTGGGATGCCGCTGGGATACTAACTAGTAAAGAAGGACTTGTAACAGAAAATAAACAAAAAAATAAAGTAATTACTATTAGAAAGTTGCGGGGAAATAGCTAAACATGTTATTTACTGAGATACGTGCTACTTCTTTTTAAGTGGGGTGATAATATTATTTTTTTTTATCCTAATGTATTTATTTTTCAATCTGACTGAAATAAACCAGCAGCTTTTAAAGATGCATCTCACCAGAACCGGGCTGCGGGCGGCCGGTTGCAGGCTGGACAGGCGGCGGGCTAGCAGCGCTCGGTAGCTACTCTCCGGGTCGTCCTCCAGACCGACGCTGTCCGGCTGGGAATCTTCCACTATCAGGCACGGGTTCTCCGGCTGAGGCAGGCTGGAGTCCAGTTCGCTTCCACCGGGATCCATGAGGTCAGGCCGAGGAAAGGAGACGGCGACTGTTGTGAGCTAGCCAAGCCAGAAGAGAGACAACAAAGCGGGCGACATGTGAGACCCCAGCCGCTACTGCTACCTGAGCCCACCGGTGTTAGCATGTTAGCCTCAGCTACAAGCTAATGGCTAACGCTCCGCCCATCAACATTTCAGGATTTGGCTGGTTACAATCCCAGAGAAAAACACATTAACAGGGAAGGAAAATCATTACAAACCGTACCACCTTTATACTTACCTAAAGAGCTCAAAAGTATTAAAATACGGATTCACATATTCCTTCAAGAAATCATTGTGGATCTTTCAAAACAGAAACACTTCAGCTAGCTTCGTCGCGGTAAAAATTTAACAAAAGCGATTTCATTGGTTTAACGACACTGACGTCACGAAACGTCGATTAGTTTTATGGTTGCCAGGCGTCAGTCTGATAAAGTATGGGAACGATTACGTTTAACGATTTTTCACATTCGCATTTTACTTTTTTACTTACCGACTGATGGTATCCTCAATTCAAATATAGAACAAGCCTTTTTACTGCTTCACTTTTAAAATAATTCATGTTATAAAATGATTCATGTTGAAATTTGAGCCTATTTTCACAGTCATGCGAATTTGTATACAGAATATTATTGAAAGTTAAAGATTTAAGTTTTTTTCTCTTTTTATCCAATCATTTCCAGACAAATCGCAATAGTTTTTTATATTTTATCAGCATTATCAACATTAAAAAGTAATTACAATATAGAAAAAAAATAGTATTGATGCACCAACAAAAACATTTAAGCATCATCCGTGAAGGGATTTTTTTGTAGTTTTTTAAACTTTACTTCTCCCTCTTTACTCAATTTGTCTGATTTCAGTCATTTTAACAAAAGTTTTTAACTAGTACTTGAGTTTTAATTTGGTAGATATGCAAAGAAAACTCATAAAATACATCTGAAAGTCTAACAAAACAATGATTAGGAATGAGGCAAAGTATATAGAATAACTTGGAGGCTCAGAAAGTGTTTTTAAATGAGAGGGCATTTCACGGTTTTACATGTTATACTGCAGAGTTCTGCACCTGCTTCGATAAATCATGTAAAGAAAAATAGAAATCTGGGGCGTTCGCTGCACAGTGGGATCTCTGAGACCTCCATTGGATCCCTGTGGGCTTTGGAAGGACACATTTAAAATGAGATATAGGTTAGCTTCCTCCCTGAAATCACCCTCAACATGGAGCTGCAGAGTTTTTTTATTCCTGTTCTCATTATATCCAGCTGCTATTGCCTCCGATCCTCCCCCCTTATCACCATCAGTCATAAATCTTAATGACGGATTTGTAGAAATATTTCTTTTCTCCTTATCAAACAAGCTAACTGCTAAAATAGCTCCTTCATGTTTGAGTTCCAGCAGATCCAATCACTCTCTTATGCTGATTTAGATCTTGGATTAGATGCATTTTGTAATTTGGAGGTTTGAGCAGCACTTTGTCATCATCATCATCACCATAATTTTTTTACAGCCTCTGTTTCCATGGAGACCAAATATTCCAGTAGCACATCAGCCGAAGCTCATGTAGATCACAGAGGTTTCTGGTGGCGAGACAATAAAAAGCGTTTCTGCTCTGACTGACTGAGGCTGTCGGGAAGGCGTGGTACTCAGATCCGAATGGACCCAACGACGCCGTGACGATTCTCAGGATCATTTACAGACTCAGACATTAAAGTTTGTTTATTAATAACCTTCTTTCATAGAGACCAGTAAGGTTTTCAGAAAAATATGAAAGCATCGCTCATGACAGAACAACATCAAACTTCCTGAGAAGGTCGGGTCAAGGTGTCTCCTCTGGGTTTAAAGAGCAGTACACTGCAAAAACACAAAAGCTTACCAAATATATTTGATCCTTTGTCTCATTCCTACTGCAAATATCTCAGCACACTTCAAATAAAACAAAACTGACTTGCATGCAACTTTTCAGCAAGATATAGGAGCTTGTTTTTGGTCAATCGTTTCTTGATGAAAAAGTTCCAGTTGCACTTCCAGATTGTTAAGACATTTTCCCATGTTATAAGTGAAATAATCTTCCAGTGAAATTATTGCTTTTTCATCCATATTAAGGAACTATTGACCAAAAACAAGGTCCTATATTTTGCTAAAAAGTTACTTGTAAGTTAGCCTTTTTTATTTCAAGTGTACTAATATATTCGGACTGAAAACTAGAATAAACATACTTAATATTTTGAACTTTTGCAGTATGGAAACCGCCTGTAGGTTACTGTCAGGCTCTTGTTCCATATCAGGTTATGTCCAAATCAAATTCATTATTTTTGTCTGGTTGTTTGTTTTTCAGAAAAGCTACCATTTATTTGGTATGTTGTGTTGTTCTGCACTTTATAAATATGGAACCTGTAATTAAGTCAGTTTTTAAGCAGTTCTGAAGATATTTGCACAAGAAACTACCAAAAACACTTGGTAAGAGTTTGTAGATTTGGTGTTTTTAGAGTGAATGGCTTGCAGGTCTGGTCACTGGTTCAAATCCTGTTTGAAGTTTTCATGTATAAAAACATTCATAGTGAATTAAATTCACCTCCTTAGCCACCCTCTGGCATGCAGATTGATGTTTATCCATTGTGCAAATGACTAAAACAATTTAGATACATTTTACAGTAAAATTAGTTTAAAATTACTCAAATACTACATAAAACATCTGAAAATGTAAACCATGCTCCAGCTGCAACTCAATAAAGAAAAAGGATTTTCTCAGTGACCAAACTAAATATTCTGAAAATGAGAAAAAACTGTATTCAAAAACAGTTCGACTCATAAAGTTTGACTTCTTATTAAAAGGAACTTTGAATACTCTTAGGACTCAAAAAATGAACTCATGTCAAATATTTTTCACCAACACTGACTTTAAAATCCAAGATGGCTGCCTGTTGGATAGAAACAGCAGTAATAATCTGCTGATCAGTAGTTCTGTCAGTTTGTATGTCTTTAAATAAATCACATATGTAGTTCTTTACAACCTCATGATGCTGTTATTGTGTTTAAAGGCCTAAAACTCTGATTAATACTGTATCATCAGCTTTTTGTTGGTAACTGTAGTTTTTTTTGTCCTGTTAGTCTTGATAACTGTGAATTTAATCTAATGAAATGTTAGATGATGTCCTAAACAATCATAGGGAAGTCAGTCTGAGTGCTGCAATCAGGCATATTATTGGAAAGTTTGGTGGAAGAAAAATGCAAAGCAACAGATTTATGGAGATGCTGATTTCATTGTCAAGCATGATTTACTATCGACACGGTCACTGGGTGGACAAAGTTGATGCAGTAAGTCCTGTAAAAGGACCCTGGACCACATTTTGAGTGTGAATACTGCACAGTTGACAGAGATACTATTAGCTCTGTCAATCACAATCTCATGTGGACCTGCTCATCCTCTCTCTCCCTCTTGCTCTCTGCTACGCTGCAGCTAGCATGATTGCTAAGGCTAGTTAGCATACCCGCAAATGATGGGAGATAAATAATTTTACTGTAACGGTGAGTTGTTTCTCCACCATTAGCACATTAAGCAGAATACACAAACATGATTGGGAGCGCTAAGACCCGCCTCCTTGTTCTGATTGGTTCTGATTTTGGTGCATTTGTTCAGACTGCAATAGTAGCACATGGAGGAGGTCAATATTTTCACATATTATCTGTCTCATAAGTTGTCACTACATGGTGACAGTTTGAATATATTTTTTATTAGCAGAATTATTAAAAAATAAAAATAACAGTGTGTGATAAATTTGCTGTGTTTTTGGCATTTTAAACAAATTTGTTAAATAAATGTAAAACTATTGAATAAAATTTAACTTACTAAGATATTTAATTGTTTTTATAGTTTTTTTCTGTACTGGCTGTATTTTGTGGATCCCACCTGAAGCCCATTGTAGTAATCCAATGAACGCCCCTGCTACAGGCATCAACTTCATTCATTAGGATTAGTGGTCGTTCCTTTTTTCCCCCTCAAATTGTAATAATTTAATCTTATGTAATCAGTCTTCAGGTGTACATCCTTTTCAGTTTTCTGTGCTTCTTGTGAGACAAAGAGCTTCAGCTCCAGGAAACGGCAGCAGGGACGCTGACCGGCATTTCATTAAGTAGAGACATCCTGGGAGGCAACAATGCACCCGTGAATGCCACATTCAGCCAAATGGCTGGGTCAACACATCCTAGGTGTTTTCGCTTTAAAATGGAAATCAGAAGTGATGCAGCCTTCAGTTTTAGACTGAAGTGACGCCGCTCTCAATGCGCCTCCTTCAGCCTCCCCGAACAGCAGCTGGCGCCGACAACTTCAGCATTACGTCGTTGATTTCTGCAGACATCTACATTAAAGAAATGCGCAGGCACCGCACAAAATGTCTAATCACCTCCGGCTGTGCGGGAGCCGGGCGGAAACCACACGGATCCTTATCCGCGCCCGTTCAATGCTGCACAATAGTTCCCGATTTAGCGCAAAAAGAGACAGAAAAGAGCGTTACCTTCGGAATCAATATGTCCGCTCCTGGGCTTTCCAATTTGTTTCAGGGTCCCGCTGGTTGTAATAGGAGCGCGTCAAACATCGCTCAGCCCTGCCGTGCCTCTGTTTTGCTGAGAGTCAGGGTGTGGGACGCATGGCACGTAAAGATGCACAAGCATTTATTAATATCTGCCAGAAATCATCCTATCCAGGCCAATTTATGCAGAGATGCAACAAGAAAACACACCCAAATGTGGATTATTATTATTATTATTATTATTATTATTATTATTATTATTATTATTATTATTATTATTATTATTATTATTATTATTATTATTATTATTATTATTATTATTATTATTATTATTATTATTATTATTATTATTATTATTATTGTTGTTGTTGTTGTTGTTATTGTTATTATTATTATTAATTTATTTATTTAGTTCCCTATTTGGATATTAGAATGAAAAAAATGTGAAGATAATTTAAAGGAATCCAAATCCAGAGGGAAACAAAAACAAAAGTGAAACAACAAATGAAGAAATTAATCTTATTCTGACCTTAAAACCTTTTCTGTACTTGTTTTAAATAACTTGTAAATAAAATGTTTTAAATAAAATATAATGAACGGAAGCAATCGTAATTTAGGGCTTAAATAAAAATCTCCAAGCTAATTTATTATATATGAAAAATAAAAATGTATGTATCAACTTGTTGTTTACTTTGTTAACAATAAAACAATCTTCCTTACGCTTTCTCTGCTTAATACACACCCAAATCAAATATTTTTTAACTGTAATACTAAGTAATTTCGATACAATTTATTTAAGTAAAATTATTATTTATTTTTGTCTTCGGAGACATGAAGAGATCTAAAGATGAATTCCTGCAGTAACTCCTCCCACCAGCAGAGGGCAGGAGACGCTCTGAAGTGTCGATCAGCAGACTGCTGACTCATTCCGGGTAACACAAATCAACAGATCCATCAATAACAACAGCCTCTGATCTGAACATACAAATCAAACTTAGCTTTTAAATCTATGAAATAACAAATAAATGGATTCTTTTAGCTGTTTTTTTATTTAAAAAAATAAATAAATAAAAGCAACAAGAGACATCTGTGTTAAGACTAATTATGTTATTTGTTTCTTTTATTTCAGGTTGAACCGCCAACATTTCTACCCTACAGCAGAAGACAGACAAGCTTCTTCATTCCATCCTCACAGTTAAACATGGTGGTGGCAGTGTTATTCTGAGGGGAGGCCTTTCTCTATTTGATTCAAAATCAAAGGTAATAACACCATTATGCCATCAGTTAAATTCAGCTCTGCTGTAATGAAACGGCTCCCTGTTGGAATCTAAATGACACTAAAATGAACTGAATTGGAGTGAACTGAACAAAATTAAAATGAAATGAGCTTAATACAAATGAACTAATTAACATTGATTTAATAATTTAACTGGATTCAGCTGAACTGGAATAACTGAATTGAATCCAACTAAACTGAATTGAATTAAACTGAATTGAACTAAACTGAATGAACTGTGCTGAAGTGAATTGAACTGACTAATGTGGACTAAACTGAATCTTACTGAATTGAAAGGAATCAAACTGAACTGTAATTAATTGAAATGAATAAAAAACACAAATTGAATTGAAATTCATTGTACTGAACTGAACTGAAGTGAATTGATTGGAACTAAACTGAATCGTAATGAAATGAATTCAACTAAACTGAATTAAATGTAACCAGATACTGACCTCATGTTAAACATCTGGCCTGTGTGTCTAATACTTCTTTGCATTTGCTTTTGGTAAAATAAGTAAATTAATAATTTAAATGGGTGTGACATGGAGTTCACTGCATCATGTTGTCAACAACTGAAACATATTTTAAAGTTTTTTTTTATTGCTTGTTATGTAAAAATGAATATTAAAAGCATGAAGGCAGCATTTCGGAGCTTTATTTTTATTTATTTTTTTTATCTGTCTGTGTGTTTTCGTGTGAACTGGATGAACCCGCAGTACCAGTCCGTGTCTCACTGTTAGTGTCTCACTACAGTCACGTGCGCGCAGTTATTGTCCTCATAATGGCCGACTTTCAGCTTTTGTGCTGCAGTTTATGCAGATGAAGGCTAAAATAAGAAGATCTCTCTTTGTCAGCGCGGATCTCTTGCAACAGAAGCGTCTCTGTTAGAGAATAAAGGTCCGTCAGAAAACGCGCTGCCTGGCACTCACAGTGACACTGACAGAAAGGGAGCGGCTCTGATCTGCAGACCGGTTTTATTTCCGGGGTTTGAACATGAAAAACGAGACGGATCATCTCCAATCGACTCATTTTCAAATTTAGAAACGTCTCTGCGTCGCCTCCTCCTGCTGCCCGGCATGAAATATGACCAAAATTATTCCTGAAATTCATCCAATCAGAAGCCATGACGTCACATAGCCACATCAACGCCCATCCAATCAGACGCTTTGCCACGCCCAGAGCCCATCCTGCACAGTCATGGTGCTCGCTCCGGATGCAGTTGTCATGGAGATGGGAGAGAGCTCGGCGTCCGCTGCGGGCGCTGTTACCATGGAGACCTCGGGCTCGGCGGAGCGGGCAGAACCGGACCGGATCGGCGTCCCGGCGGTCCGGAACAGAAACTACCGGGTGCTGATCGTGATCGGAGAGATTCCCACAGACTTTCACCTGGAAGCGGCGCGGAGTCAGATCACAGGAGGTGAGACAAAGAAAAACCGAACCGCTTCACTCTGACTGGGCTGTTCAAAGTGTGGGTCGAGGGCCCTTTCCTGGCCCCTGGAACTTTGATGTGGGTGATATTTAGGCCGGTCGCAATAAGCAATAAATCAATGAATTGCATGATAAATTAAAACTATTAATAATTTCCATTTGCATGATTTATTGTTTTTCTCTTTTCTCTCTACCAAAAACTGGATGAAAAGTTTTCAGTTTGGTGTTTTGGTCTCAACTAGCACTTTTTTGAAGACTACTTTTGTTTACAGAAACTTTATAATTCATTGTACATGTTGTTAGGATATTTAAAATGTCTTCCAAGTTTAGGGTTAAATGTTTGTTAGACTTCAAATTTCACTTATCTTTGAGAAATGCTTCCAATCAGTCAATCAAACATTTTTTATTGGTATAGCACATTTCAGCAGCAAGGCATTTCAAAGTGCTTTACATCATCATCATCATCATCATCATCATCATCATCATCATCATCATCATCATCATCATCATCATCTTCATCTTCATCTTCATCATCATCATCATCATCATCATCATCATCATCATCATCATCATCATCATCATCATCATCATCATCATCATCTTCATCTTCATCTTCATCATAATTCTTATTATTTCACTTGAAAATGGGCTCAAAACAACAATATTATCATTTATCTCAATAACTTCTGGGACAATTTATCATCCAGCAAAGTTTGTTACCATGACAGGCCTAGAAATATTGGAATAATAATAAAGGAACTTGTTAAGTAAAATACCAAATAATTTACAACAAAAATGATTTTGCATTTCAAGTCAGAAAAGCTATATGAACCACAGACTATTTCCAGATTTCAGTATTTTAAAAAATACATATTGGAGATGTACATTTTAGCTTATTATTTTTTGAAATAAAAACAAAATACTGTAACTCAAAAATGTACAGATTTATGCCTCAAACCTGAAATGTGAATATGACCACTTCTATTTATTTCTGTTTGTTTTTTCCTCTGTATCAGGTCTGCTTTCCTGGAATGTCGACCTGTCTGTCTGCGACCTGAATAAGGAGCTACAGCTGTTCAGGGACAGACACACCGCTCAGTTTTCTCCTCAGGTCAAAGGTCAGACTCAGTTCATCAATCATTTTGCAGAAGCTTTGAGTGGCAGCAGGACTTCCTGGTGTGTAAAGCCATGTGTATGTGTGCGTGTGTTTGTGTGTGTGTGTGTGTGTGTGGGTGTGGGTGTGCGTGTGTGTGTGTGTGTGTGTGGGTGTGGGTGTGCGTGTGTGTGTGTGTGTGTGTGTGGGTTGTGATCAGTCTGGATGGACAGAATACGAGTGGAGTTTTGTCTAAAACACATTTCTGCTGCTTTGTAAAAATTAATTAATCAGCCGCTTAACTCGTATATGCCTTGGACCGGCCCTGCATATAGATAATAGTTTTGGTAAGATTTTACGGATTCTATTTTATAATTTTTCCTTCTGTGAGTTGCTCTTATTGACGCTGATTTAAAATAACTCAGGGAGTGTTTCTGAGTGTTTGGCAGAGGAACATTTCTGAAAGGTCAACGTGGAGAAGCGATCAGGAAGTGCTTTTAATCTGAAAGGTCAGCCCTCAGATGTGGTTCAGAGGGGGTTTAAATCCCCCCAGCTCGTTTGTATTTACCTTTTGGAAAGCGGCCTCTGTTTCTGCCCGTCACACTCCGGCTCCCAACGCCGTGCCATGAATACTAACGCAGCGGCTGGTGGGGGCAGCGCCGCCAACATGGCCGACAAACCCAGACACAAAGAGCAGAGAGAGAGGAAACCAGCTCCACCACTAACTGATCACATCCACTTAACTTAACACAACAACAGAGGCTTATCTTTGATTTTTCATGCAAGTTTTCTAAGTTAAATCAGCTGATTATTTATGCTAATTTCTGACTGACTACATTGTTTCTTTTTAAACATTAAAACTATTTTCATCTGTTTTCACCTGAAGATCTGAGAAAATGAAAAGAAACTGCAGACAGGAACTGAGCAACATGAAAATCCACTTATCAATTAATGTAAAGAATATAAATAAATTTACATGAAAAAAATGAATTTGCTTTAAATCGTAGTCACCTGGAAATATACAATTTCATGAAATGCAGAAGTGTTTTTTTCATTATTTATTAATGTGCCATATATTTATATTTATGTTTATTTTTTATTAATTCAATCTTTTTGTTTATGACCAGTTTAAATAAGATGTTTTCTTTTTTTAAAAAGCTTTATTTTGCATTCACAAGCATATGTTTTTATTCTAAGGCACATTCATATTAAAATATATTCAGGTTGAAATAATGTTCTAAGGCTTTTCACTCATTTTTACTGGGCCCTTTTTTATGTGGAGTGTTTCTGTAATTATGTGTAAAATCATGACACCTCTAAATATAACTCAATCAGAAAAAACATGCAGATGATCAAATGAGGGGAGTGTGGGACGAATGTTGCAGAATTATGAACAATGTGTGAATTTACACACAAAAGTTGTGATGAATTAATTGTCAGATGGAAAGTATAATCAAAATCAAGAAGTTTATAAATTTAGATACTTACAAATGAAGAGACCTGACAGTAAAACAAAATATTGTAAAATTGATCAGACAGGAAAATAAAAGATTTCTGTCAGCAGTTGATTTAAATTTACTAGCAGAATGTGTAGAGGATTTAACAGCAGCAACACGTCTAAAATATGCAGAGATATTATCAAACTATTGCATATTATAAGTTAAGAGATTATTTAGTTTACAATATTCTTATTGCATTTTTTTCTGACTTGTTATATCAGCTGAAATCACTATCAATTTAGTCAGCACACCACTTTCCATGAAAATGGAGCTTATATGCTAAAAATAAATCATTTTTCAAGATGGCCACAATTTTTAAGACTTTTCAATCAAACAGTTTCCCATTTTTATGACTTGGATGAACTTTATGCCACGTCATATGTTTTCCACTATGGTCATATATTGCTACCTGAACTGGTTCAATTGCCAATTGCTATCAAAAGCTCTCCTTTATTATACTCTGCTGTAGGGGTTCCCAAAGTAGGGGTCGGGAGCCCCGGGGAGGCCGCAAAACACTAACTGGGCGGTTCTGAATGATTTTCAGAATCATAGTGATGCGACTCCTGAAGTGTATAGGGCCAAAAGAGACAATATTAAAGACATAGCTACATTAAAATATCATTAAATGTCTCTTTAAAAACTGTATACTAATACGGATCTTTGTTAATCTTAAGATTATTCATATTTATTTTTAAATAAGTAGAAGGAAACATTATACATATATTTTTAGGTGGTTGCTAGCCTCTGGCAGTGTTATTTTGGGGTCACAGGCTGAGAAATTTGGGAACCACTGCTGCACAACAAACAGGAAGTCAGCCATCTTGGATTGAATTTGATTTGCTGACCCTGTTTTGGCCATATGTAGCCTCCGCATTTGATCCAACTCATCCTTGAGGTTTGGATCAATCGGCTTCAAATCTGGTCCGAACGATCTTAAGGGATAGAGCAGTAAAATTTAAACAAGTGGTGAGTTTTTGAGCATGCTAACGGGGTGTGGCCAGACCTCGGACTTCAACTACACACCACCAATTACAGACCTCATCAATCGAGGTCTGTAAATGGTTCTCAGCTGGTGACATCACTGTTTCCTTGGTGAACGATGAGGCACACAGACAGGCTACATAAAAGATCTCCTTTCTCCCCAAGAGAGGAGGAAGAGGAGGATGAATGAACCTGTCACCCACACAGCGAGATTAACAGAGGCCCAGTGGAGCGGCTTTGCCGATTGATAACTGGTGAAACATAACCGGGTGGAATCAGAGACCCTCCGGGGAAACAGGGGCCATTAACGCTACGAAGATCTGGCATACAAATATCATCTGAAACCACATATCTGAGGGATTAATGTACATATGTATCAGCTGGGTTTTATTTTGATAATATTAATATTGAAAAACAATTAAAACAGTTAAAAAATGTTGAAGTTTGTCAAAATTTGTTTATTTAATCTTCAAATTCATTTTGTTTAGAGAAAAACTTGTTTCCTCTTGACAGAACTTACCGGTTCTGTTATGCTGCTCTTGGTGGTTACCATAGCAACCTGCAACTGACAGCTCCTCCCCCCTTTTCTGTTGCCGTCAGTAACCGTGGTGTGTTTTCTTTACATTTCTTATTTTATCTTAACACATATTTTAATTACATACAGTAACTTTGTCATGTTTTGTTTGTTTTTAACTTTAGCTTAGTTTAAGTTTTAAACACTGCCAACTGCTCATTGCTCCGCAGTTTGTTTAGGGACGTTTATTATTTAATGAATACAGAAAGAAGACGATGGACTGATGTTGATCACCAATGGTCATATCTTGTAAAATCATTAAAACTAAAAAATCACATCTCTGTAGTTTCATGTCATATTATTTAATAATATTTTTTGGGTCTGAAGTAAATTAGTTTACATTTTGTCCTTTTTTTTCTAAAACTTTGAAATCAACATTTGAACAAAATGGTTGAAATGTTGATTACTTCAGCTACAAAATAACTAAATGATAAAAGTGATTTTTTTTTTTAGGTGATTTGTGTTGTGTGTTGATTTATTTGGTCTGACCACCTAATTTTCTAAACTGAATTCACTAAAACTATTCAGTCTTTTCCCGGAATCCCACTTTAAGAGCTTCAACATTCCCTTAAAGGGGAAAAGGGCACAGAAGACTATCTAAAGTAATAGAGAAGTGACAGTAATGTAATACTGCAGACACAGCATAACAGTTACAACTCATGTAATGTCATTTTTGCCTGGTCTTTATGTCATTTTCTCTCAGTGGGGAGATTTAATTTTGTGTTACTGAGCCAACAGAAGAGCTTTTTATGACTTTCTCTCCCACGCTGCACATCTTTGGCCTGCTGTAGTCTTCCTCTATCGATTTCTGCCTGAGGAGCCACTCAGATGCAGAGTAAATAATCGCAATGTGCTGAGAAAAGCAGAAACCTTCGGATGATAACCTCACACATGCAGCTTGTGTTGCTGTCAGCTTTCTGAGGATTTAATCACAATTTTCACATAGCTCATCAAAACATAATGAAAACAGGATTTGTGATTTGATTAGGAGTTAAGACAGGCCAAGGTAATAACAATTTTATGAATAAATAGAATTTTTGGTTTTTGAAGATTTAATTTTTAAAAAATCTGGAACAATAAATGATTAAAAACGAGCTGCACCATCATCCTGACACTTCTTGTCGTTTTCTTCTGCCTGCAGGAACACCAGGTTGTTGATGGCATGACATGCTTCTCAAAATACATCTATTTCAAAATGGCCGTAAGAAAAATCCTAATTAAAAAAAAAAAAAAAAAAAAAAAAAAAAAACGTGAATCTCATCGAAAATGGCGTATTTCCATAAAGCCAATGTATTTTCATAATTCTAATACATAGTTCTCATGTGACGTCACAATTTTGTAACCGACAGCCATCTAGGCAGGCAGTTGCCAAGGAGTTGCTATGACAACAAGAAACAAACCACTAGCTTAGAAGTAGCTCTCGCCTCGTTCTTACCTAACTTATAAAAAAATAAAAGTACATCACCAATATCTGAGTACTCTACCCACCTCTGTGTATTACTAATATCAGCGATATTTACTGTAGTACTTAACATCATGTCTATGGTACCGACTGTCGAAGTAGCAAGATTATCTTAGCTAATGTAGCTAGCTAGGACAGACGTGTATGATGACTTCCGGTCAATGGAAACGCAGTGTCTATGGCAGATCCGTTTCACCACACTTACAGTCCAGATATTTGAAATCTGTTTATGACTACGGATTAGTAAATTAAGATATCTCTATTTATATTTCGACTAGATCAAATGGCGTCAGCTTTACCATTCGGCTGTATGTGAGCTTCAGTTCAAGACATCTACAATGAATTACTGATTATCTGAAATATTATTTCAGATATGTACTATTGAATTATAGCTAGTCATGAAATAAATTTGCAATATCTTGCTTTTCGTTCTGACTAGTCATAATTCTACTTACATGCATCTTGAATAACACTGTAATTCAATATAAATTAAATGTATTTTAGATAGCGGTAAAAACTCAGACACGTTATTGATTGTAGGCGCTGCCTGGGTGTCCCGGTTTAAAATTCAGCGGTGTTTATCGATCTGCCCCATTTTCTCATGCAGCCGGGGTTGTTCCTGAAGATGTTGCCCCTCCTGTTTCAGGTTCTTCCATCCGCACCAGACAGACTAACACTAATGCATGACTTCTGAGTGTCTAATGATTGTAATGCGAACTATGCCAGAAAGAAGAGAGGCTGCAGGCATAAGTGGTAAGAAATATGCTCCATGCAGGCAACAACAAATATCTCACTCTGTTTCCTTTGCTCTTCCATGAGAATATGTTGATTCAAAGACCATAAGGCTGTATTCACATATTTTATCCACTTTAAATGAACCAGAGCTTTTTTAATTTGAATGAAACGACTGTTATGCTAAAAGCTGAGCTAGTTTTTTGTTTAGTGCGTTAGCGGTTTTGCTAACTTTTAAAATCAATTCCCTTGAATTAATTTTGAACTGCTCATTTACTCCTTTCAGTTGAGTGAAGTTTGAAAATTTTCACTTACATGAAGAAACAGCCAGGTGTTAATTAAACAAATACATGCAAAAAATTCACCTGGTTTGTTTTATTTGGTTCCCATAATGCATTGCTTCTGACCTGCCCTGGCCAATTAGGCAAAATTAGCAACAGATTTAGCAACACTGAACTAACAGGTTGGTGTGTAATGACTAATTTAGCCTTGATGAGGGCGATATGCTATGATGTAACATGTCATTGATATATGGTGGGTGTCAACATGGTTGAAGTTAGCTTCTGCAAATTGCTATGTTGATGTAAAGCTTTAGCATTAGCAGAAATAAAGTTTATGGTTAGTGCTTTAGGGTTAGTGCAACTAGCTTTTTAGCTAGCGGTGGTCAACACTCAATGTCAGGGACTTTGTTTCTTTAAATCGGGAGTAGATGTGTTGTTTTTTTGACATCTTATAGGCGACTTCAAGTTGTCAGATGTGTTTTACTTACTTATTTCTTCATTATATCAGTCTGGTGGTAAATAGGCATCAGTGTGACTGGAGACACTTCACCACAAAAAATTGTTTTTTGTTATTTAATGGAGCCATGTTGGTTTTGAAAGCTTTTCCCCCCTTCATAGATTAGAAAGCTGGATTTTGTATTTACTACAGAGTGGTTAAGAAAGCAAAAACAAACAAAATCTATGAATGTTTAACAGAATTTCCATGTAAAATAGGAGAAAACTCTTGACCTTCAGATGGGTTGCGTCATTCAGAGACAAGGCAGACCGGGAACGCTTCCCAAAAAATGCATTAATCTGCTACTACTGGAGGAAAAAAATACTATGTCCAGCTGCCGCGTGCAAGAGGGATTTAAAGGGATGATGTAAAGCGGCGAAGGAGGGAGGGGAGAGAAGATGAGGACGCCTGGCATTGCTGAGAGGTTGAGGGGAGAAAAAAGGCGTGGCGGGCCGGCCGTAAGAGCTGCTGACCTTTAGAGGAAACCAACAGGCAACGGAGACGATGCTGCTACAGCAGCTGTGAAGGAGCTCAGTTTCATTAACTGTCTTATTGCACAGACATTAAGAAAACAGGAGGTCAGTAGAGAGCACCATGTTGTAATGACAGAGGCCTGAAGAAGACTTTGCTGAAATCATGAAAGAGTTTTGATTTATCTCCTGGGCTTCATATTCTGGGACAATTAGAGGGTTAAATCAGATTTTAACTTGCAGTTTTTCAGGCTTTCTGATTGTTTATTTATAAAGAACATGTTGTTTGCTACGTAACACAGTTCGTCATTTAGAGTTAGCACCGCTAACGAGCACAGTGAGCGGCGCTAACTCTAAAGAACTAACTAAACACTAGTCCAGAAACATTAAAACGGCGTGATACTTAGTTAACGATAAAGCACCACACCAGCGTATCATTTGGTGCAGGCTAACGCTAACGTTCTATTCCAACATTGTAGTCAGTGGACTCTAATGAAAAGAAACTGTGGTATTTAGTGGAAGCTAATGCTAACATGATGTATCACCATAGTATTTAGAGAAAGCTAATGTTAAAGTGCTACACCTATTAATTATTAATCATATAAAAAAGGATTTTAGAGTTTCAGGTTGACATTATTTATGCTAAAATATGAATTCTTTTGGATGCACAGGGCCGCACTGAGTCGCTCCATTGGGTGTTTTTCAGTCACTGGAGGTCCTGAGTGAAAGCTTGAACTAATCTGCAGACACTAATGAAACCAGACTCCATTAGTTCTGTGTTTACTGCTGCAGTAGATGACTTATTAACAGCCCTAAAACCGTCAGATTGAGATTATTCTCCAGTTCTATTGTGACGAGTTAAATCAGCATTTAAAAACAAGTTAACAGGACAAAGTTCAGATTTTTTTTTAATTTAGGCAAATCTGCAGGATTATGTTTTTGTGTAAAGACCCTCCTCCCACTGAAGTTTATTCCTTTATTAGAAAAGGTTTAATTATAGACTCAGAGGATGAAGGTTATTTTCCTGAAATAAACATTTTCTGCATCAAAGAGAATTATTCTCCGTGTTATTTCAGGAACAAAGAGACAAGAGAGCAAAGAGTCCATAAAACATTTAGACAAACAGACTTTTCTGAGTCTGTTTGGGTTTTAGTTCATCTGGGTTTACTGACGACTCGGCATTAATTCAAAAAGGTTTTTCTAAGTCACTCCTTTTTATTTTCAGCCTCATTTACCTTTAATACACAACTAAACACATAGGATTTAGATAGATTTGTTTAATTTAAATATTATCTATTTTTAAGTCTAAAAGGTGTGAGCTTTCATCAAACTAAACCACGTGTGATGTTTATTTTTTAAATAAATGTCACAGGCTGATGTTTGCTGGGAAGAAACAGAAGCAGTTTTCACGTCAACACAAAACTTCATTACAGGCTTCAGCTGAAAATTAATCTTCCCAAATATTTATGAAGTCCAGAACAACACAACATCAACTAGAAACAGCAAATCAAATAAATACCAAATCCTCTGAAAAACAGAAAAAAACAAAGCGTTTGATTTGGACATGGCTGCATTTGCAACAAACCGTCACCAGATTCTGAGCGCGCTGTTTCTGCTCTGCAAAAAACAATATTTTAAGCATTTTTGCCTTATTTCTTCTGAAGACGTCATAGAACCTTTAAATAAGACAAAACTTATAGTAACTTTTCAACAAATATAGGAGTTTGTTTTAAGTCAGTAGTCACTTAATACTGATGAAAAGTTTGATTTCTACTGGCAGATTATGTCACTTGTAACAAGGAAAAATGTTTTGTTATAAGTGAAATAATCCGCTACACAAACTACACTTTCAACTGTAAACTATCAGTTTGAGAATTAAAAAAAAATTTAATTGATATAAGCAATTTTTCTTTTCATTTAAAACTCCAAAAACGTAACTTACAGCAGAAACCAAAGAGTTAAATTAAAAATACACTGTCTTCAGTCAGAGGCTTCTTCATAATCGCTGTAATACAGACTGCTGCAGGAGATCTCGCATGTCAGCAGTTTCACCATTTACAAAAACTATGAAAAGTTTCAGTCAATATGAATTACAACAACATTTAATTTCCCTTTGGAATCAACAAAGTATTTATGAAATTGATATTTTTTTCTAAATAAATAAAAAAAATAACTCAATTATAATCATACTTATTTTTAATGTCGATTTATGTTTTTGAAATTTACTTTTTCCTTAATATTTATGATTATGATTTATTATTTATTGATTATTTATTGGTGAGCTGCACATTAACTCATTAAAAGACAAAAGATTTAGTCTTTTGAAAGCTTTTTTTTCGTGAAGCCAGAAGAGAAAAAAGAAACATTTTCAGACCCTCTGGAGTGAATCATCAACCTTTTTATAGTTTCGTACACAGGGAATTTTCCCGCCTGTTCTGAAGATAATTTTAGCACAAAATGAGTCAGAAAAGCTGCAAAAGCAAAACTTCTGGACCATTTCAGCTAAAGGTTCATTTACTGATTCATTTGAGTGTTTATCATGAAATATCTGCTGTTTGGGTTTTTCAGAGAAACATTGAGGAGTATTTTACGTTTACTTGAGTAATTTTATTATTAAGTATCTCAATCCACTGTGAGTAATTTCAATTAATTCAATTCAAAAACATTTTATAGATCCCAAAGGGAAATTTTAAAAATTGATTCAATTTAATGAAGAATGAGCTTTTTTAATAATAAAATAATAAAACAAATATTCAGCAAACACACCTGCAGTTTTTTGTTAAAATTACAATATAAAGTTTATATAGAAAGAAATTGATTTACAAAAAAAAAAAAAATAAATAATTTCTATTAACTATTTTTCATTTTGGTTCTTAAAATTTCCACATAAATTTAGATTCTGATGGTGTAATTTAAAAAATTTAAATAATGTTTTGATCTGTTATCTCACTCTTACTCTTACTTTAGTTTGATTTTTGGCTACTCTCCCCATTTCTGTCGTTTATACAAATATGCATTAATACTTTTGACCCAAATCTCTCGCTTTAATGATCATTTTAAAAATCTGCTTAATTTAGCGTTAATATTTAGACACAACTAATCCGATTTAGCATTTGAACGCCTCATTGCCACTTTGTTAAGCAATAAGAAGTACAAATTCCGAGCGGCTCCTGGAGGCAGCATGAGGCAGCAGCTCAGTGTGGGAGGTTGAACCGATCCAGACCGTTCAGCCTTCATCCTCATCTTCATCCTCAGCAGCATCAGGACCCCTCCCTGCTGCACCTGCGGCGCTGAAGGACGGTAAGAGGCATCCAACCATCCATCCAACCATCCATCCAACCATTCATCCATCCAACCATTAAACCATCCGTTCAACCGTCCGTCCGTCAGACGGAATTCGCCGCGCCTGGGCTGCGTTGAAAGAGGATTAGACTCAGCTTGTTTTTATTGATTTTTATTATTATTTTATCTGAAGGAATCTGCCTGAATCAATAAAATTATCCGAGGTTCTGGTTCCGCTTCGTGCAACGTGAGTAAAAACTGAAATCTGGAGTTAAAAATAAAAAAAATAAAAAAAAGCAGAAGGTTTTCTTCAGCTGAAACTGAAGCGTTTCTGCGTTCATCTGGTGCGTTTAGCTCGGATTACCGTTGCGGGATTTCAGAGACATCTCCCCATTCGCGTTTTCAGCTCGTTTAAATGTACATTTCATGCATGTTATGGTTAATTTGTGTTTTATGTGTCTGAAATCGCGCTTAAAATGGGAGAAACGGGTGAAATGCGTCCATATTTCCACACACGTCCCCGGGCAGCTTCATGTTTTGGGATTTTTCCGTGATTCTGAGATGATGCTGCAGTTTGTTTGGATGTGTGAGCGACACAGAGGCCTGCAGCCTCCCTGACTCATGCTGCTCTCAGTAGATTCAGGTGACCCGATTCTTTATTCTTATTTTAAGGTGGTGAAAACAGACCTGAAGGCAACAGCTGTGGAGCATTTTAGTTAACTCATGAGCAAAATGTGCAGGATTCATTCTGGGTTATGCAACGAAAAAGGCCTAAAAATAGCTCGGAGGGACGGAAACAGCAAATATAAGGACATTTCTAGAATCATAAATTAGTTAAATCAACTGGTTAAATGAAGAGTTTTGGTTCAAGATGCAAAAAAATCCAGATTTATGTAAAAATGATTTTAAAATAATTTAAAAAGCAAAAATGAATAAACACAAAAATAAATGATAAAACAGCATAAAATGAAACAAATGGAAGAACATTGTGCTGTCAGGAAGAGCAGGAGCTTCTTAAAGAGACAGAGACCCAATTTCAAGGTGTTAAATTCAGAGTTGGGTAGTGCTTAGTTACATTTACCCAGTTACTTGAGTAAAAGTACTTTTAGGAGTATTTTTACTACGCTGTACTTCTTACATTTACTTGAGTAATTTTATTATGAAGTATTTCTATTTTTACTTCAGTAAAATTTCTGGATGTTCGACCCACTGAATTAAAAACATGTTTTAAACAAAAATCCAGACAGTTTTTGTTAAAGTTTTGTAAGTTTTTTAATGAAAGAAACTTATTTGGAAAAACTTTCATTTTACCTGATTTGTTATTTTTGTTACTTATATGAATTATTTTCATTTCGTCCTTAAAAAACCAAAATTTCAACTTAACTTTACATTTTGACCCATCGGATGAAGTGGTTTCCAAATATAAATGATTGATAATTTGATCAGTTGCTCAGTACTTGAGTAAAGTTTTTACCAAATACTTTTGTACTCTAGTCATTTTTTGGACGGCTGCTGAAGTAAAACTACTCTTACTTGATTCTTTAGTTATGTAGCATTTGTAGAACAACTGAAGATAACAGTTACTTGATTGTGCCGTAAAATGTCTCCATATGCCTGAAAATGCATAATGCTGATTGGAAGGAAATATTCCAAGATGACAATTTCAGAACAGCTGTGAAGCTCGGTGGTGGAGGGATAATGGTGTGGGCCCGTTCTCAGTGTTGGCTCAGTGAAATACTTCAGCAGATCCAGACATTCTGGAGGATTTCTCTCTCCAGACACTTCCTTTCTGTTCCAACATGATGGTTCACCATGCAGGCAGGAACAATGAGCAGAAGAACTTGACAACACTTTTGAATTGAATTAGAGAGGCGATGCTTGTCCAACATCAGTGTCTGACCTCACAAATGGTCTTCTGAAATCAACCCTGTGATTGGCTCAGAGCTGTGATTTTTAGATTAAATGTTTTTTCCTGTTTAAATTAATCACAACTGGAAATTCCCACTTTGTTCAGTCTGTAAATGCAACAGTGTGCTTTTGGTTTAGTTAAAGTTACAAACAATTAACAGCAATAATTTGAGTTTAAGCCAATAATAAGATACATTTCGACCATGTTATTCATTCATCAGTCAGTTTCAAACTAAATAAATAGTTTGGAGCTAAATAATTGACATTTAGTCATCAAGTTACATTTTTAGTATTATTTTGACTTTACTAATGTTTAGTTAAGCTTAGTAACTAAATATTTAGTTTTATTAGCAAGCTAATTATTTAGCTTGATGGCTAACAATTTAGGTTTGCAACTGAACATTTGGGCTGTTAACTAAATCTTTAGCTCCAAACTGAACTGAATGTCACAACATGGTGAAAATAAGACTCAGATTTCTCTTATCATTGGCTCAACAAAACTCAAATTATTGCTGTTAAGTTTTGACTGTTTGGCACTCCGTAGGAAACGGTTCAAATGGGAATCAGGTCAGAACAGTAGAATATTTGTAAACAGCCAGTAAAACGCCGTTCAGAAAGGTTGGCTTCGAGGAAATGTCCTGCTCGAGTTTAGATGAGCAGGATGAGGAGCTAAAGAGCTGAGGAGTTTCTGCAACCAGCCATGTTTTACAGTCCAGAACTTTAACCCGGATCCGTCCTGCGGCTCCTGGTGTCGTCTTTCCCAGGTCGGCCTGACTCGGTAAAAAGCCTCTGAAGGACGAAATCTCCTGCAGTCATCATCCGACCGGACCGACTTCGGCTCAGGTTCTTTGAGTAACACGCCTGAAGCATCCCATGATGCTTCAGGCCTGGGCGAGGCCGAGGGCTGAGCTGGGCAGATTGGGTCAGGCAGGACGGACAGAACAGAACCGAACACTCAGCAACACGAGAAGATTGGATTAGAGCCATTGTAGGGAGAAGAAAAAAGTTTATGCCAAAACGCCTACAAATTTATAGATTATCAGAAAAAAACTTTTTTTCTATTCTGAGAAAATTCCTTTTTTCACAACACTTCTGAGAAAAATCTCAACATTTCTGAGTTTTTCTGTAACATTTTTGATTTTTCAAACTTTGAAATTTCCTTGTTTTTCTAGAAAATGTCTGAGATAAATATCAAGATTTCTGAGATTTTGTGGCAAATTTTTAACTTTTCAAACCTAGAAATGCCCATGTTTTTTCTAGAAATGTTTTGAGCTCAATCTATTTTTTTCTACATTAAATATGTTGCTAATAAAAATCCAAATTTTATTTATAAAAAGAATTTAAGGCCACAAATCTGGAAACCTCCTGCCTGCTTGTGTTAAAGACATTAGAAGCAAATGTTTCTTAAAGCACACGTCTGTTTTAAAGGTAAAAACTACAAAATGGATCTAAAGTATTAACAAATACCATCTGAAAAGAGGATAGGAAGAGCTATTTTAAACTGTAGGACGCATCAGATAAACACCTCAGACGGTTTCCTGTCTGTAAGTGAGAAGATGTTCGGCTGGCAGTGAAAATTAGTTCCTGCTCCTTTTAACGAGTTCAGAGTCTTTTCCAGACAGAAAACAGACGCAGCTCATTTCAGGAGTTTGTTTGTCATGTTTTTGGGCAGTTTCCCAGGGCGACATGAGGAAGGGGCGTTGGGCTCTAGAAGGAGAGAAATGTCTTCTTCACAACTTTCTGCTGGGAAAAAAAAGAAGAAAACTCCTTCAAGAACCGCCTGGTCTCTGCAAGACACGACAGCAACTCTGCTACCTCTATTGATTTGTTAACTCCAGTGTGCACAGTCTCAAAAAAACCCATCTGCTTAAAAAACATTTTTAGAATAGTAATTAAGCAGTAATTATCAAAAAGAGTTACTCTGTACATTTTTCAAAGATCAAAAACTTGTTGAACTCCTCAAGTGGCAGTTTTTGCTCCAACTGGTTCAAATTCTGTAAAATCTCCTGTTAAGCATTTTTTGCTATCCAATTACTAACCAGTTGGATAGCAAACTCTATAGTTTGGATTTTTTTTGTTTACAACAAAACAAGTAATCTAATAAGAAAGTTTGTTGGTTTTTTTATTTTAAAAAGTTATTAAAACGATTAATCAGATTAATTGTGATAAATCGATTATTGAGATAGTCATCAACTACTTTAGTAATCAATTGTTAACTGGAGTATACAGATAAAAAAAACCCTAATTGCTAAAAGAAGAATATATTTAGAGCAGCAATTAAACCAAAACTGTTTAAAAGATAAATTCATTTTACATTTAGGATAAAAAAAACTGCTTTGTCTTTGAATGTTAAACCCAGAATGACTCAACTTCACTTCATTCAAATTCTGTAGGATCTCCAAGTAAGCACCTTTAGCTAATCAATTAATCTATTTATGGAAAAAATAATCAAAAGAGAAAGTTTGCTTTATACTTTGATTAGGACTGAATCGATTAACTGGCATTAATCAATTCTTGAAATAATAGGTTGAAGTGAACTCTGGTGCCGCCAAGCGGGCTGGAAACCGCTCCATAAGCAGGAAGTGGTTTACAGTGTAGGGCATTCTGGGTAAATACAACAAAACCAAACATGTTAGCTTAGCGCTAGCAGGAAAAATGGCTCGTGGTTTTTAGCCAAAGACTAAATAGAAATCCTCTCAACCGCTGAAATCTGATGCCACTCCATTTTTATTTCCATTTCATGAAGAAGGAAGTTGCACTCAGAGCCTCTGTGTCGTTTCCTTCAGTAGCGCGTGGTGCAGCGCCCCCACAGGCCAGGAGGGGAACAGGTTGCTCAAAGGGTTTGGTTGGTTTGACTCAAATGTTGCCATTTCGGTTCCTGATCAAATCAAGTCTACTGGAATATCAGACGTAAAAAACACCCTTAAAGAATTATATGAAACATCTAAAAAGGTTTTTGTTTTCTTCATTGCTCGTTGGTGGCCTTTCCTTTTTAACCATCATGACCCGTTTACTATCCTGTTCAGTTTAACCGTTCGGTTTCAGTCCCAGCTTCTATTATACTGTTAGGGATTTGGTTCCTTTGCTCTCGTTTCACTTTTAGTTCCTGTCCTGAACTGAAACTTGCAGTTAAACTGGAGTAAAAAATCCGTTTAAATGCTTTAATGAAAACAGAAAAGTTTGTCTAGATTAGTAAGAAACTCTGATTTCAGAGGTTTTCATGTAGAAAGTATGAAATTAATGCTGTGGAAAACATCTGAAGTCATTCCATAGATTTCCACATATTGAATCATTTCGTTACCAAATAAACACTAAAGATAATAAAGTGCTGCAATATGTGAGTGAATTACTTCCTCCTGTAGATGTGGGTGTAATTAGTGACACCAGCAGCCCTGCTGAGATGAATGACTCTCTCTAATCTCTCATAATGAAGCCAACTTATTGCTTTTGTTATCTGAGGACTTCATCATTCAGTGGCTGAAAAACAAAGGGTGACACCATGAAGGTCAAAATAAAGCAGCATTTTATTGCTTGAGAAACTTGAAGGCTGAAAATAACTCAGATTATTTTAGTCTGCTTGTTTCCTCACCAACATCAGGAAACATTTCAGTTTTATTTAAAACTTCTGCACCAGAATCACAACATCTTGACTCAAGTAAAGGTAAATATATGTACCACTGTCCACTTTCAGCTAATAAAATCAACATTTTACATTTCGTTACATATACCTGCACCTGGAAATGAGTCGACATGTAAACACGCAGCTGCGTTTCAGAACATTACCCATCATGCAGCAGATGCAGGAGTGTGTAGGCCGGCTGTGATGTGGTGTGCGCCCACTGACCATCAGACGGCTCGTTTCTTCTTCTGCACAGAGCAACAACATTCAACCAGATAAAATCGGGTTAGATCTCTTTAAAAGTCACGTTGAGTCAAAACTTTAACACCAATATTAAAGGATTAATATTGGATGCCTGGAATGAAATGTATATAATGTAGAACTTTCTAAGAAAATTTCTGAGATCAAATTTTGTTCCTGCATATTTTAAACTTTTAAAACACAAATTTCCTTGTTTTTTTCTACCAAATTCTTTGTTTTATATTCAGAAATTTCCTTTCTGAGATTAAACTAAAAATGTTCTTGTTTTTCTAGCAAATTTTTGACTTTTCCAACTCAAAGTTTTGTTTTTTTAGAAACAATTCTGAGATTAATTAATTTTTTTTGCAAACACCAGCCAATAGTGTCTCAAGTATCTTTAGCTTGGCTGTTTCTGCTTCCTGAGCTGCATTTTCTTTGGACTATTTTAGATGTGAATCGGTGGATTTAAGTTTCAGAAATAAATCCACAATAGGTGAATTTCTTGAAAGTATTTTGCAGTTGCATTCTATAGAAAAATCGATAAGTAGGAGAATTTAGTGAACATTTAGGAGTTGTGTTTCACAGCCAGTATGCTGTAAATGTCAAGTTCTGGACTGAGACGGATGGAAAACTGACCAAAGTAAAACTTTAAAAGATCTTCAGGAAGAATGAAGAGCAGCGGAACAAGAGGGGAGGGAATATCACTGAGGGCTCATGCAGAACTCGAGGAGCTCAGGTTATAAATAACTAAACAAGATGCTGACCTTGGCTTTTATGTTACTTCCAGCTGATTGATTCTGCAAGCTGCAACAAAATATCACATCAAATCGGTTTTCCTCCCACCATCACCAACAAACTTCCTCTTTCTGATGCTTTTCACAGGATATTTAGATTGTTTTCAATGATTTAAAATGGAGATCTGAGGGTTTATTCACTTTTCTGCTTCTGCAGTTTTGATGTCAACATGTTTCCTGCTGAATCTCGGCTCCTCTAATGAGGCGGCTGCATGCTTGTGAAGCAGCTGCTGGCCTGTCCTTGTGCAGCATGCGATGCTGCGTGCATGCGATGCTGCGTGCATGCGCTCCCTCTGCTTCCCTCCCTCTGTCAGAAATGCTGCAATGCGTCTTCCTCAGCCAGCACTGGGTCAGTGTAACCAGCAGCAGCAGGTGGAGCTTCACCATAGAAACAACCAATCAGGCTCAGCACTGATCGGGATTTTCTGCTGCTCTGTTGTGATTATTGATCATTTAACCCATTCATGTTGGTTTGAAAAGGGGATCTGAGCAGAGTCACTAATCGATTTGGGTCAAACATTAAAGTGAAGATGGATAATTCAACATCTTTGATTTTCGTGTGTAATGTTGATAATTTACTAAAATAAAGTGAACTGAAGTGATATTGCGACTGCCTGCCTGGGAGTCATTTAGACGTTTCTCCTGCTGCTGGTTGTCGGATCGGCTGTTTGGTGTTTGAGAGGAGCAGGAAGACTCAATGTTTGGTTTGTTTGGTTGCAGGTCAGAGAACGCTGCGGTACCAGAGCAACGTCCTGCAGACGGTGGTGCTGGTGAACCCGGCACAGGAGGCGGTTTCTCTAGAGGTGAGTCAAGAAGCCACGAGGAGGTTCTGTTCTGTTCACTCTGAGCCGGTTCTGCATGAAAAACGGGTTCATTCACATGCAGAAGAAATCCTTCCATCCATTCGTTGTCCATCCACTTATTTAAATGTCCTTGAATCTATCAACCAATCCATCCTCTCATCCATTACTGTAACCTTCCATCCATCCATCCGTCCATCCGTCCATCCATCCATCCATCCATCCATCCGTCCATCCATCCGTCCATCCGTCCATCCATCCATCCATCCATCCATCCATCCATCCACCCATCCGTCCATCCAGTTGTTCTTGATGGATCCATCTATCTCTTAGGTAAAGGTTGACAAATATTAAAGCAGTGAAGCATCTCAAATTTTGAAGATCTCTCTTTTCACAGCTTTTCTTCCTGTTCTTGTTCTTGAGGAGAAACGTAGAACACGTTTCCTAAGGTGTTCCATGTCTGAAGTTGAGTCAAGCAGAGGTTGCATCAGTACAACAACAGTCAAAATATTCACTTTGTTTCGCCCAACATTTCAGTTTAAACATTTTGACTTTATCTGTCAGAAAATGTTATCAAGCTGTCACTGTAGAGCTCTGTTCTTTTACCTATGAACTTAGCTAATATCATGCTGTTTGATTTTTTTAATGTGTTTTACCCAGACAACTGCTCTGATCACTGACACTGCTGCTAATAAGTTGCTAATTCTGAGCGGCCAGAGCTCCGACCAGGGAGGCGATATTCTTCTGCAAAGTGGAGTCTTCGGTTGGCAGCAGTTTTCTGACATCATCTCCAACCCTCAAGTAGGACTTCAAATACCTTGGAGCATTATTTATATTCAGAGACATCTGATTTGACGTTTCTCTCTCTCTGTTTTAGGTTATTGAAGTCTTGTCCAGGGCCTCCTCGCAGCTGCTGTCCAGGCTTACTGTTTCCTGTCAGGGAGACGGGGGCTGGAGCTCCCTGGGCCAAAGCCAGGAGCAGCAGCCACTGCTTAATATTCTTGAGTATTGCTTAAACCCAGAGCCCCAACTCCCCAAAATGGACGGGGTCACAGAGTTCACAGAGTACGTCTCGGAAACGGTGGATGTACCATCACCCTTCGAGCTTCTGGAGCCGCCGACGTCCGGCGGGTTTCTGAAGCTGTCCAAACCCTGCTGCTACATATTCCCTGGAGGCAGGGGGGACTCAGCTCTGTTCGCCGTCAATGGATTCAACATCCTGGTGGATGGCGGGTCAGAGAGGAAGTCCTGCTTCTGGAAACTAGTTCGACACCTAGACAGGATCGATTCCGTCCTGCTCACCCACATTGGTGCAGACAACCTGCCGGGCATAAATGGGCTGTTCCAGAGAAAAATTGCAGAGCAGGAGGAAGAGAAAAACCAAGGGTCTGGCTCCAGTAGTAATGGTGACTGGATGAAGAACTTGATCTCCCCTGAACTTGGCATTGTATTTTTCAACGTCCCAGAGAAGCTAAAGATGCCGGAGTCTACTCTCAAGGTAAAGCGGAGCATTGAAGAGGCATCTCTCACGCTGCAGTACCTTAATAAGCTTGGCATCACTCCTGAACCTCTTCACAGGATAGTCAGTAACACTATTGAACCAATAACTCTCTTCCACAAACTTGGTGTGGGAAAGTTAGACATGTACGTCTTAAACCCTGTGAAGGAAAGCAAAGAGATGCAGTTTCTGATGCAAAAATGGGCAGGGAATAGCAAAGCCAAGACAGGAATCATGATGCCCAACGGGAAGGAGGGAGAAATATCTGTCCCCTATTTAACGTCAGTCACTGCTCTAATTGTTTGGATCCCTCATCGACCCACAGAAAAGATAGTGCGTGTGCTGTTTCCTGGAAATGCACCACAAAATAAAATCTTTGAGGGGCTTGAGAAGTTGAAACATCTGGACTTCCTGCGATACCCAGTGGCCACTCAAAAAGACATATCATCTGGCGCGCCACCTCCGATCATCAAGCAAACTAAAATAAGGTCCAGAACAGACAGCAAGGAGAGTCTCAAATCTTCACCTAAACCCCATGCCAAAGCATCTAAGAAAGAAACCAGCGGCCAGGAGGAAGAGTCAAGAAGTGACGCCACTAAAGAGAATAAAGTTGAAAAGAAAGAAGAGAAGAAACCTAAAAGTAATAGTTTAAAAGCCACCAAACAGCAGAAAAACAGCGAAGTGGCTCCTGGAACCGAGAAGACGGCAAAAAAGAAACTATCCAAGGAAAAATCTTCAAAACAAGAGAAGGCATCTAAAATGGATGAAAAGAAAGACAAAGAGAAAAAAGACACCAAGAAAGAAAAGGTAAAGAAAGATGAAAAAATAAGAAAGGAAGACAAAAAAGAGAGTAAAGTAAAGGAAGACAAGAAAAAGGAGCCAAGTAAACCAGAGCTTAGAAAAATCACCAAACCCGACCTGAAGCCACTCACCCCTGAAGTGAGAAAAACCCTGCACAAGGCCAAGAGTCAGGCTAAACCCAAAACTGATAAAAATAAGGCTGGCAAAGAGGAAACAAATGGGAAAAAAACAGTTCCAAAGAACATCCCAGATGAGGTGGCAGCAGCAGCTCTGGCTGACAGGTCCATTGTCTCCTCACCTGAGGACCTCACTGAGGACTTTGAGGCACTCAAACAAGAGGAGATGTCCATCCAGAAGACTGGATCTGTCCAGAATGATGTGATGCCTGAACCCCCAGCACACCTAGAGACTAAGGTTTCTCCTCAAGCTGTAACAAGTGAGAAACTAACATCCTCAACCACCGAGATAAAGCCTACTGGATCTAAATCCCCTGTCATCCAAGAAGACAAAAATGACAAACAAGTTACTGCTTCTCAACTAAAAGATGTGAGTCATGGCTTTGACAAGAAGTATGAGGAGGAGAAAATGGAGAAATATTACTTTTTAAAAGAAAACGTGACTGACAGATCAAAGAAAAGTGAGAGCTCAGAGGAGGAGGGTGATGTGATAGAAAAAGCAGAACTAGAAGGAACAGAAGACGACGAGGTCTTGAAATCTAAAACAGAGGAGGTGAGAAAGGAGTGGGACACCAAACCAACGACCGCAGCACCCCTACCAGCCTCTGCCTCTGAGCAGTTCTCCTTCATCCAAGACGAGACCATCCCTGGTTACTCAGAGACAGAGCAGACGATCTCCGATGAGGAAATCCATGAGGAAACTGAAGACAAGATTCCACAGCTGCGCTATGATGTGGGCTCCTACGACATTTCTGTTCCAGATGTTCCTGGGACATTTGAATCCATGCATGGTATTAAAGAGATGAAAAGCTCTGCAGTTTCTGATGTTCCTGATGTCAAACCTAAAGCTTTTGGTCAGGAACCTGAGCTTGCACCTTACCCTGCCATAATTGCTGCTCCTCTTGCAGAAGAAGAGCATATCTCTTCTGCAACATCTATCACAGACTATGACAGACTGTCATCTTTCGCCACATCTGTGGCTGAGGACCAATCAATTACCTCGGTGACGGCACCTCAAACAGAAGACGTTGTGAGGAATTCACTCTTGTTGGACACCGTCAACAGCGCTCCATCACGTGCGGAAGCCGCCCAAGGGAAAGACTATCTCCATTCAGCAGGCACCATATCCCCCACCTCCTCTCTGGAAGATGACAAGTGCTTTAAGTCTCCGTCCTCTGATGAATACCAGCCTAACATTCCGGAGATAGAGAGTGATGCAAAGACCAAAGCTGTCCATGAAGAAGAAGATGATGAAGAAGAGGAGGATGAAGACCAAACTCCAAATGTTGACATCCCTCTGGGTAAACTTCAAGAGGGCTATGAACAAGCTGCCTCACTGATGCACCAGGAACAACAAAAATCTCCCTCTATTGTCATTCCTGCACAGACTGTCAAGGAAGACCAGACTCTCCTCGGCACAGAAGCGTTTAAGACTGCTGCTGATGTAAAGCCTATCTCACCCCCTCCATCTTTCTCCCCTGGGCTAGAATCCCGATCCAGGCAGGACAGTGAGGAGAGATGCTTTAGTCCTGATGACAGCACCATGAAATTGGCTTCACCCACACAATCAGTGCCCACAAGCAGTGGTTACTCTCCAACAGAAGAAAAACCCTTTAAGCCAGAGGAAAAAGATGAAGCACTGCATGCCATTAAAACTGACGCTCAGAAAACTGACAGATCAGTCACCATCTCAGACAATACCTCCTTCATTGGCTTACCAGGCGACAAGACAGCTTTTGAAGTATCGGAAGAATCTGATGAGGAAAGTGAGGAGGACTATTACACCAAAAAGGAGTTAAAGCCCACTTTAAAAGCTAAACTCATGGAAGCAAAAGAAGGTTGCTTTTTAGATGACGACTTTTCATTCGAGGGGAAATCTACAAAGACAGAATCAGAAGCTCTGAGTTCAGACAAGATGGAGGTGTCCTTTAGCACAACGGAGAAACCCAAACCAAAAGTGATGTTTTCTGATGAAGATGAAAAAGATGATGCTTTTCCAGGTGGGGTAAGTTCTAAAACCCTTTCAGATGAAAAAGACAAAGGTGAGACAACAGATATTGCCATTAAAGAGTCAGAGAAAAGTGTCCATTTCAGTCTTTATGAATATCCAGAGAAAGAGAGCAGAGAGAGAGCAGTGTACACAAGACAGGATACACCATATGTTCACGGAAAAACATTCTCTTATGGTGATATTTACGACAGCAAAACAAGCTCAGAGGAGTCTGACTTGTATCGAGAGGAGTCTCAAGATAAGGTAGAAGAAAAACCTTCAAAGGATGAAGAAGATTTGCACACACATGAGCCTCCATCACAAGACACAATATCGGACAAGGTGTTAGAGAAAGAACAAAGAGACTCCCCCTCTTCATGGCTAGAGCCCAAGGGTACATCTGTCACTGATCAATTTAAAACAGATGTAAAAGAAAAAGAGACATTTATTTATAGTCAGACTAGTCGTTTCCCTTCTGTTGCTGACCGACCTGAAGCCTCGACCACATGTTTGTCGTCAGAAAAGGACCAAACTCTTGACTCAACGCCCCCAACATCCTCCTCAGTCATTTCCAGCGTCCCTTCTGCATCAGGCTACAGTGAGAAAGGCGCATGCTTAGAGATTGATATGCGAAAGCTAACAGCAAGAGACGAGGAAGATTATGATGATGAAGTTATCATTGATGACGATGAGGAGGAAGAAGATGAAGAGGAGGAGGATGAAGATGGCATTGATTCTGACATGGAAAAAGGTGCCAAAGAGAAATCTGAAAAGGAAGTACAAAGTCCAGTAAGTCAAATGTTAGCCTCAAAGAGACCTGAGTTTATGGTTTCTATGGCAGGGTACGGTTACAACAGTCAGGGAAAGCCGAGCATCGCAGAAACCAGCTCAAGTTCAGTGACTAAAGCTGGATGTCAAGTTCAGGCCGACTCCTCCTGTGTCAGCGAAAAGCCAGTGGATGTTGGGGCTACCAATTTGTCTAGTTACTCTTCGGGTTTTGAATACCCATACAGAACCGATGAAAAAGAGTCGTTTCTGTCAAGTCAGAGTGGAGACAAAGAAAAAGAAGATTTCTCTTCAAAATTGAGAGTGGACAGTTATTACCAAAGCGAAACAGTTGATACTGAATTTGAGAAACAGAAGACACCAGATATTTTGAGCAAGAGCTCATTGGAAGCAAACTTTCAGTACACAACCACAGCAGCTGCCCCTGGCTACTCCTCATCTTCAGCCTACAGCTACTCTTCCTCCACCTCAGGCTCCCTCTCCACCAGCCGGCAGTTTGGAGAGGAGCTGGAGACACCCGCATCCGCTGAACCTCTCTTTGAGTACTCCTCATTTAAAGATGAACACTCGCTTGTTATGGATTCTCCCTTTTCCAGTTCAGCTGGTGCCAAAGATGATTATCTTGAAGTGTCTGAGAAACAAGTCACTGTAGCAACAACAGCAGAGTCTAGTTCCAGTTTAGCTCGCTTCTCACCTCTTAGTCCTTTTGAGGAGGTCAAGTCCTTCCCAACGGCCTCATCTGTCGCTGCTGTTCAAGAGAAGAAGGAACATGTAGCTCCATTATGTGGAGTCACTGATAAAGGGCCTCAAGCTGACTGCTTCTTTAAACCTGAGTGGCCTGAAGATACCAAGTTGGACACAGCTGCTGGGTTTGGGGCCTCAGCGGGTCCCTTTGCAGACTTCTCTATGAATAAAGAGGCCGCCAGTGCTGCTCTGTTTGGTGTCACTTCCTCTCCCCGGCCTGACATTGAAGGAAAGCATTACTTTGAAGAGACTGACAGCAGTGAAGAGGAGAATGAGGAGGCATATATGCGTGAAATGACTCAGAGGTCTCCTTCCAGTGCTCCTACTGGTAGTCTCCCATTTTGTGACAAGCCAGTTGCTCCAGCCTTGAGTGCAAAGACAAGTGATGCACTTCCAGATGTTCTTAGCTCTTACATGTCAACACCTCTCCAGACAAGCAAGCCAGACACAACAAATGGGCCAACAGAGGTAAGCACCAGGAGCACCCTTCCTACTGGGGTAACAGGAGCCGGAGCACCTTCAGGCTCCGCCAGAGTGGAGTCTAGAGAGGGAGCAGCAGGGTACGTCCGGAGTTCATATGAGTGGGAAATGCCCAAGCCTCAGATGGGGATGGTACCTGGAGACTCCCCTCCTCATTACCGCCATGATGAAGAGTTTGAGGAGGAATGTGAGATGGAGCCAGAGCATCCTCCTCGCCCACTTTCACTTGCTTCACCTGATCAGCAGTTCCGCTCACCGTTCTATGCAGAAGAGTGCAGCCGAGGCGAGCAGGAAGATGATGATGATGATGATGATGATGATGATGATGATGACAGTGATCAGGACTTACCCATTGGAGCAACTTCTTCTTACACCAGCCGCACCTCACCTGGATACTCATCCTCTGAATTCAGGCAGCCCAAAGAAGACCTGTCACCATCCTTCATCAACCCCTGCATGAGGCGGCTTTCCAGCGACGAGGACGATGAGGAGGAAGGTCGCAGGAGCGATCAGTCACAGGAAGGGGATGAACATGACCTGTCAGTCAAGAGGAGGGCTCACAAGCAACCCCATATTCACCAGTCCCACAGCAGAGACAGTAGCTCTCTGCATCAGTCTGGTGGTATGCCTGCAGGGATGTGTCTGGCCACAGAGGACACTCCGCCCACCTCTGTCAGTGAGTCTTTACCCTCTCAGTCAGAGTCAGATCTGCATCCTGGCACTGCAGAGTACCCGTCAATTACAGGTGAAGGCAACATGGACTCAGATGAGGATGGAGAATACATGCCGATTGATAAATCTGCCACAGGGCGAGGTAGCCATCATTCTACCTCCAGGAGAAGCCATGACCCTCCTCCTGCTCCCCTCCTGGATCACTTCCCTCATCCACCCCACCCAGATGTCTGCATGGTGGATCCTGACTCTCTGGGTAATGGCTCTCTGAAGAAGGAACCAAAAGCCAAAAGTCTGAAGAAGTCTTCAGGCAAAACAAAATCAGCCTCTCCAGCCAGGCGTAAGAGGTCTCCAATGCCTGTTAAACAGACGCCGTCACCTCGGAGTGCTTCACTGAAGAAAAAGGACGCAGACAAAAGTTCGCGCATGTCTCGTCTGTCAGACGGACAAGGCTCCAAGGACGACGACCTCTCAAGATCAAGCTATAACCCCAGTAAAGGGCTGACAAACGGGGTCAAAACCAGCTCAGGTGAGCAAATGTAATGTCTTGATATAATCAGTTAGGTTTCTTTAGATTTCATCAATATGTTAAAATAAAGTGGCACTCTGGTAGAGATTCATTAAAACCCTTGAAATATCACAAAGGGATACTTTTTTGAAAATCTATTCCTCATAGTCATGGAAGAAGGTAGTTTTTTGTCTGTTGAGACATTTTTGTGATGTTTTGGATTATTATACCACTAAAAATCCCAATGGCAACCTGTTTATAGATTTCTGGTGAAGGCCATAAGATTTTCTTCCCCCAGGGGGTCCTTTTTGTGGGCTCTAGTGTCCCTTTTATCATAGTAGGCTGACAGGAAAGGGGGATGAAGAGGGGGGAAGACATGCGGCAAATGTCGTCGGGTCCGGGAATCGAACCCGCGACGGCCGCGTCGATGGACTGGGGGCCTCCAAACGTGGGGCGCGCTAACCTCTACGCCACCGGAGCACGCCCCGGGATTTTCATTTTGTCAAAGCCTATAGTTCCAGTTAAAGTACTCGTAAAGCTGAGGAAAAAACCCTGTTTTTACATGGGATGCCAGACAGCAATCAGCAATCCAGTTGTTATAGACTTCTTGTGTAAATTTTAAGAAAACCTTTGAAATGTTACAAAAAAAGAAAATAGCACAATGTCAATTAGCCGTATTTCTATCTACTGGTTTGGATCGAATCAACCAGGCTACACAAAGCATCATTTCATTAGATGTTGCTGTAATAATATTTAAGGGAAACATGGCGACTGATTGTATTGTATAACTGTGAGATAAACTGGATTGAACTGAACTATTTGCCTGATTGTGTGTTTGTTTTGTTTTCTCAGGTTCCCAGAAGTCCGGCGCGGCGGCCGCAACCGGCCTTCCAATTTATGTGGATCTAGCTTACATTCCCAACCACTGCAGTGCTAAGAACGTGGACCAGGAGTTTTTCAAACGCATTCGCTCTGCATACTATGTAGTGAGCGGCAACGATGCTGCAGGGGGCGAACCTGGCCGAGCGGTTCTTGATGCTTTGTTGGATGCCAAAGCTCAGTGGGGGTCAAACCTTCAGGTATGAAAGCAACTTTTGTCCACAGTTTCCGGGTTCAGGTCATTGTAGAGTCGAGGAATCCCCAGGATGTGACATTACTCCTGTTTTCAAGTAAATAGTGTTTTTCAACAGAATAACTTGGATTTCTCTTCAGACTCAGACTAAAACCAAGAGTTGATGGATGCTATGGCAACTGTCATGTTTAAATGTGCTTTTTTTTATGTTTAAAGACTTCATATTATTGTAGAAAGCTTGAAGTATAGCATTTCTTTTCTTTCTTCTGGACATCCCGTCTTTACAGAAAGTCTGTTATGATTTTGTGCTCGACTCCCCCTAGTGGTCTGGAGGACCAACAGGAGGCGCTCGCATCATTTTTTACGTTTTTGCACCTGTTGCTTTCATTTTATATAAGGTATGTAAACTCTTTCCTCCCATCTCGCTCTCAGGTGACGCTGATCCCAACCCACGACACAGAGGTGACACGCGACTGGTACCAGCAGACCCACGAGAGGCAGCAGGAGCTGAACATCATGGTTCTGGCCTCCAGCAGCACCGTCGTCATGCAGGACGAATCTTTTCCAGCCTGCAAGATTGAATTTTAGGATCCCCTCCGCCTCTCCTCTCTCCCTGCTGTAGATCTTTTCTGGTTCTTTTTTTCTGTATCCTGATATGCAACCCGATGTGTCTCTGCTCCGATTGTTCATGCCGCACAGCGAAGCAGAGGCAGATCTGGAGAACTTTTTAAAGTGTTTTTGTCGATTATTAAGCTTGGTGTGACCATCGCCATTGGCGTCCTAATGGTACTTTTCAGCTAGTCGTCATTTCCCTGTGGTTTAGTAAAAATTATGAATATCTCTGCTACGCCATAACCCTGAACGTTTTCACATTTAATCATTTTACAACCACAAACTTCAGAGTGTTTTATAGGAACTAAAACGATTTCAGAGACTTTGCTTTTATCTAAACCTTCCCATAAATTATCGTTCTCAAGTCTTCTTGTCTTTAGCTCCATCCATTTTCCTAATAACTCTGACCAGCTTCACTGTCCCTGCCGAAGAAAAGCACCCCACAGCATGATGCTGCCATCACCATTTTAGGTGATTTATCAGGATAACTGGTTGCACTGGATTTAATTTTGGAGTTGCAGGGTGTTTTTGACTTAGTTCGATTGGGGACCAAAGTTGCAACAATTTTTTGTCTTTTGCATTTTCCGCCATGTGCTAAGCAACCAACAAAGATTTTTAAAATTTATTTTAACTTTTTATTTTTAACCAAAATGAAAAAGAACCCACTGAGATTAAAGGAAGGAAGCCTTGGTTAAGAGGCAGCAACAAGAACAACACAAAAACTTAACTGAAGAAATGTTGAGGAATGAAGGAATTAATAAAGAATTTCTTCAATAAATTCAGGAGAATTTATTCAGCAGTCTGGAGACCTAACAAACCAGCACCCTGCCCTGGGTATTAAGAGTGTTTACACACTGGTAGTCTGGTAAACTCAGTTTGATTGGGGACCAAAATTGTAACATCTGTTACATTTTCTGCGTTAAACGAATCAAAACCTGTTGGGGGCGCTGCACCAAGATCCACTGAAGAAAACGACACAGAAACCTCTGAATGCAACTTCCTTCTACATATAATATAAATAAAAATGAAGCCGTGTCAGATTTTAGCAGTTGTAGGATTTCTATTTTGTTGCTAGCAAAACCCCATCAGTCATTTCTCCCGCTAGTGCTGGACTAGCATGTTTGTTTTGGTTGTATTTACCCAGAATGCCTTGCAGGGTAGTCTGTTCCCTGCCTTTCTGTTTGCCGTTCAGATATGCATTCGATCAGAGATCAGATCAGAGTTTGATGAAACGGTTACGGCTCCCCAAATGATCTGGTCTTTCTCGACATGCAGACTGGAGTTGGAAGAAACTCTAAATTTCTAAAAGTCCAAAATGTTCAACTTTTGAAACTCAAAACTTTCCATGTTTCCTGGAATATTTTAAAGATTAATTTGAAATTTAGATTTTCAAATTTTGATGCTCATTACTTAAAAAAAATCTGAAAAACGAATGAGATTTTATGGCGTAAATGCACTTTTTTTTTCTACCTCGAATGGCCCTAATATGTCATCATCAAGTACAAATCCACTCCACACTTTCCAGATTTTATCCTTAAAGAACTTTGAAACCCCATCTATCATTTTCCTGCTGCACAACAACAATACACAATCACATAAACTCCAAATAAGATACCCTGAAGTCGTGGTTGTACGGTGTTGAAGGTGGAAGATTTTCAGGGATATGAAAACTTTTACAAGGCTGCTCCTGTAAACTGTTGCAGTAGAAGCACAAATTTGAAGAAATCAAAGCAGCAGTTCTCAATTTTTTTTAGCTAATACCAGTCGTGACCTTTTCTGGCAGAGGAATAGAAACATGAATTAATTGATCAGTCCTCCGATTCCCATTGCTTAAAATGAGATCCACAAACATAAAAAAATCTGATTAGATTGTCATTTTTTGCTCTTTTCTCTGTTGAAACAGTGACAGTGTTTAGTTTTTGGCCTCCCGGTGACATAGACGGATAGAAAACTAGATCCCTTTTAGACTATATTTGTTGTAGCAATGGGAACATAATAATCAAACATCTGTATTGTAGTGAGTTCTGATATTTCTACTGTTCTCTCAAACAGTTAAAACCTTCCTGATGGCTGTTTTTTATTACGGTGAAGCTCTCCATAACCATATCCGTGGTCTTTGATGTTCTTTCCCAGTTAGCCAATCGTCACAGAGGTCACACAGAGGTCACACAGAGAGCTGCAAGCGCTGAAAACATGTTTGTATCGCAACATCCTGAAGCTCAGAGCTCAAAAAAAAAAGAGGCTTTTACAGAACAGCGTGTTAAAGACGACGATGGCTGTTTTGGTTGATGGGAGACCGTCACCCCACATGTGCCTTTCTGCGGTTCTGGAAGAAAAACAGGCGGCGGAGGCCCAAGATGTCGGTTTGAAATGAGAGTGAAACGCAGGGCCGGTCCAAGCCTTTCTGGGGCCCAAAGCTGATTTTTTGTGGGCTCCCTACACCAACATGTCAAAACCAGATGCTTCATTGTTTCTATGCTGTTATCATTAGCGTTTTTTATTTGCTTACATCATGTCAGTGTTTTATGGCTGTTGATTCTAAAGTTACAGAAGCTTCAAGCTAAAATAATAATAAAAAAAAAAACATTTAGATTTTGAAGTGTAGAGTTGTACACTGCAAAAACAAAAAAAATGCAGTTTCTAATGCAGTTATTTTAGTACACTTCAAATCTTACCAAGTAATTTTTTATCTAGTTTCTCCTGCAAATATCTCAGTACAGTAACTTATAAGTAACTTTTCAGCAAGGAAAAGTAGTTTTTCATCAATATTAAGGAATTATTGACTAAAACATCCTCTTGTTACTTATGAGTTAGTTTTTCAAGAGTTGTAGGACACCTATTGGAAAAAATACTTGGCAACATTTTGTGTTTTTGCAGTGTATTTAAGTGTGTCGTATTTTAACTAACCTTACATTACAGTCATTACATTCATTACAGTTGATATTATGTTTCCCCAACAGAGGCAGCAGAAAATAAACCGGATGATATAATAATTTAGCTTGTGTTATTTAAATACAATTTTATTAAATTATGCTACCTTGGTGCTCTTAGCGCCCCCTGGTGGTGTGGGGGCTCTAAGCAGCTGCTTAACTCTTGTATGCCTTGGGCCGGCCCTGGTGAAACCACTCAGAGTTCCAGCTGCCACTTAAAGAAGCACAAGGCAAACCAGTGAGCAAAGCTTCCCCACTTTTTATTTTAAAGTAACATTTTAGACTTCCTTTGTTAAATTTGATGAAATCCCGGTGAACTTCTTGCTAATTCATTTAATTCCAGCTCATCTGCTGATGCATGCACAGGAGCTGCATGCCACGACATGTAAACGAAAGGCGACTGTTTTTAAAAATTGCACCCGATCGGCCTGAATGTGAAGATGCAGATTTTACCTTTACGTTCTCCGCGGAGGACTCGGATCTCCTGGTTGCCTTGGTTACCATGCATCACATGACACACGGGTTGTCTGTAACACCTGCGGAGAGACATCAGCGTTAACGCTTATGCTTTCTGCTCAGATTTTTAAAACAAGGGTCAAAGTTCACGTTACCTCACTCTTGCATTCCTGTAACACTGTAACAATCAATCGGCTGATCACTCAAAGCCCAAACTGCCAGACCTGAGGTGCTCTCTTCACTCATGCAAACACATTTGATCTGTTGTTCACATTTATCTGCATCCAGACGCACACCTGACTGCTGCACTTAAAGAAAAATTAATCTGAGATAAATACCTCCCTCCGTTGGACTGAGCCCGGCTTGTTTGTGCATGCGTACCTTTTGAGTTCTCCTGTATTGACATGAAAACGACTCATTATTGAAATGCTGTTTTACATGATGTGGTTTTGAGAAGCTAAAACTGTCCAGTTTGAAGGAGCCACATGTAACCCGGTAAAGAAAGCCTTGTGAGGGTTTTCCTCTCCTTCCTGCTTCTTCTTTCATCTCTTAATTTAAGTGCAATATTCTCTTTATCTCTATTTAAATGCTTATAAAAGGTAAAATAGAAGTCAGATTTATTGTTGGGAGGGATAAAAGTGTGTTGAAGACAAATAAAAATGTCATTTACTGAATTGAATGTCTCCCCCTTCCTGTCTTTCTGTGTCACTGCAGTCAACAGAGACGATTTCAGGCAGATTCACAGAAATTATCGATCATTTAGGATGATCTCCCGTTGTGGGAGATCAGAAAATACTCATTAATCTGAATGTCAGAATTTTCCTCTCCTCAGGTTGAAACGACGCCTTTTGTTTTTTTAAATCCAGAATGGCGCATGTGCATAAATAAACAGAAGTGGCACCAAGAAGACCTCACTGCAGTTTCCAGTGTGAAACCCGCCCAGCTTTACGGAGAGCCACTTATTTAATTTTGGCTGAAAAATTAATTAAATAGCATAATTGGAAGATGGTCTCTTTAATTTGACATCTTTTAATTTAAAGTGAAATCACCACCAGTATTTGTAAATTACAGTTTTGTAAATGTGCTTTTGTTAACCAGTGAACAGGTTTGGAAAGGTTAACCAGGAAAGAGGATTGTTTAAATCAGTGTTTCCCAATTCCAGTCCTCAGGCCGCCCTGCTCTGCATGTTTCCCTTCTGCCACACCTGGATTGAATCTTTGGGTGATTAACAGGCTCCTGCAGGACTTGGTGGCTGCAGAAGATGTCATGCAGTCATTTGAATCAGCTGTTCTGGTGTAGAGGCTCATCTAAAACATGCAGGCAGGGGGCCTGAGGACTGGAATTGGGAAACAGTTTTAAATCATTTAGCAATAAAAAGGACAGTTTTAAAATAACAGAATGGTTGCAACTGGAGACAAGTCCAAAAGGTTTATTTGAGTCAACTGAACAGAAACTTGACACCAAACATATTGATGTCGTGTTTTATCTGTACATACAGTAAAATCACAGACTCACAGTTTGTATTTATTTATTTTCTACAGTTCATCAAAACGTACCATGACAGCACACAGCGCTGTGGAAGCTAGCATGCCTCCTGGTGCTACATCGCTGCTCACAATAAAAAGCACAATGAATGGAAAATGCCCTCCTTTTTATTCAGTGATAAAATGAGGCTTGAATGTGTTTTTAGCAAAAATATACACACACCCAGAGCCATGAACACGCTATACAGTTAAATATCTAATGTGCAGGTTCTTAAAAATACATTTTTTCTTTTCTAAAATAAATCTCTGTGTTTTTCTCTAAATTAAATCTTCACTGAGGGTTCAGGACTTTGGCGATCAGCGGTGCACACTGAGAAAACCCCTTTAGCACTGAGGATGTTCAGAGTTCACACAGATTACAAACAATCTCAGCAACTCTGACGAAAAACAAAACTCAGTGACAATTCACTGCAAAAACACTAAATATCACCAAGTACTTTTGGTCAACTTTCCAGACCAAATATCAATATAAAACTAACTTACAAGCACATTTCCAGCAAAGTATAGCAGTTTGTTTAAGTCAATAATTCCTTAATGTTGACAAAAAAGGCGCTAGTTCCTCTGGCAGATTATTTAACTGACGACATGGGAAAATGTTTTGTTGTAAGTGAAATAATGTAAGTGTTTTGTTGTATTATTGTAGTAGTACTTTTTAAGATCAATATTAAGAAACTTTTACCTAAAACATCTTATTTCTTGCTGAAAAGTTGTTTGTAAATTAGTTTTTTCCCATTTCAAGTATTAAGATGTTTGCATTAGAAACTCAACCAAGAATATTCAGTATTTTGTGTTTTTGCAGTGTAGGACAGGCGACGGCAGTAAAATGCTGAATCTCAGAGATCTGCTCAGCTGATCACATACAAGCGTCTCTAATTCCCCCCAAAATTTAAATGTAGTATTTATTATATCCTCCCAGTCATTAAGACTCTCTGCTCTCCTCTGGCTGCTTTTTCACCCAATGGCTGCTGTCAGTGAGGAACAGATGAGCACAGATTTTAAAACCCGCTCGGACGGGACCGGCCAGTTCACTGCTCCACCGGCTGAGCTGGCTCTGGGTCCTGGGCGCTGTCGGGCTGCGGGGCGTCTTCGGGACTGTCCGTCCACAGCTCCACGGACTCCTGCGTGTCGAAGAACTCGTCGGGCCCCTCAGGGGACTGGGGCGTCTGCGAGCTGGACCCGGCCTCGCTGCTGCTCTCCCTGAGCTCCAGCAGCACCGGCAGCGACCCGGGCAGGCAGTAGCCCTCCATGCGGCCCAGACTCAGCTCCGCCAGCGCCACGGAGGCCGGCCTCTCCTCCGGGACCGGCTCTGGAGCGCCGCAGGGCGCCTCCTGTCTGTCCGCCGCCGGCTCTGGGTCGTCGGGCTGCTTGTCGGGTTCGGGTTTTTCCTCTGGGGAGTTGTTTGGAGTCAGTGGGACTTCGGCGGGCAGCGGCTGGGCGGAGGCGTTCTGGGAGGAGTGGGTTTCCTCGCTGCTCTGCGGGGTGAGCGACACCTTGTCGCTGAAGCTGAACCGCGGCGAAGTGTCGGCCGTGGTGGGGGAGGACGGGCCGGCGCTGGAAACCGTGCTGGACGGACCGCTGCTGTCTGTGGGGACAGAAATTACAGAAAACCTGCTTAAAGGGGCGGCGACATTAAACATTAAAACATGATGAAAAGATATTTAAAAGGTATATTTTACATCATACCGCCCCTTTAAGCAAAACACCTGAGTCATGTTCAAACTAAAAGGTTTACTTCTCTCTTTGGAGACACATGTGCTGCTGCGTCAAACCAACCAAACCGTTTGGGGGCGTGGCCAGAAGCAGCTTACTAGGATTTAAAGTGGCAGAAGCCCTAAAACAGCTCAATATAGGCAGGACTGAGGAGACTAAAATCTCATTATCTAAGAATGATTTTGTGAACAAAATGTAATGAACATGTTTTGAATAACTTGTTCAATGAAGGACAGTAGCTCACCTTTAAGAGAATTTGTAATAAGCTAAAACTGGTGTCAGAAACTGGCCAGAACAGTCTGATTGGTGGAGACTGAAGTGTTTGTTGTAAAAGATAATTTTATATGATACATAATAAACATACTGAAAATGGTTCTGAAGGAGGCGGTGATACTCACACCACGGCGGTTTGTCAGAGCGAGATCTGAGCGACATGGAGGTCGACAGGACCCTCTGAGGGATGTAAGCGTCCACCGACGGCTGATTGTGAGCGCCCAACATGGCCGACAGAGCTGTGGGGCAGGGGGGGGGAAGGGGGGGGGGACACACAGAGAGCAAATTAAACTTAAGGAAGTTACTGCTACTGTTTCTGAAAAGAGCAGCGAGGTTTCCTGACCTCTGGAGCTCCTGGTGTGCGTATACCCGGCGCTCTCGCAGACGCTGGTGAGGAACTCGTTGACCTGCCTGAGCGACAGCGAGTTGTGCAGCGTCTCCAGCGGGTAGATGGAGGGCACCATGGAGCATCCATCGAAACCTGCAGCAGAGGAGACACATGGCACCCGCGGGCGCATCAGCGTAAACCCTGACACCGCAGGAAAACGGCGACGTCCATCACCAAAAGGGCCGGCGACTCCCCCTCCCACCCCCCCGACACGGTGCTGCGGGAACCCGACTAGTGATCTGCGAGCTCCAGCCGTCCGGTTCTGTTTGTTTCCACACAGGCAAGTTGCAAAAAAACCATGCTGAACGCCCAGAAAACGGCAGACGACTAACAGGTCTCCATATGTTTGCAAAAGCAAGCAGAAACCGGCCCAACCAAAAAAACATAAACATCCACCGTTTGCATGAGTCCCTGTTCCTGCGACAACACGCTCCCCAAGCCGGTTAGTTCACAACCAGAGCCGCTCATCAAACCGCAGCCGGAACAACCTGAGAGGACGGTGCTTTAACTAGGCCAGTGTTCGCCACAGAGACAGCAAACAAGCAGGAGTCGCATGCTGGTTAGGGTCAGACAGAGGAGCCAACGCGCCGAGCTGCAGGTCCGGTTCCTGTCTGGATCCGGACCGGGAACCTGCAGACTCGTGCGCCGTCATTCAGGCATGTTTACATCCGTAAAGCACAACCCGCTGCAGAATGATGCTGCGCACTGTGGACCAACATGCTCACAACAGACGATTTTTACGCTCCACCTTTTCTTTATGTTGCTTAAAATTCAACATTATGAGGAAAATAAACTCAGTAAATAAGTTTTAGTGAAAAAGTACCAAAATGCTCAAAATAAAACTGAAATTAGGAACAAAAACTCCAGATTTAGATCCAATCCGAATCTGAAAGTTGATTGTTTTACTTCATCAGTCTGTTTTGATACAAAGACGCAGTTTCTGTTCATTTATTAAGCTTGTTTAGACCTGAATGTTGGTCATTTTCTTATGTTAGTTCCAATGTTGGATCGGTGCCATTCAGCTATCTTCTGCTAATGTGCTAATAGCTGAGCTAATTATTTGATTTGCGCTTTAGCTCATTTTGAAAACGTTTAGCGTCTTTTTCTTTCTGTGCATAATTAAATTCTCAAGTGCTAATTTACTTGGATGTTTGTAAACTTTCAGTTGAATAAGGTTTGACATTTGTGTTGAAGTTTTGGTTATTGACCAAGTAGTCAGACGTTTATATCCATGCTCTTATTTTGAAGTGTAAACTGTTTACACATCATTTTCATAAAAAAATAACTACACAGGAATAAAAACAAAACCCAGACGATAGAGAAACATAAATACAGTATATAAGGAACTGAAGTTAAGGCATTAGCATTAGCATTAGCTAAATACAATATTGGTGTAATTTTGGCCATAGCATCCAGTAAATACCATGTTGGTGTAGCTTTTAGGTTTAGCATCCACTAGCTTGTTGCTACAGTGCTTTAGCATTAGCTTAAGCTAAATACAATATAGTTATAGTGGTTAACGTTAGCTTCTACTAAATACCATGTTGGTGTAGCGCTATAGCATTAGCTTTTGATAAATACTGTGTATATATTGTGCTATGGCATTAGTTATGTCATATACAGTGTTGGTGTAGCGCTGTAGCATTAGCAGAGCTAACCTTATGAAAAATGCTTTAGAGTTTAGCATAACTATTATTTTAGTTATCGGCAGCCATTACTGGTTTTGGGTAAAACAAGTAATCTCTGTGAAGCCAACACATCAATCAAAATCACCAATATTTGGAAGAAATGATCAGAGAAAAGCCCAGCTGGCGAAATGTTGAGATGAAGAAACAGCTATTTGTGAGGATCACACACCGTCCTACATGAACAACCTGGATTTATCCTGGAGTTTAGGAAGATGTGCATAAAAGTATTCATCCCCCTTTGCAGATTTTCACATTTTGTCACGTTGCAACAAGGAAACAAATAAAAACAAAGCAATGCATAATACTAATTAAGTGAATTAAAAGGAAAAAGGGGCTCTTGTTGTCCTGCTTTAAACTTATTTTATTTTACAAAGTTCATTTTACTGCATCAGAAAAAGCAACACATATGGAAAGCCATTTGGCTCAAACTCAGCGTAAAGCTGGCACACCATTTTGTTTGGAACCGTTTGGAGACGAATGTTTGGATCCGCAGCCAACATTAACAAACCAGAATAAGGAAGGAAAATAAACCACAGTGAACATCTCTGGTTTTATACAGAGACTCACAGGATTCTCTGGGTTTTATTTATTTATGCGTATCAGAATAATGGGGGCTAAGTATAAATGCACATCAAACTTCTAAGGCTTTTATGTAGAAAGAAAATCTACAAAATCCACCCAAGTGTCTGGCTGAAAGGTCACACAATGTGAAAAATAATCAAAGGGTGTGAATACTTTTGCACGTTTCTGCATCCTTGAACGATTCTTTGTTTCAGTTCCACAGATTATCAAAATCTATCTGGTGCCTGAACAAAAATAAGTCAAAAAAGTACAAAGAAAACCTTTAAAACCTGAAAACAATCATGAAAACCTGCAGGAGTGAATATTTTTTAAAGACGTTTTAGATACAATTTGAGGAAAATTTGAAGATTCCAGTCCAGTGGTTAATATTTCAGATAATGAGGTCGTCACGGTTTGGTTGCACTACAAAAATAATCTGCGTAATATAATCCTTGTTAAATTACATTTTATAAATAAATCAACCTGAATTTAGCTGATTAAATCTAAATAAATCATCAAAGTACAACCATCAATCAAAAATTTATTTCTACTAAATTAGCTTGTTTGTGCTTTTTCTACTTTATTTAATGTTATATTATATATTATTATTATTAATGGTCATATTTAGATCAAAACTATAATTCTAATAATATTTAAGGAAATTCAAACCACCAGATGAAAAAATTTGCATATTTGGAATTTATATAACCAAACAAATTATAATCTGGTATAACAATTTAATATAACGTGGCTTAATACATTAAGCTAATTACACAAAAGTATTTTTTAAAATATAAAATAATTTTATATGATATAGTATAATGAAATATAACATAATTTAATATCATGTAGAATAAAATAACAGTTTAATACATCATTTAATCTAATATAATTTCATATATAAAAGTAAAAATAATTTACAATTCAATATATTTTAACATAATATAACAATGTAATATAATAAAATTTAATAATTTAAAATAATAAAACTTTAAATATTAATAAAAAGTTTTTAACAACTGTATACTCAGTTGTCTTATAAATAAATATAACAATTTAATATATAATCTCAATTTTATTAAATGTAATAAAAGTATGATACATAACAGCATAATTTAATGTTGCATAATAACTTTATAAAGTACAAATTAATATCACAATTCAACCTAATATAACTGAACATAATTTATAATTTCACATAATGTAATTTAACATTTTAATCTAACATAATTTGATATAAATTCATATAATAAAATATAACCTAATATAACTATTTAATATCATATTATTTAACATAGTATAAATGTTTATAACCATTTTTTAAAAGTTAATTTTATAAAATATAATTTAATTTAATATAATTTAACAGTTTAATATTGTATAATTTTATATAACGTCAATATAATAAAGCATAACTTTTAATATAAAGTCATATATATTTTTATAGTTACGTTTGAGTGAAAATATTTAAGTAATTTTTCATCCTCAGATGAAATTTCTGCATATTTAGTATTTATAGAAGAATAAGATGGTTGTAAAGTTTCCTTACTTTGAGAAATAATCCATACGTGGGTTTTTTCAAGGCGATTATAGTAAAATCAGTCATTTGTGAGGTAAAATGGCGGCAGAGTTGAAGTTGCTGAGACCTGCGGCTCAGGCCGCCGCAGCCGGCAGCAGAAACAGGCAGGCATGCAGAAACACCAGGAGGCGAAGCAACGGGGGTCAACCACAGAGCAAGCACAGTCCCAACGAAACCAGAGGTTAATCAGAGGCTGGGGGAGCAGGAGGAGGGCGGGGCCTGGGGCTGACCGTGGAGGCACTCTAGGGGGTCCTGGCCGGAGATGAGCCAGTTTCGGAAGAGGCGCAGGTGGTAGGAGCACTGGTGGAGGTGGTGGGCCAGAGCGTGGTCCAGAGAGAGCTGGCGGCGGCCCGAGCTGAGGTCGGTGGATAAAAACCTCAACAACTGGGCCACATGATGTTCCTCCACGGGCTCTGAGGAAGAAGAGGGAGTGGACAGAGCAGTGGGGGAACAGAGGATACACAAGGTTTGATGCTGAGGGGGAGAGAAGGTCTGAGGTACGACAGATGAGACAGGAGGAAGGAGGCGAGTGTAAGGTTGGGCGAATTTATCCACGGGAAGCAGCCGCCGATCATTTAACGTGAAAAACCCGATACATTAAAGATTATGACATTTGTATGATAAAAAATGTTATTTCAGATTTTTCTCTGGAGAGCTTCAGTGAACTCTGCCTGTTTTTAGGGATGCACCGATTGCAGGTACGCGCTGCTAAATGTGCTGCTGGCAGGAAACGACTCACCGTTAAAGAACCGTTAAAGAACCGTTAAAGAACTGTTAAAGAACCGTTAAAGAACTGTTAAAGAACCGTTAAAGAACCGTTAAAGAACTGTTAAAGAACCGTTAAAGAACCGTTAAAGAACTGTTAAAGAACCGTTAAAGAACTGTTAAAGAACTGTTAAAGAACCGTTAAAGAACTGTTAAAGAACCGTTAAAGAACCGTTAAAGAACCGTTAAAGAACTGTTAAAGAACCGTTAAAGAACCGTTAAAGAACCGTTAAAGAACTGTTAAAGAACCGTTAAAGAACTGTTAAAGAACAGTTTGTCCGTGGCCATAGGGAGAATGAGCAGCGCCACAAAAGATTGTGATTGACAGCACTAAGACCCGCCTCCTCGCTCTGGTTGGTTGTTTTTGGTCTGAATCGGTTGCAGCAGCTCAGTTTGGAAAAAAGGAGCTGGATTTTTTCACAGAAGATCCGTCTCAGACTGTAACTGTAACCATGACAGATCCAACAAACACATAAAATATTGTTCAGAAATGTTAACTTTAATTTTAAGTCCTTTTTTGAGTAATTTGGAATGATCAGAATAAATATGTGTTAAAATTAGACAGAATTAGAGCAAGAAGAAAAAAGGAAAAAACTATTTTTCTTTTTATAAAGCTCAGAAATGCTTTGATAAGAAAAACAATCATGTTTTCGTCTCTTGGATTTACTGATGTGCAGGCGGTTAATTTTACCAGGCGCTGCTGAAGACGAGTTCAGAAAATGTGCTTATGTGTGTTTTTCTTTAATTTGTGAAATGAAACGATTTTAATGCATTTTCTATTTAACAGTAATTGATGGTATTTAATCGTTTTTAACCATTTTAAACGGTTTGTTACCATTTTTAACAGCATTTAGTCGCATTTCTGCTGGTAAAAAGCTTTCCAGAGCTGGTGGATGGAGCTGCAGATCTGGTGATTTTGTCCCAATATTGACAAAAAAATAAAATAAAAAATCTAGATTGGGAATTTTGTGTACCCGTTTGACCAACTTTGTGAATCTGTTGGAGTGTTTAAAACTGCTGCACTGGTGCAGTTGTCACATAAATTGGTAATTCAGCACATTTATGTCAATATTCACTTTTCACTTCCACATCAGTATTGAAGAGAAAACAGTTGACCGGTGCGTCCCTATTTTTAGTTCTTTGCCTTGCTGATGTTGTTTATACCTTTCATCCGGGGAAAGCCGTTGGATTTTTGGCAACTAATTGTTACACTTTTGGAGTTTTGTACGTTTAAAGTTTTCCACCCGAATAAAAAAGTCCAAAGATCAAATCAGAATTGTATTGGAAGTGGAAAAAGTGTCTCGGTGCATCCCTATTGGGAGTCCTTTGCTGAAAATGCGAAAGCGTCGAACCTTTTTGGTTGCAACTTATGCTTCTTATCTTTTATCCAGTTGAAGCTGTTGCAGTTTTTGGCAACTACTTGATACATTTTTGGACTTTTGTGTCCATTTAAATCGTTCCATCCGAATAAAAAGTCCAAATGTCTTTTGTGTGAACATTTCGGTCGTTGTCATTTGTTGTACGGACGGATATCGGTTGGAAAAGCGTTGCACATCGCCCAACCTTAGTGTGGTGCGCCGTGTGTCTGAGGGATGTGCTCTCATCAACGGCAGCAACAGCCAACAATCAGAAGAAGCAGCAAATCATCCGGGAAGTCCCCAGCGTGTCAGTGAAGCTGAAGGCAAGGCACAGAAACGACACGTTGCTCCTCTGCAGCCTCTGGACAGAACCGAGTGACCCGACGGCGGACAACGAGAACCGCGAAGGAGCAAGAGACACAGCAGCTACGGGAACCAGTGAAGCCCAAACTTCCCCCAGGGATGTTAAAACATCAGCAGACTGCCTGACGCCACCCGGTTAATGACACACGGCCCGTGGACGTGTTAATACCAACACAAACCAGCAGCAGAACCGGTCAGGGCTGTACCTGTCCAACGGCACAAGCGGGACGCAGACGATGCGACGGTGGACGAGTCGTCTTGTGTCCCTGCAGTAATGACACGTCAGTGACAACAGGACAATTTCAGGGTTCATCAGCTGCAAAGGGACTAAACAACTCACAAAACCACCAAACAAAATACAGCAGTTACTGTCTGAAAACGAACAACGGTCCCCAACCCGTCGAGCCGAACCAAGAAACTACCAAGTGCAGCATGAATAAGAGGGCATAGTTGCACTCTGCTCTAAATCTGGACTTTCCCCAAAGCAACGACACAGAGAAGCATGAGAAGAGCAGACGGGTTGACCTTTAACCCTTCCCCTGTCTGAGGATTACAGATTCAACTGGTCTGGGCAGAGAAAAAGGACAGAGAGCAGAGGAGAAGGGTTAAATAATGGCATGTTGCTTTAAATCGTCATGGCAACTAGGCCTGTCACAATAAATTCTGCTGGACGATAAATTGTCCCACAATTTATTGCAATAAACGATAATATTTTGGTTCTGAGATCATTTTCAAGTAATATAATGTTAATTGTATAATAAAAATCAATAAACTCACTGAAACTGAAAAACTCTTTAAATATAAATAAACAAAAACATCAAATTAAATGACTTATAATATCTCTGTATACAAAACTATTCTTTAAAAAAGGTTTAGTTGAGACCAGAGCAGCAGACTGAAAACTTTTATCATCCAGTTTTAGACAGAAAGAGAAAAACAATAAAACATGCCAATAGAAAATATTCAGTTCATTTTAATTGATCATGCAATTAATTGATTTATTGCTTATTGCGACAGGCCTAATGGAAACAAGTGTGTGTTCAATGTAATTACATGCAAACACACACAGACACACAGACAAACACAGACAGACAAACACACACACACACAGACACACACACACACAGACACAGACAAACACACAGACAAACACACACACACACACAGACACACACACACACAGACAGACACGCCGCTGAACAATGACTGATCAGGCGATGGGAACAGATCAGGATGTAAAACAGGGTTCCCACCTGAGGGTCATGAGAAACAACTGTGATTTAAAAACGGTGAAAAAATATTCAAATTGTATTTGTTTTACATATTTTTGTAAGATTTTACCAGAGCTAAAATGGAGAAGATAGTCGTGTTTAAAATCCTTAAAATGGCTTTTATTTCCATTCACACCAATACATTAAAGTTACTGCATATTTTATTCTGTCAAGACACAATAAAAATTTTATAAAATGTGTTTTCAAACGACAGAAAGTGAAGAAAAAGTCACACTAAAGCTGAAAAAAAATGATAATTTTCTTCAAATGCCAAAATTAGCTGTATGAAATGACATGACAGCAACGTCTCGGCTTGTTTAGCCGCTCATAAGAGGAAAAAAATGGGGGTTCATTTTTGAAAGTCATATTTTAAGCTTGGTATTCATTTAGTTATTTACATATTTAGTTGAAGAATTTGTTTCAATTAATATGAGTTACAACAACATTTAATTTCCCTTTGGGATCAATAAAGTATTTCTGAATTGAATAAACATCCAACTAAATATTTAATTAGCAAGCTAAATATTTGGCTTCAACCTAATGTTTAGCTAATATCCCAATTCACTTGCCAATAACCGAAAGTCGACTACCAAAATAAAAAAAACCTTTTATGGTGGCAGTCAACTTCCAGGTATTGGCAAGTGAGTTTCTATGTCAACTAAACATTTAGCTCTAAACTAAATATTTTTTTAATTAACTAAACATTTAGTTTGAAGCTCATATTTAGCTCAGAGCTAGATATTTAACTAATTTACAAATTCACTTGCCAATAACCAGAAGTGGTAATCTAAATATTTAGATCGGACGTTTTGAAGCTCAGTATTTAGCTTCCAACTAGGTATTCAGTTTGTACTAAATATTCAGTTTAAATATTAGCTAAGATTTGCATACTTAGCTAATATGCTCTTGTGAAATAACTGGAACTATCAAACTGGCAGCTTTTATTTTGGTAGTAAACTTCCAGTTATTGGCAAGTGAATTTGTATATTACCTACATATTTAGACTTGAGGCTAAATATTAATTTCAACTGGAATGGTATATTTCCTTTGCACTTTTCAGATGTTGAGTAAAATTTTTAATAAAGTAATGATAATGTTAGCTGAGTTTTAGCTGATCACCCTATTATATGCTCTACTAAATGCCTTGACATGCATGTAACAGCTAAGCTGCACCACTAGGGGGTGATGCTGTTGTAATAACATAAAATTAAAAAGCATTGCTAAAGCAATGCTAGGCTAAAAATCTCCAAAAACAACAACATCTTTGTCATTGTTCATCCTAATCTCACACATGTTCACCCATGAAATTTCCTGTTTTCACATGGATGCACAACAAACTGCTAGAGTTCGCAGTTTAGATTTTGCTTCAGTCAAAAAAGAACCTGAAAGGCATCTTCAAATAACGATTATTACTGTAGTCAAAATGCAACACTTTGGAATTCAAAACGGCAAAAGTAGCACAAGACTCTGTGTCTTGCAAAGCATGTGTGTTAGTTTTTCTAAATTAATGTATTTTTGTGGTGATACAACAATCTTCTGTGAAGTAGAGTTCTGTAAAAACTATTAGTGTTTAGTTTGAAGTCAAAATATGTTACGTTTCAGGGGGTTAAATGTATTTCAGCACCTGTTCACAGCAAACATTGCCTCCAAACTTTATAAAACAAACAGCTTATTTCCATCATATAGAAAACTTAATTCTGCTTAAACTCAAAAACTCTCATTTCTACATTATAAAACAACGTGTTTTATCATTTTGTGCTCTGCTCCATTATTAGGAATCATGTTAGTGAAGTGAGGGGAATCCTGATAGTAAAAAATAAATAAAAACAAACATATGAAAATGAAAAAAACTCATCCAAATCTGCCATGTTAGCCACCTCTCTGACAACACCACCATTAACTGGCCTCCCCCTTAATAAACATACCTTCCATTATTTACATGCTTTAGTCCAACAGAAAACACATTAAGAGTGTATTCACACCAGCCCAGTTCAGTCCACTTTAATCAAACTCTGGTTCGTTTGATTAGAAAGTCCAACGATTTAAATGCAAACTCCGATTCACCTACCAACCTCGGACTGGGTTTGACTGAAGTGAACTCTGATGCAAATGTGAACACCAAGCGGCCCAGAGACCGTTCCAAAAGTAGGAGGGAGATCACAGCGCAGGGCATTCTGGGGACAGAGTGAAGATTTTTCCCTGAGAGCCTTCAGTGTGGATCTGCTTTTAAAAACGCTTCAGTGATCATTGTCTCCATGACGTTGCCCAACCAAATACAAATACAACCAAAACAAATGCACTATGCTACCGCTAGCGGGAGAAATGATATTAAGCCAAAGACAAAATAGAAATCGTCCAACTGCTAAAATCTGCCACTCCATTTTTGTTTACATTTCCTGAAGAAGGAAGTTGGATTCAGTGTCATCTTCAGAGGTTTTTGTGTCGTTTCCTTCAATGGTTCTTGGTGCAGCGCCCCCACAGGCGAGGAAAGGAACAGGTTGCTCAAGTAGTTTGATTGTTTTGGCTCAGAGCAGAGAGAAAGAGAACCGCAACAGCTGGACATTTAATAAATGCTGCAACTCTGGTTCCCAATAAAACTGAGTTTATCCAGACTATCAGGTGTGACAACACCTTAAATAATCCTGGTTCATGCCGCAGGAACCATGGGAAACCGTAACAAGGAACTAACAACGACCAGGCGGGAAAACGAATGAAGCAACAGGATGATTTCTGCATGGCACGGAATAGATGGTTAGGAAAATGTTACCAGATATATTAAAATTCTTCTGTTACAACCTTTGGAAAATATGTTGACATTCTCAACATTTGTTCATAGGGCTTAAAATGAAGGATTAGTGGGAACCCTGGTTAGACAGAGAATGTCAGTGTTAGAAAAATAAGAGTCCAAAGCGGATGAATTAAATAAAAATTTGGTAGAAAAACAACAAAATAACGGAAACCTGAAAATGCTGGAGGCCCATGTGGAATAAAAAAATAAAAAAAATTATCCAAAGTAGAAAAAAACTAAAAGTTTGAAGGCATGCGAGACAAAGGGAGGTGCAGTGGAAAAATACTTGAAAGAAGCAGACGTACCATTAGTCGGATGCTTTGCAAACGACACAGAAAATCGCTTTACTGCCGGCATAGACAACAACTCTGAGGAAATAAACAAAATAAAATAAATAAAAAAATCACTAGAGTCACCATGAACCAAAACAGCTCACATGTATCATGTTGTGCAATTCCCTGGGCTTTTCTAATGTGCTTGGGGGAAAAGTAAGTGAACCTAAACGAGTGAGTGGTTCGACAATCAGAAGGATGTCCTGGTTTCAGGTAAAACAGACAAAATGCTTGAAGATGTTTTACTCATGGCTGTCAGTGGAACATCTTCAGATGAGGAAGTGACATGAAACCATTAAAACTCAAAGAATAAACAACGAAAAAGTAAAGAAAATTCAAGCCTCCGCTTTCCTTCACACAGTTAAAGTCAAACCAAGACGAGCCAAACGACAACAGTCGGGTATTCTGAGCAAGCTGCTGCAGAAAAACATGCACTAACCCTTTAATATGTGGAAGAACAGGCTGGATGAGTTTGATTCCCTCCATTCCTGAAAACGAGGTGCAACAAGATGGATGACAAAGACCAACGGTGAGACAATCAGGACGATGGAGGCGAGTCGGCACAGTCCCACACTGACACCTACTGGACAACCGCAGCACTGCAGTCACAACTCAGCGAATGGTTGGTTTTAATGGTTTTAATGGGAATTTATTTGGATCTTTATGTTCTCTCCTCTTTGGAAGCATGTCTGATAAATACATGGATAAATGGAGTCCAGATGTCTTCACAAATCTGTCTGTAAGTGGAGGAAGATGGTGGAAACTGTTGGACTGGGCAATATGTCAGATTCAAATCTAAAGATCCAGACTCCAAAAAGCCTGGAGAACAACTGATCAAGACCAAATTTAAAGGAATACAAGAAAGTAAAGCTGATCGGGATTAAAAATCATAATAGCTCAACAATAAGACAACTGATTGATTTATTTTATTTCATCTTTCTTACCTTTTTTTGGCAGGTTTAAATGTTCCAGAGCATCAGACAGATTTTAATATCAGACAAAATTAATCTGCTAGCACAAAAATGTAGTTTTCCATCATATATTCCTATTTCCTAAGAGCATTAGAGCCATGGTAAGAAAAAAATGATGAAAATAAAGTTAGATTGCAAGAAAAGTTACAATATTGCAAGAAAATATCACAAGAAACAATAATCACAATATTGTGAGAAAAAAGTAAGAAAAATTAAGTTCTAATATTATCCGAATAAAGTTGTATGACAGTGAGTCAAAACATTATAAGAAAAAAATCGTATTAATTTAAGAATAAAGACATACAACAAAGTCATATTCTAAGAATACCGTAGAAATAACATGAAAAAAAGCCTTGATAGTCGCACCACCGTAAAAAAATCATAATAATACTAAATTATTATCGTATAAAAGAAGCCAAATTTATGAGAATAAAGTTTAATAATACAACTGAGTGTGTGACGGACCCTATAAACCTCTGGGCGGACAACAACAACTCCACCAAAACACTGAGATAATAATAAAACTTGGGTCACCAGTGAGCTAAATGAACTGCCAAATTAAATAAATTAGTTATTGAGGATTACAGAATCCTAATCTAATCAAAGTTAAGATTAGCGACAGCAAGGAGAAGAATCTAGAGACGACAGTGCAGAGGAACAACATCAGAGATGTTTGTTCAGGGATGAAGAAGATCAAGCAAACGGGCAAACGCTAGTGACTCGGCACAGTCCCACATTTCGAGTAACCATGGCAACGTAATTCGCCAAAAAAACTAGCCAAATTCAAGTCAAAACAAATTCAAATTTTCTGTCAGAAAGAGAGATTAACTGAATCCTGTCACTCACACATGGCAGTTTTCAGAGGATTAGTTACCATAGCAACAAAACACTGGGGAGGGCGGGGCTGGAGGTCAGAACGACAGAGCCGCCATTTTAGCGGAACACTGCCAACAGGCAAAATGGCAGAAGACCAAAGGAAGCAATGTGACCCTAAAACTGACAGCCACAATGGACTTTCAAAATAAAACCCACACACATCCTACAAAATAAAAGCCTTAATATGTTAAACTAGAAGTAATTACTGGTATAACCCAACCGCTGTTGCACATAGTATATATATGACCTTTTAAAATGAAGGTTACAGAAGATTTCAAAATAAAAGCCCCAGGCTACCATTCATTCATTTTCATCCCATAGTCAAAACTTTCAGAGCTCAGCTCACACCACCCCTCACTCATCTGTGCTATTACTGAGTGAGGTACATTAGCCTTTGTCCAAAAGTAAGCATTTTAGCTATTTCTTTTATTTATTAGCTATGTTTAGCATACTGAATGGAGCAAGTCAAAGTAAGAGGGCATGCTAGTCATGTCCCACATGCCACTGCTAGCATTTAGGCTAACTTTAACTTTGCACTAAGGTTTGCATACCAAACGGAGTAAGTCCATGTTAACCAACATGCTTGTGATTCTCCACATGCTATTGACTACATTGTAGCTTTCTTTAGCATTGATGCTAATCTTTAGCATCAGAACGTTGGGTTCCAACTGACGGGCACACTTTGGCAGGCCTCGTTTACATTTCTTCAGAAATGTTCTAGTTGATTTAAATGTTATTTCTGATACTAATTTTCTGATTCATCAAATTGCTTTGATCCTCCAACAAGAGATGGAAAAAGGAAATTATCAAAAATGAAAATATTGTATTACCTTGTAATAAAGTCAATATATATTATCCAAACTCCTGTTTGTCTAAAATCAGAAGCTACTCGACAGCAATTATGCTAAATGAATGTAATAATTATTGACTAGTGAATAAAAAACATTTTAAAAGTTTATGTTTCCTTACATTTTTTTTAGCATTGCCAGTAAGTTTGCATAGGGAGTCACAAAGGCATGGAAAAGTTCAGTTTACTCTGATTTAACTTCAGACAGCAAAAAGAAATGTGTCTATTTTTTCTTGCTGTCTGAAGCAAGAAAAAATAGACACAGAAAATATCTGGTTTCAACTGTAAATTTTCCAAATTTAGAGTTTTAATCAAACATTGGATTATTACAAAACTGTGCAGCTGGAATAAAGACTTTATAGAGAAGTCTTGAAAGCACCCAGTTGCATTTTCAACCAACTGTGAGCTTTCAAATAACATTGTATCATTAATTTAAAAAATGATTTGTAGGGATAACAACTATTACAACTACGTACATTAAGGGTGATAATAACATAGAAGAACAACGTAATAGGGATCACTTGGCTGTAATTTACTCCAGTTGTTAGGTCAAAATAAAAATAATCTACTGCTTTCAGATGCATTTAGAGTTATGATAAAAGGCACAAACTCCCCAGAAAATATAAAATAACCAAGTAATTTTAGTGGAGGCATTTACAATAAAAACTGAGCCGGTTTGCCCACACTGCCACCTGGTGGCGATGGATTCATGTAACTGCTTTGTAGAAGTACGACTTAATTTACCTGTTATTACCTGTCTCTCACCTGTGGTTTACGTACGAGTCATCTGGATTTTCTGCTGCCCTCCACTCCCAAATATTTCAGAAATCCTTCCAATATGGACTCTGACAATCTGCTATGATACAAACAGGCAGGTTCTGTCTATTTCTCACCAGGATCTTCATCTTCTGTTGCACTCTCTTTCTTTCTATTTTCATCTTCAGTCTTTCCATCATCTTTTGATTATCAGAAAATATGCTGTAATTAATAACTGGATTCCACATAAAGCCAAAGAAAACAACCAATACATTTTAAATCTGGATTTCACAATAAAAACTGAAGTTAAAATAATGCAAACTCTCCTGATATGAAAATTATTCACCTGGCAACTTTCTCACCTGAGTCCTCTTTCTTTTCACTTTCTTTTTCTGCCTCCTCTTTTCCATTCTGCCCTATTAGTTAGAAAGCAAAAAATATCAAAATAAGATGTAAATATATAAATAAATCTACACAATATAAGTATGTAGCCTTATTCTAAATCAGGGGTTTTCAAAGTATGAAAGGGTGAGCCCCCCTCCAAGGAGCACAATGCCTGCCGCACCCCCCCCCCCCCTTTGAAAAAGTAACTATAATCGGACTACTGATTACTCCTTGAAAAAGTAACTTAGTTATATTACTGACTACTTGACTTGCAAGTAACTAAGTTACATTAAAAGTAACCTTTTAGTTACTTTCAGCAGCTGCCAACAACAACGCTCTGCCTCCTGTGAAAATCACACTGATCTTTGCTAATACTTAATTATCAGCTATTTTATAATGGTAACATCAACAATGTGTCTCCACTGATAAGGTTGAACTGAAGAGGAGATTGTACAAAAAACAAAAAATGTGAGTAATTTGTGTGGTCCACTGTTGTCTGGAAACTCTAAGTAGGATTTTAAAGCCCCCCCCCCCCAGCCTCCAGATTCTGTTACGGCCCTGCGTTTGGTGTCGCAGCGCACAGAGCTCCTCCTGAAGCTCCACAGCTCAGATGATTGCACAGATTTGTGACACTTACCGTAATATTAATTATTATAACTGTGTTAACTTGCCATTATAATTATTGGCAACTACGGACACGTTCATTCGTGGTTGTTTTCACGTTTATTGTGCTGTTCATATTGATCTCGATGTTTGCAGTTTTCTGGAGCACGACGTCATTCAGAGGTAATAAATTAAGTTGACATTAACAAAGACACAGCGGGACGGATCATCCTGGAAATGATGAACAAGGAGAGACTGAGTAAGACTCCCTTGATGACGGACAAATTCTGGGATTTATTATGAGTCTCTGTTTATTCCCAAACCCAAATGAGTAACTTCACGTTCAAAAACGAGCCCAAAAAGGCGCAACCAGCAACTAGTTAAATTTTCAAGCGACTTTAAAAAAATGAAGCCCAAAGCCGCTTATAATAATCGGACTTGTCGACAGAAACTCAAAAATAGTTCCAGTTTTTCCACCGACAAAATGCGCATCTCCCTCCATTGTTTAAATTTCTGTTGCATAGAGACGTCGGTCACTCGACAAGACGAGTAGAGGAAATACGATTAAATAACAAAAGAAGATAGTAACGCAAAAATGATTTTGATAAGTAACTGTAGTCTGACTACTGGATTTGAAATAGCAACGCGTTAGATTACTCGTTACTGAAAAAAGTGGTCCGACGTCAGTAACGTTACTGACATCACTGGCCAAAACATCCTCTAAGGTGGGAAACATTTCCACTGATCCCCACTCCACACGCGCACCCCACAGTACCAACTTTTTTCTAAAAAGACGTTTCTCTCACATCAGTAGACAGCAAGCAAATAGCTTTTCCGGTTTATTTTTTCCCTCGCACCGCGCCTCCCCTAACGTGCTCTGGCGCCCCCCAGGGGAGGCGCGCCTCACACTTTGAAAACCGCCGTTCTAAATAAATATTGAGATTATTACAAAAGAATGAGTGAAAATCAGAAAATTGAGCTGAAAGTGACTATTTGAATTAAAGTTAATTTAAAATCATACTACAGAAATATTCTGAATTTATAATCACTTTGTTGCCTCAAATCACCTGGCAACTTTCTCAGCTGATTCCTCTTTTTTATCCTGCTCACTTTTCTCTGCCTCCTCTCTTTTACCAAGTTCTACTAGTTAGTAAATAAAAATACAAAATAAAGTGTATATATATATATATATATATATATATATATATATGTATATATATATATATATATATATATATGCATAATATCAATAAATAGAATTAATCTCAGCAAATATTGAGAATATGACATAAGAAAATCAAGTTAAAAAAATTGAGCTGAAAGTGATAAGTTACATGAATAAAAGTTAATTTAAAATCACATTAAAGAAACTTCCTGACTTGATAATCACTTTATGGAACCACTGGGCAACTTTCTCACCTGGCTCCTCTGTTTTATCCTTCTCACTTTTCTCACTTTTCTCACTTTTCTTAGTCTCCTCTCTTCCACTCTGTTCTATTAGATAGAAAACAAAAATATCAAAATAAAGTGCTTATACACATAATCTATGCACAATATCAACATAAAGCCTTAATCTGAGTAAATATTGAGATCATTACATCGAAGGGAGTAAAAAAAAAATGGAGCTGATTGTGATAATTTGAACTGGAATTAATTTAAAATCAATTTCCTGACATGAAAATTATTTTGTGACCTCAACTCAAATCATCTGGCAACTTTCTCACCTGATTCCTCCGTTTTACTTTTCTCACGTTTCTTGGCCGCCTCTCTTTTACTGAGTTCTACTAGTTAGAAAACAAAAAAATATCAAAATAAACTGCATATATATATAAATCTATAAATAACATAAATATATAGCTTTATTTCAATAAATATTGAAATGATTACATAGGTAGGAGAGAAAATTGAGCTCACAAAATTGAGCTGAAAGTGACAAGTTTAATAAAAGTTAATTTAAAATCATACTAAAGAGATATTCTGAATTGATAATCACTTGTGGCCTCAAATCACCTGACAACTTTCTCACCTGATTCCTCTTTTTTATCCTTCACTCTTTTCTCACGTTTCTCACTTTTCTTGGCCTCCTCTTTTCCACTCAGTTCTATTAGTTAGAAAACAAAAAATATAAAAATAAGATGCAAATATATAAATGAATCTACACAATATGAATATATAGCCCTACTCTCAATAAATATTGAGATTATTGCATAAGAATGAGGGAAAATCAAGTTAAAAAAATTGAGCTGAATGCAGGCCCAGCGCCATGGGGGGGTATTGGGGGGGCATTGCCCACCCACAGAGTCAGCCGTGTCCCCCCTGGACCGGAGGATGGTTCATTTAAAGTTTAAGGAAATCTCCTGAAAATCATTTTGTGACCTCAACTCAAATCATCTGGCAACTTTCTCACCTGATTCCTCCGTTCTATCTGTCTCACGTTTCTCACGTTTCTCACGTTTCTCACTTTTCTCACTTTTCTCACTTTTCTTGGCCGCCTCTCTTTTACTGAGTTCTACTAGTTAGAAAACAAAACAATAATCAAAATAAACTGCATATATATAAATCTATAAATAATATAAATATGTAGCTTTATTCTCAATAAATATTGAAATGATTACAAAGGTATGAGAGAAAATTGAGCTAAAAAAATTGAGCTGGAAGTGACAAGTTACATGAATAAAAAATGTTTTAAAATCACATTAGGAAATCTCCTGATTCAATAATCATTGTTGCCTCAACTGAAACCACCTGGCAACTTTCTCACCTGATTCCTCTTTTTTATCCTCCTCACTTTTCTCTCTTTTCTCACGTTTTTCACGTTTCTCACTTTTCCTAGTCTCCTCTTTTCCACTCTGTTCTATTAGGTAGAAAACAAAAAATACAAAATAAAGTGCATATATATATATATATATATATATATATATATATATATATATATATATATTACAAAGGAATGAGTGAAAATCAAGCTAAAGAAATTGAGCTGAAAGTGACAAGATGAATTAAAGTTAATTTAAAGTCACATTAGGGAAATCTCCTGAACTGTTAATCACTTTGTGGCCTCAAATCATCAACTTTCTCACCTGCATCATCTTTTTTATCCTTCTCACTTTTCTTGGCCACCTCTCTTTTACCGAGTTCTGTTGCTTTAAAAAAAAAACAAAAAACTATCAAATTAATGTGTGTATATAAATCTATGGATAACATCAATAGATAGAATTATTCTCAGTAAATACTGAGATCAATACATAAGAATGAGTGAAAATCAAGTTAGAAAATTGAGCTGAGTGTGACAAGTTGCATGGATTAAAGTTCATTTAAAATCAGACTAAAAAATCTCCTGACTTGATAATCATTTTGTGGTCTTAAATCACCTGGCAGCTTTCTCACCTGAGTCAAGTTTCTTTCCTCTGTCAACCCTCCTGACCTGCTCTCTCCTCCTCTGTTCTATTGCTTAAAAACAAAAAAATATCAAAATAAAGTTTATATGTATAAATCGCAGGGGTTACATTAACAGATTAATTTGCTTGTTTGACTGTTTTGCTTTTAAATGATGGAAAAATCTGAAAGCCATCAGATAATCTGTCATTTTGACAGATTATAATTTACGCCTGCACTACTCGGTGCAAATGACATTTTCAACTTTACACACAGAATACATCTGAAGTCTGATCTGAGTGATTCAGAAGTCTGCATGTCAAAAGCTGTTGGAGTTCGCTCAGATACAAATCAGATCAGATACAAATGGCAGCTTTGATTCAAAATGGCCGACTTCCTGTTTGGTTTGGGACATGGTTCCAGGAAACTTTTTGGTTGGTCCTGCCATGATACACATATGCAACAAATTTCATGATTGTCAGTCAAAGCCTGGCTTTATAGATTTCTAGGGGGCGCTGTGGAGAGATTAGGCCACAGGCACCAAACACTGGACTGGATTAGGACCAATCATAGTCAGTTTGGTGCAGCTCGGCTCATATCTGCGAAAGTTAGAGCCAAACGTACGGCAATGGCGTGCCCTCAGACTTCACCACGGCCACACCTTACAGCAAAAACTCTTTGTGCTTTAAAAAAGTTAGACCAACTTGTTATCCGTCTTCTGACTCAACATCATCCTGATTAGGTCAAGAGGGTCAGAGACGGAGCGTTCCAAGAAAAAAAAAAAAACTTCCTGTTTTGAGGGGGCTTGGCTTTGATGATGTCATCATATGACCACATATTATTGTCAGTCATCCAACATGGACGCTTCATACCAAGTTTGGTGTATTTCTATATGAACGTTATAGCGTTTTGTTTGATTTTGCCACGTGGCCACGTCCCCCAAGCATACTAAAAAACATTTTGATAACTTTTAATCTCCCATCACTAAACTGCAAGCTGAGTGAAAATGAACCAGATAGCTTAAAATCCCCCGGAGGAGTTTGTTAAAACTCGAGGTGTATAAATGTGAAAAATAGCCAGATCTGCACTTTGACCCAAAATGGCAACCTCCCTGTACATTTTAGGACATACATCCAAGAGAGTTTTTCCTAATCTGGGAGGATCTACCTACGTACCAGGCTTCAGCTCTCTGCGATGTACGGCTTGGCCTATCTCAGTTCAGCATGGATTCCATTAAAAACCTTTAATGGGACAATTTCGACAAAATTTAGCAAATTTTTGAAAATGTTTAGGCACCAAATCTGCGACCTCTGGCTGAAAAGAATAATAGTAAGACAAGATCCATTAAATCCATTAAATAAGATCCACCAGGCCTTGGCAGCGCTTTCGCTGCTCGGGCCTCATCACTCTCAGTAAATATTGAGACGAGTTCAAAGGAACGAATGAAAATAAAGCTCAACCTGGCAACTTTCTCACCTGCTCCCTGTTTCTTTCCCCTCTCAATTCTCCTGGCCTCATCTCTTCTACTTTGTTCTATTAGTTAAGAAACAAAAATATATTAAAATGCTGTGTATCATGTATATAAATCTGCACAAAATATCAATACAGAGCATTATTCTCAGTAAATATTGACATATTTATGAATGAAAATCAAGGCTAATCACAATAGATAAACGCCAACTGTCATTTTCACAACATCAAATGGGACTCAAATGTTGTTAGAATATTTTAAAGACATTTAAAATTAACAGTAGAACAGATGAAGATGCAAAATAAGTGACATCTGAGAATTATCAACCCACTGTGGACCACAAATTCGCATTAGTTTGACTTGCACCTGAATTTGGATATTTTAGGTTGAAAAAAACAAGCTGCCTGGTTGGATATCTGCACACACACACACACACACACACACACACACACACACACACACACACACTCAGTTAAATGGAAGGTCCCTAATCACAAACGATGCTTCAATAGCTGCGTTTCCATTAGAAAGTTGTGCAAAAATTTGTCGATATTCTGCGGACGTCAAAAAAATAAAATTTCAAAATCCAGCGTTTCCATTAAATAAGAGACACAATTAAAACCACCAGTAAAAAAATTTTGTTCACCCAATAAGACAATAAAAAACAGGCTCTATCCAACCACTTCCTGTCGTTGTCTTTGTTATTTCTGCCAGTAGTAACTTCCGGTTGTCAATCATGTGGAAGAAAGTTGTGCTAAACACATTAGCTTGGATACTAAAAACCATGTCAGTGCATTTTTAAAATATTTTTGGTGCGTTTCCATTTGGCAAATTTATTTTTATAATCCCAATTTGTGCAATTTGAAGATCAATGGAAACGCAGCTCCTGCTGCAAAGTACGGAAGTATTCCTGAATCTGCTAAATATCAGTTGTGCCAAACTTTAACTCCTCCAGAAGGTTAAAAAAAAAACCCCTCAAATAATTCAATTTATTTTCAATGCCATAGTCCCATCTAAACCAACGAATTAAATATTTTCATCATCACCAGTAAAAAGAAAAGCTGCAGAGTCTGAATCTGAAGTCATGCAAATAAGCTTCCAAAGTGCATGCACAGTATGCAGAACAGAAGAAACACGAATCCTGGTTTTATGACTGCTGGTTGTTTTTAAAATTTTAACTCTCATGGTGGCAATAAATACAGTGTCTATGAAGAGTATTCACCTTTTTTAATGTTTTACCCTTCTACTTGCTTTTAAGATTTGACTTTCCTGATAAAAAAAGGTTACAAAAAATCATTTAAGGTTGATTTCTACAAAATATTGACAGAGTGGTAATTAGAATCCACTGTTGAAGAAAAATCAGATCATGGATTGGTTAGAGTTTTCCAAAAGGCACATGGGAAGACTCTGTGGTCAAGAGGAATAAAGTTATTTGGTCTGATGACATCGAAATTGATCTTTCTGGCCATCAGACAAGACAGTGAAGCATGGTGGGGGTAGAATCATGCTGTGGGGAAGCTTCCCAGCCGCAGAATCAAGGAAAATCCTAGAATACTGAGAACTACAGCTTCAGAGGAAATTTATTTTCCAGCTAAAGCTACACAGAGATGTTTTGAACACAACAAAATGGAGGTTCTGGAGTGGCCTAGTCAAAGCCCAGCCCTGTCAGAGCTTAGCAGGAAGTTTAGCAGGAAGAATAGAGGAAAACTGCAGCGTACAGATGAGACCGACTGATCCACACAGAATTTATGCAATTTATTATTTTTAATACACATTTTTACTTAATTGTCATTATTTTGTAGTAATCAGATTTAACTTTGAGATTAAATGCTTTTCGTTTTGTATTTTTTCAATATTTTATTGATCAGGATTGTTTATGAGCTACAAAAAGGGGTAAAACATGTAAGGGTGTGAATACTTTTTAAAGACGCTGTGTATATCGTGCAGCTGTAATGTTCCTGCCACGTCGCCCAGCCTGACTGCAGAGGCCTGACAGACAACATGAGGATGAAATGACGAATGAAAGCTCACCGATGCAGCTCCAGGAGGATAAATAAACTAGCCTACATTTTAATTAGAAAGTGTGGACTCAGCTGTAAATATTACAGTGCAACAACTAGGAAAACGTCAAACCTATCAACCAGCCTCACATTTACTGGGCAGCACTTTATTTGGAGGAGTGTGCATAAAACATAAAAACTGTGACGTCACCAGTCATGAGCATGAAGGAGTTTTCATGAATGTTAATGACGGTTGTCATGAAGTGTCACTTGGTAAATAATCACATTTTAATGCACATTTTTACTGCAACTTTGCCTTAAGAAGTTGCACCAAGTGAAGGTGCCCCTCACACCTTCTTCAAATCTGACTAAATTGGTGTCGCACGTTTGTGCAGCAAAAGGTTTTGCTTGTTTTTCATTTTAAGTTTATTAATAGAAAAGTTTCCAGAGGTCAGCAGAGGTCAACCAATCCCTCATTCATATGTACAAAATCAAACAAAATCGTCGTCAATCGACTCGACTAGATTTGAACAGCAGAAATTTTTTTTTTTGTTGCTTTTGCTTTGAAGATATTAAAGAAAGTTTAAAGGTCAAAAGGTGTGATACCAGTTTTGTTGACTCTGTAAACTTGAGTTGGGGGAGTGATTGACCTCTGATGACCTCTGGAAACTTTTTTATTAATATATTTAAAATGATAGCAGGACAAATTAAAAATTTTTACTGCACAAATGTAGCACAAACAAAATTTGGACAATGTGGGAGGCTGGTGAACCCTTTCATCCGACATCTTCAAAGCAAAAGCAGAACTGAAGAACATTTGTCATTATTTTGTGTCATTATTACACTGAGGTGTCATTATTATTGTTTGTGGTGCCATAATGTTTTGTTAGATTAGTGTCATTATTTACTGAATGACAACATTCATGAAGACTCCTCCAGCGTTTATGTCACATTTATGAAAATGTGATGTCAGTCTTTTGCACACACCATCCTGTAAAGCATCACTCGATTTCTAACTCAGCCAGCGAGGAGGAAATAAAAACAAAGGTGAGGATGGAAACAAAGGTAAAATGGGGACGAGAATGAAAACGAATTGAAACTTTCTACCACAAAACAAAAAATGAATGGAAGTGATGAATATGTATGGGAGTCCATCACACGTGACCCAGTGGATGTTACTTCCTGCTCTAATGACGAACTGTGTGGCGTATTGCTGTGAGCCGGGCCTTGTGTGTCTGATCTACTGCTGGCCTCTGTGCAGGTTGGTGAGGAAGCGCGGCGGTCTCAGACACATACCGTCTTTGTAGGACAGACTGGTGGTGGAGTATTTTTTGCGGTGTGCACGTGCGTAGTCCTGCAGGTTAGGGGCGCTAGAGGAGCCACCGAGGACGGTGGTGCTGAAGAGTCCGGCGCACTGAGAGCCTGCGAGGGTTAGTGACCGGAACATAAACATGCTGTTACTCAAACAGCAGGAGACAGACAGAGACAGAAACTGACAAGCAGAAACAAAGACTGGAGGTTTTTAAACCGTCTAAGACAAAATTTGGTCCTTATTAGATCTTCAAATGAAGCAAATACAACAGAAGAACCTTAGATATCAATACAAAAACTTTCAGAACCACGGTATCTGCATGTTTCAAGTCAAATTTAAGACTTTTTTTAATGCTACTTTGAATGAAATTAAAAAGAATCTATCCTCCAAAATTCACATTTTGGACGTTTTTTTTTTTTTTCCAACAAAAATTTTATTGTATTTTGTTTTACATATACACCTGCCATATAACCAGTACAGTAAACAGGATCTACGAACACCCCCTTAGAAACATATCTGCATATACTCCTTTAAGCATACATGAGAAATTAGTCCACTGTTGAGGCTTCTTTGTTGCTCATTGTGTTTTGACTTTAAACTTGTCTTTAACCGGCGTCGTCATTGTGAGATATGTCCACTCCTTCAACAAAATTCCGGAAGGGTCTCCAAATGTCTTCAAATAAATCACCTTTCCCTTTCTGGAGATATGTTATGCGTTCCAAAGGCAAAGTCTTTAGCATTTGCCTAATCCATTGGTTGATACCTGGTCCTGACGTTCTCTTCCAGGATAGTGCTATCAGTCTTTTAGCCTGTAGTAGACATATATCAATCAACAATTGTTCACACTTGGTAAACAAAGTATTTTTAGGGTACAAACCCAAAATTAGAAAAGCAGGGTCAAGTGCAACAACTTTAGAGACAAGGTGGTCCAGAGTACTTTTTATGGCTTTCCAGAAATTTTGAATTTCCTTACACTCCCAAATACAATGAAACAAAGTCCCCTTTTCTTCTAAACATTTTGTGCATACATCTGGTATATTAGGGTTGTACCTATTTAAATTGACTGGTGTTATATAGATTCGCATTAACCATTTGTATTGCAGTAACCTTAAGCGAGAGTTAACAGTTTGCTTTTGAGCCTTTGCACAGACAGACTGCCACTCTTCCAGTGACAGGTTTATTCCCAGGTCTAAGTTCCAGGCGTCTAGTTTCCGTGTTGAGTCCTCTGTTGAATTCAAAACCATAAAGCTATAGAATTCTGAAATCGCACCTTTATTTTTGCTAAACTTGCAAACCATTTCCTCCAACTGGGATTTTGAGGGCCTGGACAAATCTTTGATTTTTGTCCTAATGTAGCTTCTGAGCTGCAGGTATTTGAAGAAGTATTTTTTATCTATATTAAATTTCTGCCTGAGTTCCTCAAAAGACATCATGTAAGTTGAGTTTGCTTGATATAAATCGTTAATCTTATCTAAACCCTTTAAGGCCCACTGTTTAAATACAGAATCTGCTCTTCCAGGAGTAAAATCTTGGTTTCCCCATATAGGAGTAAACTGTGAGAGTATAATTGGTTCTTTTATGAATTTCTTTACGTCATACCATGTTTTGATCATATTTTTAACAATAGGATTAGCTGTTCTTCCCAACAGTTTTGAGACCGAATCAGCAAAAATGTATAAAGGCAAAGGTGGACTTACAGAATCAGATTCCATTTCCGTCCACTGAGGGGCATCTCTGGTATTAAAGTAGTGTCTAATAGTTCTAAGTTGGGTTGCCCAGTAATACCACCTCATATTCGGACATCCTAGTCCTCCCTTCTTATGAGGTAAGTGTAGGAGCGACAATCTAATCCTGGGCCGTTTATTTTGCCATAAAAACCCAACAAATAACTTCCTAAAATCATCAAACCAGTTTGCAGGAGGCGGCAGGGGGACATTTTGAAAAATATATAGTATTTTTGGAAGCATATTCATTTTGAAGGTGTTGATTCTGCCAATCAATGATAAGGGAAGGGGCATCCATCTATTAATACTTTCCGTGATTTCTTTTGTTAAATACTCATAGTTCTTCTTTACAATCATATCTAGATTTGAAAATATTTGTATTCCTAAATAAGTGAAATCTCTAACAACCTTGAATTCTGAGCTTATTACCGGGGACATTTCTTTTTCATCCAAAAATAGTAATGAAGATTTAGCTTTATTAATACTATACCCTGAAATATGGCCATACTCCTCTATTAAATTAAGCAAATTTGGAATAGACTGTTTTAAGTTTGAAATGAACAGGATTATGTCATCTGCATATAATGAAAGTCTGTGTTCTACATGTCCAATTGTAATGCCAGCTATATATTCATGGGCCCTTACGGCTATAGCAAAAGGCTCCAACGCTAAAGTAAATAACAAAGGGGACAAAGGACACCCTTGACGACAACCTCGTTTGATAATAATTGGTTTAGACACATTCTTATTTGTTAATATTTCTGCAGTTGGGTTTAAATATAATAAGTGAATCCATTTTTTAAAGTTGTCACCATAACCAAAACGATTTAAAATATTGAATAGATAGACCCATTCGACTCGGTCGAACGCTTTCTCGGCATCTAGAGAAAGCAGTGCAGCTCCAGATTTTACATCCAAGCCATGAACAATGTTTAGAAGCCTCCTCACATTGTGCAGACCTTGCCGTCCCAAAACAAAACCATTCTGGTCCCTGTGTATCACTGAAGGAAGTGAGTCTTGTAAGCGTATTGCTAATAATTTACAGAGTATTTTTAGATCAGCATTAAGCAGGCTTATTGGCCTCATGTTTTCACATTTATTGCTGGGTTTCCCAGGCTTGGGTAGCACAAAGATTAAGGCATTTGTCATAGATTTTGGTAGACCACCATTGCGATATGCCTCCTGAAACATCTCAAAGATAGGACTTATTAATTGCTTTTTAAATTTTTTATAAAAGTCTATAGGGAACCCATCAGGCCCAGCTTTCTTCCCAGCCTTCATGTAGTCAATAGCCTTACCCAGCTCTTCTTTTGTGATTTCAGCTTCCAATTGTTCTCTATACACTTCATCTATTGAGGGAATATCTAGCTTATTTAGAAATGAGTCATGTTCTTGAATATTCGAGGTGTCTTGCGAATCATACAGCTTGTCATAGTATTGTCTAAACTCTTCATTTATCTTGATTGGGTCTACTAAAGTTTCCCCTTTACTATTAAGGAGAGAGGTTATGTTTTTTTGCACTTCCAGTTGTTTTATTTGCCATGCCAAGAGTTTCCCTTGTTTTTCTCCTTGTTCATAGAATGATTGATTTAATCTTAGTAAACTGGAGGCCGCTCTGTTTGCAGATTCTTTTTCATATTGTGCTTTTAATAACAGCAATTCCTTCTCTATTTCTGCGTTGCTGTTTCTAAAAGTTTGAAGTTCTAGTGATTTGATCCTGGATTCCAATTGTTGTCTGCTCCTACGCTGTTCTTTAGATTTTGAGGCGGTGTAACTAATTATGTAACCCCTCAGACATGCTTTAAAAGCGTCCCATTTTATACAGGCTGTAGTTTGTGTGGTATTGATACTAAAATATTCATCTATTTTTTCTCCAACATATTTAAGAAATTTGTCATCCTTCAGCCATTTCTGGTGTAAGCACCATCGGGGAGGGTCATTCAACAGGTTGTTATTACAGTATAATAGATTACAGGGAGCGTGATCCGATATTAGTATGCTATCATAGCAACAATCAGATATATTTGAGAGTAATTCCTTTGAAATCAAAAAGTAGTCTATACGGGAATAAGTCTTAAATGTTTTTGAATGACATGAGTAGACTATGTCAGTAGGTTTTAAATGTCTCCAGATATCCAGTAAATTTAATTCTTTCATAAAACTGCAAATCGTTTCCCTGCTTCTGCTGTGTGGCTGGTAAGCTGCTGAAGCCCTGTCCAAAATGGGGTCCAGAACACAGTTCCAGTCTCCCCCTATAATGTATTTTCCCGTCAGCGATGAAAGGGTAAGAAATAAGTTAGTATAAAAAACACCATCATCAGAGTTAGGACCATAGACATTTACTAAGATCAGGGTTTCTTGTAGGATGGACCCCTGGATTATCAGATATCTCCCAAATTTATCTTTAATAACATTGGTCACCTGAAACGGAATGGATTCATGAATTAGGGTCATTACGCCCCTGGCTCTTGATGTAAATGGAGCTACATATATATCTCCCCGCCACCTCCTACGCAATTTTATATTTTCTTCCTCCAAGAGATGGGTTTCTTGTAAAAATATTATTTTAGAGTTTAAATCTTTCAGTTTGTTCATGACTTGCTTGATCTTTTTTGTCTTATGTAAGCCTCTACAGTTCCAGGATGTGTATTTAATTTCTGTCCCCTGCATCATGTCAACTCAAAGGACACTGATGCGGTAGCTTCACAAATATGTCCAAGAGGGGTAACAAAAACAACAGAACCGATAACATACACCCACAATCCCTGAACTACTTGAACAAACAAAACCCCGTTCCCAACCAAGCGGTTAGTCCCTCCCATTAAATTCCTTCCAACCATAGATAGTATAGATCCCTATGATCTATTCTCACTATTCTTAACCTCTGCCAACAACTAAAAAATAAATATACGTATTGTACTCGACCTTCTCCCGCATTTTCAGCAGTCTATTTGTCCCTGTATAATTAAGGTGGTCCCTGGTATGTGTATCAGAGGTAGAACATCACAACAGAACATTGAATCTAGAAGTATAAGGTATATATATATATATAAAAAAACAACAGAATAATAACGAGCGTAACTTCACGCTGTACCATGCAACATTGTGATGCTCTAACAAAAAGGTATATTTAGCAGAGACACATTAACGCTACATTCCACCAGTGTTGCCTTATTCAGTCACTCCGATGCACTTATCTGTCTCTTCTGAATCCGATCGACGAACGTTTGGACCTCTGTTGGTGTGTTAAACTTGAAGGTTTCTCCTTGGTACGTTAGCACCAGTTTAGCCGGAGGGATGATGCCATGTCTCAGACCAAGCTCGCGGAGGCGCTTGCGGACTCCATCGTACTGCTTGCGCTGCTTGTGTATCTCCGTAGCGACGTCATGGTAGAATCTCACCCGTTGATTTTTATAGAGAATATCCGTCTTTATTTTGCTTGCTTTGAATATCAGATCCTTTTGATTGTAATTAAGGAATCTCATAATTACAGTTCTTGGGGGAGCTTCTGCGTTCCTTTTCGGTCCAACGCGGTGAGCTCTTTCCAGAATCAGCGGACTTTTCAGAGCAGGTATCTCCAACACTTCTGGTAACCAGCTTTCTAAAAATCCACAGGCATCGGAGCCCTCTGCGCCTTCGGGGAGATTTACCAATCTAAGGTTGTTGAGACGAGATCTCATTTCCATGTCGACTATCTTTTCCTCCATTAGCTTCTTCGTTTCTTCCAAGCTCTTAACTTTGTTAAGTAGCGACAGTTGCTCGTCTTCAAATGTAGACAAACGTTCCTCTGCATGCGTCAAACGTTTCGCACATTCACCCACTTCTTTCCTCACTGTTTCTATGGCCGTCATGACACCATCAAATCTTCCAGAAAACTCAGACTTTAAGCTATTAATTGCTCCAAGTATATCTGCCTTGTCGCCGCGTGGGTTATTCATGTCGCCGCCGTTATCTGCTAGCTCTTCGTCAACACCCTTACTGCTGCTCTGCTCCTTGCTAACTTTGTTGCTAGCTTCGTTTAAGCTAAGCTCCACGTTGTGAGGTCCGAAGTTCGTCAACCTGGACTGCATAGTTATTTTTGACCTATCTTTACTCATTCTTCCAGGGCCTGGCATAATGTCACCAAAATCAAACTCAGTTACCTTGGTTGTAGCGTTCAGTGAGTTTTAAAAGGGAATTTTCAGGATTCTTGTCAGGAGCAGCGTCGAACGCGACCTTCTACCTTGCGGTCATACCCGGAAGCCTGGACGTTTTTTTTTACTTCCATTTTGGTTTCCACTTCTTGTAAAAACAATACAAGCGCTTAAAAAACCCATTCAGACATTTCTTTAATAATAATTTAATGTTTTTTTGGCTTCAAAGTCTCAAAATCTTTCTTAATGCAACATCATAAATCGCCAGGCATTGCCCCGTTACCTAGCAACCCCAGCCTGTTACCTAGCAACCCCAGCAAAGCCCAGCCCGTCCCTTACAACCCAAGTGGAGCACCTGCACATTTGGTCAGCTGGTTTTACCTACATCTGTCTCCAGAAAGCTGTGGTAGATCGGAGAGGTTAATTCCCAGCAGCCCTGTGTAATCCCAGCCGCTTTAATCTAATTCCAGTCCGTTTGACTACAAAGTCCGGTTCGGTTTGAGAGAATAAACTGTCTAAATCATTCCTTAAGGCTGCCATTTTTGTAAATTGTGACATTTTTCTCTAAATTTTTCGTAATTCTGCAGTATTTTGTTTAAAACCGTCTCAGTGCTGCCCTCTGTGGGTTGAGCGGTGGTTACTGCAGTTGAATTCTCCCATTGGTTCCAACAGTGTAGCTTGGTTGATGTCAGCATCTGATAGCCAGCCATTGGGCTCACTCAGACACGCCCCCTGGTGGTGACTCGGAAGAATAACGAGCATTTATCGTTATTCTTTGTATTCACTTCATTTTTAAACCTCTAAGGACCAGTTCAAGTTTTTATTTCCAAAACCTTCCCTATGTAAAAACCTCCAGTTTAAAAAATTACTGTTATCTTTTCCCCTTATCATTTGATTGTGTCAGAATTAGCATCACCATGCAAACAGAGGGCAGAGAAGGAAAGAACTACAGTGGAAAGAGCCGGTATGAAGGATATTTATCTGTGAATATTTATCAGGCAGCTCAGACTGCAGCAGAGGGAGGGCAGAAAAGTTCTGATGGTTCTGATTAGAAAGACACCAAAACGATCCACAGAAGTACAGATAGACATTAAGAAGGGATTCAGAGGAACTGTAAACTCAAACTGGCATTTCCTCCCAAAGAGACAAATCAAAGTTCTGAACAGGTGTGTCTCAATAAATTAGAGTACCGATGAAAAGTTCTGTTAGGTTGGTGCCAACTCCTGGGTGGAAACCCAAATCATTACAAACATAAAGCAACCTGGATTTTTCTATCACAGCTTTTCCTTCCACTCAACTTTCTACTTATAGTTAGGCTGGAATGGCTGAGCAAACAACTGAATAATTGGAAGAAATTAGCTGGACACGTTAGATCTCAATAACTAGAAGCTTTTTTCATAAAACAACTTTTTCCTTGTAATTTTTAGACGACCTTCTGGTAAAATTGCACCTTCAGTCGGGTAACGGAAAAACTTTATTAAACAAAAATACTCATAGCATGACCCTTATACTAGCAGGAGGGAAAATTGAAATAAAAGCCACTTTTTGAAAATACTTTGATTAAATGATTAAAATTGTAACTGGTATGAAAAGAAAATTTATTTTTACAGCCTTAACTTAAGCAAAGCTTCATTAGCATGAAGCAACTTATTGAAGTGAATTCTGCGTTCATTTCGGTATTTAAACAAACATTTAAAATATAACTAAAATTAATCTAGAAAATAAAATAAATTTTTTGCTGAATTTTAAGTAAATCTAGTTTATTGACATGTTCCTGTTGATTTCAGGTTGAATCTGAATCAGCTTGAAGTTCTACGTTCTTCAATTTCTTCTTCTAAACTTGCAGTCAAAGTTCAAAGGTCATGTTACGGAAATGCACAGCCTGCACTCCATGTTATTACATCTCCTCCAAATATAAACCATAATCCACAGGGAACCGGTTGATGGTGTGTGTGGTTGCCGTAGCAACAAGGTGTTTTTTTTTGTTGTTTTGTTTTTGTTTCTCCACCTACCCAAGCCGCTTTGTTTCATCTCTGGAGACTGACGTGAGATGGAGAAGAGACGGTAGTTGCCGACTTTAGAGGAGGAGGTTTCTGAGAGGACCTGCGGGGGGTCAGAGGGCAGGTGATGTAGGGAGATGTAGTGGGATCAAAACCAGAGGAAAAGCTGCAACTGCACAGAATAAACCAACTTTGCTCAAAAGCAAATGAATGTGATGTGATTTTATGTTTACAGACTAAAAAATAAAACTAAATAGCAGATAGAACTGAAAATGTTGGTTCCACTCCTTCCTGGGTTCAGTCTCACCTCCATTGATCCGGTTTTGTGGTTGCGAATGAGCGGCGACCGCTTCTGAATGGTGATGGGCTCCGACGCGGGAACGGCGCGGTCCGTTTCGTCTCGCGACAGGTCGTCCAGACTGCCGCGCTCCTCCTTTTTCTGCCCGTTCTGCCCGTTCTGAGGAACACACAGCTGGAGCCTGGATGTCCTCCACATCGGGACGTTTTTAAACTTCACGGTGTTTACCTGTCGCATCACCTCTGATGAGGCGGGTCTGAAGCCGAATCCGTGCGGCGCGTGCTCGTCCTCTTCCACGCCCTTAACGCCGGGGCTGAAGTGGAGCTCCACGTGGAACCGCTCCTCAGAGGAAATGTCCTTCAGGCAGACAATGTTTAAGACATTTAATCCTTGATTATTAAGTTTTTAATCTGTTTGTTACAGACACGCTGAATGTTATTGTTTACATCTGGAAATGTCACGCACCCGCACAACGCTGGAGGGCAAAAAGTCGATTCTAACTCTTGCTGCTGATACAGGAGAGCAATTTCATTAACAAAATGAAACCTGCAGTTGAAGGTATCATTAACTTTGTGCAGCAAAGGGAAAAACCGTTGAAGAAAAACTCAAAGCCACTAGTAACCTTCACTTTTCCCGCTCTCTGTCGGCTATGCTGCACGCAGGTCCGTTGCCATAGCAACTGACTAACAACAGGTCCAACAGGATTCAAAACCAAAAACAACATCCACACAAAGAACAGAACATTCAGTCCATTACAGTTTTCTGTTTTCAGGCTTGATGTTAATTTTGTGATAATTAATTAAGTGATCGCTGTGGTAGATTAGCTGCCGCTGCTATTAGCTAATCTGCCACAGCGGGAGTTTATTAGCTTATTTAAACCTTTGCTCTACAATGATCTGTCTCGTAAAGCATCAGTAACTCACCTTATTGTTGTCTTCGTAGAGCATGATGACAATCTGCGTCATGTAGTTGAGTTCGGAGACCTCATTGAGGTAATCCATGGCGCGTTTCCACTGCTGGTCCTTCTCCTCCTGTCTCAGACACAAACGGAGAAAATATCACCCTGATCTTCACGTCTTTTCATAAAAACAGGAATCCCTGTTTGCTTACGTTGAGCAGGCCTCCGTATCGGAAAATGCTGAGCAGGGAGTGGACGTGGCTCTCACTGGTGAAATATAACCGAGTCCTGACATGACGGCCGGGTGACATAACGCCACGAGAATACCTGCAAACAGGAAGTGAAAAAACAACATGACTACCTGTGTTTACTCTCCATTAAACATTTGTTCTGTATTAAAATTGAACTTACAGAGGATGAAGCTTGTTGACGAACTCGTCTCCGTGCGTCCTCTGCAGGTCAAGCTGGATCTTCCTGACCAGAGGGAGGCAGTAAGCGTAAGCTATGTCCAGCTTCTCATCTTTATTTATGCCGTACTCCTGCAAAAACACACAAAAATAAACTACTCAGGTGGCTCAATTCATTAACATTTCTGAGCTTCGCAACCAGATTGTGATGGGTCATATTGGTAAATATTTAAACTTCCCCACAGATTAAAAACATCCAAACAAAAGAAAACCTAATTAAATATACAAATAACCAGTGGTGGGAACCACTAGCTGAAACGTTAGCTGCACTAACCCTGAAGAACTGAACAGTAGTTCTGCTAACGCTAAAGTGCTGCAACAGCACCAGCAGAAGCTATTGCTTGATATATTTCTATCCAAACGTATAAATTTAAATGTTTTATGATGCTAATAATTATTGTTTTAATGTTTATATCTTGTCTTTTTTGTTTATTTAGAATTTTATATATCTTGTTTGAAATAAAGTTATTAGAAAATATAGAAAGGATCCAAACTGCTGCACAAGCATTAAAGAGCATGAATATAAATGTCTAACTGCTGGACAAATGTGAACAGCTGATAAACAAACCTTCAACCACAATGTCAAAGTTTATTCAACAGAAACTTGCAAAACAAATTAATGCTTTAGAATTTACTCAGAAAAAGTCATTTAATGTTGAAATAAGTAAGTAAAGATGTTAAACAGAGAATTAGCCCTGCTATTAGTGTGTTAGCATAAGTGTGCCCAATATTTCAAATACTGTTAATCAAAAGCATAAGGAACAACACTGGTAAAAATGTGGAAAAACTTTAAGGTAAACAACATTTTGTCACATTTTGAACCCATCGGCAAACAGACCCCACCTGTTCACAGATAGGTTCATCATATATTACTAATTATTTAATATTATTTAATAAGAAAAGCAGCTCTGGGCTCCTTCGTCGTCCTCCCACCTGCGGGATGACGATGTCGGCCAGCGTTCTGGACAGCCGGAACAGCTCCAGCGTGTCCTTCAGGCCGAGCGTGGCGTTGTGAATGACGTCGTACTTCACGCAGTCGTAGATGTCGGGGATCTTGCTGATGTCGTAGCGGCCGTTCTTCATGCGGAAATCCTTCTCCAGCTTGCCCCAGCGCTGCAGCATCAGCTCCAGAGTCTCGCTGTGGTACAGCTGCAGGTCTGGAGGCAGAGGAGGAAAACATCCTGCTAGCTGAAGAAACGTAGCCGAACACGTCAGGAAGGGTCGATTTCATGTTTCTGTACCGGCAGACTTTGGGTCCTCCATTCTGGTGCGGATCTGAGAGGTGAGGCTCTGAATGAGCGTGTAGACCTGATCACATGTGGTCACCGGGTTCTTCACCAATTTCATTGAATTCAAAAGAGAAGTAGCGCAGGTCGGTGCCAGCTGTAACAAAACCAAACACAGACCAGGGTCACCAACAACGAGTATCACAAAACAAACAAAACAAAACATGTCGCTTCACTAAACGGACATGTTTACTGCTTTTTTAAAGCAACTGATGCTCGGGTCCGACTTCGTCCAAACGGCGACTTTTACAGGATTCATGTGACTTTCCTGGACTCTCCAGAGTTCAATGTCATTTAGTTATAAATGTGAAAAAAATTACACCCAAACTGAACTACAGACCTGGAAAGAAAGGATAGAATAAAGAAGGAGGGACACAAAGAGGGAAAGAAGAGTAAGAAGGAAGTAAAGAAGGAGACAAAGGAAGGATAAAAATGTAGGAAGAAATGGAAGATAGAAGGAAAGGAGAGAGAAAAAAAGAAGGTAAAAGGGACAAATAAAAAGGAACAATGGATAAGAAGGAAGGAAAAAGGAAAAGAAGAAAGGAAGAACAGAAGGAAGGATACAAAGAAAGAAAGAATAAAAAGGTAGGAAGGAAAAATAAGAAAGTAGGAAAGAAGGATGAAAAGGAAACAATGAACAATAAGAAGGGAAAAAGGAAGAATGGGAAGGAAGGATGTAGGAAGACAAATATACTTATATATATATATACATTGTATCTCTAGCCATAAAATCAACTTGAATAGTTTATATTTGTGTTTTTTTCAATGTAAATGTCCATTTTTTTTATGTTTTCTTTAGATTTTGATCTCGCTCAGCCTACTTCATGTCAACCGTATTCGGATAGTTTCTGCTCTGAAAGCGTCCGTTTCCTGGTGAGCGTCCGTTTCCTGGTGAGCGTCCGTTTCTCCGTGGCTTCTTTTCACACTCTGACCATTTCCCTGCTGAAATGTTTCATCTTCGGTTTAACCCTGATGTTTGTGGGAGTCATGGGGAGTTAAAAATAACGAGCCGAGGTGGAGGAGCTGTCACGGTTTAGCTTTGAAACACGGAAACAAAACGTGTTTTCTTTAACCGTCGACCACAGAAACAACCTCAGTCAGGGCTGGAAACTTTAAAGCATTTATCAGCAGGGATGAACAATATGGCATAAAACTCATATCACATTATCTATTGTGATGGGTGGCAGTAATGATAAATATCGCAATATGTTTTTAAAAAAATCACATACTAATTGAGTTGAATGGTTACATTTATGTGTTCAAACTTATTTTAGGTCATTTTGTGGATGTTAGTGTTTGTTTTATGCTGCTGCTTGTCATTACCAGGTTTCCCTTAAAGAATCTAACTTTAAGGCCGATGACAGGCAGCAGCACAAGCTCCCTGGTTAAATCAAAGTTAAATATATAAAAGAAAAATATGTATCTACATGGAAACACAATAACTTTAATATAATGGGTGTCTGTGTTGAATCCTGCTTTAATTCCCAGAGTTGTGGCTGAAACCTGTAGTCTGCTTTAGAAGCACATGCTTCATTTTAAAGAGGTGAAACAAAACAACGTTTTTTTTCCAGCATGGTCGTTCACATTTCTATTTGCAACTTATATGTGATCTCCTGTACGAACTGCAGAAGACCTGGAAGTGTCCTGCATGAAGACGGCGCAGTAACGTCACACACAGAGAGCGTGCTCAGCGTTCTGCCGACCGCCATGAAGAAGAAGAAGAAGAAGAAGCACTCTGTGTTTACGGAAGTAAACATGGATGCTAATGACAGGAGCCAGCTCCATATCGACTTAATCTTCATTATAGTGCGCTACGGTTGTTGCTTTTCTTATAATAGAAAAGCAAATAGTGACGTTTGTTGAGTATCAGTGACGTTCAGGTCGGATGAATGCGACCTGGCCGTACAGACGGGTCTAATTTGAAAACATCAGCTACGTATCGTTTATCCAGGTGGCGTGGGTCCGATCTGTGTTGTTCAGACTGGCTTGATGCAGGTCGCTTTAAGGCAAAAGAGGCAGCGTGAATGCAGCCTGTCACGGATTCCTACTTGTTAGTGTGATGAAACAGGCTGTCTGACTCGTTACCCGGTCGTAGTCCTCGTCGTTGAACTCGCGGTCCCGCTGCAGGATCTCGTGCAGCCGGGCCTTGACCCGGTGCTGGCAGCTGCTCAGCGAGTCGCTGTCGTTGTCCAGCAGCCCGTTCATGTTGGCGCTCTTCACCATCTGCACCAAGATGGGCGTCAGCTCCCCCTCCAGAGCCAGCAGGCCCTGCTCACACACACACACACACACACACACACACACACACACGCACACACACACACACACACACACCCACACACACCCACACACACACACACACACACACCACATCGGTCTTTATTTCTGACAATGTTCCTAAAATGAGTGGAAAACATCTCATTTGAGCTTGGATCTCAGAACCTGTGCAGCTTTAACTGTTTGGGATCTGCAAAACTTCATTCTGCTTCTAAAAAATACAAATAAAAAACTTGAATGGTGCCACATGCAGGGCCTTTGCTAAACACAAATGCTTGGAGTTGAACCCACACTCACTCCGGCCAATTCCTGGACAGGAATGATCAATGACTCTGTGTTTTCAGAATCTATATTTCTCTATATTTGGTGGAGAAAATTTCAGGTTCACTAAGTCAGTAGATTTTGAAAAAATAAATCTTACTTTATATTCAGAATCTTAACTTTCTTTCTCTAAATTTTGACTTTTTTCCCAAAATTCTGATATTATAATCAGAATAGTCAGAATTGTTTTATTTTTCTTTATTGGCCCTAATTCTCTTCCGTAGAACTGACTGAAATGAGAAAACAAATAAAACCCAAATCAATTACATGTAACAATACAGAACTAGAAAAAATCAACAAGTTTCTGGCTTTATGAAAGGAACTGACTCATAAACATGACATGTTTTGTTTTACTAAAGAAAATTAATCAGGAGTTTATTAAAACCAGAAGAGATCTGGAAATCTGCAGATCTTTTCCACGTCCAGTTAATTATCTTAGATTAACAAACTTTGTTGTTCCGTACTGAATAGCTGCATGGAAAAAGAAGATTGTGATGTTTTTAGTGTAAAGTAAAAATATTAATCCTGCCCCCCAATTTCCAATGGTCTGGAATCCAAAAGAAGCTGTGAAATCTGAGAGAACATTTAGCTTTAGATGGTTCTCAGGCACCAACAGAACAACTGGAGGTTAAAGAATCAAATTCAATTTGGAAAATGGTGGAAACTCAAATATCTTTCCAGACCCAGATGATTTTCTGCTTATTGCTGGCTCATCATTAACGTGATCATTTGCTGAATGTTGCAGAATACCTTAGCGAAGGAAGCCGCCGTCATCTGCACCCGGCCTTCGTCCGACGCGTAGATCTTCAGGTCGTGTCTGTAGGTGCTGTGTAACCGTAGCAACCCGCATCCCGGAAATCCAGCATAGTCTCCTACATCAAACCAGCAAGAACGGCGTCAACAAACATGGATGCTGCTTCCTGAACACAAGGAGCTTTTTCACATTTTGTTTCTTCAGGGGATTTTATTGGATCTTCTGTGATGAAGCAACAGAAAACAGAGAGGTGGGAAGAAATCCCACTGAAATAAAAATCTGAATGGTGTGGAAACCAAAACAAACGTGTGTAAACCTGCCGCAGAAAGCATTTAATCAATTAATCATTTGATAGATTAAAGGGATTCTGATGATTCATATTTTGTTTTCAGAGACACCGCAATAATTTTTTTAGAATTTCGGCTTTGTGTGGTTTATATTTCTGTTTTATTTATTGTTTTTGAATGTTATGTTTTATTTTGGGTATTTAAAATATCTTCCAGTCCCAGTATTGACTGGAACTGGGAAACTAAGTACAATGGAGTAATACGGTCGTCAAAGATAGTAAGGAAATAAAAGAGTAAATTTCAGCTAAAAAATTCTGAAAATTTTTAGATTAATCACAAACATTTAAAAAAAAAGCACATTTTTGAGCTGAAAAAGTAAAATAATTTGTTAAAAAACAGAAAAAGTATCTGAAAACTTTAAATCTAGAAAATATTCTATAAATAAAATCTTTAAAATTTGAGTTTCAAAAGTGAAAACTTTGCCAGAAAAAAACTCAAGCATTTTTAGATTAATTTGAGATATTTTTGTTTTTTTCTAGGAAATTTCTTTCGAGGTTTTTGGAAGAAATTTTATATTCATCCAGAATGGCTCTAATACACCACCACTTTCTGTAGAAAATTTAACTTTATTGATTTTTAAGTGAGACAACTTGCATTATAATGCCATTATCAATAACTTGATGGCATCAAAACAACAATATTATCATTTATCGCAATAATTATTGCTGTAATTTATCACTCAGCAGAATTAGTTATGGTGTCAGTCCAACGCTAGCAGGAGAAATGGCTCCTGGACTTTAGCCAAAAACAAAACAGAAATCCTCAAACCGCTAAACTCTGACGTCACTCCGTTTATGTTCACATTTCATTTAGAAGGAAGTTGCGCTCGGCGTCTTCTTCAGAGGTTTTTGTGTTATTTCCTTCTGTGGTTCTCGGTGCAGCGCCACCAGAGGTATTCCAGGTATTCCATTAAGCAAATTTATTTTTGTAATTGTAATTTGTGTGCTTTTAAGTAATTCTCACCTTGACCTCCAGGGTACATGCAGCGAAAGGCTCTGCCCAGCTCCTCCGCCTGCACCCGGCCAGCAGGAGTCAGCTCTCCTCCCCACTTCAGCACCAGCAGCAGGGACTGGCCTTCCCTACGTGTGTCTGAAACGGACCGAACCAGAAAAAAAACAAACTGATATGAACATAAACCTTAAAGCTGCAGGATGTAACTTTCATTTAAAAAATGTGTTCATTTGTTAAAACTGTCACCATGTTGTGCTAGTTTAATGCGAGACCGATAACCTGTGAAAAAACAAAATCTCCTTCACCTCCATCATGAGCTACGGTTGCAGTCAACATCCAATCAGAGTCAGGAGGCGGGTCTTAGTGCTGTCAATCAACCTTGTGAACATAAGTGGGCTAATGACGGAGAAACAACATACTGTTATGTCCGTGGTTATGCTAACTAGCCTCAGCATTCACAGGCTTGATTGACAGCGCTAAGACCCGCCTTCTGGCTCTGATTGGTTGTTTCTGGTTAGCACTGGGACAAGGAGGAGAAGCTCCATTTGTTCACAGATCACCTGTTTCATACCATACTGACAGTTTCACCAAACATATTCCTTATAAAAGTTGCAAACTGCAGGTTTAAATAACTGAACAAATAAAATGTGTGAACCTTCGTCTTCGCTGGAGGTTTTCGGCTGCCCATGGGGCAGGTAGGTCAGCTGCACTTTCCTGTTGATCCCAGAGAAGTGGCCGTACCTTTAGAACCAGAAGATCAAAAAATAAAACCACTTCCAAACTTTCTCAAGCATTTTGGATTTGATTATCATAACTAATCAACATTAAAACTGTAAATTGGGCTTATAAAAATTGTTTTAAGTGCAGAAATATTGAAACTTTAACTTTTGAGGCTCTGTTTCCACCAGTAGAGGTCAACTTGCTGGTGTTAACCCTGTCGTTTGGGGTTTATGCACCTTTTTCTACTGCAGATTTTAACATACCATATTTTCTGAACTATAAATCTCAAGTTTTTTCCATAATTTGGCTGGTTGTGCGACGTATGCATTTTTTCCCTCTTGATAAGCTTAATTTTGATTTAAGTATTTGGCAATAATTTAATGTTTTTCCGTGGCTGGAAAATGAGTCGTTTAAAAACCTCCCTGTCTAATTTTCCTTTTGGGATCAATAAATTACTTTTAAATTGAGTTCATTGTTATGTCACATTTCACGGCCACTGCGACGTTACCTAGCAACCCAAGCTGAGCAAATCTCTGTTACCTAGCAACCACAGCAGGATCGGCCGGCTTTTGTTGTTAACTCACCATCCAGAATCCACTTGCTGCATTCCTGTTTGGTGTGCAGGAGGCTCTGCTAATGCTTTTCAAAAATGTACGGTTGTATAATTACGCATCTGCTAGGAGCCATTTTCAGGTGTAAACGTTGAGGTGGGGGACGTGGCCAGCAGCAAATTATTTGGATTTAAAGTCACAAGATGCCCTAAAACAGCTAAAAAAAAATCAGATTCTCTAAGGATGATTTTGTTTAAAAAATGTAGTGAACATATTTTGCATAGGCCATATATCTATGCTAACCTGTTAAAGGAAGTGTAATAAGTAATTTTTAACCTGTTTCAGGAAAGCATGCATCGTCTGTTACTGAACTCACTGCAGGCTTATCAGAAAAACTGCAGCTTTGTAAAGTCAGACTGGTTTCAATCACAATACAAGGCCCAAAGCATTCTGCTATGACCTCATAGCTCTGCTTCCACTCTTTTCTCTGCAGACGTTTATTTTATAAACAGTGAGAAAACTGAGCAGCGAGCTTTTAAGGAAGTTGGAGGAGAGCGAGGACAAAAACGTCCAACAAAAGCTAATTTATCACAGGCTTGTGCTTTTAATAACCTGGTAAGAAGTTGCCAATTTCAGGAGCTTCCAGGGAAATGAGGTTAATCATCAGACTTTCTTCACCTACATTTCTAAAACCGTCTTCAGCTGCTCCAGTTTGGACTTCTTCTCTTCGATCTCGCAGTCATTGCGCTGCCCCAGATCAATCAGCAGCTGCCGGGTGATGTCCAGCACCTCCTGTGAGACGGTCAGAGGGAGAAACCGTCAGAGAGGCGGCCGGCGCTGACATTTCTGCACCTCAGACCTCAAGATCGACTGTGTCACCTGCAGTTGTTTCGGCTTCTTGAGTTTCAACTTCCCTGTTTTGTATCCATCATATTTTTCAAACAGATCAAAGAACCTGAAGGGAAACAAATGAGCAGCTGGTCTTTCAATGTGGCGTTTAGTGATCGGTCTGCAGAGGGAAAAACTCACATGGGGTTGCGAACTTCCATCTTCATCTTCTGTTTGGGTGTTCTGTCTCCATGGCGGATGACGGCGATGACACTGCGCAGCTCCATCCTGGCCGGTTTCAGAGTGAATTAATGAAAACGTTTAAGCCACAGTAGCTCCGCCTCCATTACAAATGTGTGCAAAACCTTTTTCAAAAATACACAGTTTCGCATTTGTGGTGTTCCCATTAAATAAAACACATGAATAAACCTGTTCACATGGCAGGTCATTAAAATTTATGGCACCAACAATGTGAACACTTATAATACTGGCTTTCATCATAAGCAATCCATGATGACATATTATGGCCATTGTAGACAGAAAACAAAGCTCAGAAATTTTCAGAATAAACTAAAAAAAAAAAAAAAAAAAAAAAAAAAAAAAAAAAATCCAAAAATCTAAAATTTGCAAACAATTTTTCAGGAAAGCTTTCCAATTTTAAAACTCAGAGAATTTGCAAAAGTGAAACATTTTTGACTTTACGAGCTACGAAAATGTCAGATATTGTTCTAGAAGATTTCTCACATCTTAAAATTTCAGAGATTTTTTTCTTGTGAATTTTCAACTTTTGGGTCTCAGAAATTTCCAGGTTTTTTTCCATAAAATTTCTCAGATCAATTTCAAAACTGCTGAATTTTTTGGGAGAATTGTTTTCTTCTGTCTACTCAGCGTCTTACTCAGGAGTTGGAACGACACGCCTCTGATATTTGGGAGAAGTTACTTTTGTTTGCAGCCTTTTGGGAAAATTTTAGTCTATAATTTTTTTTGTACAGCCAAGGATTCAACACTTTCCAATGAGAAACTCAACTTTGACGAGCTTTGCTGTGCTGTCAGGCCTCTGATGTTGAAGGAAGCCAGTGCCAACAAAACAAACCGACGTGATGCAAAATAAATGTTTTTGTTGCAGTTTTGCAAGATAAACTGAAAACCATCTTATTCTACACAAAAACATTCAACTTTTCAAAACTGACATGTTCCCATTAAGAAAATGTATGTTTGTAATTTCAATTTACGCAGTTTTAAGCCAACTGGAAACGCAGCCAGTGACGAGGTGAGTCCACTAATGGGGTCTTACATGGTCCCTGAAGTGGTGGGAACAATCGGGATGTCCTCTGCCTCCGTTGGGATCGACCAGGGAATCTGGAACTGAGGCGCCAGCTCTCGCATCACGATGTTCCTGAGACATTTCATCAGCACCAAACGCTCAAACAAACACTCAGAAATGTTGAAAAAGGCAGGTGAGAAAGAAAAGCCGGTACCCGAGGATCTTGGCGCAGTCGTCGTAATATTTCATCGAGTTCTTGACGAAGCTGAAACCGTTCACGTCACAAACGTAGGAGTGTCCGTTGGCTCGGAGCAGGTCGAAGCCGCACACCGTTTGCTTCGGTGGAAGAACAAGAGTAAACATTAATGATTATGTAATGATTATCTTGGTAATCAATTATTTTGATTGAAAATAAATTGGCAAACTCTGTAGATTTTTCATTTAAACCAGGGGTCCCCAAAGTGGGTCCTTGGGGGCCGACATCCTGCATGTTTTAGTTCTCTCCCTGATTTAACGCACCTGGATCCAATGATGGCTGTTGGAGGCCTAAGCAGAATATGGACCTGCTGAAAAGGTTGTTGGTTCCACCAGGGACAGAATAAAACCTGCAGGATGCAATCGGCCCTCAAGGACCCACTTTGGGGACACCTGGTTTAAACAATGAAGTTTTTCTATACAATATTAAAAATGCCTTAAGAAAATACAAATAAACAAATGAAATAATTTTTTAAACATCAAAATAAACATCCTGTTGCATAAATGCAATAACAGCATTACTTTACTCTACACTCAGTTATCTGTAGGAAAGGATGCAGGACGTATTTACCAACAAAGGTTTGTTTTATCTTAAATGCAAAATGCATGTATTGTTCTACTAAATTAGTGGACAATTATTTCAAGAATTGATTAATTACAATAAATTGTTTCAGGGCTAACACAGATATGATGGAGTAAACACCGCGGTGGAAGCCGGGGTACCTTGAACGCCAAGCAGACTTTCCTGGCCACCAGTTTCTCCATGGCCGACAGTATGACGGGGTAACGGACCTCCTTCCCCTCGCTGTCGCGCTCCACCTTCCCGTCCAGCGCAGGAGACTTCCGGGCCTCGGCGTGGGCGTAGTCCGGCCCGACGGTGTACACCTGCAGTCCGACACAAACCCCAGAACCAGCAGTTCTGTTACATCAGAGCTCCAAGTCTCAACCAGTAAACTACGACCTGTTTATCTGCTGCAAAACGTTTACATGTGCAGACGCAGGGGTTCTGTTGTGAGTTTGAGAGTAGTTGATATGTTACTGGCAGGTGGCAACAATTAGAAATCCTCAACTTCCACCTCACAAGTTTCATGTGAATACATAAAAACATTACAAATTAGCTGTAATCTGGTTATTCACAGAGAATCATGTCGGCCATCATCAGTGACGATCCATGTGAAACACACTGCAGAAACAGCCTCCACTCTGCTGCTGCTCCACTCCTCACAGCTTCCTTGGACTGGATCCATTTTACTCATTTTAAGGCCTTCTGTTTGTTTTTAAATGGTTAAATGGACTGGGTGTGAGTCTGAGTAATCTATGTTTATATGAAATGAAAACACATTAACTGCACTTTTGCCCAAACCTTAACATCCGTGCCGTCAGTCGGCATGAACTCTTCGTAAATGTAGGAGCCAGTCTTCCTCACGCTGCTCTCTGGAGAGTAGACGCTGCTCCGGCTCCCGATCTGCACAAAGCAGAGACCAAGTTCAGTTCTTCTTCTCTTTTCACACCACTTCGTTTAGAAACTGAGATGCTGGTTTAACTAAAATGCAAAAACTTGCATAAGCTGCAAGCTATAATTACATCAAATGTCCCAGAGGATCACATAAAGCCGTAAAGTGTGCTCTTATTTTGAAATAATTTGAATTTTCTGACTAGAAAATGTGTTGAAACAAAGTTGAATAAATCTTTTCTGAGTCCTGATCAGCTTGTTGCATTTTTAAAAGTCTCTTTTCTTTCATCTCTCCTCAACGTTGGACGCATTTCAATTAAAGGAACTTTTTTTTGTAGTTTAGCTCAGTTACTGACCTAAATATGTTTTGTTTTTTTTGACTAACCAATTAATGACAAAATATCTAATTAATCGTTTCAGCTCTAAATTTTTCTCTTCTTCTTCTGTAATATTTCTTTATTATTTTATTTATTTTTAAAAAAATATTTTTATTTTTAGAATTTATTTAAAAATGTGTTTAAAATAACTATACATTTAGTTATTCATTACAAAATATTAATAAAGCTAAAAATTGCTTTTTGTTAAAACAATAATTTAATAAAAATATATAAAACAATAATAAAAAATAAAAAGCAGTTATATTCTTGACCTTGAAAACATTTAATTAAAGTCACACTGGAAGCCTGCGTATAATAAGGAAACGTGGATGTTTGCTAGTTTGGTCGGATCAATCTGAATTACTAAAGGAGTCATGACTGTGGAGGTCACGACCTTTCTGAAGAGTCTCTGGCTGCCGCCGCCTGCTGATGTGGGGTAGTAGATGTAGACGTTGTGGTCCTCGGCACAAACGGGCTTCTCCACAAAAGGTTTCTGGAAGATTTCCCCGTTCACCTCCACATGGTCCTCCCCTTCCACCAGGTTACACTCTGAATACACACACACACACACACACGCATACACACCCACACACACACACACACGCACACGCACACACACACACACACACACACACACACATACATTGGGCCGGACGATATGGCTGAAAAACTTTTCACGATTAGGCCCGTCATAAAAACTAATGTTGCTGGACAGTAAATTGTCCCAGAAGTTACTGTAATAAATGATAATATTGATTTGAGACCATTTACATGTAATATGATGGTAATAACATAATAATGCAAGAACACATTCGCAAAGATCAATAAACTTTAATTTCTAACATTTAACACTTGGAACAGGAAGACATTTTAAATATCCAAAATTAACAAACAAAATGAATTATGAAGTCTCTCTAAACAAAATTGTCCTTTAATAACCTTTAATTAAAAAAGTGTCTAGTTGAGACTTTTTCTTCCAGTTTCTGGTAGAAACAGAGAAAAAAAAAAAAAAAACGCTAAATCTTGCAAATGGAATCAATGCATTATATGATTTATAGATTTTTTGCAACAAGCCTATAATTACGAAATAAGCACTTCACATCCGTCGATAATTCTTGATTAGTTTTTATCTTAAATATCTGAATTTCTGACATCATCCTTCCTGGTTCATCCACTTTTCTCTCCACGGTGTTGCTTTTTGTTTTTAAGCAGCTACTTTTATTTTTATTTTTATGTGACAAGGGGGGCGACTAGCACAAGCTACACAGCAGGCTGTTGCTAGGCAACCGAAGTTGGGGGAACTTGAAACCAGCAGGTTGTTGCTAGGTAACCAAAGAGTGAGTGAGTGAGTTGATTCCAACAACCTAGCTCAGCTGGCAGTGAGAGAATACTCTACCGATATTGATCTATAGTGATCTATATCATTATTGATTTACTGTCCAGCCAAAGACACACAGGAAATGTTGACCCTGCGGCGTTCACTGCTGAGGCCTCAGAAGAAGCTCTCCTAAACACGCACAACATCTGATCCGAGTGCCAGAACCTTTATGTCACAGAACATAATGAGGGAAACTCGTCCCTGCAGAACATCCTGCACTATATTTATCCCATAGCTGCCACAGAACCAGAACCCGGCTGAATAAATGATGCCTGATACAATAAGTTCAGAGCACTAACAGGAATATGAGGCTGACCTTCGGGTTTATCTGGGTCGCGGTTCAGCACAGCGTAACGCGGCAGCTCGATCCCCTCCTCCTGTAGGATCCGATACACTTCTCTCCTGGAAAACACACAAAAACAAACCCTGATGATACATAAAAGACTCCAATAGATGTTTGTTTTGTTGGAGCCTGGAAGGGTGAGATAGATGCACCTGTCCTGAATATAGTACTGCATGTTCAGGTCGTTGATGAGAAGAGGGCTCCTCAGTTTGGCGTAGCTCACCGCATTGTCCAGAGGGAATCCTACAAAAAGAAGACGCAAAAAAAACATTTTTAAACCTCTAGCACAAGCTAGAGGTTTAAAAAGATGGGGGAAAAATGAACACTGCTAATTAAAGTCATGTTTCTTTAACCATGCTGCTGCTTTTCCGTCATCTCATCCTCACCTTCGTAGCAGATAATCCATTTTTGATCAAGAAGCTGACGCTATACCGTCATTTAGCTCAGCTGAATAAAACGCTATTAAAATGAAAACTTAACAAACTTGTCGAGTGTTTATATTTCTAAAAGGAGCTGCATAAAGCGAATGTTTCATCTCACAATGGATTCTGTTTGGATCGCTTCTCTTTTACGTTCCAATATGGCCGCCATCTTTATTCCTGTATCAAATGACTCCTTTAAGGATGACCAGCAGCAACCAAACTACAACACTAAAAGAAGGACTAAAGGGACGTTATTAGTTAATCGACGGGAAATAATTTTAAATCGATAGTTAATCATAAGTTGATTAATTGCTTGCGTCCGTAGGGGAAACACAAGCATTCAGAGAAATATGATTGCAAAGACTGTGCAGATTAAATATGCATGACTTGCATGTCGGCCATTTTGTCAGTGTGCATGCACTGTGGTGGGAGGGGTGGCACCTTTGGAGTGGAAGGAGATGAGGCAGTCACACAGCGGCCATTTGTCCACAGGCTCGTTGAGGATGGTGTCCTCTGGGAAGATGACCACGGTGATGTACTCGAACCGGCACAGCCTCTCCAGAATCTGGGTCATTGGCTTGGACTTGGACTTCTTCATCATGCAGCAGATCCCCACCACGATCTGTCGCTCCGGGGGCTGAACGGGACGGAAACAGATCAACCGGACAAATATCACTCAGAACGTAAAGGCCTCAGCTTTCAGTGTATTTATTTTATTATTGCAGTAGCATATTGTTCTCAAAATAAAATAATTAGAAATATCAAACCTGCAAATAGAAGACATTTATCCAGTGCAGAATAAAAAACAATAAAACAATAAAAAGCAGTGACCTATTTTCAGTTTTCTGGCAGAAGCAATGACATTAACAGGCTTCCTGAAGAAAAACAGATACGAGGCTATTCCACATGATCATCTTTAGTTTTACGCTGCAGCCATCTCCCAGTCAGGCGTCTGCAGATGAAAATAAAATCAAATCTCCTCCAGCCCAAAGCATACGGTTCTAGTTAAAATCCCTGAAATGAGTTTTGAACTTTTTTTCAGTTTCAGTCTTTGAGCAAAATTCATGTCTTTTACAGCATCTTTGAATGGAGTTAAACTGGAACCAAAAAATAATCTGAAACTGGGGAAAAAAACAACAAAATATGAAAAGAATTAAACTGAAAAAGAAACCCAGCACAAAATTCCCTTTTTAGATTAGTTTTCTTTATGCTCAAGTATTTTTTTAACAAACCTTTCTGCAAGACACAGGAGCTTGTTTTAAGTCAATAATTTCTTTATAATGAATAATAATTGATAGTTCCATTGGAAGATTGTTTCCATATTATAAGTGAAATAACCTCCAAATGGAACTAGTAATTTTTCATCAACACAAAGAAATTATTTTTCTTTATGTTGTTAAACATAAACAATAATCTATGCCTTGCAGAAAATTTACTTTTGATTTAGTTTTGTCTCATTTCAACTGTATTGAGAAGTTTGAATTAGAAACTAGAGAAAAAAACCTTTTTAGGATTTGGTGTTTTTGGTGCCCATTACTGGGTGCATAATTACTGACCTTATTAGTATTTACTTACATTTATATGAATTTTATGAATTCAGTTTTGAGTCTGTACCTTAAAATTTCCCCTTAGGGACAAATAAAGCTAACTGAATGTAGTGACTTTAAAAAAGGAAACACTAATAATCAGAAGCGAGATGCTCACCGTGTCTTCGTCGTCCTCATACAGGTCCATGTCTGTCCTCATGCTGTCCTCCTGAACCTCGCTCTCATCGTCCTCGCAGCCCACGAAGAATCTGGGAGCGCCACACTGGCTCTCGCCTGGGCTGTTGGGCTCTGACATCACAATCTCCCGCTGCTGCCCTTAGCATCGCACCGCGCCATCAGACACCAGCAAACGGCCGGAGCGGGCCGCCGATGGGAGGGCCCGAGGCCTATGGCGAGGGACGAGGACCCCGTTGCTTTGACTGCACAGCAGAGGCAGGTCAAGGTGGCGAGACAGAAAGGACGGGATAAAGGAAGACAGAGGCTGCAGCGTTGCTCTGTCTTTTATTTTCTAGTATTGGTTCAGCTGATTGTGATTTTGTTTGGCTGAATATTCAGCAAAAGCTCCAGCTATACGACTGTAGTTCTTTCTTCCATTTGCAGAAATGATGGACAGTCCTGCATTAAAGCCAAAAGCAATAAAAAAACATTATAAATACAATCATACATCATGTTTTTTATTGTGGTAACTAAGCCAGTTGCAATAATATTTTTTTTAATACTGTCATAATCAATCATATGATAAAATAAAACAAGCTCAATAATTTCCATCTGCGTGGTTAATCGTTTTTTTCTCAAGCAGTTATGAGTCACGGAGGAAAAACCTGAAACTGCTGCTACGCCAGTTACTAAGGAGGTCGTTGCTAGGTAACTGAAGTTTGAGGGGAACTTGAAACTGCTCTTTACCCAGCAAGTAACAACCCATCATCTTGGTAAGCAAGCACAGTGCAAAGCACAGATGAACCACGGCTTCCCAACCAACAAAAAGAAAGCAGAGTGCTCAAAAATTATAATTGAGTAATAGTTGCAATGTAGTTATATTGTTTATAAATTAGATATTAGTAAAACAAGACCTACTTCTAAGCTTGTGGCTAGTTTATTGTTGTCATAGCAACTGTCATGATGGCTAGTTACAGATGCTTACCAAGATGGCTGTCACCTACAAAGTTTCCAGAAGTGTGACATCACATGAGAGCTACTGTATCTACATAATAAATATTTATTATTTATTATCTATTGATATTGATCACATCTATCACAATATATATTGTTACTGATTTCTTGTCCAGCCCTAATTAAAGAAAAAGAAAACTAAAAATCATTAGTTGCATCGTTTTGGTTATTGGCAACATGAATTTAAGCACGTCCAAATCTGGAGATATCAGACTCAAAACGAGATGTTTAGAGTTATAATAATGCTGCTGCTGAACTGTAGACTTGTAAACGTGAAGGAAAGGCCAATAAAGAGTCCAGAGTCTTCAGATTTAAACTAACTGATGATTAGCAGCTTAAAGACAGGAAAGTCAGCAGACATACCTGATTATTGCTTTGTGACATGTTACAACACCAGGACTGCAGACTGGCTTTGCAGCAGTGAACATTGCTGTTACTGAACGCAGCTCAACACAGCTGAGATAATAAACAACACTTCTGGGATGTCAATGCTAAAGAAAACAAACATGGCTGCCAAAAAAAGACCAAGATCCCCTTGAAGAATTTTGTTTTTTATCTGAAACCACATCGATTTAATACCAATTACGTCTCATTTCCAAATAATTTTTATTTAAGGCTATTTTACTAACATTTGTTACCGTCTAGTTTTACTCTGTTACTTTTGTCTTGACCTCTAAAGGTGACCAGATGTTCTTACATGTTAAGCCAGAAACACAAACACAGTACAAGGTGCCTTTGCAGCCTCGGCTCCTAAACTAAACTTTATGCATTGTGGGTCATAATTTTGTTTTTTCAATTAAAAATTATTAAATTATTTTCTTTATGTCTCACTGAACATGCAATATTTCAATGAAGAAGTAGAAAATATAGTGTTTTAGGTTATTAAAAAGTCCCAATTTACCAAAATAAAGTTTCCCGTTGAGTGAAATATTTTCGATTTTCTTGGTGTAGAAATGTTTATTCTCACCAGCAAGAACAAGTTTCCTTTAAAACCCTTTAACCAAGCTCAATGGATACATGAGTAACAAAAAAACATGGTTAAAAAATAAAAACATGTTGCGTTGTACCAAATGTTTTCCCAGTTAGAGTGCATCTGTTGGCCTTGAAAAGCAGTTTAACACGACAAACAGACCTGCTGTATCCCTCAAACCAAGAAAATAAGAAAATTGAAGTGATTCAAGCAGATCATCAACCGTTTCCTATCAACACACAGGAAAAACCCCCACTGCCGTTAAATAACATTTTAACTCAGGGGTGGTCAGTCCTGGTCCTGGAGGCCCTGCAGCTCTTACAGTCTCCCTGGTCCAACAGCTGAATCTCCTCCTCAGTGCTGTCAGGTTCTCCAGAGTCCTGCTGATGACCTCATTATTTGACTCAGGTGTGTTGAAATAGAGATACATCTAAAAGTTGCAGGAGACCGGACCTCCAGGACCTCCAGGACCTCCAGGACCTCCAGGACCAGGAGTGGCCACCCCTGTTTTAACTGGTGAAATCTGGTAGATATATCCAACAAACCCCACCCTATATCTTGTGGTTGTGGTTTGTTTCATTCACTCACTCACACACACACACACACACACCCACACACACACACACACCCACACACACACACACTCACCATGTTAATGTGGTAAATCACCATTTCACAGCTTTTGGACATTTGGTCATTAATACAGAACGCTACAAGAGATCTTTCCTGCCAACAGCCATCACTATCTGCAATAACTCTTAAGAATTTGAATTAACACGAGTTACAACATTTATTTTCCTTTTACGATCAATAAAATATGTTTTAATTGATTTTTGAATCTGATCGCCTGAAAATCTGTTTCATATCAGTCAATATCAATAATTGTTGATATCAATAATTAATTAATTAATTAGGTTTTTACACCAAATAAGTGGCATGAGCTTCACTGTTTCCACTCCCCGTCATTATTTTTTTATTTTTAAGCAGTTATGAGGCACGGTGGAGAAACATGAAACTGCTGCTTTGCCAGTTCCTCAGTGGATTGTTGCTAGGCAACCAAAGTTGGGGGGAACTGGAAACTGCTTGTTGCCCAGCAGGTTGTTGCTAGGTAACCAAAGAGTGAGTGAGTGAGTTAGTCAATACCACCAACATTCAGTGAATTTATATAATATTCTATCATCTGTTAATATTGATCATGTATCTATGGTGATACATATTGTAATTGATTTATTGTCCACTTCTAACTGAATGTAATTTGAAATTACATTTCACTCTGACTTTGGTTTATTTTTAAACTAGACAACCCAGAAGGATTCATTACTGACTTCACAGCCAGTCAAATTTTGTTTACATTACTTTTATTTTTGCTGTGAAAAGGAGCCAGGGGGCCATTTAACAACAGCTAATTATAGAACAGTAATTTTCTAAGGAGTCTATTGTGTTAAAATGTGGCTCTCACCCAGCAGGAAGTCTCTGGGGTTCATAAACTCTCACATTTAAAGAGGCCGGATCTGAACTACTGTTAATGGAATTTAAAAAAAAAGAAACTATTACCTAAAATAAAGAACAGCTGTTAACAGTGTTTATTGTGATTTAGATAATGTAAATAAAAAGTATTCTGGATAAGTAAAATATGTAAACAGTAAAATTAAACATTTTGTACCTTATTTTGCAATGAACTGATTATTACTTGAGTATGTCAGTTGCAGGTTGGTTGGCGTAAATGCATGATAAAACTGTAAATAATGGGAATACTAGCAGTTTTTAGTTAGTATGAAAGAAAATATATAAAACAATGTAAGTGACTTTTCAGTGGTTGCTCCTTGACCCATCTAAAATAAGTCACTAATTACCTTTTTAGCAGCTTTGCCTTTAAAGATCCGGCTTCAGTCACTGATATTTAACCTGACCTTGACTCCTGGAGTTCATGTCTGCTTGACTGCAGTCATTTTTATACCTGAACATAAACTAGACTGTTTTGAGATAATCTATAATGTGAATTTGTGGTTTATTAATAATCTGAAACAATTTGATTTTATTACTTAGATATAATATTATTACATGGTTAACACAGCACTGGTTGCACCAGTGCAACTGGCAACTAGTTGAACAAGTTGACCAGGTGCAAAGTTCATTTTTTTAAAATCACTGTCTTTTAAGGGAATATTGATTTGTAAAAGATTAATTAACAACCTAATAAACACAAAGTTATTTGAAGTTGAAGCAGAACTGCACAAGATGTGTTGTATATTTGAAGTAATTTTCCATAATCTGTCAATAGTCTGTTATACAGTTAAGGTGTTTATGTGTCTCCAATGCCAGCAAGAAAGTCTTCAGAGTTTTTTCTTTATTAAACTCTGGTTATAATTTACAAATAAATCATAGATACACCATATTAGGAAAAAAAGCATTTTGTAACATTACTGAATATTGCGATTTAATTCATCCAAACTCATCTCAGTTTTATATCACTCTTTTCAATCTTTTTTGTTTTTAATCATAATTTCCTTGTCAACCTGCATTTTCATGCAGTGTTCGAATGTCTCCTATCAAATAATGCATTTAAAAAAATCCTGTGTGACATGAGACACAGTAATATTGCTCTAAAGCTAAATCAAATTATGTCTGATATTTATGCTTTCCGATTATGATTTGTCTCCATAAAATATGAAAATGACATTGGTTTATAATGATTTGTTTATAAGCACAAAATGGAAAGAAAGAAGCTATGAAATCCGTTTCATAGCTTCTTTCTTGAGTGAATTAAAGGTGGGTGACAATAACTAGAGGAATAAACTGACTCGCTGCCCTGGTTACTTATTCTATAAGAAAAAAGCACAGATGGGACAAAAATTATTTTATTTTTAGGAGTTAAGTAATTCACAGGAAATGGACGACAAAAATTCATTCATCTGGCTCTACATAACGCTTCGATGGGCCTTTACCTGCGTAAGAAATTACGTCAAGGTGAGGGATTAAATGAAATTTAAAAGTACAGTTTTTAGCACGGGAATGTTAATACAACGCAGTCGATATTATTATTATTATTACAGAAACACGTTAATTTACGCAAGGAACATCTGAACGTAAGTTGAGTTTACACTGTTGTAAATAAAAGAGAATTAAAACATGATTTAAAACTGTTATTGTGAATTTAAATGCCATCTTCATTGTTTCTAGTATTGGAAGCAGCTGTCCTGAGCTAACGTTAATATTGACGGCATATTTTAACTGCTGTTAGCTTGCGTTAGCATTCGACAAGCCGCTAATTTGGCAAGGTAAACAAGTCTTCTGCTGCCCTTACGTCAGAATTTAACACTGACACTACATAATACCACGGATATCAACACTTATCACTTCCCATTTATTACCATTAATCAGCAATAGGAGGTAAAATATTAAACTTACGGTGCCATAAAAAAGGTCTTTTGCTGCTACTGCTACTGCTGCTTTGGAACGCTCGACTCGCTGTTGTTGACAGTTTGCATGAAGCCAATTTGACAGATGGATGATTGACGTCTGAAGCAGCCAATTAGATTGAAGTTGTGTTTGAGAAGGCGTGGCTAAAACCCAGCGTGGGCCAATAACAAATGGCCAGGGCCGGTAGGAGAACGTCGGCACCGCCTATAGGTGAAAATGAGGACTACACCTTCTTTTAAATAAAAAACATGCACGTATAGCAGCTAAAACAGGATAAATAATTATTTAACGTTAAGAACTAAAATGACAAATAGAATAACTTTTATTATTGCCTTGCGACAGACTGGCAACCTGTCCAGGGTGAACCCCGCCTCTCGCCCGGAACGTTAGCTGGAGATAGGTACCAGCAACCCTCCCGACCCCATTAGGGACAAGGGTGAACAGAAAATGGATGGATGGATGGATGGATGGATGGATGGATGGATGGATGGATGGATGGATGGATGGATGGATGGATGGATGGATGGATGGATGGATGGATGGATGGATGGATGGATGGATGGATGGATGGATGGATGGATGGATGGATGGATGGATGGATGACATTTATTATTGAATAAAAAGTTCAGTTTCACTGAAAAAACATAAAATTTCACCAAGTATTTTTGTCAAGTTTCTAAATATCGTATCACACTTGATATAAGACAAAACTAACTTAAAAGTAATGTATTAGCAACAAATATGACCTTGTTGAAGTAAATAATCCCTTAATATTGATGATAAATTATTAGTTCTGGCAGATTATTTCATTGGTAACATTTCTACCACTGGAAATAAAAATTTTTTTTAATCATTGTTAATGAATTATTGACTTAAAACAAGCTCCTATGTCTTCCTGAAGAGTTACTTATAAATTAGTTTTGTCTTATTTCAAGTGTAAAAGGGTATTTGCCCTAGTTACTATAGACCAAAAATACTGGGTAGTAGTAACAGCAGTTTTTCTCTTTTTTGCAGTTACTGATTCTAAAATCCAGATATGCAGTGTGACCTTGTCTCCATACAGCAGGACGATCTGCTGCTGCTGCATGAGGTGCCAAAGCTGACGTCTTCGCCGTGATGATGCATGTCTGCAGGAGGCTGTTATTGGGCTATGAAAGGGGCATTCTGGTTTATAAGGCTCTTCTGTGAATATGCTGAACATGAGGGGTGGAGGCGCTGGGCGGGACCGCTCACACAAATACCATGACTGTGAAAATAAAATTAGCAGAATGTGCAGTTTACCTCTTCAGAGGACAAACTGCACTGTCTGCAGTGAAGAGGAAGCTTCTCTGCGATCTTTTTTGTTAAAGTTATTGACTTTCAGCTGCAGGTCAGAGCAGGACAGGAGTTATTGTTTTGAAAACAGTTCTGGCCTTTGCTTTTGGACTCGGCTGCCGTCTCTTCAGGAGGCAGCAGATCTCCAGTTTCTATTGCTTTTGGCTCAGATGACCATGTTGTACCACCATTGCCCCCTGCTGACAGAAATATTCCGACAGCATGATGCTGCCGTCCACAATTAAATGCATATATTCATGAAAAACACTGCATTATTTTCAAAACATTTTATATTAAACATTGTTTTAATTTAAAACTTAAAGGAATATAAAAATGTATTCACGCTTTCTGAACATATTCAAATTTTTTCACATTGAAATCACAAACCTGAAGAACCAAACACCATTTGCATTTATATTTGTGTAGTTTTCTCAATAGAAACTGCCATATTGGAAAAAAATATACATTTGACACACATTACAAAGTTATTAGTTTACACTTTTATGTGGAACAAAAGTCCCAACTGGCAGAGATGGGCTGAACTTGTTTGGCGAAGAATAATGTGTAAAATTTCAATGTTTGTGTGTAAAGCTGATAGAAAGAAACCCTAAAGCATTTGTTTGTGTAACTACAGCGAACGGTGGTTCAACAGATAGAAATTCATGGTAGGCTTTAATTTTTAATTTGGGAAAAATGTTGAAAGCCCACATAATACTTTCCCTAAACTTCATAATTATGCAATGTTTTGGTGTAACCCTTAAAATTCCCATTTTGTATGTTTTATTCTTCTATTTGGGTTTCAACAGCACCGTTACCTAGCAACCCCAGCCCATTACTTAGCAACCCAAGTGGAATTCCAGCGTGTTTGGTTTGTGCTGTACAATGGCTGCTGGAAAACTGCTGGAAAAGTGTTTCTTAGTTGACTTGCCATCCAGAAACCACTTGCTACATTCTTCTTAGTTGTGCAGAAGGCTTCAATTCTGCTTTTTGAAGATGTGTGGTTGTATAATTGTAGATCTGTTCGTAGCTATTTTCACCTTTGATGGTACACGTTGAGTGGGGGGGCGTCGCCAGAAGCAGATTATTTGAATTTAAAGTGACAAGAAGTCTTAAAACAAATCACTCTGAAAGGAACCAAGTAAAATCTCATTTTCTAAGAATGATTTTTGTGTAAAAAATGAGGTATGTATATCTTTGGTTTCTCGCATAGAATTATTCTAACCTGTTCATCCAAGCATAATATCTCACCTATAAATCTCAATCCCTATTTTTGTCTTCTTTAATTTAGTTTTTTTTATATGAATCTACTTGTATCTTTAGGAAAGGTGACGATGGTAATGAATAGTTTTCTGTAAATACGGGTAATGAAGGTAGTGAGAGTGATCCTCAGCTGCTGAAACACAAACAGCCAAAGCCTCGTTAACCTTCCTGTTTCTCTGAACTCAGCCTTTCAAACAGTTTGGCTTTGTTGACAGAAAATTCCTCCAGTTTGTCAAACGGTTCAGTCATTTCACCCGACCTCGACTCCAGTGTAAACACCGTGGCTGGGGGACACACCTTATTCCAAAATATTGCCAAAAAGAGGGGTGGAGGATTCTAAATACGGCGAGGAAACTTTGAACAACTTTGAACAGGTGGAGACATAATGTATCTGTACACAGACTCCACAAACGGGTCACTCAGTTGGACTTAAATTCACTGATCAGCCTTTAGAACGCTTTATTCCCCTGATTCCTGAATATGGAGCTAAATTAGGGCCATAAAGTTTGTTCACAAAAAGATTTTTAACTGAGAAAATGAGATGCTAAATAAGATGCAAAAATAAGATGCTAAATAGCATTACAGATAAAAATAAAGAATAAATTTAACAAAAATCAATGTTCAAAAAAGTATTTTCGAACGTTTTTGTCAGTTTCAAACTTTTTTCTTCTATTAAACAAACTTTATGGCCCCAGTGTAGCTCCATACCTGAGTCCCAGCATCCTCACACGTTATGAAGGTTGAAGCAGCGTTTTATAGAAACAACAGAAGTCCAGTGTGTGCTCCTGCTGATAAAATAAGCTCTGGCTCCGCTTAATGCCACTTAAACTGAACAAACTCCAGTCTTTGGGTAATTAGGGTTCATTTGTTTCCGCGGCGACGCAGTTTTAAAGCCCATGAACTCGCTGTAATTACCATTTCCTGTCCTGCCATTGCTCAGTGCAACTGGACTGAAAGAGCAGCTTTGTGTCCTCTTTTGGGAACTTTTTTCTCTATTTGAAGATAGAAAGTAAGTTAAAAAGTAGAGGAAATATTTGAAAATGTTGAGTTTTGGCCAAATTCTCATCCATCATTTCTGCAGAATCTGTCAATAAAGAGCAGCTATAAATTAGAAGAAACAGCTGGAAATGAAAACAGATGATTATGTAACACAGACTAACTCCCCATCAAAACTTCATCACTGCAACGCTTTACCACTTTTCTGCACACAAGAAACTAAAAAAAGGCAAATATCCTCCAACCCTTTCAAAATAAAACAACATGGTTTTCCAACACTTCCAAAGATAATCTGTTTCCTCTGCATCATGTTGTGGTGAACAGTCATGACCAAAATGCTGCTGCCAGCAAAGAGGTGAAAATAAGAGGCTAAATAACATTACAGATAAAAATAAAGAATAAATTGAACAAAAATCAAACAACAGAGTTTCAGGGAGGAAATCATGAAAATTAAAACCCTGAAGGTGCAGATATGGTTAATGAATCAGTTCAAAATTAATTTTGATTTTACTTTATTATTATTATTATTATTATTATTATTATTATTATTATTATTATTATTATTATTATTATTATTATTATTATTATTATTATTATTATTATTATTATTATTATTATTATTATTATTATTTATATTAGAGACACTTTCAAAATAAAATACAATAATTTTTATTGCTTATATAATTTATTTCAATGCCATATTGTGCAGTAATTCATTTCTTACTGTATGTCTTTAATCTTTATTGTTATTATTATAATTTCCATTATTTGTCATTGTTATTAGAATCATTTCAGTGGCTGTGAGCTTTTATTGTGAAAGTAGATTTCATGGCCTCAGCTTGAGCAGCTTCGTGGTTTCTCCTCTCTGAGGTTTGAGAGCCGGACCCGGTCCAGGACTTTTCCTCTGTGTTCAGCCAAGCATCCTGAGCTGCTGCTGCCGGTTCTCTTGTTTAAACTCAGAACCAACAACCAACGGACCGGCCGAGGAAAAACACATCAGAGACAAAACATTCCACTTCAGGAGATCTTTCAACAGGTAAGCCAAAACTTTTTTCAGTGGATTCATTGGGATGAAATATGTCTTTAAGTAAGAGTTGCACCAAACTGCTGCACAGACATGAAAAAGGTAAGAGTAATAACATTATGTTTGGAAATAAATAAATTGTTTGTGGTCTGCAATGATTATACTCCATACTTTAATATAATTATTATTATTTTTAACATTTTGTGCTTCTGTTTAAAAGTATTTCTATAGATTTTTGCAGCTTTTTTCAGCCATTTTCTGTTCAGTTTCCAACTTTTTCAGTGTCTAACTTTTGACATAAAAAAACATTTAGGCACAAATCATTGTTAGACCAAAATATGCCTGACTAATTAAAATAAAATACATATATCTTTAAGCTCTCTGCCACGTTTCACAAATTCAAGATATTCTAATCTCGATTGTCAAAATACAGAAAATCCTTTCAGTTTGACAGAAAATCCAACATGTGATTCTCAAAACGCTGCAGATCCTTTCAGAACCAGGATGGATTTGATGCCGGATCCTCTTTCTTTTGTTACTGCAGACAAACCGGACATGAAAACATAATCATTATGTTTCACAAAAATATTTATATTAGTCTATAGAAATGTTCTACAAAAAAACTTAGAAAGTTCTATTTTGACTTTTGGGAATTTTATGAGTTTAAAAAGTTAAAAATCGTCAACATTTCAAAGTCATAAATTTACTTGTTTTTTTTCTAGAAATTGTCTGAGATACATCTAAAAAATTTCCTAGATTTTTTTTCTAGCAATTGTTTTACTTTTGAAACTCAAAAATGTCCTTGATATTTTCAGAGAATATCTGAGACTAGTCTAAAAAACTTTATTAGGGGCAAAATTAAAAAAATGTTTGGCAAAAAATAAAATTTTAGTTCTTATTTTTCTATCAATGAACTTAATACACTTTTATAAATTATTGACTCATCTTACATACAAAAGAAAAGAGTAATTAATTTATCTGTATGAGAAATAAAAAAAAGAGAGAAATGTTTATTGTAAAGGTTGCAGAAACAAATCTTTTAAAAGTAAAATTGTAAACTCTACATGGGGGTCGTTGTAAACAGATTAAAAAACAAATTTATGCCAAAAAGCTCAGAAATTTTTAGGTTAAACTAAAATAATTTCTGTACAACATTTGAACATTTTTACTTTAGTGTTTGGAATTTTTCTGAGTTTCAAATGTCAACAATCCTAGATTTTTCAATCTCAGAAATTTCCAGCTTTTTTCTAGAAGTTTTTAGTTTAGTCTCAAAATTTATTTTTTTTCCAGAAAATTTCTCTTCTTTGTTTTTTTTCTTTCTATATACATTAACCGACCCATTGTACAACTTATTTAATTTTAAAACTTTTACAACCAACATTTGTTTTTTGTATTCTCACACATAAACATTTTCTTTCACATGTTAAAAATGAGTCAAAAAATGGTGAACATTAGAAAAAGTGGCAGGTTTTAGTCATTTTCAGTATTTTTTTCCCCCATAATTCCAGTGTTTAAACAAACAGATTTAACACTGTTTATGTTTGTTACACTGGAAAGCACTGGAGTCACTGATGTGACATAAATGAAACGCCTCGTCCCAAATCCTGCTCTCAACGGGAAAAAGGTGTCACTTGAAAAGGATCAAAGTCTGCCTCCTTCGTGTGTCACGTTTTCCCTGTCCTGCCGCCTGAATGTGGGCAGTGTTGGGACGTGATGGAAACGTTCCGGGGGGAACGTGGAACATACATGCTGCTGTTGGCAGAGGCCTGGTGTCGTCACTACGGTTGAAGCAGGGGTGCCCAAAGTCGGTCCTGGAGGCCCGGCATCCTGCATGTTTTAGTTCTCTCCCGGGTTTAACGCTCCTGGATCAACAGGGGTGGGAATCCCAACTTTTAGATGTGTCTCTGCTTCAACACACCTGAGTCAAATAATGAGGTCATCAGCAGGACTCTGGAGAACCTGACAGCACTGAGGAGGAGATTCAGGTTGTTGGACCAGGGAGACTCTAGGAGCTGCAGGACACCGGCCCTCCAGGACCAGGACTGACCACCCCTGAAGTAGAACCTTGAGAAGGTTGTTGGTGCCACTAGAGAACTAAACCATGCAGGATGCCGGCCCTCCAGGACCGACTTGTACTGACAAAACATATTGTGATCAAACTCCCAAAAGATGTCTAAACTTTGGGTTTATTTTTATTTGTTAATTTTCCATCTATATGCACCTGATTTTATGTACAATATTAATATTAATGATATTCTTTTCTTTCCACCACTTTAAGGTAAAATATGTTAAAGTGGACCGTGCTCCTGTCTTTATGTTTAAGTATCTCCTCTGCAACATTTAACTATCTTTATGAGCAGAGATCCTTCATGGGTAAGAAATCTATTTTTGTATTTCTGTGTTTTTAACTTTCACATTTGTTTTCATGTTTAAGACATTTCACGTGAATTTTTTTTGTCTTTTTTATGATTCTGGGACAGATCCAGAGGACATTCTGACTGTGAGCATTCCTCTGGAGGGCTTACAGCGCCCCCTGCTGGGAGAAACTCTGCTACTGCAGTGCTACTTTCAGGTCACATTTCAATCTTTTTTGTTTCTGGATTTTAATCTGCTTTAAAGATTCAGTGCATGTTAGTGTGGCTATTGCTTTATACGCAATTTCATCTCTGAGTTTTGAAATATGACGTCGATTTTCTGCACTGATTTAGAATCATACCTGTAGTTTCAGCAATGGCAGTGGAGGAAGTGAACGAAGCTGTTCAGAGCGTGGTAGCCACGTTTTCATATGTTGAATTAACATCTGCAGCCATTTTCTTTGGCTTGGCTCTTCTCTCTTTGCACTGGAGGATGGTTGTTTATAGTTCAGAACTAGAACGTGCCAGAGGAACTATATGCATCCTGTCTGGTCATTCTGGAGGAGCCCCAGATTGACTGGGATCCCCAGTCTTCAGAGTAGAGTTTACAGGTAATGGTGGACTGGGATCCCCCAGAATGACTATCACTGAAGAAATTGGATGACTCAGTCATTGGGCCAGGACTTCAACCTGTAACGGCCACTTTTGGCTGCACATTCTGCCCTTGCACCACTGTGGCACCCCAATCTTGGATTTTCTTTTTTCATATCAAGTAAACCCCCATTTGTCCATTTGTAGGACCACTCTGTTGAAGATTCTGGTTTTCCCCCCGACACTCCCCTTTCCCACCGTATCAAATGGAGCTACGTTACAAAGGAAAAGACGACTACCATCCTTGTGGCTTTGGAGGGACGGGTCCGCATCAGCGAAAGTTATCTGGACAGAGTTCAGCTGCAGAGCTACCCCCAGACTCCAACAGATGCCAGCATCAAAATATCGGAGCTACGTTCCAGTGACACAGGAGCGTATCGCTGTGAAGTTCAGATTGGCATTGAGGATGCCTATGACATTGTGCATGTCCTTGTTCAAGGTACTCAAATTTAATCAAGTCAGTCATAATTCACCTTAAAGAATAAGTATATAGCAACAATAAATCCCTCCACTGGCCTCCTGTGTGTGTGTTGGTCTTGGACTGAGTACACCTGAAGGTGTTTTTATATTTTTTATTTAACAGATGTGCTTCTCAGAGAACAGCTTACTCTGTTCTCCCAGGGCCAGAACTAAACAAAGGGAGGCAGTTTTTAGTTTCTATATTCCTCATCTCTGTAGCCAATTCTGACAACACCTGATACAAGCAGAAACTGTTGACTCCTTCAAATTAGAACAAAAAGCTTCCATTGTTTTTACTGTTAATGCATTTAGAGTTTCCTTGTATGAATGATGCTGTACATTACGTATTTACCCTGCCTTGACTGTTTTAGGTATTGTGTTCCACTACCGGCCCTTTATGGGTCGCTACACTTTGACTTTTGAGAAAGCGAAGGCAGCATGTGCCCAGAACAGTGCAGTCATTGCTTCTCCAGAGCAGCTTCAAGCAGCATTCGAAGATGGTTTCCACCAGTGCGACGCTGGCTGGTTGTCTGACCAAACAGTGCGGTGAGTTAGCCAAGCAACTAGCAACCGTTGCTCTTTTATCCAAATCTGGGATGCTGTGACACATTTTGTTTGTATTTTATCACATTTGCCAGGTTCAATAGACACAGTCGTCTGCAAAAAAGTGAACTAATTTGGACCTATTTGATTATCAAAATCTGAAGCAAATAACATATAAACGTTTTCTTGAAAGAGAAGGGTGACATTTGAAGATGTAACTGCTGAAATGTTGAGCAGCAAGTATGAAATAATTTTTTTTCTCCAACTACAGGTACCCAATCCACGAGACTCGCATGAACTGCTATGGTGACAAAGAGGAACTCCCGGGGGTCAGGACGTATGGCATGAGAGATCTCAATGAGACGTATGATGTTTACTGCTTTGCAGATAGGATGCCAGGTACACAGTCTTGGTCCATGTAGTTTATTGACTTTTTTCCCCAACAGTTTCTCAAACAAAACTTCCTTTTCTGGAACAGGCAGAGTTTTTCACAGCACCTCTGCAGTGAAGTTCACCTTCTCTGAGGCTGCGCTGGCGTGTTCCTACCAAGGAGCTCGGCTAGCCACCACAGGTCAGCTGTACCTTGCATGGCAGGGGGGTATGGACATCTGCAATGCCGGCTGGCTGAGAGATGGGAGTGTCCGCTACCCCATCAATATTCGACGGCCACAATGTGGAGGGGGTCTGCTGGGGGTGCGAACAGTTTATCTCCACACAAACCAAACTGGATACCCACTTCCTGATTCACGCTATGATGCCTTCTGTTACACAGGTATACCAAGACTCTCACAAGATGGATCTATTGAAATTATTGCTACTTTGGAATATTACTTCTTATACAAAGAGGTCAGAACACAGCAATGCTTATTATTTAGGGATACCTTCATGTGCACAAAAACACAACACAAGCTTTTCATAGTCATTTCTGTAACAAAACATATCCAAATATGTGAAATTTGGATATGCAAGGAATGCTTGGAAAAAGCTCTTTCTGTTTTCACAAGATGGGAAACCATATCCAGACAATGCTAATCAGATACGGTTGAATACCATGCCTATAAATCAGTAGGTTAGAGACATTGCTGGTCCACAGCAATGACCTTAGAGACCTTAGAGAAGCAACTGCTAGTGCCCATCTTTCTAGTAAGGGCTTATGGCCATTTCCTGAGTGTTAGATGTCCCTCTGTTTAAGATGAGAAAGATTAACAAACAGAAAACATTGAAGGCAGCTACCAATCTTCCTTCAAGTGAATGTACCAACAGATTTGCTCCAACATCTGGCTACGCAATGCTAAGATAAATTACAAATCCCCAACAACCGCCTCCAAGAATCTTCAGGCCCCAGGTTGAATGTTGGGTAAATTATGGCTTGTTTGGAAGGGACAGTGAAATGAAGACCTCATTGGCACTAGAAGGACCAGGAAACAACTTTATTTGCAGACTAACATGTTTTAGCTTGTAAACTTCATCTTTGGTAGTTGAAACTTACATTGTGTCTTTTTCCGTATTGAAGTGGTTCAATGAATATTTGCCTTGGGCTTGTGTCTTTAAACCAATGTTTCTGTTGTAATGGATGTGCATCAGTCATAGTGGAAGTTTTGGTGGCTGAATCATGACCGTCTTTGTACCAGAGATATACAAATCACTTCCCATAGTCCTTCTCAAGTCTTAGGAAGTGTTGAACTGGTATTTTAATAAAGTTGCTTTCTAGTCATTTGAGTGTTGCTGGAGCCTTCATTTCACCAATCCTTTGACCGTATCCATGCACTTTGGGAGTTGGTGAAATTGTGCCTTAGACATTTTGGATCCCTTCGCTTGGAAAGGATTCTAAAAATTAAAAGGGGAGAGTCCATTAGGTTTGCAAAGTTATATCTATAAAATTCTGGGGACAGCTGAAACTAAAATAGCGTTGCTATTCGATCATGTACTAGTCTACATGCCAAAGTATTGTAGAGTTAAACGTGAGTCCATTGGTCTAACAGGCAAAACTTGGTACAGACTGGAGCCTCAACAAGAGCATGAGTCCAAACACGGCCGCAAATCTTCAATACATTGAAGATGTTGCAATAGTCTAGTCAATGTGCAGACATCAATCATCAACCAGATTTTGCAGAAATTAATATCTGTAAATGTCATTAAACTAAATCAATGCTGTAAAGATAATGCTGATGACGTCATACACAAAGACTTAGTTCCCAAACTCCCTTCCCTACACATTTTGTTTATGCACATTTGGTTAGATCATGGCTTAGATTTATGTTGATGAATATTTCCATTTCAGAGCAACCGTTTCTCACAGAGATATAGTCAGGAAGCAAAGGTTAAAATGGCCTATTTGGCTTCACATGCCTGGAATGGAAACTGGCTGATTTACCAAACATGGGTAAAACAAGCACCAGTTATCAGAACTGTGTTTGCAGTGGTGAAGATTATGTCTTTAAACCAACAAACACCATGACATAGATTCAAAACTATATGAGTTCAGCTGCTCTAATTTTAAAGTAGACAGGACCCAGACTGAGCTCTGGCATCCATCTGGTGTAGGGTAACAACAACATGCCTCTGGGATTACCCCCTATAATGCTTGGCCTCTACTGTAGCTGACAGATATTTGGGCACTAGATAACTATATTAAAACTTACTGTTCTGTTCAGCAGGAGCTGTTTGGTTGCTTTTAAATGCTTTATAACTTTCTGTCAATGTGTTTAGCAGGATTTGTATTGAGATTGTTTTGAGATCTTGCCTGATTCGTTCCTGCTTAGTTACTTTTTGTTTCCCCCTGTTATCTTCAGATTCCCCTGATGATGAGGGTTCAGGCACAGATGAGGGCAGTGGTGTTGGGATTGTTACCACAGTGACGAAGAGTCCAGAGGTGTTCTTCAGCAAGACGACCACAGAGAGCGAAGCAGTTGGAGAGGTGGAGACCCAGCAGCCATTTGATCTGAGCCTCACCAGCAGCGAGAACCCCAACAAGCTGCCACCTCCTCAGCCAACAAACTTCACAGATTTCACCTTTGACCTTATTGAGGCAGTCACCAACCAGCCGGCTGTACAAAGGGAGCCCAGCAAAACCTCTGTCATCTCTCCAGCAGGTCAGCAATCAAACTGTTGACTCTTGGATAATAACTGCAGTTCAAAAGCTGCCATCCAGACCAGCTCTTTCCTTCCCAGCACCATGACTTTCCTACATTTCTTTGAAGTGGTCCAAGAATGATTAACATTCTTTCTAAAGAAAACAAACTGAGTGATAAGTCAGACAGAGTGTTAAGAAATAAATGTATAAGAACTTCAGAAAGTATAAGCAGCTGTTGGCTCACTTCCGCTAAGCCACTAATAGCTAAGCTAATATTTAGTTTAGTGCTTTTGCTAACTTAAAAAAATGTTTAGCGCACTTACCACTAAACAAGAAACATACAGGAACAAAACAAAACTGTAAAGAACAGCATATAAACATAAATACAATATCTAAGAGCATTGTAAAACATGCAAATGGTAGACTGTCTTTACTTGTATAGCACTTTATCAAGTCGAGAGGATCCCACAGTCATACATTCAGTCATTCACCCATTCACATGCTGATGGTGGTGAGCTACATCGTAGCCACAGCTGCCCTGGGGCAGTCTGACAGAAGTGACAATGCCCTTCTGTCACCACCAGGACCTCTTCCAATCATCAGCAGATGAGTATCTTACCCCAGGACACAACAAGAGAGACAGACACAGAGTGAGTTTGAACTACAGCTTGTAGTTCTACAGTCAAGACTGGAAAATCTACTGATGTTATCAATTTAGCAAAATCAGAACCACAGATGGCAATACTCAACAATTACAAAGCTGAAACCATGAATGAAACTTCTGTTCCAAAGAACCACTTCCTGAAATGTAGCCATAGGATAAATGTCCCACAACTGATTTGACCCTTATGATGATGATACACTGTGTTATTATAGCTACATGTTGGGCCAATGGCACATAATGGATATCATCCTGACTGAATTTAGTGCCTTAACATTTGCTCCCACTAAATACCGTGTTGGTACAGCATTTAAGCTTTGGAGTTTGTGCCAGTAGTGTTTTAGTTAGCATTGCTCACCCTGGGTCAAGAAGACCAATGGTTTGAAATATTACTAAGGTCAGGCTGCCTGGGAGATATGTTAGAGATGGAGTGAGGAAACTGGTGGCTTTAGCTTCTTCTTCCTTTAAACTGTAGGTGTGGTCTTCCATTACCGCTCACCCACTGGCCGTTATGCTCTCACATTCGTTGAGGCTCAGTTGGCCTGCCAGGGTGTCAGAGGCGCCATGGCCACACCACAGCAGCTGCAGCGAGCATACGAGGATGGATATCATCAATGTGATGCAGGTTGGCTTCTGGACCAGACTGTGAGGTAAATCCTAAACATAGGTTTTTGAATCTCTAGAAGCAAATACTTTCTAAAATGTAATTTGCTTCTGTATAGGTATCCTAACGTGTTTCCTCGAGAAAAATGTGCTGGAGATCTTGGAGATCAACCTGGAGTTCGGACGTATGGCCTCAGACCAGCAGAGGAGAGATACGATGTTTACTGCTACACCGAGAAGATCAAAGGTGACTAATGTCAGTCTTACCTGGCAAGTTCTGATTCCAAGTAGGTTGTATAACCAAAGGTTTTCACTGCACAGGAGAGGTTTTTCATGTGGGATCTGCTGAGGGTTTCACCTACGACGAGGCTGCTTCTGCCTGTGAAAACCACAATGCGGTTCTGGCCTCCACTGGAGAGCTCTATGCAGCCTGGAAACTGGGCTTGGACAAGTGCCGAGCAGGCTGGCTACTGGACCGCAGCGTTCGCTACCCCGTCAACAGCCCCCGTCCTGGGTGTGGAGGAGAGAAATCAGGGGTGCACAATTTGTACTCTCCTCCAAACCAAACACACTACCCTGAAGTTGATTCCAGATTTGATGCATACTGTATAAGAGGTAGACATCGACATGTTTGGGCTCAATATTTATTAAAGTGGGATATTCATTATTTTCTTTTGCTGATTTATCATTGCAGTTGGCTTTCTGTCTGAATCAAATGGAACTGAACTGAACATCACAGACATCCAGAAGGCTCTACCCAACCAGACATCAGATACTGATGGTAAGTACCTGGTAAGTTCAAATAATAGGTAGATTTGGGGAGTTTTACCCATGAATGTTAACATGTTTGCTTCACATCTTTTTTTAGACGGCTTCTTCATCGTTCCTCCCATTCCAGTGGAGATTTCAAGTTCTGGCTCTGGTTCAGCGGACTTTGATTCAGCCTCTGCGGGAGATAATTCTGGAGTACAATTCAACTCTGGAGACCAGATTACCTCTGGGGATCAGTCTGGTTCTGGAGACCGGTCTGGTTCTGGAGATCAGTCTGGTTCTGGAGACCGGTCTGGTTCTGGAGATCAGTCTGGTTCTGGAGACCAGATTACCTCTGGGGATCAGTCTGGTTCTGGAGACCAGGTTAACTCTGTAGAACAGTCTGGTTCTGGAGATCGGTCTGGTTCTGGAGATCAGTCTGGTTCTGGAGACCAGGTTAACTCTGTAGAACAGTCTGGTTCTGGAGATCGGTCTGGTTCTGGAGACCAGGTTAACTCTGGAGATATATCTGGTTCTGGAGGCAAAATCACCTTTGGAGACCAAGATTGGTATACAGAGACTGCAGGGACCAGTGGAGGATCCAGTTTGGCCAGTGGATCTGGTTCAGGATCTGGACCCAGGGTTGTTTTCTCTGGACTCTGCATTGCAGCAGTAGAGGGCTCAACGTCAGGAGAACCTCAAGAGGCTGGAGAAGGAAGAACAGACGTTCTTATATTCCCTTTGTCTGCCGCTGATTCTGGGGAACTCAGTGGGAGTGGAGATATGTCCGGGTCTGGATCTGGATTTGACTTCATTGAAAAAGATGCTGGACATCTCACTGGTACGGGTCTTATCTTGGACCAGGAGTTGTCAGGTTTTATTAGTTTTCTATCTGGATCTTCATCTGGAAGTGGACGATCTGGAGACATTTCTGGAAATGGAGATGCTCCGATCTTAATAATAGATGACAAACTAATTGATGCAAAGAAGGAGAACAACCTTGATGGAGGTCCGTTAGATTTCAGTGGTTCTGGAAACTTTTATGGATCTGGGGTTCTCAGTGGGTCTTCCTCTGGAAGTGACTCCGAGTTTCTTAATGGTGTGACTTTTATGGGTTCAGGCTTCACTAAACTTATTGGGTCACCTTCTGGAGAACACGAGGAGGCTACTGGGGGTTTGTTCTACAGCTCTGGATCGGAACGTGGGGTGCAGATATCTGGATTTAAAATCTCAAGCTTCAGTTTTGATTCAAGAGCTGGAGTTTCTGGATCTGGTTTCTCTAAATCTGAAACATCAACAACCAAAGGCGAGGAAGAGGGCAGTGCCATATTTTTCACTCAGGGTCTAATGACAGAAATACCTGGAGATGATAAGTTGCCTCTGGAGCTGGGAGAAAACTCAGTGCTCTACAGTGGAGAAGCAAGTGGCAACAATGGTTTCTACTCCGGTGACGGAAACAAGAATTCATCTGAGGATAACACCTTCATGTCAGGGGTTTCTTCTTCTGGAGATTCTTCTGATCCACTGGTGGTGGTCCTACCCGCTCCATCAGTTGACCCAGCACTAACAGAACCCATCATAAGAACAGAGGGAGATATCCATGGACCTGAACTGACACACAACTCCAGAGTTCATGTTTCTCCAGGTCCAGCAGTTGCCCCTGCAGGATTAGCAGCTCCTCCTGCTGAAGTCAAACCAGCTTTTGAACAAACAGCAGGTGTCCTAGAAGGTACGTTAACCTGATCTCTGCTGCTTCTCTCTTCATGTTTGTCAGTTTGCCTTTTTGAACAGTTGATTTTTCGTCAGTTTGTACCTGACTTCTTGGGGTGGAGTTGGGTAGCAATCATTTTGTCTCCAACACAGAGATGGTTCAGCTTGACTAATGATGATTTTCTTAAACATGCATATATTATATTATCAGCACATGCGGTGACATTAGACCAGTTTAAGGGTGTTTAGATTGATTAAAACAAACTACCTCCAAGTAGGAAGAGACAAAATGGTTGGCTAGTCTTCAGCCCATTTTATAACTTTGAAGATGAAATGTCTTCAAGGTAAAATAATTCTCAAGAGATGAGTGATGACACGATTTCAAGTCCCCTGGATGAGTAACAAAACGTCTTCAAGTGATGACAATCAACATAACAAGAGAATTTCAATTTCCTTCATTTTAACTCTTAACACCATAATGTCCTGGATGATTGAGAATACACCCTTAACTTATGGTGACACATCTGATCAAAAAACAACTCTTGACTGATCTTTTCTATCTTTGAAGCTTCCAACCCATGTGAACCAAATCCTTGTGGCAAAGCTTCATGTACAGTAGAGGAAGAAGTTGCTTTCTGCTTTGGTAAGATTTACTTCTCAGTTTTCTGTGGTTTTGGTGGCTTTATTCATAAATGAATGTGTATGTTTGTTAGCATGTTTTGTGCATGTTTGACTGTAAGGGACTGTGTCACTGCACCTCCCCACCAACCTCATCGTTGTTGTCTTGTCCTGGTGTGATTTGCATCAAATTTGCGTTTTCATGTGTTGTTTTTATGCAGAGTGTTTGTCAAACATGCATCAGCTCTGCTCTGGTGATGCTCCCCCTCCATGTAAAATATGGCACGTACATCTATGTTGTTTTTTTGGTCTGCTCTGTCTGCCTGCACTGCCTCTGCTCTGCCGCTTTAAATTCATGCTAGCATTCTTGAACTTCTTTCGTCCAACTGGACTCAACAACTAATCTGTTGCAACTAAGAAAGGATTCAAACATAAATATTCAAATTTCAACCAATTTGGAGAAAATATTAAAGTACTGGAATTTGCAATACTTTGGATCTGAAGTCGCAGCATTTCCAATGTTTCACAGTGTTTATTGAAGGTGTGGTAGTCGTTTATCACATCTCCAATAATCTCACCCTGTTACTGCATCTTCGCCCTCAACCGCCACTTAAACCGTAGTGCCAACTGCCCACCGTGTTTTCCAGAGGCAGAAGTGTGCCATCCCAACCCTTGTGCCAACGGAGCCACCTGTGTGGAGAGTGCAGACTCTTTCAAATGCTTATGCCTGCCCAGCTACGGAGGGGAACGCTGTGAGATCGGTACGAGATCAGCTTGAGCTAATAAATACTAACAACGGCCAGTGAAAAACAACTAGAGGAGGGTAAACCTGAAACTGCGTGGTCCGGTTCCCAGAGTAGAGTGAACGCTGTTTGGGAGTCGTCTTTATCTTTATCTTTATCTTTATCTTTGTGATTTCACTTCATTTCCAGTAAAATTACAAAAACTGATAACTTTGAACACATCTGTTTTTATGTAAAGATGAGTGTTTTGCATTCAGTTTGTTACCTGGCAGTAGGATATGGTGTCCAGGAAAACTTCTGGTCATCTGACAATGTGTTAATAGTGGAGCTAATTTCTTGTTTAGCGCTTTTGCTAATAATACAAAATTAGCACATTTATCTTCCCCTGAGATAATTTTTGCAGATAAATTGTGAAATTTACGTGGCTGCTTGGTAAACTTTCAGTTGAATAAAGTGTGACGTTTGTGTTTAGGTTTTGGCGTTTAGTTTTTTCAGAACTCCTGTTAGCTGGACGTTTGTCTCCAGGCCTGTCATGATTTGCAGGTTTGGGCTAGCATACATTAATAATTGATTTCTCAGAGAAATGTGTGCTGCATGAAAATAAAACCAATACTGTCCAAACAGTTTAACCTTTTAAATGCAAATGTAGTTTAATTGACCTTTTTTAAAATCAAATTATAGAAGGTAAGTAATTCAAATGTAGCAACAGATTATTTAACGTTTTTATCAACAAGAACAGTAAATTATTTGGAAGGGGGTTTTGCATTTTAGTATTCAAGAACATATTTTCACATAAATGTGAAATAATTTGATTCCAACAAAACATTTAAAGACTCCTGCTTAAAGTTGCAAAAGACAAACGGAGGCTTTAAGTCCTGCGAGTTGCTTCATGGGTTCCTGTGTTTCGCGGCTGCAGAGGAGCAGCGATGTGAAGACGGCTGGACGAAGTTTCAGGGAAACTGCTACCTGCACGTCTCTGACAGGGCGGAGTGGCTGGAGGCGGAGCAACGCTGTCGACACCTGAACGCTCACCTGGTCAGCATCATCACACCAGAGGAGCAGCAGTTTGTCAGCGGTGAGCGACTCATCTGGAATCTGTTTGGCGTTGTGAGAGGACAGGAAAATTATCCGAGTGTGTTTGTTTTTCACAGCTCATGCGCAGGAGAACCAGTGGATCGGCCTGAACGACAAAACGGTGCAGAAGGATTTCCAGTGGACGGACGGCTCTCCACTGGTGAATACAGGCACCACACTGAGGGCTTAGTTTAGCTTTTCAGACATTCATGTTTGGAATAAACTACTTTAATTTTATAAACGTGGAAATAAATAACTAAAATAATTCAAATTTACTGGAAAGAATCGCATAACTAACCAACAAGGCAGGACAAGTTCTGTAAAGGCAGATATGTCAGCGTGAAAAGAAAGTAAATATCTAGATTTCTAACAAAATATGAAATTTACAAGCTAAATATTTAGTTCTCAAACTAAATATTGAACTCAAAGTTAAACACTTATTTTGTTGTCTAAATATTTTTTTAAGCTTCCAAAGAATAAAATTAGCAAATATTTAGCTTTTAAATTCAATATTTAGTTTGAATTAACACATTTATAAAGAAAACATGGTGAAAATAAAACCTTTATAAAATGTCTCTCACAGGCTAAATGAACCAAAAATATTCCTGTTAATTTTTGACTGTTACTTTATCAACGGGACAAAATATAAAAAATAAAATTCAGAATGTCTGCAATGGTTCAGAAAGAGATGAAATAATCAAAACGACATGCAAATTGCTACAAAGTGACAATATAAGCTTAAGTAGAAAGTAATAAGAAAAAAACCACATAATAGAATGACCTAAAAATATACATATATATATGAAATATATAAAATTCTTACTCTGTTCATTCCAAATTACTTGCTTCATAATCTCGAAGACGAATATCTTTCCAAATTTTGTCCCCTCTTTTTTATTTATTTATTTTTATTTCTTAGCAATATGAGAACTGGAAGCTGAACCAGCCAGACAATTACCTCAACCCAGCTGAGGACTGCGTGGTTTTGATCTGGCATGAGAACGGAAAGTGGAGCGACGTTTCCTGCAGCGACCACCTGCCGTTCACCTGCAAGAAGGGACCAGGTACGTCCATCCAGGCCGCTGCACAAAGCTCAAAGCAGTACCTGATTCTGGCCACCAGGGGCCACAAAAAGCACAAAACAACAAAGTTACTGCTCCTTTCTAAGGCAAAGAGGAAGTTCATTTTTATTCTGCTTTAGTCTCTGTCATTTGAGAAATACTACTCATCAGCTGATTTAATTTTTGTTACAAAAAATAAAAAATATCATCACTTTCTAAACAGTTTGTATAAATGTAAAATTTGAATAAGTAGACAAAAGGCCTGGTACAGATTTGTTGAATTTGGCAGCATGTTAGGGACACTGCAGGTAGGAAAAATGGAGTAAATTTACACAAAATATTAAAATTAGTAAAAGAAAGTTTCTATAAAAACGTTGAAAATTTTAGAGTTTGAGAAATTAAAACTTTGCAAGAAAAAACTAAAATATTTAGATTTTTGAGATTAATTTTATAAATTTTCTTGAAAACTTGAAAAGTTATGAGTTTCAAAGATCAAAATTGTGCTAGAAAAAAACTAGCAATTTTTAGATTTATGTCAAATTTTTTTGAAAAGTTTTGACCCTGAAAATTTAAGCTATGCCAGAAAACTTAGACATTTTTATATTAATCTCAGAATATTTTCTAGAAAATGTTGAAATTTCAAAGTTTGAAATGTCAAAACATTTCTAGGAAACATATTAAAATTTGAGATTAATCTCAGACATTTTCCTGGAAAAAAACTAAACATTGACAACAAAATTTAGAGTTTGAAATGTCAAAAAAATATCCATGTCTCTGTGTTTTTCCTGTTTATAAAAAAACAGAGAGAGGGAACTACGCACAAAGACAAGAAAGAAATTTAAATTTTCCTGAGATGATGCTGAACATGCTGGTCTGACGCCCCCTGGTGGCTGGGACCACCTATTGCCTCGTTGTACCAATAAAGTTTTAAAGGAATTGACTCCGGTGGTTGTTTGTAACGCCTTCTGTTGTCTGCAGTGTTTTGCGGCGCTCCGCCTCTGGTGAAAAACACACGCATGTTTGGAAACCGGAGGTCGGAGTATCCGGTCAACTCCATCATCCGTTATCAGTGCAACCCAGGATTTAGACAGCGCCATCTACCTGTGGTCCGCTGCCAAGCTGACGGGAACTGGGAGAAACCCAAAGTGGAGTGCACAGATGGTGAGCAGAAACCATGTCGTGTTTTACACTCTTATTGAAGCATTTCTTCTTGAAAACAGTCATTTGTTATGATTCTTTTTCTTCTTCTCTGCAGTAAAAGCCAGGAACAGAATAAAACTCAGGAGCAGCAGAAATTCACCAGTGAGCGGAAAAAACAAATAAAATTAATTTAAGTTTTAAAAAGCAAGAAAAATCTTTTCACATAATTTTTATAATATAAATTAAAATGCTTGAATTCTCATTCTTTTGGTGCTACGTTGTGGTAGCGCTTGTTAAAAACCCTCATCCCTTCTCACTAATATATTTAATGTCTTTAATTGTTTTATTTTACATAAATGAACTCAAATTGTTGCTGTTAGTCTTTATTTTCTTTCATCACTTTCATAAAGACAAAGAATAAGGAAACTTAAGAAATGAAAGGTTTGGTTTGGATTTTTTAAGTGTGATGTTTCTTCATGGTGGAACTGGGGGCCTGAGACATGCAAACTATGGCGCTTAATACAAATTTAATAATGGACTCAGAAAAAAACAGATAAGGCTTTTTTTTTTTTTACTTGATCTAACCTTTGTTCTTTTTTGAGCAGAACTGATCCAGATTAGCCTGGGCCGCCGTTTGTGAAGTTGCACAATCGAAAAGTGGAAGCAACAATTTGTGTTATTTAGCCGATTAAAGGTGGTTTATTGTTCAATGTCATATTTTCACCATCATATTTATTAAGTTATAAATGTCACAGTTTTGAAGTGAATATTTAGATAGCAAACTGAACAGTTAGCATAATACATATTTAGTTTGAAGCTAAATATTTACTTAGCAAGTGTAATTTTTAACTTCAAACTAAATATTTAGCATTAAACTAAATATTTAGCAAATATTTAGCTTGCTAAGTAAATATTTAGTTTCAAACTATATATTTATTTGTGAAATATATTTTGCATTAAAGTAAACTGTTGGCAATCTGTTTTGAATCTAACTATTGAGTTAGCGAGCTAAATGTTTAGTTTTGTGCAACTTTGCAAATGCCATCCTATATGTTAGGGTGCTCAGTTAAAAAAAACACAAAGAGGACAAAATATTTACACATGAATGTCCAATATTTCTTTTAGATCCCACTAATATGAATGTAGAGCGAATTCAGCTGAATGCTTTGGCTTCCAGGTTGTTGTTCTGAAGACAGAAATGAGCATTTTTTGACAAAAGTCTATATTTAGAGACTTGCAGCAAACAGGAAGATTTTAGAGGACTTTAGAGTTTAAAGCAGCAGCTTATCATGTTGGTGGGATTATTTACAGCATTTTCTCAGTTTTATCTGATCACCATCACCAATGCTGTGCAGTGCACAAATTTTTATAAATCACTGCTGTAAACCTCCTGGTTCCTTCACTTTATGTTGTTTGTGCTCGTGTGTTTCATCACTGTTGTCGTTTGTGGGGGCTGCGCCTCCGTTAAACAGTTTGTCACCTGCTGCTTAATAAAATAAAGACGCTGTAAACGTGCCTGTTGTTTGTAAAGGTCACTTTGTTTTCTGTTGTTTTCATCCCACATCAAATGGTTCAGATTTAAATTACAAACACCACAAGTCTTTGAGAATCTGCAGCTGTTTTACGGTGATTTTTCCTCATTTAAGCCCAAAAATATGTTTATGTTTTCTTTTAGAAAACATAAACATCTTAGACCCGTCCTTGTTTCAGAGCATGAACTCACATCATGAACAAATACATAAAGTTTTTTATTTTTTTGGAAACTTAACATCAGGGTTATTTAGGAAAAAATATTTTTTCTGCAAAAGAAAATCTCAAATTCTTGATGCTAAACCTCTCTTCTCATATATTACTGTTTTGTTGTTGTTTTTATTTGAAATAATAAATTTTTTTATTTCCGTTAAGTCCTTTTCTAATAATTATGATAAGTTATCATGATCATAAAAATGAAAATGTGAATCTATCTATAAAAACCACCTCTAGATGGCGACTTTGCTGCATCTGTGGCCGTTATTATTAGTTTAATTTACTAATGTGACCAAAATAATGCAGCTGGGGACACCTAAAAGTGCTGACACCTATATGAAACATATTTTTTGTAAATGAACTCGTCAAAATTAAATTACTGGATTCAGAACGATACCAGTTGTTTGTTATAGTATATAAACAGAATGTTGTCTTTTTTAAATAACTTTTATGGCGAACGAATCTAAATAAAATATAAAATGTGTTTATACTAATATAAATATATTTTTAGGACGATAACTGACCATACAGTTATCAAACAAGTACACTCACATTTGTTTGTAACGGTTGCGCGGAACTAAATAAAACAACCCATGTTTCCGACCGGACTTCCGCTGATTTGTTTTTCTTTGCTGGATAAAGATAGCTTTCCCAGAGTTAATTTTATCGGAGTGAACGGTGTTTTTTTTTTTAAACAAACACCAGTCGATTCAAGACACCAATCACATCTAGTGTATGTACGAACTCATTTGTTCCTAAGATGATTTTTTAAAACCGTTTTTTGGTCTAGAATATGAGCCGGTTATCCTAGGCTAACCCATGCTAAACTAGTATTATGTTCATTTCTATAAACTCCAACATTTGGTTTCACCGGCAACTTTAGCGGTTCATAAAACGTTCCGACGTTTATTGAATTGAATTTATGAATATTAGAAAGCATAGGACTCTTCAAAATAAAAATGAGTTTAAACTCATTCGAAATACGTTTAGCATCATACTAACAGGTTCATTTCTGTTGGTCAGCTGTGAGTTTCTCTGAGTTACGAGCTAAACTAAATGCAATCAACACAATAATAATGGATTATTTGTGTGTTCTGTTTAAACTCAGTGGAGGTCCAAATGTGCCACAATTCAACGAATAAATAAGGCATTAAATTATAACTTAAATGCGTCCATTAATGAATAAATGTTCAATAATAAATAACTAATAGGGATTTTTTGTCTTCCAAAATACAAAGTAAAATTAAGGAAAATCTTACTAGAAATATGTATTTTGTTTGAAGAAAAACAATGAATGTATAACTGTTTTACTATTTATAGAATTATTTTATGGTTGTATGCTTTTGCAATTAGGTTGCTCTTCTCTATCCTGTCAATATTATTGGCAATTAATTTTTTTTTATTTCTCCACTTAGATATTAAATCAGAATTGCAGGGGAAAAAAATGTAGTTTATTTTCAATGATACCTCACTGCTTTAATGTTTGCAAGGACTTATGAGAAAATATGGCTTCATTGTTTTTGTAATATGCTGTAAATATAATATGGTGAAATTGGAAACTAATCTCCAGTGAAAAAAAATTGGTTAAATAAATTTAATACAGCTTGAAATTATCTGTATTTTAGAGTAGGGGTGAATATGGTTATTTTTCACAATATTTGATCCCAATTTTCCTGCAAACAAACTTAGCTATGAAGCAGAAATATTTAACAGTTCAGTTTGTCTGATTAACAAATTGTTTAGGAAGTTAAAAGTTTGTGAAAATACAAGTGATGGAAAACAATAGACAGAATGATGTCAATACGGCTTCTTTCTGTTTGTGGTTCAGTTACATGTTTACTCAGCCTTAATTTAGATCTGTGCTTCAGTTTTGGCTCTCATCAGTCATCATCTTATATTTTGACAATAAAGTCAACATATTTAATTTGAGGAATTCACCACCGGCTTCTTTGTTGTGGGAAAGTAAATATTTACCAAAGGATTTCAGTAGTTGACTAAAGTCTATCATCAATAACAGTTAAATACATTTTGCTGTAAACTGTGACAAGGCATTGAAGTCACGGTTGAAAATAACCAACTGAAGTTGATTTTGTTTATTTAAGTTAAATCTAATTTAGTAAGTCAAGTTTTTGTTTGTTGTTCATGTTGGTCTGAATTTGAACTAATAATGATAATAAAGAGTTTTAAAAAACTTGGGTTAAACTTAATGAAATGATTCTAATAATTTTTAAATGAGTTTCTATTTTTTTTTTTTCAAATCACACAAACAGACATGATGAGGACATGATGCAGAAACTCAAGCTGTGAACTTATCGTTCTAGGAATAATCCAGGGAGCTCAGGTCTGATCCTCCTGTCTTTCTCTTTCTGCTCTGGAGGAAAGTCTGATTAGGAATTTCACGCTTTGGTTTTTACTGAGCTTCAAAGCCGCTGAAATCCCGATAGGTGGCGATAATCTGCTCCGGTTGTTATCCTGTTCCAATGTGACAGGAACAATCTGAGTTTGGATAATAACTAAAGTCTCCGGTACGTTTACTTCCCTCCCCAGGTGAATGGCCCGTCTTCTGCCTGATCTCGCCTCCTTCCTGTCCTCGATTCTCCCCCCCGGCTTCGCCTTGGGCCCTTCGCTGCTGCGTGAAGGCAGCGTGGGGCTTTGGTGGGTCGGTCGCCCGCTGGAGGCCGGAGCCCCGCTGGGGACGGAGGGCGAGGCCCAGCGGGTCAGCAGGACGCGTTCAGACCCGCTGAGCAATTCCTGTGAAAACGACCAATCAGGAGCTGCTTGTTCTGAGGATGAGAAGGTGAAGCTTCCTCCTGAAACATATTCAAACTGTTTCTGTCATCCAGAAACGAGCTTCAGTCACTAATTTACTGAATTATTAAAATATGTTAAACGTTTATTTGACCTTTTGTTTCAAATAAACAGAGTTGAATTTATTTACTCAATTACATTTACGTACTTCAGTAAAATTTAGTAATTTTATCATACTGTACTTTGAGTAATATTATTATGAAGGATTTCTGTGTTTTGGTCTCAACTATCTCATGTTTTGAAGGATAATTTTGTTTCATTATTCATTTCATTTGTTATTTCTTTTATTTTGTTTATTAATTTGAATATTAATTAATCAATAAAGTTTATTTGTATAGCAAGGCATTTCAAAGTACTTTACATCATAAAAACTCAAAAATAAAAAGTATTTTATAATTATTATTATAATTTTTGTTTAAAATTAAATGTTCATTGAAAGTTTATTGATCTTTGAGAATGTGTTCTTGCATAATATTACTTGAAAACTGTCCCAGAACAACATTATTGTTTATTGCAACAACTTCTATGACAATTTATCTTCCAGAAAACTTTATCTTGGCAGGCCTAACACCGATAAATCAAAATGTTATAATGATAAGAAATTTATAATAATGAAAGATAAACAATAAGATAAATGCCCGTTCCTAGTGGCAGCATATAGAAATGAAACAGGAGGGATCCGTAGATTGAGCCTTGTGGGACCCCAGGTGTAATTTCTGCCCATTCTGATGAGAATTTACCTATTAAAACAAAGAAATTCAAGTTTGTTTGGTAAAGTTTGAACCATTTAACTACTGGAACAGAGTCTCCTATCTGTGTGTGTGCTGCATTAAGAGTCTCTTGATCCAAATACTGTCACTTATCCTGATAGTGGGTCAGATTCTGCAGTAAATGTCCATAGATAAAAATTACCAGACGTGTCAGTGCTGGTTCTGTGAAGGAGTTGCTGAAAGGGAACCACTTTCCTCCGACGGATGAAGCTGGAGTTTTTACTCCTCTCCTTGAAATTTCCCTCATTCTTTAATTAATAGCCTGTGTTTCTAAAATCTGAAATCTTTGTTTCTGCAGCTGACGCCCATTAAGCTGCATCACATGAAGAGATTCGGTTTCATTCAGAGCTCCTTTCATGGATGCAATCCTTCTCAGATTTTCTTCACAGTGAGCATATTTAAGGCCTATAAATAAGAGAAGTAGTGAACACTCTGTACCAAAGATGCTGGTTATTGCCTGTCTGTTAAATGACCTGAATCCTCCATGTCTGAGTGACTTCGAGACATCAGCTACTGTCAGCCTTGAAGTTCTTCATAATGGCGTCTCGGTCTGGTGCTGGTTTGCAGAAGGAACAAACTGACTGCGAGTCACCGCGCTCAATTAATCTCTGACCCCGTGGGTAGATAATGAAATGGTCCTTGTAATTTTCACCAAATGTTCTGCTGAGAAATGTACGCAGAGACGCAGCGAGGCATGAAAAGATGCAGCAGTGATAGGTTTCAAGGACGCGCAGACAGGCGCACAAAGATCTGGACAGAAAGTACTGCTGGTCATATTTATACTGATGCCTAACAGACAGTCTAGGTGTGAAAAGAGATTAGACTAAAGAGAATAAAAGTACCATATTTAATGTAGGAAAGGGAACATGAAGAGAGAGAATCTTTGGGTCAGGCGTACTTTCTGGCGTCTCGGTTTGATTAAACTGGTGGATTTTGGTTTTAGTTGAAGTTTGACGTGAAATGCATGGACTAATTTTTCTGCATGTCTCTCAGCTGACATCTAATTCTGGCAAGATTGGTTCTAGAAACCCGTTTATGCTGGGATTTATGGTGTTTAATTCACTCTCATCCAACTCCAGTTTGTTTGCATAGAAAGTCTGGTTTGTTTGGGGAGGTGTGAATGCGCAATCAAACTCTGGAATCTGGACCGCATACAAACCTTGGTCTCGATTCGGTTGAAGTGAACTCTTGTGCCGTTCGAATGCATATATGAACACCAAGCGGACTGGGAATCACTCCAAATGCTGGAAGCAGGCGCAGAGCATTCTGGGTAAATACAACCACAACAAACGCGGAAGTCTACGCTAGCAGGAGAAATGACTGGTGGAGTTTTGCCAAAGACAAATCCTACAACCACTAAAACCGTACTCCATTTTTGTTTAGAGTAAGTTGGGTTAGATTTTCTTGTGTTGTTTCTTTCAGTGGTTTTAGATACAGCGCCCCCACAGGTGAGGAGGGGAGCAGGTTTTTCAAAGGGTTTGACTGCAGTGAGAAAGAGAATGACAGCAGCTGAAAATGTAAGAAATGTTTTCACTTGTGTCCCCAATTGAACCGTACGGAGCCCTCCAGGGAACGTGGGATTTCTTTTGCATTCCCTCGCAATAATCTACTGATCAGTTCATGTGGCATAATTGAATACTGTAAGCCTTATGGGGCCGCCGTACTTCCTGCTTTAATACAAGGTTAAAAAAGGTGGGTAAATACAGTGGAGTATCATCAGCATATTGAGTAATTTTATTCAGTTTTGCCTAATAGTTGCCAATGGGAAAGCATGTAAAACGAAATAATAATAAATAATCATCTGGTTGGGTTTATAGGTGCTGATGGGCGGATCAACCACTCAGGAAGCTCCTGTCCAAAGAGCCACATGGTTCAAGTAAGTCCACACAATAATACAGTTTCAGCTCAACTTCAAGTCAAAGTGATGCAGATTCTACTGAGAGCAAATGATTAATGTAAAACGTTTTTATTCTCTTTTTCTACCTATTTGGTGTCATTTGTTGATTGTTAACAGAGATGCACAGATTCAATACGAATATCTGGTGCATTAAATGAGCTGTACTGGTGCAGAGTTACCAATTTCTGTTAAAAAAACATTTTAAGTGAATTTATCTGTTTTTCTGAATCGGGTTGGTATCGGCTGAAACTACGCATCAGATATTGGTATCAAAAGTGGAAAAAAGTGGATTGGTGAATCCCTAATTGTTACTCCTGTCTAAATTTTGAACTTTGTGTTTCCCTCAGATGCTATCTTGATACTTTTTGGTCCTAATTCGTTTCTCTTGAACCCCAAAATAGTGCCGACTCAACACTTTGTCTCAGCGTTTCAGCTTGGGCTTTTTTGATGCTTCTGTTAACTTCAAACTCCAGATTTTAATTTCTCAGAACAACACATTGTCTCCCTGCTGCAGTCTGCATATCATCTGCTCCTCTGAGGCGCCCTGATTAAAAACTGCCCCAGTTTTCTTCCCCACAGAGTCAAACAGGGAAAAATATAATGCACCACCATGTTCCTTTGATGAGCCACTTAGAGACATAAAATAAATATTTATCCTGATATCCATACAGCCTACTCTTCTCATAATATGGACTTTTACTCCCATGCCATCAGCGGCCTCCTGCTGCGTTTCATTCCACGGATGCTTTAATGCAATCTGAGCTACGTTCAGTTTGTCGCCGTTTGTTTTTCCCTCAGCTTTGCCTGCCAGGCGCAGTGCAGGGCCCAGCAGAACGTGGCGGTCCGGTGCGCCTGCAGAGGGGTGTGTGACGGTGTGTGTGTGGGTGTGTGTGTGCGCGCGTGTCAGGACATCCATCCGGGAACGGAGCTGCTGGTGTTCGATGAGGCGGTGGGAAAAGGTCAACCAGGTGAGTCCAGCGATTTCACAGCTGATTTATGACCCTGACTGGGCCTGGCACGGCTGCAAGTTCTGCTGGACGATAAATTGTTCCAGAATTTATTGTGATGAATAACAATATTGTTGTTTTGAGACCATTTGAACACATTCTGAAAAAATAAACTTTACATTCTAATGAACATTTAACACTGGAACTGGAAGACACTTTAAATATCCAAAAGAAATAAGCAAAACTACAGAAACAACAAATAAAATTAATTATGAAGATTTTGTAAAAACAATTGTCCTTAAAATAATTAGAAGAAAGTTGAGACCGAAGCACCAAACTGGAGAGTTTTACCATCCAGTTTTTGGTAAAACGAGAGAAAGAATAAATGAAGCACATGGAAATAACTGTTTTTAATTTAATCGTTTTATTCTGACTGGTTTTTGGTCAATCAGCCAAAACTAAACATTCAGTTTGTCATGAACTCATTTATCATGAGATAAAAAAAGTTTTTTATTCCTTCACATTACGGCTCTGCGTTTATATCTCAGTGCCAGAAAGTTGCTCCGTTTCTGTTATAAAAATGTACAAATCTCAAATAAACCTTATTTTAAAGAACAATTTTGTTTATAAAGACTTCATAATTTGTTGGTTTTGTTTGTTGTTTATTTATTTTGGATGTTTAAAATTTTTCAGTGTTAAATGTTTATTAGAATTTAAAGTTTATGGATTGCATTGTATTACCAGAAAACAAAATAGTTTTTGTCATGACAGAGTTTTCTGTGAGAAATATTTATGACTAAAGTCTTTTGTGTACGCAGAGTGAGCTGTACTTCATGTTTTCAGATGATGTATCTGGTTTTATCGTGTCAGTGAGACTTTAAATGAAAACCTTTAAAGTTTGTCGCTTTGCTCCTGAAGTTGTTTCAGTAAAGTTTTTAGTGAATTTTCAATCTTTAATACCCTCAAAAAATTAAATTCAGAGAGAAATTTTCAACACAACTGGATGCTCAATGATAGAAACATTAACATTTAAAATCAGTTTGCTAGTCAGTGGGATTAAACCCAAAATGAAGATGAAATCTGGTGATAAATAAAAGGAATAATTTCATTATCAGATAAATCACAGGGTGTCAAACTCCAGTCCTGGAGGCCCTGCAACCTTTAGATGAGCCTCTGCTGCAGCACCTGAACAGAATAATGAGGTCATTAAGGTTCTGGAGATCCGATCCACACCAGGAGGAGGAAATGAAGCCGTTTCATTCCAGGGTTTTGTACCTGCAGCTCATCTAAAACCTGCAGGACGGCGACTGGAGGACTGGAGTTTGACACTCCTGAGATAAATGAAAACTCAGGCAAGAAAACAAAACCACCAGGGCGCGTTTGTCATGTTAGAATTGGAGGCTCTCCAGCTCTGATAATCCTTTATTGTTTCTGCTTGGCGGAGCTTTTAAGTGGTGCGATTGATGCGACGATGAGGAGGAAGAGCCCTGCAGCAGCGCGCCGTGGATATCTTATTTAACTGATTCAGACAGATCGGGACTGTAGATCTGAAATGTCTTTAAAAACAATTAGAAATGCTAAATTAAAGATAATAAGATAGACGGCGGATGGCTGCAGGGAAGTCATGTTGGATTTGAAGAGAAACTGGAGGAAATAATAATAATAATAATAATGTGGTGATGAAATGAGCTTTGAAATGATGAAAGAGTGAAAAGAAGAAATGAAACTGAATGCAACCATTAGAAATCCTTTATTAAAACATCTGCATACAAAATAAACATTTTATTTGATGAGAAGGTTGAAACATAATTTAATTCACAGACGCAATAAGTTTTTGTAATTAACCAATTATTAAACAGAGTTAATTGTTTTGCTTCATGAGCACAGAAACATCCAGTGGCAGGAAAATCATCAGGAAGAAACTAATAAAATATCCTCTGCAGAAGAATTCATGTTGAAATCATTTTGTTATGTTACAACCACAAACATTCATCTGTTTTATTGTGATATTATATTTCAGTCGACACAAAGAGGTGAGATGAAGGAACTTCAGTAAAATAACTTTTAGTTTGGAACTCCACAAATTTGATCTTTATGGAAATGAATGTTGACATTTCTGGTGTCTCTGTTTCTCATCTTTCAGTGGATCCACCTGTTTCAGAAATGTCAGTAAAAGTGCCAAAAACATTGTTATAACACAGCGTAATGCTGCGACAAAACCTTTGTGCCTTTCTTCCCACAATACACTGGATTCGCTGCTCCGTCTTCACTGACGTTGCAGCAGAAAATCAGACGTAGAGCAACAAAGAAAACAGCCTGGAGCTGCAAACAGTGGAGCGTCCTTGAAAATCAGCACATGACTGCAAAGCCATTCTGCACATTTTTATGTGGAGGAAAATTTGTCCTTGAGACTTTCATTCATCTTTGATTTGTAAGAATTTGTTAGGAGTCTCCAAGTCAGGAAATTATAAAAATGGATCCCTATTATCTGGGCCTGGCAGCCAGGAAGTTGGTCTTTAAAATGAATAATGAAATATTTAATAGACCTTGCAGAAATATTTTAAAAAATAATTACAGTTCATACAAAATGTTGATTCATTTATAAAATGTACAATAGTTAACCATTTCAGTTGTAAGTATGTTGCTCCTAAATGGCTTCTCCTTTTAAAACCCGACTTCTTTTCAGCTTTTATGAGGGTTAATAGTAAAGAGTTTCATTTCTTTTATTGCTTTGTAAGAGAAAGTTTTTGAATTTGAAAACGTCCTTCAACTGCACATCTGGAGACGTATCCATGTGAATTTAAATTGTTCTGCAACTGAGCCAAGAAAAAACTTTGGATGTTCCATGTAGAGACATTTAGTCAAAGTTTGAATATACGGCATTTATATTAGTCCTGTCAGAAAAATTTAATTAAACGGTTAAAAATGTGTTTGAATTCAAAACAATCTGAAAAAAATCTGCATTTTTCTGCATATTTTCCTTTTATCAATCAAGTTCAATGAAGTTTATTTATAATGCAGATCAAAGTGCTTTAAATCACTAAAAAATAAAAAGCGTCAGAAAATCATCAGAGTC